>NC_069662.1:13577500-14202500 GCF_027244095.1 Hemicordylus capensis
CTTGAACTCAAGTACTAGTGCCAAGATCTGAGGGTTTTATTTAGTCTGGCAAATCTTTTCACTTGGAAAACTTTCCCTACTCCTCCAGGAGCAACAATCTGCCCTCTACAGCATCATCTAGGACTTAATCTTCAGGTATTAGCACCCTTGCACGGAAAAGAAACATTTTGTTTTCTTACAACTAAATTCTCAGCATATGTAGGCTTTTCATGTGAAGCCAGAATCTGTAACCATTCCAAAATCTACAAAAAGTCTGTGCAGGATAGAAACTATGGCATTTATGATGAGCAATCCTTTAGTTTAACTTTTCAGGTGCTGGTTTAGTTTAGAAAACTAAAGAATATCCTGGATTCTTTGAAAGTTCAAACAATAAGCTGCAATGGCCGATGTTCCCATTAGAAAAAGCTGGTGCTAGGTGAGATGCACTGATGCTGCTGAAGGGGTCAAGGAAGGGAACACTGCTACTCACTTGGGGACAGTGAATTTGGATGATTGCCACTTCCCCCCAGAAGCATTATTTGCCAGTTGAAAATATGTCCCTGAGGGTCATGTAGCTATCAGGGACATTGTTTAGACTGGCGCAGAGCACTACAGAGGGAAGGAGAGATCATCAAAAATTGATCTCCCTCTCATGGGTGCTGGTGCCAATCACCATCCCAAAATGTTTTAGAGCCGAAACAAATCGCCCCTGGGTCGGCTCAAAATATTTGTAAGTTTTGGCCCTCCATTTTGTGACCGAGATAGTGCTTCTCCTTCCTCCTCCATTTTGAGTTCTGAAATGTGCTTGAATTTCCCACCTTTCAGCCTTCCATTGACTTCAATGCAAAGTTCCGATCTGCAACGGAATGCCCATATTTGGCTCTGCAGGATCCAAACTAATCTCCCATTGTCCAAGGGGAGATGAAGGAGGGGGCAAGTGTGGGGGTGGATTTTTGGGGGTGTTTTCAGGAGGGTATTAAAGGGCCAGCAGCCATTTCTTCCTTGCTGCTGCCTCGTGTGGGGAGAGAGCTCTTTTACCTGATTGCTCATCCTTGCCATCACACATCCACCATGGCCTCCAACCATTCTTCAGCATTGCTGCTATTGCTGCCTTTTTTTTCTCCAGCAATTTTAATTGAGAAAAAGAAGAGGATTCCATCTTTTATTCCTTGTGCCTTGCTGACACAAACAGCCTGCTACCTGAGCCATCCTGGGACCTTGGCTGGATTCTCTCCTGCTTTTTTCCCTTTTGTATCTGTGAAAAAGAGAATTTGATAATTCCACCTTTTTTGGCCATCACATAGTTGTTCTGCCCTGTACTGAGAGAAGAATGCTGCCTGCCTGCGGAAGCAGCCGCCGCCACCAGCCCCAGATTTTCCAGATTTTTGAGCCTTTTGTGATTTTTGAGCCCCATCTGAAGACTGAAGAAGGAGCAGGAGAGAGAGACCACCAGACCAACAGAAGTAGCAGCCCAACATTTTGGAGAAGAGAAGACTTAGTGGTGAGTTTATTTTAACACACACATACACACACAGGGGCATATCTGGGGGTAGTGCAGGCAGGCCACGTGCCCTGGGCACCACTTGAAGGGGGCGCCATTTTGTTAAATTATTTTTTTAATTAAAAAATGGCTGCCAAAAACAAAATGGCCACTGTGCATGCTCAATGGCCTCTGTGAGGCCCTAGGTCATGCCAGGCCTTGCAGAGGCCATTTGAGCATGCACAGTGGCCATTTTGTTTTCAGTGGCCATTTAAAAAAAAGATTTTAAAAAATGGCCACTGCACATGCTCAAATGGTCCCTGTGAGGCCCTAGAGGCCAGTGGGGGGAGGAGAAACCTTTGCAAACCCCCCAGCCTTTAGGAAGCCCCCCGAAGGGGCTACAGGTAAAAAATAATAATATATAATATAAGTCACTGTACACATATTCAGATTGGCACTATGTACAGAGAATCAGGGCTTGTGACTACTGAGCTGATGCTTATGAGCTAGGATTGTATTCATTTGCTCTTACTTTGCTTCTTGTGATAAGGGAGTTAAATGTGATGTCTTGCTAATATGGCTATTAATGGTGAATTTGTCTTTGAATCAGTGTGAAATCCTTAATATTAAGGCTCAATGGGAGTTTCTTGCTCTCTTTCTCTCATTTTAACTGTCTTTCTGAAATACTAGAATATATTCCAAGCAGTGACACAGTTTACTCTGCATATCCTTTAATTATTTACAGAGTATCTGGGAAAAGTCAAATTCTCCATTTATTTTTAAAACTTATGTAATGGTGATGATACAATACATAGTAGAGAATTAGACAGGCACTTCTGTTTAGTTTTCCAAGTACACCTCCACATAGTATTTGGGTATTTCATGAGCCCCAGCATACTGAAATTTGTAGTTTTCCAGCATTTTTTGGTCTGACTAAGTCCACTGCTAAAATAGTTTTTGAAAGATTAAAAGATTAACGAGCCTGACTTGTATTTTTCAGCTAATATTATGGTAAAGTTATCTGAAAGATGGGTGTCAGATGCTTGGACAGGGGGCGCAATTTCAGTGTTTGCCCTAGGTGCTATTTTCCCTAGATATGCCTCTGTACACACACGTACCACTCTGGGCCTAGGCGCTGCCTGTAAGTGTGTGTGTGTGTGTGTGTGTGTGTGTGTGTGTGTGTGTGTGTGTGTGTTTTAAATAAACCAGTCCATGCACCCATTTTATAGAGCAGCAGCAGTATATTAAACCGATTCTCTCAGCCATTATTTTGTATCTTGTTGTCCAGCCGGCTATACCACATTGTGTCTCTGCTGTTGGGACATTGTATCTCTGCTCTTTTTATCCATCCATCTCCTCCTACTAGCAACTATTATTATTGACAATGTTGCCTCCTCTTTTCTTTCATTGAATATTTTGAGTTGATGCTGAAATGAAAATGATGAACGTTAATGTGATAATATTAATATGATATATATAATGCTGATGAACTGATGTGATGTGATGATGATTATGAGTTGCTGTTGTTCATGCATTTCTGTTTTGTGATGTGCTTTGCTTTCTGAACCACTTGCCTCTTTAATGTTTATTATCTGAGACTTTGATTGGTGGCAGAAGGTTCTCTCTCTCTCTGTGGACTTCTTGTTTGCAATGAAGAAGTGGATTGGGTCATATTGTGAGTTGTAGCATCAACAGAGTTTTTATTCAAAGATTGCTTGCATCATGATGTGCTGGTGCCGCAGGCTCTGATCCGGTGCAGAAATTTATTTATTTATTTATTAAGTTATCTATTTATTTAATCAGATTTTTACACTGCCTCAAACTGTCATCTCTGGACAGTTCACAATAACATAAAACAAGTTAAAAACATATACCAAAAACTTAAAACAATTTAACAATTTAAAAATAAACCGGAGATTAAAGCTTGGTGAAAACATGGGTTTTCAGGTGTGGTTTTTTTTTTAATTGCCAGAGATCGGGAGGATCGTATCTCAGCAGGGAGCACATTCCACAATCTCGGGGTAGTGTTCAAGAAGGCCCATTTCTGTGTAGCCACCAAACGAGTTGGCGGTAATTGGAGACGGACCTCCTCGGATGACTTCAGTGGGCGGTGGGGTCATAGTGAAGGAGACGCTCTCTTAAATACCCAGGGCCTAAGCCATTTAGGGCTTTATAAGTTATAATTAGCACTTTGTATTTTGTCCGCAAACCTATTGGCAGCCAGTGTAGCTCCATCACTAAAGGAGTAACGTGGTCTCTCCAAGATGACCCAGAGACCAACCTGGCTGCCGCATTCTGAACCAACTGAATTTTCTGGACTACGTACAAAGACAGCCCCACATAGAGCACATTACAGAAGTCAAGTGTGGAGGTTACCAACAGATGTACCACTGTTTTGAGGTCATTGATCTCGAGAAACGGGAGCAGCTGGCGTATCAGCCAGAGCTGATAGAAAGCACCCCTGGCCGCCGTCTCAACCTGAGAAACCAGGGAAAGGTGTTGATCCAGAAGTACTCCCAGACTGTGAACCTGTTCCTTTTGGGGAAGTGTGACCCCATCTTGAACAGGCAGATCAAAATCGTCTCTAGAGTTCTGACCCCGCACAATAAGTACCTCTGTCTTATCTGGATTCAGCTTCAGTTTATTCTCCCTCATCCAGCCCATTACTGCTTCCAGGCAGGCATTTAGGGAGGATATGCCAGCTCCTGAAGAAGTTGACATGGTGAAGTAGATCTCCGTGTCAACAGTATACTGGTAACACCGAACTCCAAATCCCCTGATGATCTCTCCCAGTGGTTTCATGTAGATGTTAAAAAACGTTAAGTATGGAGCCTTGAGGGGCACCATACTTAAGCTCAGAGTACGAAGAGCAACAGTCTCCAATTGACACCATCTGGAATCTGTCCGAGAGGTAGGAGCAGAACCTCTGTAAAAGAGTGCCTCCCATCCCCAAACCCCTCAGACATTCCAGAAGAATACTACGGTTGATAGTATTGAAAGCCTCCGAGAGATCCAAAAGGACGAAAAGGTCACACTTCCTCTGTCAATTCCCAATTGGACATCATCCATCAGGCTGACCAAGGCAGTCTCCACCACATAGCCAACCCTAGGGTCTATATAATCAGTTTCCTCCAAGACCGACTAGAGTTGAGGCCACCAGCTTCTCAATTACCTTGCACGGCCATGGGAGGCTGGAAACAGGGCTATAATAGCTCAACTCTGAGGGATCTAATGCAGGTTTCTTTAGAAGAAGTCTAATGATTGCCTTCTTAAGACAAGGAGGCATCCTGCCCTCCCTCAGAGAAGCATTTATGATTTACACCAGGCTGTCTACAACAGCCCTCTTGCTAGATTGAACAAGCCGTGTAGGACAAGGGTCAAGTGAACAAGTGGTAGGCCTCAACGCTCCAAGCAGCTTGTCCACCTCCGCAGGAGTTACAAACTGAAAACGATCCAGTCGAATCACATAAGGAGTTGTTAGGCACCTCCAATAAAGACATCAAATTAATTGTGGAGTCTCCATTAAGGTCGGCCTGAATCTGAGAGATTTTATGTGGGAAAAACTCTTTAAACACATCACTGCGGGTAAGTGATGATTGCAAATTTTGGTTCAAGGGAGGGGGATACTAGTCCCCTCACAACCCTGAAAAACTCCACTGGATGTGAACTTGAAGGGCAATATGGGCAGAAAAGAACCGCCTCTTTGCCGGACGTATTGCCAGAGCATAAATCTTTAGATGTGCTCTATGTCTCAATCTGTCGGATTCGAGCTGAGTCTTTCTCCACTTGCACTCCAGTTGCCAACCTTGCCACTTCAGCCCCCATAGATCTTCCGTATACCAAGGGGCCAATTTTGATGTAGATCAGAGAGGACGCTTGGGAGCAATCGTGTCTACTGCCCTGCTGAGCAAGTTGTTCCAATTCTCAACCAGGGTGTCAACAGGAGCACCAGCAAAGCCAACACTGAATTCTTCCAAGGCTTCTTGGAATCCTACTGGATCCAATAACCTCTTCGGACGGACCGTTCTAATAGGCCCCTTGCCCCTGCAGAGGTGGGAACTGCTTGTAAGTCCAACCTTAACCAGATGGTGGTCTGTCTATGACAATGGGGAAATCACAGGTGTCCGCATCCATGGAATACCCCCGTGATCAGAGTAAAAGACCAAATCAAGCATGTGACCTGCAATATGCGTAGGTCCAGAGACCACTTGGGATATGCCTATAGTTGTAATGGCCGCTATGAACTCCTGAGCTGCCCTGCAAAGATTTGTCCCAAAATGAACATTGAAGTCCCCCAGTACCAAGAGTCTGGGAGACTCCAACGTGAGTTCCGCAATCAAGTCCATGAGCTCAGTAAGGGATTCCGCTGGGCAACAGGGTGATCGGTACAACAAAAGAAGTCCCAATCTATCCCTGGTCCCCATACTTAAGTACACACATTCAATATGGTCTGATACCCTAACAGGGTCCCTGGTAAGGGAGATGCTATCCTTATAGAACACAGCCACGCCACCTCCCCACCCACGTCCCCTCACCTGCTCCACTACAGAATATCCAGGAGGTTAAGCTGGAACCAGACTGGATCACTAGCCTCCCACAACCAAGTCTCAGTAATACATACTAGGTCGGATCCGTCATCCATAATCAAATCTATTATGAGCTCTGGCTTGTTTTGGACTGACCTGGCCATGCAGAGGAGCAAGGTAAGGCTATGTGGCTTGTTGACAATGCTCCCTGAGGTAAAAGAGCTGGAGGGACAGCCAGAAGGGGAGACAGCTATTAAATTTCTGACTACCCTTCCTCTGGAACTGCCTTCTGACCTGCCAACGTTTCTTCTTCTATTCCCCACCACTACCACGATAGCTGCCCCATAGTCAACGAAGGCAATGTCAAAGAAATGCACCAGAAAATTGTGTGCCATCAATGTTGTCATTGTCATCATCACTCTTTCGTCTTGCGGAGGTGGAAGGGGGGCAAAAACTTGCTGTTTGAGGTTTTTAATGACAAACCATGAATCCACTCACATTTGCTACCAGAGAATCTACACTCAGAACATCTCAGAAACAACAAAACCCAGTACCCCATAGCTTGGCAAACCATGGGGGTGGTTGGTACCATCGCCACTCGCTCTGGGCCACACCAGTGCCCCCCAAGTGCAGTTATGGGGCTCCTGAAACCTCCATTATTCTCTATGAGAAAAACCTTAAAGATGCGTAAACTTCAAAAATCACTTAAAAATCACCCTTTGCCCAATTCCTTTGAAATACTTCTGGTAGCTTCCTTGCCACCACTAGGCGCTACCACCAACCCCACTCTTCCCTGAGCCACACCGTTCCTCCTGACATGAAGAGGAAAACCTTAAAGATGCATGAAATTCAAAAGATCACCAAAAATCAGCCCTTTGCCCAATTCCTTTTTGGGTGGTAGCCTCCACCCATTAGGAGCTAACACCCCACCCTGCTCTTTTGGCTCCAGGACCGTTTTTTTTTATCCTAAATGATTCAGATTCAGATTTGGATTAATTCAGATCCAAAGCAAATCTGGGGTGATTTGGATGGCTCTGATTTGGATCCGAAATGAAACGGGGTGCTTTGATCTGGGTCCAAATTGAAACACGGAAAATCCGAAATGCACACCCCTAGTGTAGAACACAGATAAAATGAAATAAAACATTAAATTAAAAACTATAAGAACAGCAAAAGTAAGAGCAGCTTAAAATCTATCAACATCAAATGAGAGGGAGGAAACGTTGAGAACCCGCTTTGAAGTAAAACAAACCGGTCAACAGAATCGTTAAAGTTGAACAATGTTTGTGTATCTTGGCAAAACAAAGACTTCGTTGATGTATTTCAGATGCAGACCAGTGTGAGATGTGCCCAGAGGATCAATGTACAAATGAGATACAGGATCAATGCATCCCCAAAAGAATAACTTATTTATCCTATGGAGAAACATTGGGAGAGGTTTTGATTTCTTTTGCTCTTTTGTTTTCCCTGATCACCTTTGCTGTGATTGGGATCTTCGTTCTGCTCCACAATACTCCCATTGTGAAAGCCAATAACTGGAGCATTACCTGTACCCTTCTCTCCTCTCTGCTGCTTTGCTTTCTCTGCTCCTTGCTATTCATTGGTCAGCCTAGGAAGGTGACCTGCCTCCTCAGACAAACCGTGTTTGGCATCATCTTTACTGTTGCTCTTTCTTCTGTGCTTGCCAAAACCATCACTGTTGTTCTGGCCTTCCTGGCCACCAAGCCGGGAAACAGGATGAGGAGATGGATAGGGAAGAGGCTGGCAGTATCGGTCATCATTCTCTGTTCACTTATTCAAATTGGCATCTGTGCTGTGTGGCTGGCAAACACTCCCCCTTTCCCAGAGTTTGACATGCACTCTCAGATCAGTGAGATCATTGTGCAATGCAATGAAGGCTCAAACACCATGTTCTACATCGTCCTGGGCTACATGGGTTTTCTGGCCATCATCAGCTTCACTGTGGCCTTCCTTGCGAGAAAGTTACCAGATAGCTTTAATGAAGCCAAGCTGATCACCTTCAGCATGCTGGTCTTTTGCAGTGTTTGGGTGACCTTTGTCCCAAGCTACTTGAGCACCAAGGGGAAATACATGGTGGCAGTGGAGGTCTTCTCCATCATGGCCTCTAGTGGTGGACTGTTGGGTTGTATCTTCCTCCCCAAATGCTACATTATGATTCTTAGACCTGATCTGAACACCAGAGAGCAACTAGTAAGGAAACAATATTGAGACACTGGACTCTTTCTGCCTTTTCTTGTTCTTCGGCACCATGTCTCTCATCATTATATTCCCATATTAGTAGTGAAGGAAGATGTAGATTAGAGAATACAGTCAACATGGGTGGTATCGGTGACTAAGCGTGGGTGATATCGGGACAATGGGGGGAACTGTGGAAGAGCTGCTTGAACAATGAGCCATATTGCACAGCTCTGGCACTGCTTTGAAGGACACAGCAGCCCTGCAGCACCATGTGCCCAGAATGCAGCACTGGATGTCAGCCAGCTTACAGTGTGGGCCACAGACTAATAGTTATCTCAAAGTAGGGAGATAATGTAGGCAGCCTTATACTTAAGGTTAGGTGAAAAAAGAATGGCTGACATCCAGACTAACACAGTGTGTGGTCCTCCAATGAAGCACATGTGTTTGACATGCATTCCACATTCATCCAGATCATCTTGCAATGCAATGAAGGGTCTGAGGGTCTGTTACATGGGCTTTCTGGCAATCATCAGCTTCACTGTGGCCTTCCTTTCTAGAATGTTACTGATGGATTTATTTATTCAGTCAGTCAGTTAGTCAGTCATTTATTTAACATATTTCTATACCACCCAAAACTTACGGCTCTGGGCTATTTACAACAAGATAAAAACAAATGTAAAACTTTAGTTAAAAACAAAAACAAGAAATTTTAAACACAACAATTTAAAATTTTTAAAACAATATTCTAAAAACAACATTAAAACAATTTAATGAAGACAAGCTGATCACCTTCAGCATGGTGGTCTTCTGCAGTATTTGGATGTCCTTTGTCCAAAGCTACTTGAGCACCAAGCAGAGATACATGGTGGCTATGGAGGTCTTCTCCATCTGGGTCTCTAGTGGTGGACTGTTGAGTTGCATCTTCCTCCCCAAATGCTACATTATTATTCTTAGACCTGATCTGGACTCCAGAGAGCAACTAGTACGGAAAATGAATTTTGGCATTGAACTCTTTGGTTATTTTTGATGGGTTTTCTACTATTTCCTACTATTTCCTACTATTCCTCCTATATTAGTGGTCATGCAAAATAAATATACTCTTTCAAACAAAGCCATCACCCTGGATGCTAAAGTGTGGGTGACGTCAAGCTCTGGCTACTTGCACATAAAAATGTCACACAGTTCCTGATTATTTCCCCTTCTTTGTTCAACATTTCATTCCATCTTTCTTGTCCTTATTAGTGTCCACACAATTATGTCTGTAGCTGTCCCTCATTTTCAAATTATCTTTGCTTTGAAAATGTACCGCAAGAGACAGAGGAAATAAGTTTTGGTTTGGTTTTTGGATGATTCCTCTGCTATGGTATTGGTTCTAATTTTGCCAGTCTCTGCCGCCGTGCCAGCACATTGAGGTGGGGTTCTGGGTTGTGCCCCATCACATGAGGCAGTCATGGGCACCATCATGCTCCCCTCCACATGACAGGGATCGGCCAATTAGGGAAGGAGGCGGGCCGATTTCGTCCCAGCTGCCTCCATTCCATTCAATTGCTCCGCAGCTTGGCACCAGTGAGGATCACTACAGTAGTTCTCTCCATAGTGGCCATGTGGAGGGGCTGGGACAGGACTGATGAGGAGGGCCATTGCCTGCAGCATCATGGAGGTGGGGGGCGAGTGCATCAGCGGAGAATGGCGGAGGCTTGGGGCCAGTACAATGAGGCAGGGTTGTGCCCCTGGCACATGAGGCAGCCATGGGCACCATCTTGCCTCCCCCTCCACCTGGCAGGGATCAGCCAGTGAGGGAAAGAGGTGAGGCGATTGGGTGCTGGCTGCCTCTGTTCCGTTCAGTTGCTCCACAGCTAAGCACCCACCCAACACCCTGTACTCAGTGAAGGATAGCCGGTAGCCTGTGGGGGCCATGTAGGAAATTTTGGGGTCATACCAGATTGGCACTAGCTATGGCCTTTTTTCCGCCTACGTCTCACTGAGTCCTTTGGCTTTCAGTCATAGGTTGGCACTGAAGGAACCGTTCACTTGGCAGGAGAGTGCTGGTGTTGGGTAGGTAGACAGAATAACGGTGTTTGGCTGGAGGCCAATTTGGGGTGGGAGCAGGGCCAAATTAAGCTAATGTGGGGCCTGTAACATGTGTCATAAGGGGCCCCCAAATTTTTAAAATGCACATACATTTTAAAACATAAATTATTTACTTGCTTAGAAAAGTCATTCAATTTTTTCATTTGCTATACATATCATATGACAGCCAAGGCAATGTTAAGAATTGCTGCCAGGGCTGGACTGGGGGCACTGAGAGGGCAGTGGAATGTATGTGGGGAGAGAGCCAGGTTTTGAGCAGAATGGCTACTTAAGGGTGGGAGTATTCATTGCTGCCGAGTACAGAGTGGTGCAGTCAACATGGAGACCAGGGTTCCCTTGAGGGTGTACACGTGTGCATGTGCTCACATGGTTTTTGATGTATGCTCAGTTAATTTTAGATCCCGCTCAGGTTGAATCAGGAAGGCCCCACTCTGAATGCACATGGTGCGCGCACACACTGCCTTGAAACTGTCACTCAGAACAAAACTCATTCGACACAGAAATGAAAAATATTATAGAGAACACCGATGGAGACCAGGCCTCCCAGAAGCGTTGTATATCAATGGCACATATTGCAATATGTGCTTGGAGTGCAGAAATGTGAACAAACATGCATGCATACAGATCAGCAATCATGTTCACTGGCCACAGATTTCACAAGTGTTGAGCACAACACATGAATACATGAATTGCTGACGTTCATTCTAAGCTGTACGACTGCAGTGGGGGAGGAAGGGGCTTAATCTTTGCAAGGAAGAAAGCAGTGACCTCCACCTTTGACACAGCTTCTGGAGGGGAATATAGTATTTGTGCATGCATGGAGATGTACCCCCCCTCCCGACACACACACACACACAATGCCTCTGCATATTCCTCCCATCATAATGATAGCCATTTTGCGAGCCAATAAATCATGCAGCAAGGTGTGCATTGAAGACTGGGGTGGGTTGGGGAGGTTGAAAGGAGGGATCACTGTTGTATCAGGCAAAAGGGTTTACCTTCCAACCTCAAATCTGGAAACATAAACCCACACAGACAGGTCATGCTAAAAACTCTGGTCCTGAAGTCATGACTAAGGAGGAAAAGCAAAAACCATTGATGAAAAGGCAGGCAAGTGGGGCAGGTTGAGGCGGGGGGGAGAGGACAACCTCCATCTAAACCATCTGATTCACACAATACATGGCAGAGAGTGAACTGAATGAAATTACTATGGTCCAGGACCAGCAGACAGTACCTGCGAACCAACAAATCACAGATACAGGTCAGAGGCAATTTCCTGTGATGTTGGAAAAATAATGGGGCCACCTTTGAGACCCAGATCCCTCTTTCCACACCCCACTAGTCATGAGAACAATCCTCAAAGGTCTCTTTCCAGGATTTGCTTACAGAACAACTGTGAGGGGGGAAATGGCCATGCTCCTTCCCTCAGAGGTCAAACAAGAGAACCAACCGGCTTCCTTAAAGATTGGTGGGTTTCACAGGAGAGGCTTCTTGGAAAGTCACCTGTGGGTTCAAGCAGTGCTCTAGGTAAGTACGTGTGAATTGGGGAGCGAGAGATCCCTTTCTCTCTTCTACATACACACACTAACCCCTTGCTGAGTGTGATACTCCAGAAAGAGAAGGCGGCACCAGTAGATTACAAGCAGAAAGGCACGTGGGAATGCAGGGGGGGATATTTGTCCCTAAATAGCTCCCTCTCTCACACACGTGCAAAAATGCACAATGGCACCAACTCACTCTCCTAATGGTGGGGGGATTTTGCAAGCAGAAAAGACAAGACACCGTGTGAAGGGAGAAGGACGGGAAGCCCGGCGTCCCTGCGTGAAAGCGCAGGCTGGCACTCAGCAGACTGAGCAGAGCAGCACAGAGAGATACGACTCAGCTATGCGCAGGCGCCTGAATTGTTTTATCTCCCCGCCCTCTCTGCCCACAGTCAATCACAAACTAAAAGATGGAAACTGAGCCACATCGCAGGGCTTGTGGGATTTGGAGTTTCTTTCCTCCAAGAGCTTCCATGGAAAATGCTTCACTTCCAGTTAGCGGCAGAAGAACTACAATTCTCAGGTGCCAAAGGGTGACGATGATAGAGTCACTCGTGAACTGACCCGCCGTTCTCTCGAATACTGGGCCCTCGAAAGTGTGGGGCCTGTAGCATTTGCTACTTTTGCTACTAGGTTAATCCGGCAATGGTGAGGTGGCCAAGGAACAGCCTTCCAGGGTTTTTGCGGCCCAAAGGGTTGGGAATGGGGGGGGGAGGCTTGACTCACCAACTCAGAGTTCCCCTCAAAAACACCCAGCTGGTTGCTGTGCCCATTGTCATAATTTGAGTTTTCTTTACATTTAGTCATAGTCCCATTTTTTCACTGTGCCTCTTGACTTTTATTACTTGAACTTGCAGATCATCTGCATTCTCCACTATCAGAATGGTGTCATCTGTATTGTGCAGGTTATTGCTGTTTCTTCCTAAAACTTTAAAATCATGCCCATCTTCTTCCAATCCAGCTTCTCTCAGTATATGTTAAGCATATAAGTTGAATAAAAAGGGAGAAAGTATACAGCCTTGTCTTACTCTGAACGTCTGGTTCACCACTATGGAGTAAATCCACCTGTCTCCGTGGAAACACAGCTGCAGCTCATTCAGACATGTCCTTGTGTGTCTATTCTAGGGGGCCAAGGAACAGCCTTCCAGGGTTTTGGCGGCCCAAGGGGTTGGGAATGGTGGGGGTGGCAGGCCAGACTGCGGGCACTGAGAGGGTGGGGCAATGTTTGTGGGGAGGGCGCCGGGCTTTGAGCAGAATGGGTAATTGAGGGTGGGAATTGGGGCACAGGGGCACCCCACAGGGTGTGGCACACCGGGAATATGCCCTGTTGCCCTGTGGGCCAGTCTGAGCCTGCGTGGCTCGACTCACCAACTCAGAGCTCCCCTCCCCACACATGAGCTTTAAAGTTTTAACAGGAAAGCCTTTTTAGGCTAGGAGATCCCCTGTATTTGTAAAGGGGAATCCCAGCTGGATTCCCATTTACAAGTATATCCCCCACCGAGCCAGCCTGCCAGCCAGTTCCATGAAATGGGGGGGTGGTCCCAATTCTAACTTGGACTGGCACCCCACCCCCCCACCCCTTTTGAGGGCCTTTCTGGATCATCCCCGGGCCACCCAAACAGGCCTGGCTCAGTCTGAGCTGGTTCACACAACCCTCTTTCTCCCCCCTCTCTGTCTACACTAAGCCAGAAGCAAAGCCTCCTTGGAATCTGCCATTCCCCAAATCTCATCCTTCCCTACCTTCTCTGAATATCCGGTGCACCACTATGGGATATTTTATCACACTAATTCTGCCATGTAATGTATTTGTTTCACTAATTTACTTTCATTCTCTTTTAATAAATTTGAATTTGTTCACTGAAACCATGTTTTGTCCCTTTGTTTTGTTATTAGTTCCATGTCTACCACAGAGGGATAGACATTACAGTAGCAGCCCTAGGCCCCACATATTACAAACCCTCATATTACAAATCCGTAACCGTGGTTTGTGCCATAACACAGGTCCGGATGATCAAAGCAAGGTTACTGAACATGAACAAAGGTTCTGCACTATGTCTGAATCCTGAAATTATTATTTTATTTTTACAAACTTGGGTAGATTTTTTCCTGACCATGAATCCATTTATATACCACATCTGTGCAGTGCAGCCTAGAAACATTTTCATTCAATTGATTATTTTCTTTCTTGGGGAGTGACATCTAATAATTGTCCATCCCTGCTTGGGCCATTTTGCGGGAAGACATTGCTGATGAATGGTAGGATACCCTATGGAAGTGGAAGGATACCCTATGGAAGTGGAAGAAGGGGAATGTTCTGCCTGACATTTTAGAAGTTAAGTCACATTGGCTATGTAGGACACATTGGCGATCTGTACCCACTTGTTATAAAATCAATGAAATATATGAAAATAAAATAAAATAAATCATCTGGATGCATTTACCAGAAGCACCTTACTGCATGTTTAGTTTTCCTCGCACTCAATGCAAGGCCCAGTGACCAGCAGGCACTTGGGTCCCCAAAGTGTTAACTGAATCCTGTTATTGCCTGCTAAATAGCAAATATTGGTTAGGAGGGAATAAAAAATGTTCTCTTGGATTGTATAGGGACCAGAGGACTGTAGGGAAAGTGTCAATCCACCCTGAAATGATCAAAATCACTATTATTCAGTTCTGCTTCTTGTGGAAGCCCCATGGGTAGCTAGAGGTCATTTAATGATAAGATCGGTTAATTATAACTCAGTAGCTCATACCAGGCTACACTCACTCAGTGTATAAGAATTTTTAAATGCCCGTGTGTAACCTAGAACTCAGGAGACGTTAACATGAAACAAACAAGGCTCTGTCAAATGGAATCCCTGTGTTGGTAAAGTTCTTTGTGGGTAATCTTCTCTAGCTGACAAAGCAAGTGTACAGCTGGGGTGAGATTCAAAATTTGCAGGAGCTCAGAATGGTTCGGTTACTACCATTCCTACTATATCTGCCTGCTATTTTCAGAAGGCGGAACAGCAGGCAAAGACATCTGTGCAAAATTCAGCACAATTCCAAGACAAGTTCCAGAGAAGACATTACCATTGGGGAATTTGGATCCTTCTTACAGGGTGGTGTACTTTTATTCAACTTTACAGTACTACCAGACAATTCCACAGCAGGATAGTGAGTAGTGCGTCTTTTGTTTTAATGGTTGTATTGGGTCTTTTAGGTAGGGCTGAGCTAATGTATGCCTATCTGGTTTAAATTTTTCTAGTGGAGATTCATTATCAATGGCAGCTTCTGATATGCCTCGCATGGAGGCTGCAGCATCTAGCCATGGTGTGTGAATGGACCTTAGCAAATCTAATAGCACAGTCTGATCTTTAATCATTTGCATTCCAAATCTCCTGGGTTTGATCTGTGGCATCTCCAGACACGGCTGGGAAACTGCTCTGTCTGAAACCAGATTCCCTGCCAGTCCCAATAAAGAATAGTGACCTAGCTAGACCAATGGCCTGACCAATGGCAACTTGATATGTTTGCATGTCCATACATCATACCAAGCACAATGATTTCCAAGGGGGTATATTCGTGTGTATTCAGATGTATGTGAACCAACACTATTCCTAGGGTTCTTGATTGCTCACCCAACCATCAAAAGTTAAAACTTTCTAAGGAAGCCAGTTCCAGTTGACAGTTAGTCAGGAGTCGTATTTTCACATTTCCAGTTTTAAATAGTTTTTCTCTATTTTGGTTAGAAGTGGGACAATCATCCTTTAGGAAAAGGACATATAGCAGCACAGTATAGCTCAATGTTGACTGGAAAAAGAAACTGGCAGGCATACGGAACAAGGATGCAGAGGGGCAGGGAGAGAGCAGCTAAATAGAACTGGTGCAGTAAGGTAGCAGCAATTTATGAGACCCTTACCCTCCTCAGGAAGCCCTCTGGGCCACCTGAAAATCTGCACAGCCCTCAGGGACATATTTTCAGGTGGAACACCTGAAGAGAGGGCTTTTGGGGGAAGGGGAATGTGCAGAAAATTGCTGCTTCCCTGCTGAGCAGTTGCAGTTAGTTAGGCAGTTCTGTTAGATGACTTTCTTGCTGCACCACCGAATCCTTTCTCTCTATGTCAGCAACATTCCCCGATGTTTGGGCAAAACCCTTGTGGTTGTCCTTGCTCTGGAGATAGCGTTTGTGCTAATGTCATAGGTGTTCAGCTGTGTATGCAGGGAACAGGGGACAGAGAGGACCTCATTCACGTCTGTCATAACGCTTCCACTCTCCTCTGCCGAGCAGTTATTATGTTGGTGTATGGTGGAGAAGTGGAGGTTTGCATCTGGACAGACAATGGATAATACCCATTTTATTCCTCCCCAATGGTTCTTTCCAATTCATGCCTCTACTCCTGCTTCCTCTGAGTGGAGGCTGTCTTTGAAGCTGTGTTAGATAGAGAGTCAAAACCTCTCAAAGGAAAATCAGACACACCAATACAAATATTCTCAGCAGGAATATTAATTGGTAGTGCTACATCTTTCACATTAACCTATGGTCTTAGGAACTCACCCTCATATTGTCCAAATGGAGAGGATGCCACCTTTTCTTTATGGAGGGCAGCGGCATCTCTAAGACCTCCTTTGTCTTTGACCTCCAGCTATATGACAAGTGGCGATAGTGGGGTATAGATCAGTGGTAGAGCATCTTTTTTGCATGCAATGGGTCCCAGGTTCAATCCATGACACCTCCAGGTCGGGCTGGGAAAGACTCCAGCCTGGAACTTTGGATAGCCATCACCAGTCAGTGTAGACACCACTGAACAATAGTCTGACTCGGATTAGAGCAGTTTCCTATGTCCCTAGGAATTCATGAAGGGGAGCTTTCTCCCAATGGCTGCATATCAACCATGGGGAAAGATGTACTGGCTGCATATCTGTATGTCAAAAAATATATATGGCTGGCCTTAAAGTCATTCAACTATGTTTGTTTATTTAACACATTTGTATACCACCCCAAATGCAAGTCTTTGGGTGAGACAAGAAAACAATAAAAACAACCAATAAAAAAAGATTAAAGCATTTCAACCATTAAAATTTAAAATGTTAAAACTATTAAAAACACAATTAAACAATTACATGTTGTCTGTGGTTTTCCCCCCATGTGTTTGTGTTTTGTTTTCCATACCTGCAAGCAGAATATATAGAAATGCAATAAACTTTTTTTTGCTGATCTATGAATGTAAATCTACTTTAAAATCTCATTGCAGTTTAATGCCTAAAAATTACCAGCATGTTCTTGCCTTCATCTTTGCAATTCAAGAGATCAACAGGAATGACCATCTCTTACCCAATATCACACTGGGATTCGAAATCTATGACAATATTTTCAATCCACTGAGAGCCGTTGGGAACACTCTGAAGTTCCTCTTCACAGAGCAGGGGAATCCCTTGAATTACAACTGTGCCAGGAAGCAGCAGCTAGTCCTTGCCATTGGTGGGCTCACCTCCCCAAATTCCATGCAGATGGCCAGTGTCTTCAATGCCTACAAGATCTCACAGGTATGTCTGTTCCTAGCGATGACTAGCTGTAGTCATTCAGAAATGGCTACGTTCCTGAGGTAGCTCAGTTTGGAAGCAGCTTTTGAGAAGAAAGGGCTTCCTTGTCTGGAGGAGGAAAACGTTTGTTTTCGTTCCTAAAGAAGAAAGCAAGAGGACAAGCAAACAAACCAACAAGGGGGAAAGGAGAAAGTAAGCTTGTTAGGGTTAGTCTTCTATAGGGTTTAATTTCTGGCTGTACCCCTACTAATTGTGCAAAGAGGCACCTTTTAGATGAGGTGATTCTCTTTATTTAGCAGGGGGAGAGTAACTGGCCGAATCCAACCGCAGCACAGTATCTTCAGTGACTGTTGCTGATGTCTATATTTCTTTTTATATTGTGAGCCCTTCAGGGACAGGGATCCATCTTATTTATTTATTATTTCTCTATGTCAGGCTTCCCCAAACTGCGGTACTCCAGATGTTTCTGAACTACAACTCCCAGCATCCCGAGCCACAATTTCTTGTGGCTGGGTTTGCTGAGGATTGTAGTTCAGCAACCTCTGGAGGGCCGCAGTTTGGGGATGCCTGCTCTATGTAAACCACTCTGGAAACTTTTGTTGAAAAGTGATATATAAATATTTATTGTTTTTGGCTGACTGGCTAGGGGTTCATTTCTGAAAGGGCAGTTTCAATTTCAGTTTCAGTTCTGCCTAGAGAGAAAATGGGTGGGGATTAGCTACAGCTACGCTCTGGAGGTGGCTCAGTTTGGAAGCCACCCTTGAGAAGACAATGCTGAGACAAGGGGAGCTTTTCTTTGTGGGGATCTGTGAGCAGGAGTTTGGTAACAGACATCAAATGAGTTTTGTGAGGAGTTTAGCGGGGGAGTGTGCCTGGGGGCCCAGAAGTGGTCTCCTTTCATCAGAAATGAGACACCGAGAATGAGGAGAAGGTGAGTACTGCCCCACTTTTGTAACTTTCCTGGAGGAAGAGCTTGATGCCTTTAATTAGATGATGATTGCAGCTTAGACCAATCTATGAAGGAAACAATCTCTATATCCACATTCACATATAACATGAAACCAGAGGTGAAGTGACCTCCACTTTCAAAAACTGTATGTCTGAATGTGGGCAACCACAGTTTCAACAGAAAAGGAAGCCGATGTTTTCCTCCCCTGAGAGTGATTTGCACTTTTGGTTTCTAATGAGGACCACCACATGGACAGTTCCATTGTGTGTGTGGTGGGGGGAGGATTTGGTTTGTTACATGCAAATGCAGCCACTATACTCTAAATAGCCAATAAAACCAGTATTGAAGCTAGAATGCCAGCAGAAGAGGGGATTCCTCCCAGATTGATGCATATATGACTGTGGTGCAGAAGTTGTGGGTGTGTGCTCGGTCCAAAGAGCTCCCAGCTCTCAGGTAACAAATGCATTCTCTTGAAGCCAAGATGGCGGACCTGGAGAAGCTCAGGGAGGCAGAGAGGTTTGTGGATGAGACCCTCAGGAATGTGATAGAGGCATCCTATTCCCATTCTGCCAGCTCCTCTACTCTCATAGATAATGAAGGTATTAGGGAAGGAGGACATCAGTCTGAAGAAGAGAGGAATCCTCCCTTAGAAGGGACTCCTTCCTTGGGTAATGCGTCCAAATCCTCTCACACATAGGATACTCCTCCAGAGATTGGGGGCCTCCTAGTAGTGGGCAACTTGATAATTAGGGACATAGAGTGAGGGATTTGTGACTCGCGTGTAGACCGCATGGAGACTTGCCTGCCTGGTGTGACAGTTGCGAATGTCACCCAGCATCTTGATATGCTGTTAGGCGGTGCTGTGGATGAGTCAGCTGTTGTGGTATACATTGGCACCAACAATGTTGTGAAATACAGCCAGGAGGTCCCGGAAGCCAAAATTAGGCTGCTAGGCAGCATATTGAAGTCCAGGACCCCCAGGGTACCATTCTCTGAAGTACTACCTGTTCCATGAGCAGGGCCAGCAAAACAGGAGGATCTGAGTAGTTTCAATGTGCCGGGAGCAGCTTAGATTTGTTAAACCGTGGGATACATTTGCGGGCAAGCAAAGCCTGTAAAAAGGAATGTGCTCCACTTAAAATCCAATTCTTCAAATCAAATGAGAATCCTTTCCTAGTGGAATGACAAGAGCCACTTGGGAAAGATACACATTTTATTTGAAGAACTGGATTTAAAACTAGTAGAGCAGACGTGACATTGATATTTTACATTAGCATTTCCCTGAAGATATTTTATTTCATTTCATACTCCATTTGGATAAGATTTATTATATTTGAGAACTGCATTTTATATTTTGGGAATTTGACTTGGGATTTAATGAGGAATTTCTTTTTTGAAGAGTCACTCAAAGAATTTCATTTGATACTATATTTGGGAAGGAGATATTCATAGGGGCTTCTATTTGACTTATTCTGGTTCACTAGAACTTTAATAGAAATTTTGTTACTTTGAAAGTATTAAATGTTCACATTATAGTGTGTTTATTGAGTTGCTTTGGGCATTATAATAATTTTTGGGGTTCTTTATTTGGTTTGGTTATCACTGATGGAGCCCTATAGCACTTGGTGTTGTGTTCTTTGCTGAAGGAGAACCAGCATGGCTTCAGCAAAGGCAGGTCTTGCCTCAGTAAACTTTTGGAGTTCTTTGAGTGTCAGCAGGCATGTGGAAAAAGGTTATCTGGTCAACATTGTATACTTGGACTTGCAAAAAGCATTTGACAAAGTTCCTCATCAAAGTCTCTTGAGTAATCTTAGCAGTCATGGGATAAGGGGAAAGGTTCATGTGTGAATTGCTATCTGGTTGAAGGAAGGGAACAGAGTGTAAGAATAAATGGACAGTTTTTAAAATGGAGGGAAGTAAGAAGTGGGGTCCCCCAGGGATTTGTACTGGGACCTGTGCTCTTTAACACTTATGATCTAGAAATTGGGGTAGGCAGCAAGATGGCCAGATTTACAGATGACATTAAACAATTTACATTAGTGATATCCAAAACAGATTGTGAAGAGCTCCAAAAGAATTTCTCCAATCTGGGTAAGTGGGCAACAAAATGGCAAATATGGATCAATATAAGCAAATATAAAGTTATGTATACTGGGGGCAAAAAACCCCCAACTTTACATATACGCTGATTGGGTCCAAGCTGTTAGTGACTGAGCAGGAGATAGATCTTGGGGTCATGGTGGACAGTCAGCTCATTGAAAGGGTTGAACTTGGTCACCATATCTTAAGAAGGAGTTTGTAGAACTGGGAAAGGTGAAGAAGAGTGCAACAAAGCTGATCAGGGGCATGAAGCACCTTCCTTATGAGGTAAGGCCACAGTGTCTGGGGTGTTTTCATTTGGAAAAGGGGTGGCTATGGGGAAACATGATAGACATTTATAAAATTATGCATGGAGAAGAGAGAGTGGACAGAGAGAAATCTTTCTCCCTCTCTCACAAATCTCATGGGTCTGAAGGCCAGGTAAAATAGGACCAACAACAGGAAGTCTTTCTTCACAGAGCGCCGGATTAATCTATGGAATTCTCTGCCACGGGATGTGGCAAATCAAAGACCAAAAAAAAGGCATGCCCTCACCTCTTGCTGGTTGGCTTCTCAGAGGCATCTGGTAGGCCACTGTGTGAAACAGCAGGGCTGTTCTTATGTTCTTGAATGGAAAGGTGTTCATCCCTTTCCAAATCCTTACAGTGTTTTCTAAAAATTAAGTAATGATTACCCAGGCCACTGAGCAATGTTTTCAATACACTATTATTGTCATTTTCTTTAAATATTATCTTCCAAACTGTGTTTCAACCCTGCCCCAGCTTTCACTACTGAGGTAATTTCAAGTAGGAGCAGTCTGTAATTTTTCTTCATCCAATCCAATCCCAGTATAAGACTCAATGGTACCAGTAGTTCCTACTCAAAATAGAAGTATTGTCTTATCTTAAATATTTGATGGAAGCTGAAATTTAGTGAATTGAAGAAGTAATATTTTGATCAAGAACAAAGGGATGTACGTTTAATACTTTTTAAAAAAATTCCCCCCTTTTAGCTGACTTATGGATCTTTGGACCCTGCGCTGAGTGATAAAACTCGGTTCCCTTTTTTCTTCCGGATGGTTCCAAGTGAAGACCTTCAATATGTTGGAATTATTTTCCTGCTGAAGTATTTCAAGTGGAACTGGATCAGTCTGCTCACATCAGATGATGAAAGTGGAGAAACATTTGTTCAAAATATGAGACCAAGGCTACTCCAGAGCAATATTTGTATTGCTTTGGCACAATCCATTCCAAAAATAAAGAGCTACATATTAAATACACCCACTGAAAAAATGCTGAAGAAGATAGCTTTTGCTGTCTGGATGGAAGAAAAGATGAATGTGATACTTGTCTATGGGGATAATCATTCTATGGAGGGTTTACGAATGATCTTAGAATCCGACGAATTTCATCTTAAGCTTCCATTGGAGAGAGTGTGGCTCATAACTGCTCAGTGGGATTGCACAAGTGTTTCTTCATGGAATAAATTCACAGGGAAAACCTTCAATGGTTCTTTGTCATTCACACTTCACAGAAAAGTGGTTCCAGGATTTCAGGAGTTCCTGTAGAGCATAAATCCATACCAGTCTATGATATTTTTCATCCATCAGTTCTGGATGTTTGCATTTCTCTGTTCCCTCCCAATGCCTGGCTTATATGTGCCAAATCAAGACAACTGCACTGGGGAGGAGAAACTGGGGAGCCTCCCCGAATCTGTGCTTGAAATGGGCATGTCTGGGCAGAGCTATAACATTTACAATGCTGTTTATGCTGTAGCACATGCTCTCCATACTATGTATTCTTCGAAAACTAAACAGAAGGAAATGGAGAAACTCATGGGAAAGAGTCTTCTGTTACGGCCTGTATGTTTTGCCTCCTCTTTATTTGCATGTCACTTCTCATTGTATTAGTTCATAACTCATACTAGCAGCGATGTAATATAATGTCTGATTGTTGCATGCAGTTCCTGACATCATGACTAACAAAGCACTGGTGAAGCAGTGTGAGGTAGCTTAGGCTGAGAGACAAGAAACACCCAGAATCACCCATGAACTTCATGGCTAAATGGGGATTTGAATCTGAATATGGGAAATTCAATTGAAAATCAAATCAAATTGCCCTTTTAAGGGAAGACACAATTATTATGCTTTTCAACAAAAATAAATTTCAGGAAGCAAACCTTATATCAAGCATCTTGTAATTGTTTATTCAATATTCAGTATTGTTTGATGTTTTAATATGGCTGATTCCCATTCCAGAATAAGGTAAATGGATGTCAGTTTTTCCCAAAAGTCTTTCCCTTTGTTATAATTATCCCAAACTTGCTTTGTATATCAATTTATATGTGAGTATTCTTTGCCGTAAGATCCTGAACTATTCGTCAACAGGAATTGCTATTGCTTCCCGTGGCTTGCTACCAATATAAACATGCTTAAAGGTATATTCCTGATAGGTATATAGTATTTCTTCTCAGTGACATCTTCCAGTTGGTGATCAAGGGATTTGTGGTTAAAGTGATAATCTTAATGCAATCTTCCACAATTTGACCCAGGGTGTGAACTTTTTCTCCTCCCAATTAGCTTCATGCTTTTCTGAGCAATATCCATTTCAATAATAGTGCTGGGGAAGAAATCTTTTTTGATGAGGAAGGGAGCCTGCCATCTGGATACGATATCATCAACTTGGTCACATTCCCCAATGACACCTTCCAGAAAGTCCAAACTGGAAGGATGGACCCCCTGGCTCGTGAAGGAAAAACGTTCACCATGAATGGAAGTGCTACTGTATGGAACCACAAGTTTAAAGAGGTATGGAGACCTGTCCCACCTCACCTTGCTAGGTTCCCTGACTTTAAGGGGTTTTCTCACAGCCCAGCTCCAATATCAGGAGTCAAGAGGTTGGGAGGGAGAAATGGGCTGAAATGAATGGAGTGCCATGATGGGGGATGCTCTGTTTCTCTCCTTTGGGCAATGCTCCAGGAGTCTCAGACTCCAGCAGTAGGGTCTAGGTGACTTCCCCCCCCCCCCCAGACAGAGGAAATTATCAGCCTGACCCCAGATTTGCCTTGACCATGTTTGATGCCTCTGACCTCTTTTTGTCTGCCTGCAGTCAGACCCACCTTTGCTTTTTCCTCGTTCAGGGAGTAGACCCCTATTCCATACTCTTCATATGTGGGTTATTTGGTTTTGAGAATAATAGAAGGGGTGGGGGGAATCGGAACATTTTTCCTTCTTGCTCCTGTTAGATGCAGCCCCGTTCCCGATGTGTTGAGAGCTGCCATCCTGGATCCAGCAGGATTGCCCAGCAGGGAAGACAAGTTTGTTGCTATGATTGTGCTCAGTGTCCTGTGGGGAGGATTTCAACACAGATCGGTAAAAATATGTATATTGTGTAACCAAATCCAAATGTTTAAAATTCTCCTTTTCTACATCAAATATATGACTGAATTTCTAAATTTGAAATAGAATTATGTGAAAGTGATGTGAAACTAATTACCAAAATGTACAATTTGTTATTATGTGAAGAAATGAGAGATGAAGTGGTAAAATCAACAATGGTAAAATGGGCACAAGATGTAGGTCAGAATATTAACTTAGAGGCCTGGGAGAAGCTATGGAAGAAAGAACTTAAATTTATAGCATGTTATCATTTAAAAGACAATTTATTTAAAATGATGTACAGGTGGTATTTAACACCTAAGAAACTAGCTTTAATGTATAAAAATGTATCTAATAAGTGCTGGAGATGTAAAGATAGTGAGGTGTCCTTTTATCACATGTGGTGGTCCTGCAGAGAGGTAAAGAGGTTTTGGCATATGATTTATGATTAGCTTTAAAAGGTTTTTAAATGTGTATTTCATAAGAGACCTGAATAGAAATTTATTCCTATATCTTACGACGACAGCTAGAATGGTTCTTGGCAGAAATTGAGATCTGTGGAAATTCCAGCAATCTCTCAGATGAGAGCAAACATGGATGTTATAGTATAACTGTGTTGAAAGATGAACCGGAAGTCACATTGATATGTAGAAAACTTATAAACATAAAGTGTATATATATATATATATATATATATATATATATATATATATATATATATGAATATGACTGAATTCTAAAACAAGCAGAAAAGATGCCTACAAATGGCACAGTTCCTGCAAATGAGGAACAGCAAGTGTTTTGCTCCTAAAAATGGTCAAAGAGATTTTATTTATTTTTAATTTTCATATTGCCTCCAGTTAAACACTTCAAGGCAGTGTAGAATAGGGATGTGCGAAACTTTTTGGGTATTTCGGCACCAAAATGAAACACCCAATCACCATCCCAAAATGTTTTAGATCCGAAACAAATCGCCCCTGGGTTGACTCCAAAATTTTTGTAAGTTTTGGCCCTCCATTTTGTGACCGAGATAGTGCTTCTCCTTCCTCCTCCATTTTGAGTTCTGAAATGTGCTTGAATTTCCCACCTTTCAGTCTTCCATTGACTTCAATGCAAAGTTCCGATCTGCAACGGAATGCCCATATTTGGCTCTGCAGGATCCAAATTAACCTTCCATTGACCAAGGGGAGATGAAGGAGGGGGCAAGTGTGGGGGTGGATTTTTGGAGGTGTTTTCAGGGGGGTATTAAAGGGCCAGCAGCCATTTCTTCCTTTCTGCTGCCTCGTGTGGGGAGAGAGTTCTTTTGCCTGATTGCTCAGCCTTGCCATCACACATCCACCATTGCCTCCTACCATTCTTCAGCATTGCTGCCATTGCTGCCTTTTTTTCTCCAGCAATTTTTTAATTGAGAAAAAGAAGAAGATTCCATCTTTTATTCCTTCTGCCTTGCTGACACAAACAGCCTGCTACCTGAGCCATCCTGGGACCTTGGCTGGATTCTCTCCTGCTTTTTCCCCTTTTGTATCTGTGAAAAAAAGAATTTGATAATTCCACCTTTTTTGGCCATCACATAGTTGTTTGGACCTGTACTGAGAGAAGAATGCTGCTGCCTGCACAAGCAGCCACCACCACCAGCCCCAGATCTTCCAGATTTTTGAGCCTTTTGTGGATGCCCCATCTGAAGACTGAAGAAGGAGCAGGAGAGAGAGACCACCAGACCAACAGAAGTAGCAGCCCAACGTTTTGGAGAAGAGAAGACTTAGTGGTGAGTTTATTTTAACACACACATACTGTACACACACGCACCACTCTGGGCCTATGCGCTGCCTGTGAGTCTGTGTGTGTGTGTGTGTGTGTGTGTTTTAAATAAACCAGTCCATCCTCCCATTTTATAGAGCAGCAGCAGTATATTAAACCGATTCTCTCAGCCATTATTTTGTATCTTCTTGTCCGGCTGGCTATACCACATTGTGTCTCTGCTGTTGGGACATTGTATCTCTGCTCTTTTTATCCATCCATCTCCTCCTACTAGCAACTATTATTATTGACAATGTTGCCTCCTCTTTCCTTTTATTGAATATTTTGAGTTGATGCTGAAATGAAAATGATGAATGTTAATGTGATAATATTAATATGATATATATAATGCTGATGCCCTGATGTGATGTGATGATGATTATGAGTTGCTGTTGTTCTTGCCTCTTTAATGTTTATTATCTGAGACTTTGCTTTATGGCAGAAGGTTCTCTCTCTCTCTGTGGACTTCTTGTTTGCAATGAAAAAGTGGATTGGGTCATATTGTGAGTTGTAGCATCATCAGAGTTTTTATTCAAAGATTGCTTGCATCATGATGTGCTGGTGCCACAGGCTCTGATCACGTGCAGAAATTTATTTATTTATTTATTTATGTATTTATTTATTTATTTATTTATTTATTTATTTAAACTTTTACACTACCTCTAACTGTCATCTCTGTGCAGTTCACAATAATATAAAACAAGTTGAAAACATAGACAAAAAACTTAAAACAATTTAACAATTGAAAAATAAACCAGAGATTAAAACTTAAAAAAATTTAAAAGCTGGGAAAGCTTGGTGAAAACATGGGTTTTGAGGTGCTTTTTAAAAATATTACCAGAGATGGGGAGAACCGTATCTCAGCAGGGAGCACATTCCACACTCTTGGGGCAGCAGCCGAGAAGGCCCGCCTCTGTGTAGCCACCAAATAAGTTGGCGGTAACTGGAGATGGACCTCCTCAGATGACCTCAATGGGCGGTGAGGCTCGTAGTGAAGAAGACGCTATCTTAGATACACAGGGCCTAAGCCATTTAGGGCTTTATAAGTTATAATTAGCACTTTGTATTTTGTCTGGAAACCTATTGGCAGCCAGTGTAGCTCCATCACTAAAGGAGTAACGTGGTCTCTCCAGGATGACCCAGAGACCAACCAGGCTGCCGCATTCTGAACCAACTGAAGTTTCTGGACTCCGTACAAAGGCAGCCCCACATAGTGTGCATTACAGAAGTCAAGTGTGGAGGTTACCAACAGATGTACCACTGTTTTGAGGTCATTGATCTCGAGAAACGGGAGCAGCTGGCGTATCAGCCGGAGCTGATAGAAAGCACCCCTGGCCACCCTTATTGTTCTGTCCCAGCACAATAAGTACCTCTGTCTTATTTGGATTCTGCTTCAGTTTATTCTCCCTCATCCAGCCCATTACTGCTTCCAGGCAGGCATTTAGGGAGGATATGCCAGCTCCTGAAGAAGTTGACATGAAGAAGTAGATTTCCGTGTCAACAGTATACTGGTAACACCGAACTCCAAATCCCCTGATGATCTCTCCCAGCAGTTTCATGTAGATGCTAAAAAACGTTAAGTATGGAGCCTTGAGGGGCACCATACTTAAGCTCAGAGTTCGAAGAGCAACAGTCTCCAATTGACAACATCTGGAATCTGTCCGAGAGGTAGGAGCAGAACCTCTGTAAAAGAGTGCCTCCCACCCCCAACCCCCTCAGACATTCCAGAAGAATACTACGGTTGATAGTATTGAAAGCCTCCGAGAGATCCATAAGGACCAACAGATCACAGGCTGACCAAGGCAGTCTCCACCACATAGCCAACCCTTGAGTCTATATAATCAGTTTCCTCCAAGACCAACTTGTGTTGAGGCCACCACCTTCTCAATTACCTTTCACGGCCATGGGAGGCTGAAAACAGGCCTATAATTGCTCAACTCTGAGGGATCTAATGCAGGTTTCTTTAGAAGAAGTCTAATGATTGCCTTCTTAAAACAAGGAGGCATCCTGCCCTCCCTCAGAGAAGCATTTATGATTTACACCAGGCTGTCTACAACAGCCCCCTTGCTAGATAGAACAAACCAAGTAGGGCAAGGGTCAAGAGAACAAGTGGTAGGCCTCAATGCTCCAAGCAGCTTGTCCACCTCCTCAGGAGTTACAAACTGAAAACGATCCTGTCAAATCACCTGTTGTTGGGCACCTCCAGTGCAGACATCAAATTAATTGTGGAGTCTCCATCTATGTTGGCCTGAATCTGAGAGATTTTATGTGGGAAAAACTATTTAAACACATCGCAGGGGTAATTGATGATTGCAAATTCTGGTTCAAGAGAGGGGAATACTAGTCCCCTCACAGCCCTGAACAACTCCACTGGACGTGAACTCGCAGGGCAATATGGGCAGAAAAGAACCGCTTCTTTGCCGCACGTATTGCCGGAGCATAAATCTTTAGATGTGCTCTATATCTCAATCTGTCGGATTCGAGCCGAGTCTTTCTCCACTTGCACTCCAGTTGCCAACCTTGCCACTTCAGCCCCCATAGATCTTCCGTATACCAAGGGGCCAATTTTGAAGCGGATCAGAGAGGATGCTTGGGAGCAATCATGTCTACTGCCCTGGTGAGCAAGTTGTTCCAATTCTCAACCAGGGTGTCAACAGGAGCACCAGCAAAGCAACATTGAATTCATCCAAGGCTTCTTGGAATCCTACTGGATCCAATAACCTCTTCAGGTGGACCATTCCAATAGGCCCCTTGCCCCTGCAGAGGTGGGAACTGCTTGTAAGTCCAACCTTAACCAGATGGTAGTCTGTCTATGACAATGGGGAAATCACAGGTGTCCGCATCCATGGAATACCCCGTGATCAGAGTAAAAGACCAAATCAAGCATGTGACCTGCAATATGCGTCGGTCCAGAGACCACTTGGGACAGGCCCATAATTGTCATGGCCGCAATGAACTCCTGAGCTGCCCTGGACAGATTGGTCCCAAAATGAACATTAAAGTCCCCTAGCACCAAGAGTCTGGGAGACTCCAACGCGGTTTCCGCGACCAAGTCCATGAGTTCAGTAAGGGATTCCGCTGGGCAGCAGGGTGATCGGTACAACAAAAGAAGTCCCAATCTATCCCTGGTCCCCAAACTTAAGTACACACATTCCATATGGTCTGATACCCTAACAGGGACCCTGGAAAGGGAGATGTTATCCTTATAGATCACAGCCACTCCACCTCCCCACCCACGTCCCCTCACCTGCTCCTCTACAGAATATCCTGGAGGGTGAAGCTGGAACCAGACTGGACCATTAGCCTCCCACAACCAAGTCTCAGTAATACATACTAAGTGGGATCCTTTATCCATAATCAAATCTCGTATGAGTTCTGGCTTGTTTTGGACTGACCTGGCATTGCAGAGGAGCAAGGTAAGGCTATGTGGCTTGTTGGCAATGCTCTCTGAGGTCAAAGAGCTGGAGGGACAGCCAGAAGGGGAGACAGCTATTAAATTTCTGACTACCCTTCCTCTGGAACAGTCTGCTGACCTGCCACCGTTTCTTCTGCTATTCCCCACCACTACCAGGATAGCTGCCCCAAAGTCAACGAAGGCAATGTCAAAGAAATGCACCAAAAAATTGTGTGCCATCATTGTTGTCATTGTCGTCATCACTCTTTCGACTTGCGGAGGTGGAAGGGGGGCAAAACCTTGCTGTTCGAGATTTTTAATGACAAACCATGAATCCACTCACATTTGCTACCAGAGAGTCTACACTCGGAACACCTCAGAAACAACAAAACCCAGTACCCCATAGGTTAGCAACCCATGGGGGTGGTTGGTACCCTCTGTGCACTACACCGCCACTTGCTCTGGGCCACACCAGTGCCCCCCAAGTGCTGTTATGGGGCTCCTGAAACCTCCATTATTCCCTATGAGAAAAACCTTAAAGATGCGTAAACTTCAAAAATCACTTAAAAATCACCCATTGCCCAATTCCTTTGAAATACTTCTGGTAGCTTCCTTGCCACCACTAGGCACTACCACCAACCACATTCTTCCAAGAGCCACACCTTTCCTCCTGACATGAAGAGGAAAACCTTAAAGATGCATGAACTTCAAAAGATCACCAAAAATCAGCCCTTTGCCCAATTTCTTTTTGGGTGGTAGCCTCCACCCATTAGGCGCTACCACACCACCCTGCTCTTTTGGCTTCAGGACCATTTTTTGGATCCTAAATGATTCAGATTCAGATTTTGAATAATTCATATCCGAAGCAAATCGGGGGTGATTTGGATGGGTCTGATTCGGATCCGAAATGAAAGAGAGATGTTTTGATTTGGGTCCAAATTGAAACACAGAAAATCCGAAATGCACACCCCTAGTGTAGAACACAGATAAAATGAAATAAATCATTAAATTAAAAACTATAAGAACAGCAAAAGTAAGAGCAGCATAAAATCTATCAACATATCACATGAGAGGGAGGAAACATTAACAACCTGCTTTGTAATATAACAAACCAGTCAACAGATTCGTTCCTTGGCAAAACAAAGACTTTGTTGATGTATTTCAGATGCAGACCAGTGTGAGATGTGCCCAGAAGATCAATGTCCAAATGAGAAACAGGATCAATGCATCGCCAAAACGATGACCTATTTATCCTATGGAGAACCATTGGGAGCGGTTTTGATTTCTTTTGCTCTTTTGTTTTCCCTGATCACCTTTGCTGTGATTGGGATCTTTGTTCTGCTCCGCAAAACTCCCATTGTGAAAGCCAATAACTGGAGCATTACTTGTACCCTTCTCTCCTCTCTGCTGCTTTGCTTTCTCTGCTCCTTCCTATTCATTGGTCAGCCTAGGAAGGTGACCTGTCTCCTCAGACAAACCGTGTTTGGTATCACCTTTACTGTCGCACTTTCCTCTGTGTTGGCTAAAACCATCACTGTTGTTCTGGCCTTCCTGGCCACGAAGCCGGGAAACAGGATGAGAAGATGGATAGGGAAGAGGCTGGCAGTATCGGTCATCATTCTCTGTTCACTTATTCAAATTGGAATCTGTGCTATGTGGCTGGCAAACACTCCCCCTTTCCCAGAGTTTGACATGCACTCTCAGATCAGTGAGATCATGGTGCAATGCAATGAAGGCTCAAACACCATGTTCTACATCATCCTGGGCTACATGGGTTTTCTGGCCACCATCAGCTTCACTGTGGCCTTCCATGCTAGAAAGTTACCGGATAGCTTTAATGAAGCCAAGCTGATCACCTTCAGCATGCTGGTCTTCTGCACTGTTTGGATTACTTTTGTCCCAAGCTACTTGAGCACCAAGGGGAAATACATGGTGGCTGTGGAGCTCTTCTCCATCATGGCCTCTAGTGGTGGACTGTTGAGTTGTATCTTCCTCCCCAAATGCTACATTATTATTCTTAGACCTGATCTGAACACCAGAGAGCAACTAGTAAGGAAACAATATTGAGACACTGGACTCTTTCTGCCTTTTCTAGTTCTTCAACACCATGTCTCTCATCATTATATTCCCATATTAGTAGTGAAGGAAGGCGTAGATTAGAGAATACAGTCAACATGGGTGGTATCGGTGACTAAGCGTGGGTTATATCGGGACAATGGGGGGAACTGTGGAAGAGCTGCTTGAACAATGAGCCATATTGCACAGCTCTGGCACTGCTCTGAAGGACACAGCAGCCCGGCAGCACCATGTGTCCAGAATGCAGCACTGGATGTCAGCCAGCCTACAGTGTGGGCCACAGACTAATAGTTATCTCAAAGAAGGGAGATAACTGTAGACAGGCTTATACTTAAGGTTAGGTGAAAAAAGAATGGCTGACAACCAGACTAACGCAGTGTGTGGCCATCCAATGAAGCACGTGTGTTTGACATGCATTCCACATTCATCCAGATCATGGTGCAGTGCAATGAAGGGTCTGTTACATGGGTTTTCTGGCCATCATCAGCTTCACTGTGGCCTTCCATGCTAGAATGTTACTGATGGATTTAAATTTATTATTTATTATTTATTATTTATTATTTATTTATTTATTTATTTATTTATTTATTTATTTATTTATTTATTTTGTATTTAACATATTTTTATACTGCCCAAAACTTACATCTCTGGGTGGTTTACAACAAAAACAAGAAATTTTAACCACAACAATTAAATTTTTTAAAACAATATTCTAAAAACAACATTAAAACAATTTAATGAAGCCAAGCAGATCACCTTCAGCATGCTGGTCTTCTGCAGTGTTTGGATGCCAGGGCTGGACTGGAGAGGGCGGTGGAATGTATGTGGGGAGGGAGCCAGGATTTGAGCAGAATGGCTACTTAAGGGTGCGAGTATTCATTGCTGCCAAGTGCAGCAGGGCGCAGTCAACATGGAGACCAGCGGTCCCTCGATGGTTTTTGATGTAAGCTCAGTTAATTGTAGCTCCTGCACAGGTTGAATCAGGAAGGCCCCACTCTGAATGCACATGGTGCGTGCACACTGCCTTGAAACTGTCACTCAGAACAAAACTCACTCTACACTCAGATGAAAAAAAAATTAGAGAGAACACTGATGGAGACCAGGCCTCCCAGAAGCATTTTGTATCAATGGCACATATTGCAATACATGCTTGGAGTGCAGAAACGTAGAAAAAAATGCTGAATACAGATCAGCAATCATGTTCACTGGCCACACATTTCACAAGTGTTAAGCACACATGAATGGCTGCTGTTCATTCTCAGCTCTACGACAGCAGTGGGGGAGCAAAGGGGGTTAATCTTTGCAAGGATGATAGCAGTGCCCTCCACTTTTGACCCAGCTTCTGGAGGGGAATATAGTATTTGTGCATGCATGGAGATGTACACACACACACACACACACACACACACACACACACACACACACACAATGCCTCTGCATATTCCTCCCATCATAATGATAGGCATTTTACGAGCCAATAAATCATGCAGCAAGGTGTGCATGGAAGAATGGGGTGGGTTGGGGAGGTTGAAAGGAGGGATCACTGTTGTATCAGGTAAAAAGGTTTCCCTTCCTACTTCAGATCTAGAAACATAAACCCACACAAACAGGTCATGCTAAAAAATCTGGTCCTGAAGTCATGAATAAGGAGGAAAAGCAAAAACCATTGATGAAAAGGCAGGCAAGTGGGGCAGGTGGAGCAGGGGGAGAGGACAACCGCCATCTAAACCATCGGATTCACACAATACATGCCAGAGAGTGAAATGAATGAAATTACTATGGTCCAGGACCAGCAAACAGTACCTGCGAACCAACAAATCACAGATACAGGTCAGAGGCAATTTCCGTTGTTGGAAAAATAATGCAGACACCTTTGAGACCCAGATCCCTCTTTCCACACCCCACTAGTCATGAGAACAATCCTCAAAGGTCTCCTTCCAGGATCTGCTTCAGAACAACTGTGAGGGGGGGAATTGCTATGCTCCTTTCTTCAGAGGTCAAACAAGAGAACCAACCGGCTTCCTTAAAGATTGGTGGGTTTCACAGTAGAGGCTTCTTGGAACGTCACCTGTGGGTTCAAGCAGTGCTCTAGCTGAGTTCGTGTGAACTGGGGAGCGAGAGATCCCTTTCTCTCTTCTCCATACACACACATAACCCTTGCTGAGTGTGATACGCTAGAAAGAGAAGGTGGCACTAGTAGATTACAAGCAGAAAGGCACGTGGGAATGCAGGTGGGATATGTGTCCCTAAATAGCTCCCCCTCTCACACACGTGCAAAAATGTGGGGCCCGTAGCATTTGCTACTTTTGCTACTAGGTTAATCCGGCAGTGGTGAGGTGGCCAAGGAACAGCCTTCCAGGGTTTTTGCGGCCCAAAGTGTTGGGAATGCGGGGGGGGGAGGCTCGACTCACCAACTCAGAGTTCCCCTCCCCCCACCCAGCTGGTTGCTGTGCCCGTTGTCATCAGTTGAGTTTTCTTTACATTTAGACATAGTCCCATTTTTTCACTGTGCTCCTTGACTTTCATTACTAGAGCTTGCAGATCATCCGCATTCTCCGCTATCAGAATGGTGTCATCTGTATAGTATTGGTTATTGATGTTTCTTCCTCCAGCTTTAAAACTACGCTCATCTTCTTCCAATCCAGCTTCTCTCAGTATATGTTAAGCATATAAGTTGAATAAAAAGGGAGAAAGTATACAGCCTTGTCTTACTCTGAACGTCTGGTTCACCACTATGGAGTAAATCCACCTGTCTCCGTGGAAACACAGCTGCAGCTCATTCAGACATGTCCTTGTGTGTCTATTCCAGGGGGCCAAGGAACAGCCTTCCAGGGTTTTTGCGGCCCAAGGGGTTGGGAATGGTGGGGGTGGCAGGCCGGACTGCGGGCACTGAGAGGGTGGGGGAATTTGTGGGGAGGGCGCCGGGTTTTGAGCAGAATGGGTAATTAAAGGTGGGAATTGGGGCGCAGGGGCACCCCGCAGGGTGTGGCACACCGGGAATATGCCCTGTTGCCCTGTGGGCCAGTCTGAGCCTGGGTGGCTCGACTCACCAACTCAGAGTTCCCCTCCCCACACGTGCGCTTTAAAGTTTTAACAGGAAAGCCTTTTTAGGCTAGGAGATCCCCTGTATTTGTAAAGGGGAATCCCAGCTGCATTCCCATTTACAAGTATATCCCCCACCGAGCCAGCCTGCCAGCAAGTTCCATGAAATGGGGGGGTGGTCCAATTCTAACTTGGACTGGCACCCCCCCCCTTTTGAGGGCCGGTCTGGTTCATCCTCGGACCAACCAAACAGGCCTGGCTCAGTCTGAGCTGTTTCGCATAACCCTCTTTCTCTCCCCTCTCTGTCTACACTAAGCCAGAAGCAAAGCCTCCTTGGAATCTGCCATTCCCCAAATCTCATCCTTCCCTACCTTCTCTGAATAACCGGTGCACCACTATGGGATATTTTATCACACTAATTCTGCCATGTAATGTATTTGTTTCACTAATTTACTTTCATTCTCTTTTAATAAATTTGAATATGTTCACTGAAACCTTGTTTTGTCCCTTTGTTTTGTGATTAGTTCCATGTCTACCACAGAGGGATAGACATTACAGTAGCAGCCCTAGGCCCCGCGTCTTGTAACCGTGATTTCTGCCATAACACAGGTCCGGATGATCAAAGACAGCAAGGTTACTGAACATGAACAAAGGTTCTGCACTATGTCTGAATCCTGAAATTATTATTTTATTTTTACAAACTTGGGTAGATTTTTTCCTGACCATGAATCCATTTATATACCACATCTTTGCAGTGCAGCCTAGAAACATTTCCATTCAATTGTTTATTTTCTTTCTGGGGGATTGACATCTAATACTTGTTCATCCCTGCTTGGGCCATTTTGAGGGAAGACCTTGCTGATGAATGCTAGGATACCCTATGGAAGTGGAAGAAGGGGAATGTTCTGCCTGACATTTTAGAAGTTAAGTCACATTGGCTATGTAGGACACAGTGGTGATCTGTACCCACTTGTTATAAAATCAATGAAATATACATAAATAAAATAAATAAAGCCCCTTACTGCATGTTTCGTTTTCCTGGCACTCAACGCAAGGCCCAATGACCAGCAGGCACTTGGGTCCCCAAAGTGTTAATTGAATTCTGTTATTGCCTGCTGAATAGCAAATATTGGTTAGGAGGGAATAAAAAACGTTTTCTTGGTTTGTATAGGGACCAGAGGACTGTAGGGAAAGTGTCGATCCACCCTGTAATTATCAAAATCACTAGTATTGAGTTCTGCTTCTTGTTGAAGCCCCATGGCTAGCTAGAGGTCATTTAATGATAAGATAGGTTAATTATAGCTCAGTTGCTCATACCAGGCTACACTCCCTCAGTGTTTTAAGGATCTAAAAGTGCCCGTGTGTGCCCTAGAACTCAGGAGACGTTAACATGAATCAAACAAGGCTCTGTCAAATGGAATTTCTGTGTTGGTAAAGTTCTTTGTGGGTAGTCTTCTCTAGCTGACAAAGCAAGTGCACAGCTGGGGTGAGATTCAAAATTTGCAGGAGCTCAGAATGGTTCGGTTACTACCATTCCTCCTATATCTGCCTGCTATTTTCAGCAGGCAGAACAGCAGGCAAAGACATCTGTGCAAAATTCAGCACAATTCCAAGACAGATTCCAGAGAAGACATTACCATTGGGGAATTTGGATCCTTCTTACAGGGTGGTGTGCTTCTATTCAACTTTACTTTACCACCAGACATATCCATAACAGGATAGTGAGTAGTGCGTCTTTTGATTTAATGGTTGTATTGGGTCTTTTAGGTAAGACTGATCTAATGTATGCCTATCTGGTTTAAATTATTCTAGTGGAGATTCATTATCAATGGCAGCTTCTGATATGGCTAACATTGAGGCTGCAGCATCTAGCCATGGTGTGTGAATGGACCTTAGCAAATCTAATAGCACAGTCTGATCTCTAATCATTTGCATTCCAAATCTCCTGGGTTTGATCTCTGGCATCTCCAGGCACAACTGGGAAACTGCTCTGTCTGAAAGCAGATTCCCTGCCAGTCCCAATAAAGAATAGTGACCTAGCTAGACCAATGGCCTGATTCAATATAAGGCAACTTGATATCCTTGTGTGTCCATATATCATACCAAGCACAATGATTTCCAAGGAGGTAATGTAATGTAATGTAATGTAATTTTATTTACAGTCATTGACCAAACAGAGAGTAAAAACCAGTAAACATTAAAATATGTATATAGATATATACAGTTTAAGATTGGGGTGATATCCCATTATACCTTTTAAAAGCAATATAACTAAACTTAGCTACGGAATAGAAATTAAATCATCTTTGTCTGAAAGCAGATGTTTTACAAGGTTAGCATCGGATTGATCTGCCAGTTTACATATTAGAGGAGCAATAAGGCGTTCCCTGGGATACAAATGGAGATTACAGTGGAGAAGGATATGTGCGACAGTTTCTGTATCTCCTGATCCACAACGGCAGTGTCGTTCTTCTAAAGGCACACCTTGAAACCTCCCAGCTAGAAGTGCGGATGGAAAAGAATTAAGCCTTACTCTTGTGAATATCCATCGAAACTTAGAGAAAGTAATTGTCGACAGATATTTTGCGGGGAAAAGATCCATATTAGTTCTTATAGTTCTATCAAACTCTGGAAGCGCAGCCCAGTTTTCTTGGATCTCAGTATCAACAAAGCGTTGTTTCACTACTCTTTTCGCGTTCACTAGACCCAATTCCAGCAGTTGGGCTGGGTCTAAGCCTAGAGAGGTGAGCTTCGTACTTACTGTAGTACACCATAATGGCTGGGGACTAACTGAAAGAAACTCAGGAATTAAACCAACTGGTCGCAGATGTATTTTCAACCAGAAATAAATAATCAAAAGCCAGGTCCGAGATTCAATTTTTATGAAGCCAGCCTCTGTCCTTAAAGTCACATTTGCTGTACATTTTGGTGTACCAAATAAATTCCTCAAGAACCCTGATTGGGTTCTTTCCAAAGTGTCAAACCTTGAGTATGGACCTAGTTGTATGCCATACAATAATTGCAGAATGACCTTTGAAGTATAAAGCTTTAAGGCAGCTGGTATGTAGCCTGCACCCTGAGTTCTGAAAAATCTTAAGATTGCTGCTGTGCTGCGTTTTGCCGAGTCTGTGACCATACTAAGATGTGCTGATTTCCAAGCATTATGTTGAAAAATTACCCCCAGGTATATTATTTGATTTACCTGTTCTAGTCGGTGTCCATCTAGCATCCATACAAATTTTTTAACTTTATTGGTGAAACACATGATTTTAGATTTGTCATAATTAATCTGTACATGCTCATCTCTGCAGTAAAGTGCTAAGGCATCTAACGCTCTTTTGAGCCCAACCCTGGTTTGAGACAGAATTACTGCGTCGTCGGCATACATCAGGATTGGGATTTTCTTGTTGGCTAGTTTTGGTGTGTGTGTGTCAGATGTCTGCAAACACTTTATCAAATCGTTAATGCAAAGGTTGAATAGGTAAGGGGCTAGTACACACCCTTGTCGCACCCCTTTCCTAGTGGGTACTAAGTTTGTAAGGTTACCAGCATGGTCTAAACGCACTCTTAAAAAGGAATTTTCGTGCATTTTGATGAGCAAGAGTAGAAGCCTTCGGTCCATAGAAGTAGCCGCCAATTTAGACCAAAGACGGCCTCTAGAAACTGTATCAAAAGCCATCTTAAGGTCTATAAAAGCGGCAAACAGGGGTCGCTTATTCCTTTTTACCTGTTTGTCCACAAGATGTTGTAATATTAGACAGTGGTCTAATCCAGATCTGTTAGCTCTAAATCCTGCCTGCTCATCCTCAATAACGCACTCCTGCTCCATCCAAGCACATAGTTTGACACAGAAGTGCTTGGCATAAAGTTTACTTATGATATTTAAAAGGCTTATTGGTCTATAATTAAAGGGATCATCCCTTCTGCCTTTCTTATGGATGGGAACCACAATCGCCGTTCCCCAATCCTGGGGGAATTGTGCTGTTTGATCAATATGTGTGAAGAGAGCAGCCAGCACAGGAGCCCACCAATCTTTGTAGAGCTTCAGAAGTTCCGGCGGGATACAATCGTTTCCAGGTGCTTTCCTGCATTTCAGTTGCATGATTAATTGCTCTATCTCTTTAGTGGAGACCGGAGACCAGTGTGGTAATGAACCTATTTGAAGGGGGCCTTGGGGAGAGATATCATTATAAAGTGCCCGAAAATGAGTTTCCCATCATTCTTGGGTTATTGAGCAGGCCTGAGTGGAGTGTATCTTATTATTTGCTATTGAAATTAGTCTCCAAAAGCTCATTGAGTCATTGTTCTTCACTGCACTTATTAAAAGTGACCACTTCTTTTGTGTATCAGCCCTTTATTTTAATCTAAGAAGGGCTTTATATTCCTTTTTCTTTTTCGATATTTCTATAACCAGGTCTGCAGAGGGATTAGAGCTAGCATATTTTGAAAGAGTAACAAGATGTTTTTTAGCCCTAATACACTCATAATCGAACCATTTTTTAGGGTGGTAAGATTTTAGTTCTGATCTGGCGTGGTCCGGTTTGGTTATTAAAGCTTTAATTGAGCAAATAAGGATCTCATAGTTCTCAGTGACACAATGGTCTCTATCCTGGTCGGTTAAAACACCGAGTAGATTCGTCCTAGTCACTTTGCCAGTCTCTCAGTTATATTCATGAGTGTTCAGGTGTTGCCTGGAAAATGAAACTGGCAGGCATACAGAACAAGGATGCAGAGGTGAAGGGAGAGAGCAGCTAAATAGACCTGGTGCAGTAGGGAAGCAGCAATTTATTAGACCCTTCCCCTCCCCAGGAAGCCCTCTGGGCCACCTGAAAATCTGCACAGCCCTCAGGGACATATTTTCAGGTGGAACACCTGAAGAGAGGGCTTTTGGGGGTAGGGGAATGTGCAGAAAATTGCTGCTTCCCTGCTGAGCATGTGCAGTTAGTTAGGCAGTTCTGTTAGATGGCTTTCTTGCTGCACTGCCGCAAGAAACATTCCCCGGTGTTTGGGCAAAACCCTTGTGGTTTTCCATGCTCTGGAGATAGCGCTTCTGCTAATGTCATAGGTGTTCAGCTGTGTATGCAGGGAACAGGGGATAGAGAGGACCTCATTCAGGTCTGTCATAATACTCCCTCTCTCCCCTGCCAAGCGGTTACAATACTGGTGTATGGTGGAGGGGTGGGGGTTTGCATCCGGACAGACAGTGGATAATACTCTTTTTATTCCTTCCTAATTGTTCTTTCCAGTGCATGACTCTACTCCTGCCTCCCCTGAGTGGAGGCTGTCTTTGAAGCTCTATTAGAGTCAAAACCTCTGAAAGGAAAATCAGACACACCAATACAAATATTCTCAGCAGGAATATTGATCGGTATTGCTACATCTTTCACATTAACCTATGATCTTAGGAACTCACCCTCATATTGCTGAAATGGAGAGGATGCCACCTTTTCTTTATGGAGGGCAGCAGCATCTCTATGACCTCCTTTGTCATACAGCTGTATGACAAATGGCGATAGTAAAGTATAGATCAGTGATAGAGCATCTTTTTTGCATGCAGTGGGTCCAAGGTTCAATCCATGACACCTCTAGGTCGGGCTGGGAAAGACTCCAGCCTGGAACTTTGGATAGCCATCACCAGTCAATGTAGACACCATTGAGCAAAAGTCTGACTTGGATTAGAGCAGTTTCCTATGTCCCTAGGAATTAATGAAGGGGAGCTTTCTCCCAATGGCTGCATATCAACAATGGGGAAAGATGTACTGGCTGCATATCTGTATGTCAGAAAAAATATACAGCTTGTCTTAAAGTCATTCAGCTATGTTTGTTTGTTTAACACATTTGTATTCTGCCCAAAACGCAAGTCTCTGGGCGGTTTACAACAAAACAATAAAAACAACCAATAAAAAGATTAAAACATTTCAACCATTAAAATTTAAAATGTTAAAACTATTAAAAACACAATCAAACTATTATATGTTGTCTTCCATACTTGCAAGCAGAATATATATAAATGCAATAGACTTGTTTTGCTGATCTATGCATGTAAAACTACATTAAAATCTCATTGCAGTTTAATGCCTAAAAATTACCAGCATGTTCTTGCCTTCATCTTTGCAATTCAAGAGATCAACAGGAATGACCATCTCTTACCCAATATCACACTGGGATTGGAAATCTATGACAATGCTTTCAATCCACTGAGAGCCATTTGGAACACTCTGCAGTTCCTCTTCACAGGTCAGGGGAATCCCTTGAATTACAACTGTGACGGGAAGCAGCAGCTAGTCCTCGCCATTGGTGGGCTCACCTCCTCAAATTCCATGCAGATGGCCAGTGTCTTCAATACCTACAAGATCCCACAGGTATGTCTGTTCCTACAGAGGAGTAGCTGTAGTCATTCAGAAATGGTTATGTTCCTGAGGTAGCTCAGTTTGGAAGCAGCTTTTGAGAAGAAAGGGCTTCCTTGTCTGGAGGAGGAAAACGTCTGTTTTCGTTCCTAAAGAAGAAAGCAAAAGGGCAAGCAAACCAACCAACAAGGGGGAAAGGACAAGGTAAGTTTGTAAGGGCTAGTCTTTTATTGTGTTTAATTTTTGGCTATACCCCTACTAATTGTGCAAAGAGGCACCTTTTTGATGTGGTGATGATTCTCTTTATTTAGCAGGGGGAGAGTAACTGGCCCAATCCAACCGCAGCACGGTACCTCCAATGACTGTTGCTGGTGTCTATATTACTTTTTAGATTGTGAGCCAGTCAGGGACAGGGATCCATCTTATTTATTTATTATTTCTCTATGTAAACCACTCTGGATACTTTTGTTGAGAAGTGGTATATAGATATTTGTTGTTGCTGGCTAGCTAGGGGTTCATTTTTGACAGGGCAGTTTCAATTTCAGTTTTAGTTGTGCCTAGAGAGAAAATGGGTGGGGATTAGCAACCGCTATGCTTTGAAGGTGGCTCATTTTGGAAGCCACCCTTGAGAAGACAATGCTGAGACAAGGGCAGTTTTTCTTTTTGGAGATCTGTGAGCAGGAGTTTGGTAACAGACATCAAATGAGTTTTGTGAGGGGTTTAGTAGGGAAGTTGCATGTGGGCCCAGAAGTGGTCTCCCTTTATCAGAAACGAGACACCAAGCATGAAAAAGTGAGTACTGCCCCACTTTTGTAACTTTCCTGGAGGAAGAGCTTGATACCTTTAATTAGATGATGATTGCAGCTTAGACCAATCTGTGAAGGAAACAATCTCTATGTCTGCATTCACACAGAACATGAAACCAGAGGTGAAGTGACCTCCAGTTTCAAAAACTGTATGTCTGTTTGTGGACAACCACAATTTCAACAGAAAATGAAGTTGAGGTTTTCCTCCTCTGAGAGTGATTTGCCTTTTTGGTTTGTAATGAGGATTACCACTTGGACAGTTCCACCAGAGGACTTGGAACCACAGTTCCAAACCAGAGTTTGTTATATGCAAATGAAGCCACTATATTCTAAATTCTAAATAACCAATAAAACCAGTTATGAAGCAAGAATGCCTGCAGAAGAGGGGGTGCCTCCCAGAGTGTGACTATCTGCCTGAGGTGCAGAAGTTGTGGGTGTGCGTTCGGTGCAAAGAGCTCCTGGCTCTCAGGTAACAAGTGCATTCTCTTGAAGCCAAGATGGCGGACCTGGAGAAGCTCAGGGAAGCAGAGAGGTTTGTGAATGAGACCCTCAGGAATGTGATAGAGGGATCCTATTACCATGCTCACAGCTCCTCTACTCTCATAGATGATGATGATGATGATGATGATGATGATGATGATGATGATGATGAATTCAATTTCTATACCACCCTTCCAAAAATGGCTCAGGGCAGTTTATACAGAGAAATAATAAATAAATAAATAAGATGGCTCCCTGTCCCCAAAGGGCTCACATTCTTAAAAAAAAAAATGAGATAGAAACCAGCAACAGTCATTGGACGTACTGTGCTGGGGGTGGATAGGGCCAGTTACTCTCCCCCTGCTAAATAAAGAGAATCACCACAGTGAAAGGTGCCTCTTTGCCCAGTTAGCAGGGATGAAGATCTTAGGGATGCAGGGCATCAGTCTGAAGAAGTCAGGAATGCTCTCTTAGAAGGGACACCTTCCTTGGGTAATGCTCCCAAATCCTCTCACACAAAGGATACTCCTCCGGGGATTGGGGACCTCCTAGTAGTGGGCAATTTGATAATTAGGAACTGGGGAAGGTGAAGAAGAGTGCAACAAAGATGATCAGGGGCATGGTGCACCTTTCTTATAAGGTAAGTCTACAGTGTCGGGGGCTTTTTAGTTTGGAAAAGGGGTGGCTATGGGGAGACATGATGGACGTTTATAAAATTATGCATGGAAAAGAGAGAGTGGACAGAGAGAAATCTTTCTCCCTCTCTAATAAATCTCATGGGTCTGAAGGCCAGGTAAAATAGGAACAACTAAAGGAAGTCATTTTTCACAGAGCAGAAAATTAATCTATGGAATTCTCTGCTATGGGATGTGGCAAATATACAGTAGAACAAAAAAAAAAAAGGCATGCCCTCACCTCTTGCCAGTTGGCTTCTCAGAGGCATCTGGTAGGCCACTGTGTGAAACAGCAAGGCTGTTCTTATGTTCTTGAATGGAAAGGTTTTCATCTCCTTCCAAGTTCTTAGAGTGTTTTCTCAAAAAATTAAGGAATAATTACTCAGTCCACTGTGCAATGTCTTGTTTTCAAAAGATTATTATTGTCATTTTCTTTCAATATTAGGGCCACAACTCCCCTGAACACATTTTCTTTCAAACTGTGTTTCAACCTTGCCCCAGCTTTCACTTTCAAGTAGGAATAGTCTTTAATCTTTCTTCATCCTGTTTAGAATCCTATCCCAGTATAAGACTCAATGGTACCAGTCGTTCCTACTCAAAATAGAAGTATTGTCCTATCTGAAATATTTGATGGAAGCTAAAATTTAGTGAATTGAAGAAGTAATACCTTGATCAAGAACAAAGGGATGTCCTTGTAATAATGTTTTTAAAAAACAAAAAACAATTTTCCCCCCTTTTAGCTGAGTTATGGATCTTTTGACCCTGTGCTAAGTGATCAAACCCGGTTCCCTTTTTTCTTCCGGATGGTTCCAAGTGAAGACCTTCAATATATTGGGATTATTTTGCTGCTGAAGCATTTCAAGTGGAATTGGATCAGTCTGCTCACATCAGATGATGACAGTGGAGAAACATTTCTCCAAAATATGAGACCAAGACTTCTCCAGAGCAATATTTGTATTGCTTTGGCACAATCCATTCCAAAAGTAACTAGTCACACATCAAATACACACACTAAAAAAATGCTGGTGGAAATAGCGAATGCTGTCTGGAAGGAAGCAAAGCTGAATGTGGTTCTTGTCTATGGGGATATTCATTCTGTGGAGGGTTTACGAATGATCTTAGAATACTGCGAATTTGATCTTAAGTTTCCATTGGAGAGAGTGTGGCTCATAACTGCTCAGTGGGATTGCACAACTCTTTCTTCATGGAATAAATTCACAGGGAAATCCTTCAATGGTTCTTTGTCATTCACACTTCACAGAAAAGTGGTTCCAGGATTTCAGGAGTTCCTGGAGAGTATAAATCCATACCAGTCTATGATATATTTCATCCATCAGTTCTGGTCGTATGCATTTCTCTGTTCACTCCCAAAGCATGGCTTATATGTTCCAAATCAAGACAACTGCTCTGGGGAGGAGAAACTGGGGAGACTCCCTGAATCTGTGCTTGAAATGGGCATGTCTGGGCAGAGCTATAACATCTACAATGCTGTTTATGCTGTAACACATGCTCTCCATACTATGTATTCTTCGAAAACTAAACAGAAGGAAATGGAGAAACTCGGGGGAAAGAGTCTTCTGTTACAGCCTGTATGTGTTTCCTCCTCCTTGTTTGCATTTCACTTCTCATTGCATTAGTTCATAACTCATAATAGCAGTTCTGTGATATAATGTCTGATTGTGGCATGCAGTTCCTGACATCCTGACTAACAAAGCACTGGTGAAGCAGTGTGAGGTAGCTTAGGCTGCGAAAGAAGAAACACCCAGAATCCCCCATGAACTTCATGGCTAAATGGGGATTTGAATCTGAATTTGGGAAATTCAAGTGGAAATAAAATCAAATTGCCCTTTTAAGGGGTGACACAATTATCATGCTTTTCAACAAAAATAAATTTCAGGAAGCAAACCTTATATCAAACATCTTGTAAATGTTTATTCAATATTCAGTATTGTTTGATGTTTTAATTTATATGTGAATATTCACTGCTGTAAGATCCTGTAATATTCTTCAACAGATATTGCTATTGCCTCCAGTGGCTTGCTACCAATATAAACATGCTTAAAGGTATATTCCTGATAGGTATATAGTATTTCTTCTCAGTGACATCTTCCAGTTGGTGATCAAGGGATTTGTGGTTAAAGTGATAATTTTAATGCAATTTTCCACAATTTGACCCAGGGTGTGAACTTTTTCTCCTCCCACTTAGCTTCATGCTTTTCTGAGCAATATCCATTTCAACAATAGTGCTGGGGAAGAAATCTTTTTTGATGAGGAAGGGAGCGTGCCATCAGGATACGATATCATCAACTTGGTCACATTCCCCAATGACACCTTCCAGAAAGTCCAAACTGGAAGGATGGATCCCCTGGCTCGTGAAGGAAAAAGGTTCACCATGAATGGAAGTGCTACTGTATGGAACCACAAGTTTAAAGAGGTATGGAGACCTGTCTCGCCTCACCTTGCTAGGGTCCCTGACTTTAAGGGGTTTTCTCACAACCCAGCTCCAATATCATGAGTCAAGAGGGTTGGGAGGGAGAAATGGGCTGAAAGGAATGGAGTGCCCTGATGGGGGATGCTCTGTTTCTCTCCTCTGGGCAATGCTCCAGGAGTCTCAGATTGAGGACTCCAGCAGTAGGGTCCAGGTGACCTTCCCCCACCCCCGACAGAGGAAATTATCAGCCTGACCCCAGACTTGCCTTGACCATGTTTGATGCCTCTGACCTCTTTTTGTCTGCCTGCAGTCAGACCCAACCTTGCTTTTGCCTGGTTCAGGGAGTAGAGCCTGAATATGTGGATATTTGGTTTTGAGAATAATAGAAGTGTGGGGAAATCAGAACATACTTCCTTGTTGTTCCTGTTAGATGCAACCCCGTTCCCGGTGTGTTGAGAGCTGCCATCTTGGATCCAGCATGATTGCCCAGCAGGGAAGACAAGTTTGTTGCTATGATTGTGCTCAGTGTCCTGCAGGAAGGATTTCAATACAGACTGGTAAAAATATGTATATTGGGAAACCAAATCCAAATGTTTAAAATTCTCTATCTGATTTTGTACATCAAATAGATGACTGAATTTCTCAACATATTTCTGTTGAACTCAAGTACCCTCTGTGCACTACACCTCCACTCACCCTGGGCCACCCCAGCACCCCCCAAGTGCAATTATGGGGCTGCTGAAACCTCCATTATTCCCTATTGAGAAAAACCTTAAAAACGCGTAAACTTCAAAAATCACTTTAAAATGATCCCTTTGCCCAATTCCTTTGAAATAATTCTTGCAGCTTACTTGCCCCCTTTGGACACTACCACCCACCACACTCCACCCTGGGCCACCGGTTTCCCCCCAATGTGAAGAGATGCACTTGCTGAAACCTCCATCATTCCCTATTGAGAAAAACCATAAAGACACTTAAATTTTAAAAATCACTTTTTAAAAAAAATCAGCCCTTTTCCCAATTCCTTAGAAATAATTCTGGTAGCTTCCTTGCCACCACTAGGCACTACCATCAACTATACTCCACCCTGGGCCATCCCTTTCCCCCTGACATGAAGGAGAAAATCTTAAAGAAGTGTGAACTTCAAAAAAATCACCAAGAATCAGCCATTTGCTCATCTTCTCTGAAATTTGAGTGGTAGCCTCCACCCATTAGGCACTTCCATCCCATACCATTCTTTTGGCTCCAGGACCAGTTTTTTGGATGATAATCAGTTCATATTCAGATTTGGATTAATTCTGAACCGAATCGAATCTAGGGTGATTTGGATGGGTCAGATTTGGATCCGAAATGAAACAGATGTTTTGATTTGGGTCCAAAATCAAACATCAAATATCCGTAATGCACACCCCTAGTGTAGATCACAGATAAAATGAAATAAATCATTAAATTAAAAACTATAAGAACAGCAAAAATAAGAGCAACTTAAAATCTATCAACGTCACATGAGAGGGAACAAACGTTAACAACCCAGTCTGTAGTAAAACAAGCCAGTCAGCAGATTCCAGTTAAAGTTGAACAATGTTTGTGTATCTTGGCAAAACAAAGACTTTGTTGATGTATTTCAGATGCAGACCAGTGTGAGATGTGCCCAGAAGATCAATGTCCAAATGAGAAACAGGATCAATGCATCCCCAAAAGAATAACTTATTTATCCTATGGAGAACCATTGGGAGTGGTTTTTATTTCTTTTTCTCTTTTGTTTTCCCTGATCACCTTTGCTGTGATTGGGATCTTCGTTCTGTTCCGCAAAACTCCCATTGTGAAAGCCAATAACTGGAGCATTACCTGTATGCTACTCTTCTCTCTGCTGCTTTGCTTTCTCTGCTCCTTCCTATTCATTAGTCAGCCTAGGAAGGTGACCTGCCTCCTCAGACAAACCGTGTTTGGCATCACGTTTACTGTTGCTCTTTCTTCTGTGTTGGCCAAAACCATCACTGTTGTTCTGGCCTTCCTGGCCACCAAGCCGGGACACAGGTTGAAGAGATGGATAGGGAAGAGGCTGGCAGTATCAGTCATCATTCTCTGTTCACTTATTCAAACTGGAATCTGTGCTGTGTGGCTGGCAAACACTCCCCCTTTCCCAGAGTTTGACATGCACTCTCAGATCAGTGAGATCATTGTGCAATGCAATGAAGGCTCAAACACCATGTTCTACATTGTCCTGGGCTACATGGGTTTTCTGGCCACCATCAGCTTCACTGTGGCCTTCCATGCTAGAAAGTTACCTGATAGCTTTAATGAAGCCAAGCTGATCACCTTCAGCATGCTGGTCTTTTGCAGTGTTTGGGTGACCTTTGTTCCAAGCTACTTGAGCACCAAGGGGAAATACATGGTGGCTGTGGAGGTCTTCTCCATCATGGCCTCTAGTGGTGGACTGTTGAGTTGTATCTTCCTCCCCAAATGCTACATTATTATTCTTAGACCTGATCTGAACACCAGAGAGCAACTAGTAAGGAAACAATATTGAGACACTGGACTCTTTCTGCCTTTTCTTGTTCTTCGGCACCATGTCTCTCATCATTATATTCCCATATTAGTAGTGAAGGAAGGCGTAGATTAGAGAATACAGTCAACATGGTTGGTATCGGTGACTAAGCGTGGGTGATATCGGGACAATGGGAGGAACTGTGGAAGAGCTGCTTGAACAATGAGCCATATTGCACAGCTCTGGCACTGCTTTGAAGGACACATCCGTCCGGCAGCACCATGTGTCCAGAATGCAGCACTGGATGTCAGCCAGCCTACAGTGTGGGCCACAGACTAATAGTTCTCTCAAAGAAGGGAGATAACTGTAGACAGGCTTATACTTAAGGTTAGGTGAAAAAAGAATGGCTCACAACCAGACTAACGCAGTGTGTGGGCATCCAATGAAGCACATGTGTTTGACATGCATTCCACATTCATCCAGATCATGGTGCAGTGCAATGAAGGGTCTGTTACATGGGTTTTCTGGCCATCATCAGCTTCACTGTGGCCTTCCATGCTAGAATGTTACTGATGGATTTAAATTTTATTTATTTATTTATTTATTTATTTTATTTGTATTTAACATATTTTTATACCGCCCAAAACTTACATCTCTGGGTGGTTTACAACAAAAACAAGAAATTTTAAACACAACAATTTAAATTATTTAAAACAATATTCTAAAAACAACATTAAAACAATTTAATGAAGCCAAGCAGATCACCTTCAGCATGCTGGTCTTCTGCAGTGTTTGGATGCCAGGGCTGGACTGGGGGCACTGAGAGGGCGGTGGAATGTATGTGGGGAGGGAGCCAGGATTTGAGCAAAATGGCTACTTAAGGGTGCGAGTATTCATTGCTGCCAAGTGCAGCAGGGCGCAGTCAACATGGAGACCAGGGGTCCCTTGATCGTTTTTGATGTAAGCTCAGTTAATTGTAGCTCCTGCACAGGTTGAATCAGGAAGGCCCCACTCTGAATGCACATGGTGCGTGCACACTGCCTTGAAACTGTCACTCAGAACAAAACTCACTCCACACTCAGATGAAAAAAAAATTAGAGAGAACACTGATTGAGACCAGGCCTCCCAGAAGCGTTGTGTATCAATGGCACATATTGCAATACATGCTTGGAGTGCAGAAATGTGGAAAAAAAATGCTGAATACAGATCAGCAATCATGTTCGCTGGCCACATATTTCACAAGTGTTGAGCACACATGAATGGCTGCTGTTCATTCTCAGCTCTACGGCAGTAGTGGGGGAGCAAAGGGGGTTAATCTTTGCAAGGATGATAGCAGTGCCCTCCACCTTTGACCCAGCTTCTGGAGGGGAATATAGTATTTGTGCATGCATGGAGATGTACACACACACACACACACACACACACACAATGCCTCTGCATATTCCTCCCATCATAATGATAGGCATTTTACGAGCCAATAAATCATGCAGCAAGGTGTGCATTGAAGAATGGGGTGGGTTGGGGAGGTTGAAAGGAGGGATCACTGTTCTATCACTCAAAAAGGTTTCCCTTCCTACTTCAGATCTGGAAACATAAACCCACACAGACAGGTCATGCTAAAAAATCTGGTCCTGAAGTCATGACTAAGGAGGAAAAGCAAAAACCATTGATGAAAAGGCAGGCAAGTGGGGCAGGTGGAGCAGGGGGAGAGGACAACCTCCATCTAAACCATCTGATTCACACAATACATGCCAGAGAGTGAACTGAATGAAATTACTATGGTCCAGGACCAGCAAACAGTACCTGCGAACCAACAAATCACAGACACAGGTCAGAGGCAATTTCCTGTGTTGTTGGAAAAATAATGCAGCCACCTTTGAGACCCAGATCCCTCTTTCCACACCCCACTAGTCATGAGAACAATCCTCAAAGGTCTCTTTCCAGGATCTGCTTACAGAACAACTGTGAGGGGGGAAATCGCTATGCTCCTTCCTTCAGAGGTCAAACAAGAGAACCAACCGGCTTCCTTAAAGATTGGTGGGTTTCACAGTAGAGGCTTCTTGGAACGTCACCTGTGGGTTCAAGCAGTGCTCTAGCTGAGTTCGTGTGAACTGAGGAGTGAAAGATCCCTTTCTCTCTTCTACATACACACACATACCCCTTGCTGAGTGTGATACTCCAGAAAGAGAAGGTGGCACTACTAGATTACAAGCAGAAAGGCACGTGGGAATGCAAGGGGGGATATGTGTCCCTAAATAGCTCCCCCTCTCACACACGTGCAAAAATGTGGGGCCCATAGCATTTGCTACTTTTGCTACTAGGTTAATCCGGCAGTGGTGAGGTGGCCAAGGAACAGCCTTCCAGGGTTTTGGGGGCCCAAAGGGTTCGGAATGAGGGTGGGGAGTCTCGACTCACCAACTCAGAGTTCCCCTCCCCCCACCCAGCTGGTTGCTGTGCCCGTTGTCATCAGTTGAGTTTTCTTTACATTTAGTCATAGTCCCATTTTTTCACTGTGCTCCTTGACATTCATTAGTAGAGCTTGCAGATCATCCGCATTCTCCGCTATCAGAATGGTGTCATCTGTATAGTATTGGTTATTGATGTTTCTTCCTCCAACTTTAAAACCACGCTCATCTTCTTCCAATCCAGCTTCTCTCAGTATATGTTAAGCATATAAGTTGAATAAAAAGGGAGAAAGTATACAGCCTTGTCTTACTCTAAACGTCTGGTTCACCACTATGGAGTAAATCCACCTGTCTCTGTGGAAACACAGCTGCAGCTCATTCAGACATGTCCTCGTGTGTCTATTCCAGGGGGCCAAGGAACAACCTTCCAGGGTTTTTGCGGCCCAAGGGGTTGGGAATGGTGGGGGTGGCAGGCCGGACTGCGGGCACTGAGAGGGTGGGGGAATGTTTGTGGGGAGGGCGCCGGGTTTTGAGCAGAATGGGTAATTAAGGTTGGGAATTGGGGCGCAGGGGCACCCCGCAGGGTGTGGCACACCGGGAATATGCCCTGTTGCCCTGTGGGCCAGTCTGAGCCTGGGTGGCTCGACTCACCAACTCAGAGTTCCCCTCCCCACACGTGCGCTTTAAAGTTTTAACATGAAAGCCTTTTTGGGCTAGGAGATCCCCTGTATTTGTAAAGGGGAATCCCAGCTGGATTCCCAGTTACAAGTATATCCCCCACCGAGCCAGCCTGCCAGCCAGTTCCATGAAATGGGGGGGGGTCCAATTCTAACTTGGACTGGCACACACACACCCCTTTTGAGGGCCTTTCTGGTTCATCCTCCGGCCACCCAAACAGGCCTGACTCAGTCTGAGTTGGTTTGCACAACCCTCTATCTCTCCCCTCTCTGTCTACACTAAGCCAGAAGCAAAGCCTCCTTGGAATACGTCATTCGCCAAATCTCATCCTTCCCTACCTTCTCTGAATATCCGGTGCACCACTATGCGATATTTTATCACACTAATTCTGCCATGTAATGTATTTGTTTCACTAATTTACTTTCATTCTCTTTTAATAAATTTGAATTTGTTCACTGAAACCTTGTTTTGTCCCTTTGTTTTGTTATTAGTTCCATGTCTACCACAGAGGGATAGACATTACAGTAGCATCCCTAGGCCCCGCATATTAGAAACCCGCATATTACAAATCCGTAACCGTGGTTAGTGACATAACACAGGTCCGGATGATCAAAGACAGCAAGGTTACTGAACATCAACAAAGGTTCTGCACTATGTCTGAATCCTGAAATTATTATTTTATTTTTACAAACTTGGGTAGATTTTTTCCTGACCATGAATCCATTTATATACCACATCTTTGCAGTGGAGCCTAGAAACATTTCCATTCAATTGTTTATTTTCTTTCTGGGGGATTGACATCTAATACTTGCTCATCCCTGCTTGGGCCATTTTGAGGGAAGACCTTGCTGATGAATGCTAGGATACCCTATGGAAGGGGAAGAAGGGGAATGTTCTGCCTTACATTTTAGAAGATAAGTCACATTGGCTATGTAGGATACATTGGCGATCTGTACCCACTTGTTATAAAATCAATGAAATATATAAAAATAAAATAAAATAAATCATCTGGATGCATTTACCAGAAGCCCCTTACTGCATGTTTAGTTTTCCTCGCATTCAACGCAAGGCCCAATGACCAACAGGCACTTGGGTCCCCATACTGTTAACTGAATCCTGTTATTGCCTGCTAAATAGCAAATATTGGTTAGGAGACAATAAAAAATGTTCTCGTGGATTGTATAGGGACCAGAGGACTGTAGGGAAAGTGTCAATCCACCCTGAAATTATCAAAATCACTATTATTCAGTTCTGCTTCTTGTGGAAGCCCCATGGCTAGATAGAGGTGATTTAATGATAAGATTGGTTAATTATAACTCAGTAGCTCATACCAGGCTACACTCACTCAGTGTATAAGGATTTTAAAATGACTGTGTGTGCCCTAGAACTCAGAAGACGTTAACATGAAACAAACAAGGCTCTGTCAAATGGAATTCCTGTGTTGGTAAAGTTCTTTGTGGGTAGTCTTCTCTCGCTGACAAAGCAAGTGTACAACTGGGGTGAGATTCAAAATTTGCAGGAGTTCAGAATGGTTCGGTTACTACCATTCCTACTATATCTGCCTGCTATTTTCAGCAGGCGGAACAGCAGGCAAAGACATCTGTGCAAAATTCAGCACAATTCCAAGACAAGTTCCAGAGAAGACATTACCATTGGGGAATTTGGATCCTTCTTACAGGGTGGTGTACTTCTATTCAACTTTACTGTACCACCAGACAGATCCACAACAGGATCGTGAGTAGTGTGTCTTTTGATTTAATGGTTGTATTGGGTCTTTTAGGTAGGGCTGATCTACTGTATGCCTATCTGGTTTAAATTATTCTAGTGGAGATTCATTATCAATGGCAGCTTCTGATATGCCTAACATTGAGGCTGCAGCATCTAGCCATGGTGTGTGAATGGACCTTAGCAAATCTAATAGCACAGTCTGATCTCTAATCATTTGCATTCCAAATCTACTGGGTTTGATCTCTGGCATCTCCAGGCACAACTGGGAAACTGCTCTGTCTGAAAGCAGATTCCCTGCCTGTCCCAATAAAGAATAGTGACCTAGCTAGACCAACAGCCTTACTCAATATAAGGCAACTTGATATCCTTGCATGTCCGTATATCATACCAAGCACAATGATTTCCATGGGGGTTTATTCATGTGTATTCAGATGTATGTGAACCAACACTATTCCTAGGGTTCTCGATTGCTAACCCAACCATCAAAAGTCAAAACACTCTAAGGAAGCAGATCCATTTGACAGTTGGTCAGAAGTACTATTTTCAAATTTCCAGTTTTAAATAGTTATTCTCTATTTTAGTTAGAAGTAGGACAATCATCCTTTAGGAAAAAGACATTTATCAGCACAGTATAGCTCAACGTTGCCTGGAAAAAGAAATTGGCAGGCATACAGAACAAGGATGCAGAGGTGAAGGGAGAGAGCAGCTAAACAGACCTGGTGCAGTAAGGAAGCAGCAATTTGTGAGACCCTTCCATTCCCCAGGAAGCCCTCTGGGCCACCTGAAAATCTGCACAGCCCTCAGGGACATATTTTCTGGTAGAACACCTGAAGAGAGGGCTTTGGGGGGATGGTTAATGTGTAAAAAATTGCTGCTTCCCTGCTGAGCATGTGCAGTTAGTTAGGAGGTTCTGTTAGATGGCTTTCTTGCTGCACTGCCGCATCCTTGCTCTGTATGTCAGCAACATTCCCCGATGTTTGGGCAAAACCCTTGTGGTTGTCCATGCTCTGGAGATAGCGTTTGTGCTAATGTCATAGATGTTCAGCTGTGTATGCAGGGAACAGGGGACAGAGAGGACCTCATTCAGGTCTGTCATAATGCTCCCTCTCTCCCCTGCAAAATGGTTACTATGCTGGTGTATGGTGGAGGAGTGGGGGTTTGCATACGGACAGACAATGGATAATACCCACTTTATTCCTCCCCAATTGTTCTTTCCAGTGCATGTCTCTACTCCTGCCTCCCCTGAGTGGACATTGTCTTTTAAGCTCTATTAGAGTCAAAACCTCTGAAAGGAAATCAGACACTCCAATACAAATATTCTCAGCAGGAATATTGATCGGTATTCCTACATCTTTCACATTAACCTATGGACTCAGGAATTCACCATCATATTATCCAAATGGAGAGGATGCCACCTTTTCTTTATGGAGGGCAGCAGCATCTCTAAGACCTCCTTTGTCATACAGCTGTATGACAAATGGTGATAGTAAAGTATAGATCAGTGGTAGAGCATCTTTTTTGCATGCAATGAATCCAGGGTTCAATCCATGACACCTCCAGGTCGAGCTGGGAAAGACTCCAGCCTGAAAATTTGGATAGCCATCACCAGTCAGTGTAGATACCACTGAGCAATAGTCTGACTCGGATTAGAGCAGTTTCCTATGTCCCTAGAAATTCATGCAGTGGAGCTGTCTCCCAATGGCTGCATATTAACAATGGGGAAAGATGTCCTGGCTGCATATCTGTATGTCAGAAAAAATATACAGTTGGGCTTAAAGTCATTCAACTATGTTTGTTTGTTTAACACTTTTGTATTCTGCCCAAAATGCAAGCCTCTGGGAGGTTTACAACAAAACATTAAAAACAACCAATAAAAAGATTAAAACATTTCATCCATTAAAATTTAAAATGTTAAAACTATTAAAAACACAATCAAACTATTATGTGTTCTCTTCCATACTTGCAAGCAGAATATATATAAATGCAATAGACTTGTTTTGCTGATCTATGCATGTAAAACTACATTAAAATCTCTTTGCAGTTTAATGCCTAAAAATTACCAGTATGTTCTTGCCTTCATCTTTGCAATTCAAGAGATCAACAGGAATGACCATCTCTTACCCAATATCACACTGGGATTCGAAATCTATGACAATGCTTTCAATCCGCTGAGAGCCGTTGGGAACACTCTGCAGTTCCTCTTCACAGGGCAGGGGAATCCCTTCAATTACAACTGTGACAGGAAGCAGCAACTAGTCCTTGCCATTGGTGGGCTCACCTCCCCAAATTCCATGCATATGGCCAGTGTCTTGAATACCTACAAGATCCCACAGGTATGTCTGTTCCTAGCGATGACTAGCTGTAGTCATTCAGAAATGGCTATGTTCCTGAGGAAGCTCAGTTTGGAAGCAGCTTTTGAGAAGACAGACAGGGCTTCCTTGTCTGGAGGAGGAAAACGTCTGTTTTCGTTCCTAAAGGAGAAAGCAAGAGTGCAAGCAAACCAAACAAAAAGGGGGAAAGGACAAGGTACGTTTGTTAGGCTAGTTTTTTATTGGGTTTAATTTCTGGCTATACCCCTACTAATTGTGCAAAGAGGCACCTTTTTGATGTGGTGATTCTCTTTATTTAGCAGGGGGAGAGTAACTGGCCCGATCCAACCGCAGCACGGTATCTCCAATGACTGTTGCTGGTGTCTATATTTCTTTTTAGATTGTGAGCCCTTTGGGGACAGGGAGCCATCTTATTTATTTATTATTTCTCTGTGTAAACCGCCCTGAGCCATTTTTGGAAGGGCGGTATAGAAATCGAAATCATCATCATCATCATCATCATCATCATCATCATCATCATCATCATCTATGAGAGTAGAGGAGCTGTCAGCATGGGAATTGGATGCCTCTATCACATTCCTGAGGGTCTCATCCACAGACCACTCTGCTTCCCTGAGTTTCTCCAGGTCTGGCATCTTGGCTTCAAGAGAATGCACTTGTTAACTGAGAGCCAGGAGCTCTTTGCACTTGTTACCTGAGAGCCAGGAGCTCTTTGCACCGAACGCACACCCATAACTTCTGCACCTCAGGCAGATAGTCACACTCTGGGAGGCACCCCCTCTTCTGCAGGCATTTTTGCTTCATAACTGGCTTTATTGGTTATTTAGAATTTAGAATATAGTGGCTGCATTTGCATAGAACAAACTGTGGTTTGGAACTGTGGTTCCAAGTCCTCAGGTGGAACTGTCCAAGTGGTAGTCCTCATTAGAAACCAAAAGTGCAAATCACTCTCAGGGAAGGAAAACCTCAACTTCATTTTCTGTTGAAACTGTGGTTGTCCACAAACAGACATACAGTTTTTGAAACTGGAGGTCACTTCACCTCCGGTTTCATGTTCTGTGTGAATGCAGACATAGAGATTGTTTCCTTCACAGATTGGTCTAAGCTGCAATCATCATCTAATTAAAGGTATCAAGCTCTTCCTCCAGGAAAGTTACAAAAGTGGGGCAGTACTCACTTTTTCATGCTTGGTGTCTTGTTTCTGATAAAGGGAGACCACTTCTGGGCCCACATGCAACTTCCCTACTAAAACTTCCCTCACAAAACTAATTTGATGTCTGTTACCAAACTCCTGCTCACAGATCTCCAAAAAGAAAAACTGCCCTTGTCTCAGCATTGTCTTCTTAAGGGTGGCTTCCAAACTGAGCCACCTTCAGAGCAAAGCTGTAGCTAATCCCCACCCATTTTCTCTCTAGGCACAAGTGAAACTGAAATTGAAACTGCCCTGTCAAAAATGAACCCCTAGCCACCCAACAACAACAAATATCTATATACCACTTCTCAGCAAAAGTTTCCAGAGTGGTTTACATAGAGAAATAATAAATAAATAAGATGGATCCCTGTCCCTGAAAGGCTCACAATCTAAAAAGAAATATATTTTTAAAAAAAAATACAAGATAGAAACCAGGAACACTCACTGGAGGTACTATGCTGGGGGTGGATAGGGCCAGTTACTCTCCCCCTGCTAAATAAAGAGAATCACCACAGTAAAATATGCCTCTTTGCCCAGTTAGCAGGGGATGAAGATCTTAGGGATGCAGGGCATCAGTCTGAAGAAGAGAGGGATGCTCTCTTAGAAGGGACACCTTCCTTGCGAAATGCTCCCAAATCCTCTCACACATAGGATGTCCTCCTGGGAATGGGGGCCTCCTTGTAGTGGGCAATTTGATAATTAGCAACTGGGGAAGGTGAAGAAGAGTGCAACAAAGATGATCAGGGGCATGGTGCACCTTTCTTATAAGGTAAGTCTACAGTGTCTGGGGCTTTTTAGTTTGGAAAAGGGGTGGCTATGGGGAGACATGATGGACGTTTATAAAATTATGCATGGAGAAGAAAGAGTGGACAGAGAGAAATCTTTCTCCCTCTCTAACAAATCTCATGGTTCTGAAGGCCACGTAAAATAGGAACAACTAAAGGAAGTCATTTTTCACAGAGCAGAAAATTAATCTATGGAATTCTCTGCTATGGGATGTGGCAAATATAGAACCCCCCCAAAAAAGGCATGCCCTCACCTCTTGCCAGTTGGCTTCTCAGAGGCATCTGGTAGGCCACTGTGTGAAACAGCAAGGCTGTTCTTATGTTCTTGAATGGAAAGGTTTTCATCCCCTTCCAAGTCCTTAGAGTGTTTTCTCAAAAAATTAAGGAATAATTACTCAATCCGCTGTGCAATGTCTTGTTTTCAATACATTATTATTGTCATTTTCTTTCAATATTAGGGCCACAACTTCCCTGAACACATTTTGTTTCAAACTGTGTTCCAACCTTGCCCCAGCTTTCACTTAAAAGTAGGAATAGTCTTTAATTTTTCTTCATCCTGTTTAGAATCCTATCCCAGTATAAGACTCAATGGTACCAGTAGTTCCTACTCAAAATAGAAGTATTTTCCTATCTTAAATATTTGATGGAAGCTGAAATTTAGTGAATTGAAGAAGTAATACTTTGACAAAGGGACATCCTTTTAATACTTTTTTTAAAAAACAAAAAACAATTTCCCCCCCTTTTAGCTGAGTTATGGATCTTTTGACCCTGTGCTAAGTGATAAAACCCGGTTCCCTTTTTCCTTCCGGATGGTTCCAAGTGAAGACTTTCAATATATCGGGATTATTTTGCTGCTGAAGCATTTCAAGTGGAATTGGATCGGTCTGCTCACATCAGATGATGACAGTGGAGAAACATTTCTTCAAAATATGAGACCAAGACTTCTCCAGAGCAATATTTGTATTGCTTTGGCACAATCCATTCCAAAATTAACGAGTCGAACAACAAATACACAAACTGAAAAAATACTGATGGAAATAGTGAATGCTGTCTGGAAGGAAGCAAAGATGAATGTGGTTCTTGTCTATGGGGATATTCATTCTGTGGAGGGTTTACGAATGATCTTAGAATACTGCGAATTTCATCTTAAGCTTCCATTGGAGAGAGTGTGGCTCATAACTGCTCAGTGGGATTGCACAACTCTTTCTTCATGGAATAAATTCACAGGGAAATCCTTCAATGGTTCTTTGTCATTCACACTTCACACAAAAGTAGTTCCAGGATTTCAGGAGTTCCTGGAGAGCATAAATCCATACCAGTCTATGATATATTTCATCCATCAGTTCTGGTCGTATGCATTTCTCTGTTCACTCCCAAAGCATGGCTTTTATTTTCCAAATCAAGACAACTGCACTGGGGAGGAGAAACTGGGGAGCCTTCCTGAATCTGTGCTTGAAATGGGCATGTCTGGGCAGAGCTATAACATCTACAATGCTGTTTATGCTGTAGCACATGCTCTCCATTCTATATATTCACCAAAAGCTAAACAGAAAGAAATGGAGAAACTCGGGGGAAAGAGTCTTCTGTTACGGCCTGTATGTTTTTCCTCCTCTTTGTTTCCATGTCACTTCCCATTGTTTTAGTTCATAACTCATACTAGCAGTTCTGTGATATAATGTCTGATTATGGCATGCAGTTGTATGCAGTTCCTGGCAACCTGACTAACAAAGCACTGGTGAAGCAGTGTGAGGTAGCTTAGGCTGAGAGAGAAGAAACACCCAGAATCACCCATGAACTTCATGGCTAAATGGGGATTTGAATCTGAATTTGGGAAATTCAATTGGAAATCAAATCAAATTGCCCTTTTAAGGGAAGACACAATTATTATGCTTTTCAACAGAAATAAATTTCAGGAAGAAAACCTTATATCAAGCATCTTGTAATTGTTTATTCAATATTCAGTATTGTTTGATGTTTTAATATGGCTGATTCCCATTCCAGAATAAGGTAAATGGATTTCAGTTTTTCCAAAAGTCTTTCCCTTTGTAATAATTATCCCAAATTTGCTTTGTATATCAATTTATATGTGAGTATTCTTTGCAGTAAGATCCTGTACTACTCGTCAACAGGAATTGCTGTTGCTTCCAGTGGCTTCCTACCAATATAAACAAGCTTAAAGGTATATTCCTGATAGGTATATAGTATTTCTTCTCAGTGACATCTTCCAGTTGGTGATCAAGGGATTTGTGGTTAAAGTGATAATCTTAATGCAATTTCCCACAATTTGACCCAGGGTGTGAACTTTTTCTCCTCCCAATTAGCTTCATGCTTTCCTGAGCAATATCCATTTCAATAATAGTGCTGGGGAAGAAATCTTTTTTGATGAGGAAGGGAGCCTGCCGTCAGGATACGATATCATCAACTTGGTCACATTCCCCAATGACACCTTCCAGAAAGTCCAAACAGGAAGGATGGATCCCCTGGCTCGTGAAGGAAAACGGTTCACCATGAATGGAAGTGCTACTGTATGGAACCACAAGTTTAAAGAGGTATGTGGAGACCTGTCCCGCCTCACCTTGCTAGGGTCCCTGACATTAAGGGGTTTTCTCACAACCCAGCTCCAATATCAGGAGTCAAGAGGGTTGGGAGGGAGAAATGGGCTGAAAGGAATGGATTGCCATGATGGGGGATGCTCTGTTTCTCTCCTCTGGGCAATGCTCCGGGAGTCTCAGATTGAGGACTCCAGCAGTAGGGTCCAGGTGACCTCCCCCCCCCCCCGACAGAGGAAATTATCAGCCTGACCCCAGATTTGCCTTGACCATGTTTGATGCCCCCAACCTCTTTTTGTCTGCCTGCACTCAGACCCACCTTGGCTTTTGCCTGGTTCAGGGAGTAGACCCCTATTCCATACTCTTCATATGTGGATATTTAGTTTTGAGAATAATAGAAGTGGGGGGAAATCAGAACATTCTTCCTTGTTCCTGTTAGATGCAACCCCGTTCCCGGTGTGTCGAGAGCTGCCATCTTGGATCCAGCATGATTGCCCAGCAGGGAAGACAAATTTGTTGCTATGATTGTGCTCAGTGTCCTGCAGGGAGGATTTCAACACAGACTGGTAAAAATATGTATATTGGGAAACCAAATCCAAATGTTTAAAATTCTCTATCTTATTTTCTACATCAAATAGATGACTAAATTTCTCAACATACTTCTGTTGAACTCAAGTACTAGTGCCAAGATCTGAGGGTTTTATTTAGTCTGGCAAATCTTTTCACTTGAAAAACTTTCCCTACTCCTTCTGCAGGAGCAGCAATCTGCCCTCTGCAGCATCATCTAGGATTTAATCTTCAGGTATTAGCACCCTTACACGGAAAAGAAACATTTTGTTTTCTTACAACTAAATTCTTAGAATATCTAGGCTTTTCATGTGAAGCCAGAATCTGTAACCTTTCCGAAATTAGAAAGAGTTTATGCAGGATAGAGACTATGGCATTTATGTTGAGCATTCCTTTAGTTTAAGTTTTCAGGTGCTGGCCTTTGCAGAAGAATATCCTGGATTCTTTTAAAGTTAAAACAATAAGCTGCAATGGCCGATGTTCCCATTAGAAAAAGCTGACGCTAGGTTATATGCATTGATGCTGCTGAAGGGGTCAACGAATGGAACACTGCTACTCACTTGGGGACAGTGAATTTGGATGATCGCCCCTTACCCCCAGAAGCATTCTTCACCAGTTGGAAATATGTCCCTGAGGGTCATGTAGCTCTCAGCGACATAGTTTTGACTGGCGCAGAGCACTTCTGGGGGAAGAAGAGATCATCAAAAATTAATCTCTCTCTCATAGATGCTGGTGCTGTATTACACTTCATACTTAGTACCAGCATTTTGCAACTCAACATTTCTGCAAATATAAACAAAATAAAACAATGCCCCCAAAAAAACCTATAAATGGCACAGTGTCTACAAATGAGAAACATCAACTTTGCTTTTTTGTTTTTAATTGCTTTGCATTGCTTTTTTGTTTTTAATTTTCATATTGCCTCTTGTTAAAATTCTATGTATAATAGGGAAGTGGAAAATGTTTTGGGTGTTCCATCACCGAAACAAAAAACCCAATCACCATCCTTAATTTTTTGGAGCCGAAACGAATCGCCCTTGATTTGGTTCCGAATGTGTTGTCGTTTCGGCCCTCCATTTTGTGACCAAGAACGTGCTTCTCCTTTCTCCTCCAATTTGAGTTCTGATGTGTGCTTAAATTTCCTGCCTTTCAGCCTCCCATTGACTTCCGCAAAGTTCCAAAATGTGCGTCTTCTTCCTCCCCCATTGAGTTCGGTGACATGTGCTTGAATTTCCTGCCTTTCAGACTCCCATTGACTTCAATGCAATGTTCTGATGTGCAAAATAATGCCCATTTGGGAGCCAAATTAATCTCCCATTAGCTAAGGGGAGGTGGAGGAGGGGGCAAGTGGGGGGGGATTTCGGGAGATATTTCAGGAGGGTCTTAAAGGGCCAGTAGCCATTTCTTCCTTGCTGTGCCTTGTGTGGGGAGAGAGCTCTTTTGCATGATTGCTCAGCCTTTCCATCACACATCCACCATTGCCTCCAACCATTGTTCAGCATTGCCACCATTGCCACCTTTTTTTCTCCAGCAATTTTTTTAATAGAGAAAAATAAGAAGATTCCATCTTTTATTCCTTCTGTCTTGCTAACGCAGAAAGCCTGCTACCTGAGCCATCCTTGGACCTTGGCTGGATTCTGTCCTGTATTTGTTGAGAAAGCTTCGGCGAAAAGATGGGTTTTGAGGTGTTTTTTAAAAATTGCCAGAGATGGGGAGGATCATATCTCAGCAGGGAGAACATTCCACAATCTTGGGACATCAACCGAGAAGGCCTGGCTGTGGGTAGCCACCAAAAGAGTTGGCGGTAACTGGAGACGGACCTCCTCAGATGACCTCAATGGGTGGTGAGGCTCATAGTGAAGAAGACGCTATCTTAGATACCCAGGGCCTAAGCCATTTAGGGCTTTATAAGTTATAACTAGCACTTTGTATTTTGTCCGGAAACCTATTGGCAGCCAGTGTAGCTCCATCAGTAAAGGAGTAACATGGTCTCTCCAAGATGACCCAGAGACCAACCTGGCTGCCACATTTTGAACCAACTGAAGTTTCTGGAATACGTACAAAGGCAGCCTCACGTAGAGCACATTACAGAAGTCAAGTCTGGAGGTTACCAACTGTTTTGAGGATACTGAACTTGAGAAACAGGTGCAGCTGGCGTATTAGCCAAAGCAGATAAAAAGCACCCCTGGCCACCACCTCAACCTGAGAAACCAGGAGAGATGTGGATCCAGAAGTACTCCTGGATGTGAAGCTGTTCCCTTAGGGGAAGTGTGACCCCTTCTAGAACAGGTAGATCAGAATAGTCTCTGGAGTTCTGGCCCCACACAATAAGTACCTCTGTCTTATCTGGATTCAGCTTCAGTTTATTCTCCCTCATCCAGCCCATTACTGCTTCCAGGCAGGCATTTAGGGAGGATATGCCAGTTCCTGAAGAAGTTGACATGGAGAAGTAGATCTGGGTGTCATCAGCGTACTGGTAACACCCAGCTCCAAATCCCCTGATGATCTTTCCCAGAGGTTTCATGTAGATGTTAAAAAGCATTGGAGAAAGTATGGAGCCTTGAGGGGCACCATACTAAAGCTCAGATTTCGTAGAGCAATAATCTCCAATCAACACCATCTAGAATCTATCTGAGAGGTAGGAGCAGGAACACTGTAAAAGAGTGCCTCCCACCCACAACAAACTCAAATGTTCCAGAAGGATACTATGGTCGATAGTATCAAAATCCGCTGAGAGATCCAAAAGGGACAACAGAGTCACTTCCCCTGTCAATTGCCAATTGGAGATCATCCATCAGGCCGGCCAAGGCAGTCTCCACTCCATAGCCCGCCCGGAAACCAGTTTGAAATGGGTCTAGATAATCGGTTTCCTCCAAGGCCACCTGGAGCTGAGAGGCCACCACCTTCTCAATTACTTTGCCCGGCCATGGGAGGTTGGAAACAAGCCTATAATTGCTCAACTCTGAGGGATCTAACACAGGCTTCTTTAGAAGAGGTCTAATGATTGCCTCCTTAAGACAAGGAGGCATCCTGCCCCCCCCCCCGGAACATTTATGATTACCACCAGGCTTTCTACAACAGCCCACCTGCTAGATCGAACAAGCCATGTTGGAGAAGGGTCAAGTGAACAGGTGGTAGGCCTCACTGCTCCAAGCAGCTTGTCCACCTCCTCAGGAGTTACAAACTGAAATTGATCCAGTCAAATCACATAAGAGGAGTTTTTGGGCACCTCCAGTTCAGACACCAAATTAATTGTGGTTTCTCCATCTATGTCTGTCTGAATCCGAGAGATTTTCTCTGCGAAAAACTCAATAAACACATCACAGCGGGAAACTGATGACTCCAAATTCTGGTTCAAGGTGGGGGGTGGATACTAGTCCCTTCACAACCCTGAACAACTCCACTGGACATGAACTCGCAGAGGCAATATGGGCAGAAAAGAACCGCCTGCTTGCCTCGCGTGTTGCCTGAGCATAGATCTTTAGATGTGCTCTATGTCACTATCTGTCAGATACGAGTCTTTCTCCACTTGCGCTCCAATCTCCTGCCTTGCCACTTCAGCCCCTGTAGATCTTCCGTATACCAAAAGGGGCCAATTTTGAAGCAGGTCAAAGGGGACGCTTGGGAGCAATCGTGTCTACTGCCCTGGTGAGCAAGTTGTTCCAATTCTCAACCAGGGTGTCAACAAGATCACCGGCAAAGACAACACTGAATCCTTTCAAGGCTTCTTGGAATCCTACTGGATCCAATAACCTCTTTGGGCGGAAAATTCTAATAGGCCCATCACCCCTGTGGAGGTGGGAAGTGCTTGTAAGTCCAGTCTTAACCATCCATGACAATGGGTAAATCACAGGCGTCCCCACCCACAGAACACCACCCTGATCAGAGTCAAAGACCAAATCAAGCATGTGACCTGCAATATGCATCGGTCCAGAGACCACTTGGGATAGGCCCATAGTTGTCATGGCCGCTATGAACTCCTGAGCTGCCCTGGACAGATTGGTCCCAAAATGAACATTGAAGTCCCCCAGCACCAAGAGTCTGGGAGACTCCAACGCGAGTTCCGCGACCAAGTCCATGAGCTTACTAAAGGATTCTGTTGGGCAACGGGGCAATCAGTACACCAACAGAAGTCCCAATCTATCCCTGGTCCCCAAACTTAAGTACACACATTCCATATGGTCTGATACCCTAACAGGGACCCTGGTAAGGGAGATATTATAATCCACCTCCCCACCCACGTCCCCTCACCCACTCCTCTATAGAATATCCTGGAGGGAGAAACTGGGACCAGAATGGTCCACTAGCCTCCCCCAACCAAGTTTCACTAATACGTACCTGGTCAGCTCCCTCAACAATGATCAAATCAGGGATGAGTTTAGGTTTATTTTGGACAATCTTGGCATTACAGAGGAGCAGGGTAAGGCTTTGTGGATTGTTGGCAGTGACCCCCAAGGTCAATGAGCTGGCAGGACAGCCGGAAGGGGAGACAGCTATTAAATTTCTGACTTCCTTCCCCTGGAATGGCCTGCTGACCTGCCAACATTACTTCTTCTATTCCTCACCACAACCAGGATAGCTGTCCCATAGTCAACAAAGGTGATGTCAAAGAGATGTGCCAAAAAATTGTGTGCCACCATTGTTGTTGTTGTTGTCATCACTCTTTCAACTTGCGCAGGTGAGTGGGGGGCAAAACCTCGCTATTCCACAGGCAGAATATGTTGTTTAGCAGCATCCTTTCTTTACTTGCTTTGGAAACCAGGTTCTATTCTTTGCAAAGCTCTACTGTTGTTGTTGATGTTTACTATTAATGCAGATTTGGGACTGAAAGAGTGGGGGTAGTGGTAGTGCTCCAATGGGTGCATGCCACCACCCAGTTCCCATAGGGATTGGGCAAAGGAATGGGTTTTGATGATTTGTTGAAGTTTGAGTGACTTTGGGGGAGATTCGGGGCGGAAAGGGGGCATCTGGGGTGGAAGAGTGGGGTGGGGTGATAGTGCCCCAATGGATGCCTGTCATCACCCAGATCCCAAAGGGATTGGGCAAAGGGATGATTTTTGGTGATTTGTTGAAGTTTGAGTGTCTTTGGGGCAGATTTGGGGCAGAAAGGGGGCATTTGGGGTGGAAGAGCGGGGTGAGGTGGTAGTGCCATACCCCAGTGGGTGCCTGCCACCACCCAGATCCCAAAGGGATTGGGCAAAGGGCTGATTTTTTGTGATTTGTTGAAGTTTATGCGTCTTTAAGGCTTTTCTCCATAGGAATAATGGAGGTTTCAGCAGCCCCATAACTGCACTTGGGGGGCACTGGGGTGGCCCAGAGCAAGTGACGGTGTAGTGCACAGGGGGTGCCAACCACCCCCATGGGTTGCTAACCCATGGGGTAGAGGGTTTTGTTGTTTCTGAGGTGTTCTGAGTGTCTATTCTCTGGTAGCATATGGGATTTATAATGACAAACCATGAATCCACTCTCATTTGCTACCAGTGAAACTACACTAAGAACCCCTCAGAAACAACAAAACCCTATACCCCATGAGATAGCAACCCATGCGGGTGGTTGGCACCCTCTGTGCACTACACCTCCACTCACCCTGGGCCACCCCAGCACCCCCAAAGTGCAGTTATGGGGCTGATGAAACCTCCATTATTCCCTATTGAGAAAAACTTTAAAGAAGCATAAACTTCAAAAATCACTTTAAAATGATCCCTTTGCCCAATTCCTTTGAAATAATTCTGGTAGCTTCCTGGCCCCCTTTGGACACTCCCACCCACCATACCCCACCCTGGGCCACCCATTTTCCCCCAATGTGAAGAAATGCATTTGCTGAAACCTACATTATTCCCTATTGAGAAAAACCTTAAAGACACTTAAATTTTAAAAATCACTTTTAAAAAATTCAGCCCTTTTCCCAATTCCTTAGAAATAATTCTGGTAGCTTCCTTGCCACCACTAGGCACTACCACCAACCACACTCCACCCTGGGCCATCCCTTTCCCCTCAACATGAAGAAGAAAATCTTAAAGATGTGTGAACTTCAAAAAATCACCAAAAATCAGTCCTTTGCTCAATTCCTCTGAAATTTGAGTGGTAGCCTCCACCCATTAGGCACTTCCATCCCATACCACTCTTTTGTCTCCAGGACCGGTTTTTTGAATGCTTATCAGTTCATATTCAGATTTGGATTAATTCGGAACCGAATCGAATCTGTGGTGATTTGGATGGGTCTGATTTGGATCCGAAATGAAATAGGGGTGTTTTGATTTGGGTCCAAAATCAAACATCGAATATTCAAAATGCACACCCGTAGTATAGATCACAGATAAAATGAAATAAATCATTAAATTAAAAACTATAAGAACAGCAAAAGTAAGAGCAGCTTAAAATCTATCAATGTCACATGAGAGGGAGCAAACCTTAACAACCCGGTCAGTAGTAAAACAAGGCAGTCAGCAGATTCCAGTTAAAGTTGAACAATGTTTGTGTATCTTGGGGAAAAAAAGACTTTGTTGATGTATTTCAGATGCAGACCAGTGTGAGATGTGCCCAGAAGATCAATGTCCAAATGAGAAAAAGGATCAATGCATCGCCAAAACAATGACCTATTTATCCTATGGAGAACCATTAGGAGCAATTTTGATTTCTTTTGCTCTTTTGTTTTCCCTGATCACCTTTGCTGTGATTGGGATCTTTGTTCTGCTCTGCAAAACTCCCATTGTGAAAGCCAATAACTGGAGCATTACTTGTACCCTTCTCTCCTCTCTGCTGCTTTGCTTTCTCTGCTCCTTCCTATTCATTGGTCAGCCTAGGAAGGTGACATGCCTCCTCAGACAAACCGTGTTTGGTATCACCTTTACTGTCGCACTTTCCTCTGTGTTGGCTAAAACCATCACTGTTGTTCTGGCCTTCCTGGCCACGAAGCCGGGAAACAGGATGAGAAGATGGATAGGGAAGAGGCTGGCAGTATCGGTCATCATTCTCTGTTCACTTATTCAAATTGGCATCTGTGCTGTGTGGCTGGCAAACACTCCCCCTTTCCCAGAGTTTGACATGCACTCTCAGATCAGTGAGATCATTGTGCAATGCAATGAAGGCTCAAACACCATGTTCTACATCGTCCTGGGCTACATGGGTTTTCTGGCCATCATCAGCTTCACTGTGGCCTTCCTTGCGAGAAAGTTACCAGATAGCTTTAATGAAGCCAAGCTGATCACCTTCAGCATGCTGGTCTTCTGCACTGTTTGGATTACTTTTGTCCCAAGCTACTTGAGCACCAAGGGGAAATACATGGTGGCTGTGGAGCTCTTCTCCATCATGGCCTCTAGTGGTGGACTGTTGAGTTGTATCTTCCTCCCCAAATGCTACATTATGATTCTTAGACCTGATCTGAACACCAGAGAGCAACTAGTAAGGAAACAATATTGAGACACTGTACTCTTTTAGCCTTTTCTTGTTCTTCGGCACCATGTCTTTCATCATTATATTCCCATATTAGTAGTGAAGGAAGGCCTAGATTAGAGAATACAGTCAACATGGGTGGTATCGGTGACTAAGCGTGGGTGATATCGGGACAATGGGGGCAACTGTGGAAGAGCTGCTTGAACAATGAGCCATATTGCACAGCTCTGGCACTGCTTTGAAGGACACATCCACCCGGCAGCACCATGTCTCCAGAATGCAGCACCGGATGTCAGCCAGCCTACAGTATTGGCCACAGACTAATAGTTCTCAAAGAAGGGAGATATATGTAGACAACCTTATACTTAAGGTTAGGTGAAAAAAGAATGGCTGACATCCAGACTAACACAGTGTGTGGTCATCCAATGAAGCACATTTGTTTGAAATGCATTCTACATTCATGCAGATCATGTAGCAATGCAATGAAGGGTCTGAGGGTCTCTTACATGGGCTTTCTGGCAATCATCAGCTTCACTGTGGCCTTGCTAGAATGTTACTGATGGATTTATTTATTCAGTCAGTCATTTATTTAAAATATCTTTATACCACCCAAAACTTACGTCTCTGGGCGATTTACAAGAAGATAAAAACAAATGTAAAACATTAGTTAAAAACAAAAACAAGAAATTTTAAACACAACAATTTATTTTTTAAAAACAATATACTAAAAACAACATTAAAACAATTTAATGAAGCCAAGCAGATCACCTTCAGCATGCTGGTCTTCTGCAGTATTTGGATGTCCTTTGTCAAAAGCTACTTGAACACCAAGCGGAGATACATGGTGGCTATGGAGGTCTTCTTCATCTTGGTCTCTAGCGGTGAACTGTTGAGTTGCATCTTCCTCCCCAAATGCTACATTATTATTCTTAGACCTGATCTGGACACCAGAGAGCAACTAGTACGGAAAATGAATTGTGGCATTGGACTCTTTGGTTATTTTTGATGAGTTTTCTACTATTTCCTACTATTCCCTACTATTCCCTATATTAGTGGTCATGCAAAATAAAGATACTATTTCAAACAAAGCCATCACCCTGGATGCTAAAGTGTGGGTGACGTCAAGCTCTGGCTACTTGCACATAAAAATGTCACACCGTTCCTGATTATTTCCCCTTCTTTGTTCAACATTTGATTCCATCTTTCTTGTCCTTATTAGTGTCCACACAATTATGTCTGTAGCTGTCCCTCATTTTCAAATTATCTTTGCTTTGAAAATGTACCGCAAGAGACAGAGGAAATAAGTTTTGGTTTGGTTTTTGGATGATTCTTCTGCTATGGTATTGGTTCTAATTTTGCCAGTCTCTGCCGCCGTGCCAGCACAATGAGGTGGGGTTCTGGGTTGTGCCACCATTACATGAGGCAGTCACGGGCACCATCATCCTCCCCTCCACGTGACAGGGATCGGCCAATTAGGCAAGGAGGCGGCCCAATTTCGTCCCGGCTGCCTCCATTCCGTTCAGTGGCTCCGCAGCTTGGCACCAGCGAGGATCACTGGCATAGCTCTCTCCATAGTGGCCATGTGGAGGGGCTGGGACAGGACTGACGAGAAGGGCCATCGCCAGCAGCATCATGGAGGTGGGGGGCGAGTGCATCAGCGGAGAGTGGCGGAGGCTTGGGGCCAGTACAATGAGGCAGGGTTGTGCCCCTGGCACATGAGGCAGCCACGGGCACCATCTTGCCTCCCCCTCCACCTGGCAGGGATCGGCCAATAAGGGAAAGAGGTGGGGCGATTGGGTGCCGGCTGCCTCCGTTCCGTTCAGTTGCTCCACAGCTTGGCACCCACCCAACACCCTGTACTCAGTGAGGGATAGCCGGTAGCCTGTGGGGGCCAAGTAGGAAATTTTTGGGTCGCACCAGATTGGCACAAGGCATGGCCTTTTTTTGCCTACTTCTTACTGAGTCCTTTGGCTTTCAGTCATAGGTTGGCACTGAAGGAACCGTTCACTTGGCAGGAGAGTGCAGGTTGTTTTTCCCCCCAAATTCAATCTTTATTGATTTTAACAATAGTAATATTATCATTAACAAATAAACAAAAGTGGACTTCCCGCACACATCTCTTCGTGAATCATCAGCTATAAAATTTACCCTTGCTATAATAATAATTCAAAACATAAATTTAAACCCTTACAAACACAGTTAGTCTACCCAACCTGCAATTTTTACTAAATTTCAAACCCTGCTGTAAGGTCCATGGTAGGAAAATAGTTCTTTAAATACAACAAAAATGGTTTCCAATCTTCTTTAAAACATTCTAAGTTTTGGTCTCTCATCAATGTTGTAAGTTTTGCCATCTCCGCATATTCCAAAAATTTTATCAGCCAATCTTCTTTTCAAGGCAGTTCATTACTCTTCCATTTCTGTGCATATATTATTCTAGCTGCCATAGAAGCGTACATAAAAAATGTTAAATTAGTTGTAGAAATTACACCTTGTGTTATTCCCAGCAGGAAGGATTCTGGCTTCTTAGGAAATGTCATTTTAAATATTTTCTTTAACTCATTATATATCATATCCCAATAGGCCTTAGCCTTCTCACAGGTCCACCACATATGAAAAAATGTACCTTCAGAATGTCCACATTTCCAACATTTGTTTGAAACATTTTTATACATTAATGCCAATTTTTTTGGTGTCAAATACCATCTATACATCATTTTATAATAATTTTCTTTTAAAGTATTACATGCAGTAAATTTTAAATCATTTTTCCATAATTTTTCCCAGGCTGCCATTTCTATGTTACACCCCACATCTTGAGCCCATTTTATCATTGTTGTTTTAACCACTTCTTCTCTTGTCTCCTCCAGAAGTAAAAGTTTATACATTTTAGAAACTAATTTTTCATCATTTTCACATAAGTCCTTCTCAAAGTTCGAAGTCTGATCTTCAAATCCAACTTCAAAATCCTTCTTATATAACTCTTTCAACTGATGGCATTGAAACCAATCTCTGACCAAATTTTGTACTTCAGTTAAACTTTTTAACTTACAGTCCTTGTCCTGAAAATATAGCAAATCCCTATAGGTACCCCAATGCAATTGCATATTTACTTCTTTACGTGATAAAGCTTCAGTTGGAGATACCCATAACGGAGTTTTAGGTTCCAACCATTTTTTATATTTTAACCACACCCTCATTAAACACCTTCTCACATAATGGTTCAAAAAATCTTTATGTATTTTACTTTTTTCATACCACAGATATGCATGCCATCCAAACCTTCTATCAAATCCTTCCCAGTCAAGTATTCTAGGGTTTTTTAATGTTATCCATTATTTTAGCCACGTCAAACAAACAGCATCGAAATACAACCTTAAGTCCGGTAAGGTAAGACCACTTCTTTCCTTTGCATCTGTTAAATTCTTAAAATTAATTCTTGGTCTTTTCCCTTCCCAAACAAACTTAGTTATATCCTTCTGCCATTGCTTAAAACAAGTTAAAGTACTGATTATAGGAATAGTCTGAAAGAGAAATAACATTTTAAGCAAGACATTCATTTTCACCACTGAAATTCTTCCCATTCAAGACAAATTCATTTTAGACCATCTTTGTAAATCAATTTTCACTGTATTCCATATTTTAACATAATTATTTGTAAACAACAAAGAATTATTGTTTGTTAACCAGACCCCCAAGTATTTAATTTTCTTCTCCACTTTCAACTCACTTATTTCAGAGAATCTATCCTTGGAGTTCTGATCCATATTTTTAGTCAGAACCTTAGTTTTGGCCTTGTTTATATAAAATCCAGCCAGCTGGCCAAATTGTTGTATTTTTTCCAAGAGTCTTCCAATCTTGTCCATTGGATTTTCTAGAAAAAACACAACATCGTCCTCAAAGGCTCTCAACTTGTAGTCTTGTTTCCCAATTTTGGGGCCATATATTTTATCATCTTCTCTAATACTTCTACAAAGCACTTCTAGGACCAATATGAAAAGCAATGGGGAAAGTGGACATCCTTGTCTGGTCCCTTTTTGTATTTCACAATTGTCTGATAATTCCCCATTTACAATAATCTTAGCATATTGCTCCGAATAAATGGTCTTAATTGCCCTAATAAAGTTGTTGCCAACACCCATTACATCTAATAGTCTCCACATAAATTGCCACGAAACATTATCGAAGGCTTTCTCTGCATCCAAAAAAATCATCGCCATCTGTTTGTCATTATGTTTTTCATAATACTCCAGGCATAATCCCTTTTTGTAAGATATCATTCATAGTCCATTGAAAAGGCTGTAAAATTTGGTCTTTGAATGACTTGTAATACAAAGCTGACAATCCATCAGGTCCTGGGGCCTTGTTGGACTTACTTTGATTTATTGCTTCTATTATTTCCATGATTTTTATCGGAGCATTCTTAATTTCTATATGTTCCTTAGAAAGTTTTGGAATATTTTTGGTTCTAAGAAACTGCTCAATTTTTTTGTCTTCAACTATCTTATCTTTATATAATTCTGAATAATATTTTAAAAATTCAGCTCTTAGTCCCTTTCCATCATAAGAGAGCCCGTTTTTTGTAAGTATTTTAGATATATAATTTTTTTCTCTCAGATCTAATTTTCCAAGCTAACAACTTGCCTGGCTTATTTGCGAACTCAAATACCCTTTGCTTAGCATACTTCAAATTCCGTTCAAATTCATTTGCTACTAACATAGAAAGTTGTTGTAACATTTTGATAGCTTGAGTAACCATCTTCTTATCTTTGGCCCATAATAATTCTCTTTCTTTTTTGGAAATCTGCATCAATAATGTCTCTTTTTTCAATCCTTTATGCTTTTTAAAATATGCATTTTGCTGTATGAAAAAACCTCTCATAACTGCTTTGCTTGCATCCCAGATTATTTTATTGTCCATTCCTTGATTTAAATTCAATTCAAAATAGTCCTTTAACTTCTTTTTGGCTTTCTCCACAACATCTGTTTTTTTCAAGAGGTACTCATTCAATCTCCAATGAAATGAAGTCGTTCCTTTCTTCTTCCATGTAAAACAAATTGGATTATGATCTGAAAAAGTCCTGGGTAAAATATCCATTCTTTTCATACATGGTGTAATAGCTTTAGATGTCCAAACCATATCTATCCTTGAATGTCATTGATATCTTTCAGAAAAATAAGTATATTCTTTTGCATTTAAATTTTTAATTCTCCACAAATCATAAAGATCCATGTGTTCTGCTAAATCAAAGAATGCTTTAGGAAGTTTACCTTGTAAATTCTTTTCCGATCTATCAGATTTTCTGTCCATAGATGTAGAAACAACACCATTAAAGTCTCCCATTATAATCAAATTGACATTCGATAACTCAGCCATCTTTTGTTCCAAATAGTTATAAAATTCAACTTTCTTTTCATTAGGGGCATAGATTCCAATTATCACCGTTTTAATTCCAGAGATTAAAATTTCCAATGCTAGTAGCCTACCTTCATCATCTTTGAAAATCAATTTAGGTTCAAATTGTTGTTTGACATAAAATACTACCCCTCTTTTTTTTTCCCCTTATCTAAGGAAACAAATTCTTGTCCTAGAGCCTTGTTGACCAAAAATTTTCTATCTTGTTTTCTAATATGTGTCTCCTGTAAACACACAATGTCCAAATTTTGTTTCTTAAGAAAATGAAAGACTCTATTTCTTTTTGCTTTTGTGTTTAACCCATTAATGTTCCAAGAAAGACTCCTATAGTCTCTTAATTTGTAATCCATGTGGTCTAATTTGAGTTATGTGTTGAGGGAGCTGGATGCTCAGAAGATAAGTTTTTTTTTTATTTCCGCCAGAATTCTTGCGCCTTGAGGAGCTCAGTGAATCTATTCTTCTTGCCCTTATAAAAAAAGGAAACTCCCTCCGGTATTTCCCACCTAAAACGTATTCCATTGGCATTCAAAGCATCTTTCAAAAATTTGTAATCCTTACGTTTTCTTAGAATTCTGGCTGGTATTTCTTTCAAAAACTTTATCTGCTGGGTTTCAATAGTAAGAGCTGTAGCAAAATGAGCCTGAACAATTCACTTATTAATTGATTTTGAACTAAATTGCACCAAACAGTCTTTAATGTATTTATTCCTTGTAGCAAAATCCAAATTTAAACAAAAAGCTACCTCAATCTGTGGCTCCATCTCTTCAGCTGTAATTCCCAAAAGTGATGCAAGCTCCTCCCCAAGTAATTTTTTGATGTCTTGGCCAGCTTTTTCTGGAATACCTCTGAACCTTAAAAAACTCTCTTTTTGTCTTAATTCCAACAATGCCAATGGGTAGGTAGACTGAATAATGGTGATTGGCTGGAGGCCAATTTGGGGTGGGAGCAGGGCCAGATTAAGCTAGTGTGGGGCCTGTAACATATGTCATAAAGGGGCCCCAAATTTTTAAAATGCACATAAATTTTAAAACATAAGCCAAGGCAATGTTAAGAATTGCTACCAGGGCTGGACTGGGGGCACTGAGAGGGCAGTGGAAAGTATGTGGAGAGAGAGCCAGGTTTTGAGCAGAATGGCTACCTAAGGATGGAAGTATTCATTGCTGCCGAGTGCAGTGGGGCGCAGTCAACATGGAGACCAGGGGTCCCTCGATGGTGTGCGCGTGTGAATGTGCTAACACGGTTTTTGATGTAAGCTCAGTTAATTGTAGCTCCTGCACAGGTTGAATCAGCAAGGCCCCACTCTGAATGCACATGGTGCCCACACACTGCCTTGAAACTGTCACTCAGAACAAAACTCATTCGACACACAGAGATGAAGAAAATTTAGAGAGAACACCGATGGAGACCAGGCCTCCCAGAAGTGTCGTTTATCAATTGCACATATTGCAATACGTGGTTGGAATGCAGAAATGTCAACAAACATGCATGCATACAGATCAGCAATCATGTTCACTGGCCACAGATTTCACAAGTGTTGAGCACACATGAATGGCTGCTGTTCATTCTCAGCTCTACGATGGCAGTGGGGGAGGAAAGGGGGTTAATCTTTGAAAGGATGACAGCAGTGCCCTCCACCTTTGACCCAGCTTCTGGAGGGGAATATAGTATTTGTGCATGCATGGAGATGTACCCCCCCTCCCAACACACACACACATACACACAATGCTTCTGCATATTCCTCCCATCATAATGATAGGCATTTTGCGAGCCAATAAATCATGCAGTAAGGTGTGCATTGAAGAATGGGGTGGGGTGGGGAGGTTGAAAGGAGGGATCACTGTTGTATCAGGTAAAAGGGTTTACCTTCCTACTTCAGATTTGGAAACATAAACCCACACAGACAGGTCATGCTAAAAACTCTGGTCCTGAAGTCATGACTAAGGAGGAAAAGCAAAAACCATTGATGAAAAGGCAGGCAAGTGGGTCAGGTGGAGCAGGGGGAGAGGACAACCTCCATCTAAACCATCTGATTCACACAATACATGCCAGAGAGTGAACTGAATGAAATTACTATGGTCCAGGACCAGCAGACAGTACCTGCGAACCAACAAATCACAGATACAGGTCAGAGGCCATTTCCGTTGTTGGAAAAATAAGGCAGCCACCTTTGAGACCCAGATCCCTCTTTCCACACCCCACTAGTCATGAGAACAATCCTCAAAGGTCTCTTTCCAGGATCTGCTTACAGAACAACTGTGAGGAGGGAAATGGCCATGCTCCTTCCTTCAGAGGTCAAACAAGAGAACCAACCGGCTTCCTTAAAGATTGGTGGGTTTTACAGGAGAGGCTTCTTGGAAAGTCACCTGTGGGTTCAAGCAGTGCTCTAGGTAAGTACGTGTGAATTGGGGAGCGAGAGATCCCTTTCTCTCTTCTACATTCACACACTAACCCCTTGCTGAGTGTGATACTCCAGAAAGAGAAGGCGGCACCAGTAGATTACAAGCAGAAAGGCACGTGGGAATGCAGGGGGGGATATTTGTCCCTAAATAGCTCCCTCTCTCACACACGTGCAAAAATGCACAATGGCACCAACTCACTCTCCTAACGGTGGGGGGATTTTGCAAGCAGAAAAGACAAGACACCTTGTGAAGGGAGAAGAAAGGGAAGCCCGGCGTCCCTGCGTGAAAGTGCAGGCTGGCACTCAGCAGACTGAGCAGAGCAGCACGGAGAGATACGACTCAGCTATGCGCAGGCGCCTGAATTGTTTTATCTCCCCGCCCTCTCTGCCCACAGTCAATCACAAACTAAAAGATGGAAACTGAGCCACATCGCAGGACTTGTGGGATTTGGAGTTTCTTTCCTCCAAGAGCTTCCATGGAAAATGCTTCACTTCCAGTTAGCGGCAGAAGAACTACAATTCCCAGGTGCCAAAGGGCGACGATGATAGAGTCACTCGTGAACTGACCCACCGTTCTCTCAAATACAGGGCCCTCGAAAATGTGGGGCCTGTAGCATTTTATACTTTTGCTACTAGATTAATCTGGCAATGGTGAGGTGGCCAAGGAACAGCCTTCCAGGGTTTTTGCGGCCCAAAGTGTTGGGAATGGGGGGGAGGGGAGGCTCGACTCACCAACTCAGAGTTCCCCTCCCCCCACCCAGCTGGTTGCTGTGCCCGTTGTCATCAGTTGAGTTTTCTTTAAATTTAGTCATAGTCCCATTTTTTGACTGTGCTCCTTGACTTTCATTTCTAGAGCTTGCAGATCATCTGCATTCTCAGCTATCAGAATGGTGTCATCAGTATTGTGCAGGTTATTGATGTTTCTTCCTCCAACTTTAAAATCATGATCATCTTCTTCCAATCTGGCTTCTCTCAGTATATGTTCAGCATATAAATTGAATAAAAAGGGAGAAAGTATACAGCCTTGTCGTACTCTGAACGTCTGGTTCACCACTATGGAGTAAATCCACCTGTCTCCGTGGAAACACAGCTGCAGCTCATTCAGACATATCCTCGTGTGTCTATTCCAGGGGGCCAAGGAACAGCCTTCCAGGGTTTTGGCGGCACAAATTGTTGGGAATGGCGGGGGTGGCAGGCCGGACTGCGGGCACTGAGAGGGTGGGGCAATGTTTGTGGGGAGGGTGCCGGGTTTTGAGCAGAATGGGTAATTAAGGGTGGGAATTGGGGCACAGGTGCACCCCGCAGGGTGTGGCACACCGGGAATATTCCCTGTTGCCCTGTGGGCCAGTCTGAGCCCAGGTGGCTCGACTCACCAACTCAGAGTTCCCCTCCCCACACGTGCGCTTTAAAGTTTTAACAGGAAAGCCTTTTTAGGCTAGGAGATCCCCTGTATTTGTAAAGGGGAATCAAAGCTGGATTCTCAGTTACAAGTATATCCCTCGCCGTACCGGCCTGCAAGCCAGTTCCATGAAATGGGGGGGTGGTCCCAATTCTAACTTGGACTTGCACCCCCCCCCCTTTTGAGGGCCGGTCTGGTTCATCCTCGGGCCACCCAAACTGGCCTGGCTCAGTCTGAGCTGGTTTGCACAACCCTCTTTCTCTCCCCTCTCTGTCTACACTAAGCCAGAAGCAAAGCCTCCTTGGAATCTGCCATTCCCCAAATCTCATCCTTCCCTACCTTCCCTGAATATCCGGTGCACCACTATGGGATATTTTATCACACTAATTCTGCCATGTAATGTATTTGTTTCACTAATTTACTTTCATTCTCTTTTAATAAATTTGAATTTGTTCACTGAAACCTTGTTTTGTCCCTTTGTTTTGTTATTAGTTCCATCTCTACCACAGAGGGATAGACATTACAGTAGCAGCCCTAGGCCCCGCATCTTGTAACCGTGATTTCTGCCATAACACAGGTCCGGATGATCAAAGACAGCAAGGTTACTGAACATGAACAAAGGTTCTGCACTGTCTGAATCCTGAAATTATTATTTTATTTTTACAAACTTGGGTAGATTTTTTCCTGACCATGAATCCATTTATATACCACATCTTTGCAGTGCAGCCTAGAAACATTTCCATTCAATTGATTATTTTCTTTCTTGGGGATTGACATCTAATACTTGGTCATCCCTGCCTGGGCCATTTTGAGGGAAGACATTGCTGATGAATGCTAGGATACCCTATGGAAGTGGAAGAAGGGGAATGTTCTGCCTGACATTTTAGAAGTTAGTCACATTGGCTATGTAGGACACATTGGCGATCTGTACCCACTGGATATAAAATCAATGAAATATATAAAAATAAAATACATAAATCTTTTGGATGCATTTACCAGAAGCCCCTTACTGCATGTTTAGTTTTCCTCGCACTCAACGCAAGGCCCAATGACCAGCAGGCGTTTGGGTCCCCGAAGTGTTAAGTGAATCATGTTATTGCTTGCTAAAGAACAAATATTGGTTAGGAGGGAATAAAAAATGTTTTCTTGGATTGTATAGGGACCAGAGGACAGCAGGGAAAGTGTCAATCCACCCTGTAATTATCAAAATCACGATTATTCAGTTATGCTTCTTGTGGAAGCCCCATGGCTAGATAGAGGTAATTTAATGATAAGATTGGTTAATTATAACTCAGTAGCTCATACTAGGCTACATTCACTCAGTGTTTAAGGATTTTAAAATGACTGTGTGTGCCCTAGAACTCAGAAGACATTTACATGAAACAAACAAGGCTCTGTCAAATGGAATTTCTGTGTTGGTAAAGTTCTTTATGGGTAGTCTTCTCTAGCTGACAAAGCAAGTGTGCAGCTGGGGTGAGATTCAAAATTTGCAGGAGCTCAGAATGCTTTGGTTACTACCATTCCTCCTATATCTGCCTGCTATTTTCAGCAGGCAGAACAGCAGGCAAAGATATCTGTGCAAAATTCAGCACAATTCCAAGACAAGTTCCAGAGAAGACATTACCATTGGGGAATTTGGATCCATCTTACAGGGTGATGTGCTTCCATTCAACTTTACAGTATTACCAGACAATTCCACAGCAGGATAGTGAGTAGTGCGTCTTTTGTTTTAATGGCTGTATTGGGTCTTTTAGGTAGGGCTGAGCTAATAGCAATAGCAATAGCACATACATTTATATACCGCTCTATAGCCGAAGCTCTCTAAGCGGTTTACAATGATTTAGCATATTGCCCCCAACATTCTGGGTACTCATGTATGCCTATGTGGTTTAAATTATTCTAGTGGAGATTCATTATCAATGGCAGCTTCTGATATGCCTTGCATGGAGGCTGCAGCATCTAGCCGTGGTGTGTGAATGGACGATAGCAAATCTAATAGCACAGTCTGATCTTTAATCATTTGCATTCCAAATCTCCTGGGTTTGATCTCTGGCATCTCCACGCAGGGCTGGGAAACTCCTCTTTTTGAAACCAGATTCACTGCCAGTCCCAATAAAGAATAGTGACCTAGCTAGAACAACAGCCTGACTCAGTATAAGACAACATGATATGCTTGCATGTCCATATATCATACCAAGCACAATGATTTCCATGGGGGTTTATTCACGTGTATTCATATGTACGTGAACCAAGACTATTCCTAGGGTTCTAGATTGCTAACCCAGCCATCAAAAGTCAAAACACTCTAAGGAAGCAGATCCATTTGACAGTTGGTCAGAAGTAGTATTTTCAAATTTCCAATTTTAAATAGTTTTTCTCTATTTTAGTTAGAAGTAGGACAATCATCCTTTAGGAAAAAGACATTTATCAGCACAGTATAGCTCAACGTTGCCTGGAAAAAGAAACTGGCAGGAATACAGAACAAGGATGCAGAGGTGCAGGGGGAGAGCAGCTAAAGAGACCTGGTGCAATAGGGAAGCAGCAATTTATGAGACCCTTCCCCTCCCCTCGAAGCCCTCTGGGCCACCTGAAAATCTGCACAGCCCTCAGGGACATATTTTCTGGTGGAACACCTGAAGAAAGGGCTTTTGGGGGAAGGGGAATGTACAGAAAATTGCTGCTTCCCTGCTGAGCATGTGCAGTTAGTTTGAAGGTTCTGTTAGATGCCTTTCTTGCTGCACTGCCACATCCTTGCTCTGTATGTCAGCAACATGCCCCGATGTTTGGGCAAAACCCTTGTGGTTGTCCGTGCTCTGGAGATAGCGTTTGTGCTAATGTCATAGGTGTTCAGCTGTGTATGCAGGGAACAGGGGACAGAGAGGACCTCATTCAGGGACTTGTTTTGCTGATCTATGCATGTAAAACTACATTAAAATCTCTTTGCAGTTTAATGCCTAAAAATTACCAGCATGTTCTTGCCTTCATCTTTGCAATTCAAGAGATCAACAGGAATGACCACCTCTTACCCAATATCACACTGGGATTCGAAATCTATGACAATGCTTTCAATCCACTGAGAGCCATTTGGAACACTCTGCAGTTCCTCTTCACAGGGCAGGGGAATCCCTTCAATTACAACTGTGACGGGAAGCAGCAGCTAGTCCTTGCCATTGGTGGGCTCACCTCCCCAAATTCCATACACATGGCCAGTGTCTTCAATACCTACAAGATCCCACAGGTATGTCTGTTCCTAGCGATGACTAGCTGTAGTCATTCAAAAATGGCTATGTTCCTGAGGTAGCTCAGTTTGGAAGCAGCTTTTGAGAAGACAAGGCTTCCTTGTCTGGAGGAGGAAAACGTTTGTTTTCGTTCCTAAAGAAGAAAGCAAGAGGGCAATCAAACCAACCAACAAGGGGGAAAGGACAAGGTATGTTTGTTAGGCTAGTTTTTTATTGGGTTTAATTTCTGGCTATAGCCTTACTAATTGTGCAAAGAGGCACCTTTTTGATGTAGTGATTCTCTTTATTTAGCAGGGGGAGAGTAACTGGCCCGATCCAACCGCAGCACGGTACCTCCAATGACTGTTGCTGGTGTCTATATTTCTTTTTAGATTGTGAGCCCTTCAGGGACAGGGATCCCTTTTGCTGAGAAGTGGTATATAGATATTTGTTGTTGTTGGCTGGCTAGGGGTTCATTTTTGACAGGGCAGTTTCAATTTCAGTTTCAGTTGTGCCTAGAGAGAAAATGGGTGGGGATTAGCTACCGCTATGCTCTGAAGGTGGCTCTTTTTGGAAGCCACCCTTGAGAAGACAATGCTGAGACAAGGGCAGTTTTTCTTTTTGGAAATCTGTGAGCAGGAGTTTGGTAACAGACATCAAATGAGTTTTGTGAGGGGTTTAGTAGGGAAGTTGCATGTGGGCCCAGAAGTGGTCTCCCTTTATCAGAAACGAGACACCAAGCATGAGAAGGTGAGTACTGCCCCACTTTTGTAACTTTCCTGGGGGAAGAGATTGATACCGTTAATTAGATGATGATTGCAGCTTAGACCAATCTGTGAAGGAAACAATCTCTATGTCTGCATTCACACAGAACATGAAACCAGAGGTGAAGTGACCTCCAGTTTCAAAAACTGTATGTCTGAATGTGGACAACCACAGTTTCAACAGAAAATGAAGTTGCGGTTTTCCTCCCCTGAGAGTGATTTGCACTTTTGGTTTGTAATGAGGACCACCACCTGGACAGTTCCACCAGAGGACTTGGAACCACAGTTCCAAACCACAGTTTGTTATATGCAAATTCAGCCCCTATATTCTAAATTCTAAATAACCAATAAAACCAGTTATGAAGCAAGAATGCCCACTGAAGAGGGGGTGCCTCCCAGAGTGTGACTATCTGTCTGAGGTACAGAAGTTGTGGGTGTGCGTTCAGTGCAAAGAGCTCCTGGCTCTCAGGTAACAAGTGCATTCTCTTGAAGCCAAGATGGCGGACCTGGAGAAGCTCAGGGAAGCAGAGAGGTTTGTGAATGAGACCCTCAGGAATGTGATAGAGGCATCCTATTCCCATGCTGACAGCTCCTCTACTCTCATAGATGATGATGATGATGATGATGATGATGATGATGATGATGATGATGATTAATTCAATTTCTATACCGCACTTCCAAAAATGGCTCAGGGCAGTTTACACAGAGAAATAATAAATAAATAAATAAATAAATAAATAAGATGGCTCCCTGTCCCGAAAGGGCTCACATTCTAAAAAAAAATATGAGATAGAAACCAGCAACAGTCACTGAACGTACTGTGCTGGGGGTGGATAGGGCCAGTTACTCTCCCCCTGCTAAATAAAGAGAATCACCACAGTAAAAGGTGCCTCTTTGCCCAGTTAGCGGGGATGAAGATCTTAGGGATGCAGGGCATCAGTCTGAAGAAGTCAGGAATGCTCTCTTAGAAGGGACATCTTCCTTGGGTAATGCTCCCAAATCCTCTCACACATACGATACTCCTCCGGGGATTGGGGGCCTCCTAGTAGTGGGCAATTTGATAATTAGGAACTGGGGAAGGTGAAGAAGAGTGCAACAAAGATGATCAGGGGCATGGTGTACCTTTCTTATAAGGTAAGTCTACAGTGTCTGGGGCTTTTTAGTTTGGAAAAGGGGTGGCTATGGGGAGACATGATGGACGTTTATAAAATTATGCATGGAGAAGAGAGAGTGGACAGAGAGAGATGTTTCTCCCTCTCTAACAAATCTCATGGGTCTGAAGGCCAGGTAAAATAGGACCAACTAAAGGAAGTCATTTTTCACAGAGCAGAAAATTAATCTATAGCATTCTCTGCTATGGGATGTGGCAAATATACAGTAGAACCAAAAAAAAAAAAAAAAAGGCATGCCCTCACCTCTTGCCAGTTGGCTTCTCAGAGGCATCTGGTAGGCCACTGTGTGAAACAGCAAGGCTGTTCTTATGTTCTTGAATGGAAAGGTTTTCATCCCCTTCCAAGTTCTTAGAGTGTTTTCTCAAAAAATTAAGGAATAATTACTCAGTCCACTGTGCATTGTCTTGTTTTCAAAAGATTATTATTGTCATTTTCTTTCAATATTAGGGCCACAACTCCCCTGAACACATTTTCTTTCAAACTGTGTTTCAACCTTGCCCCAGCTTTCACTTTCAAGTAGGAATAGTCTTTAATCTTTCTTCATCCTGTTTAGAATCCTATCCCAGTATAAGACTCAATGGTACCAGTAGTTCCTACTCAAAATAGAAGTATTGTCTTATCTGAAATATTTGATAGAAGCTGAAATTTAGTGAATTGAAGAAGTAATACCTTGATCAAGAACAAAGGGATGTCCTTTTAATACTGTTTTTTTTTTTTTAAAAAAAAATTCCCCCTTTTAGCTGAGTTATGGATCTTTTGACCCTGTGCTAAGTGATCAAACCCGGTTCCCTTTTTTCTTCCGGATGGTTCCAAGTGAAGACCTTCAATATATCGGGATTATTTTTCTGCTGAAGCATTTCAAGTGGAATTGGATCGGTCTGCTCACATCAGATGATGACAGTGGAGAAACATTTCTTCAAAATATGAGACCAAGACTTCTCCAGAGCAATATTTGTATTGCTTTGGCACAATCCATTCCAAAAGTAACAAGTCGCACATCAAATACACACACTGAAAAAATGCTGGTGGAAATAGCTTTTGCTGTCTGGAAGGAAGCAAAGATGAATGTGGTTCTTGTCTATGGGGATAGTCATTCTATGGAGGGTTTACGAATAATCTTAGAATCCTACGAATTTCATCACAAGCTTCCATTGCAGAGAGTGTGGCTCATAACTGCTCAGTGGGATTGCACAACTCTTTCTTCATGGAATAAATTCACAGGGAAATCCTTCAATGGTTCTTTGTCATTCACACTTCACAGAAAAGTGGTTCCAGGATTTCAGGAGTTCCTGGAGAGTATAAATCCATACCAGTCTATGATATATTTCATCCATCAGTTCTGGTCGTATGCATTTCTCTGTTCACTCCCAAAGCATGGCATATATGTTCCAAATCAAGACAACTGCACTGGGGAGGAGAAACTGGGGAGCCTCCCTGAATCTGTGCTTGAAATGGGCATGTCTGGGCAGAGCTATAACATCTACAATGCTGTTTATGCTGTAGCACATGCTCTCCATACTATGTATTCTTCGAAAACTAAACAGAAGGAAATGGAGAAACTCGGGGGAAAGAGTCTTCTATTACGTCCTGTATGTGTTTCCTCCTCCTTGTTTGCATTTCACTTCTCATTGCATTAGTTCATAACTCATAATAGCAATTCTGTGATATAATGTCTGATTGTGGCATGCAGTTCCTGACACCCTGACTAATAAAGCACTGGTGAAGCAGTGTGAGGTAGCTTAGGCTGAGAGAGAAGAAACACCCAGAATCACCCATGAACTTCATGGCTAAATGGGGATTTGAATCTGAATTTGGGAAATTCAATTGGAAATCAAATCAAATTGCCCTTTTATTGGGTCACACAATTATTATACTTTTCAACAAAAATAAATCTCAGGAAGCAAACCTTATATCAAACATCTTGTAAATGTTTATTCAATATTCAGTATTGTTTGATGTTTTAATATGGCTCATTCCCATTCCAGAATAAGGTAAATGAATGTCAGTTTTTCCAAAAGTCTTTCCCTTTGTAATAATTATCCCAAACTTGCTTTGTATATCAATTTATATGTGAGTATTCTTTGCCGTAAGATCCTGTACTATTCGTCAACAGGAATTGCTGTTGCTTCCCGTGGCTTGCTACCAATATAAACATGCTTAAAGCTATATTCCTGAAAGGTATATAGTATTTCTTGTCAGTGACATCTTCCAGTTGGTGATCAAGGGATTTGTGGTTAAAGAGATAATCTTAATGCAATTTTCCACAATTTGACCCAGGGTGTGAACTTTTTCTCCTCCCAATTAGCTTCATGCTTTTCTGAGCAATATCCATTTCAATAATAGTGCTGGGGAACAAATCTTTTTTGATGCGGAAGGGAGCCTGCCATCTGGATACGATATCATCAACTTGGTCACATTCCCCAATGACACCTTCCAGAAAGTCCAAACTGGAAGGATGGATCCCCTGGCTCGTGAAGGAAAAACGTTCACCATGAATGCAAGTGCTACTGTATGGAACCACAAGTTTAAAGAGGTATGGAGACCTGTCCCGCCTCACCTTGCTAGTTTCCCTGACTTTAAGGGGTTTTCTCACAGCCCAGCTCCAATATCAGGAGTGAAGAGTGTTGGGAGGGAGAAATGGGCTGAAAGGAATGGAGTGCCCTAATGGGGAATGTTCTGCTTCTGTCCTCTGGGCAATGCTCCAGGAGTCTCAGATTCCAACAGTAGGGTCTAGGTGACTTCCCCCCCAGACAGAGGAAATAATCAGCCTAACCCCAGATTTGCCTTGACCATGTTTGATGCCTCTGACCTCTTTTTGTCTGCCTGCAGTCAGACCCACCTTGGCTTTTGCCTGGTTCAGGGAGTAGACCCCTATTCCATACTCTTCATATGTGGATTATTTGGTTTTGAGAATAATAGAAGGGGTGGGGGGAATCGGAACATTCTTCCTTCTTGCTCCTGTTAGATGCAGCCCCGTTCCCGATGTGTTCAGAGTTGCCATCCTGGATCCAGCAGGATTGCCCGGCAGGGAAGACAAGTTTGTTGCTATGATTGTGCTCAGTGTCCTGAGGGGAGGATTTCAACACAGATCGGTAAAAATATGTATATTGTGTAACCAAATCCAAATGTTTAAAATTCTCCTTTTCTACATCAAATATATGACTGAATTTCTAAATTTGAAATAGAATTATGTGAAAGTGATGTGAAACTAATTACCAAAATGTACAATTTGTTATTATGTGAAGAAATGAGAGATGAAGTGGTAAAATCAACAATGGTAAAATGGGCACAAAATGTAGGTCAGAATATTAACTTAGAGGCCTGGGAGAAGCTATGGAAGAAAGATCTTAAATTTATAGCATGTTATCATTTAAAAGAAAATTTAATAAAAATGATGTACAGGTGGTATTTAACACCTAAGAAACTAGCTTTAATGTATAAAAATGTATCTAATAAGTGCTGGAGATGTAAAGATAGTGAGGTGTCCTTTTATCACATGTGGTGGTCCTGCAGAGAGGTAAAGAGGTTTTGGCATATGATTTATGATGAACTTTAAAAGATTTTTAAATGTATATTTCATAAGAGACCTGAATCCTTTCTGTTGGGTATAATCAATGAAGAAATCTTGGGGCCGGGGGGGGAATAGAAATTTATTCCTATATCTTACGATGACAGCTTAATCTTCAGGTATTAGCACCCTTGCAGGGAAAGGAAACATTCTGTTTTCTTACAACTAAATTCTCAGTATATGTAGGCTTTTCATGTGAAGCCAGAATCTGTAACCATTCCAAAATCTAGAAAAAGTCTGTGCAGAATAGAAACTATGGCATTTATGATGAGCAATCCTTTAGTTTAACTTTTCAGGTGCTGGCCTTTGCAGAAGAACATCCTGGATTCTTTGAAAGTTAAAACAATAAGCTGCAATGGCCGATGTTCCCATTAGAAAAAGCTGGTACTAGGTGAGATGCACTGATGCTGCTGAAGGGGTCAACGAAGGGAACACTGCTACTAACTTGGGGACAGTGAATTTGGATGATTGCTACTTCCCCCCAGAAGCATTATTTGCCAGTTGAAAATATGTCCCTGAGGGTCATGTAGCTATCAGGGACATTGTTTAGACTGGCGCAGAACATTTCAGAAGGAAGGAGAGATCATCAAAAATTGATCTCCCTCTCATGGGTGCTGGTGCTGTATTACCCTTCATAGGTAGTACTGGCTTTTAGCAACTCAACATTTCAGCCAATATAAACAAAATAAAACAAGCAGAAAAGATGCCTACAAATGGCACAGTTCCTGCAAATGAGGAACAGCAAGTGTTTTGCTCCTAAAAATGGTCAAAGAGATTTTATTTATTGCTTGTTTGTTTTTCATTTTCATATTGCCTCCTGTTAAACACTTCAAGGCAGTGTAGAATAGGGATGTGCGAAACTTTTTGGGTGTTTCGGCACCAAAATGAAACACCCAATCACCTTCCCAAAATGTTTTAGAGCCGAAACAAATCGCCCCTGGGTCGCCCCTGGGTCGGCAGCCATTTGTTCCTTTCTGCTGCCTCGTGTGGGGAGAGAGTTCTTTTGCCTGATTGCTCAGCCTTGCCATCACACATCCACCATGGCCTCCAACCATTCTTCAGCATTGCTGCCATTGCTGCCTTTTTTTCTCCAGCAATTTTTTAATTGAGAAAAAGAAGAGGATTCCATCTTTTATTCCTTCTGCCTTGCTGACACAAACAGCCTGCTACCTGAGCCATCCTGCGACCTTGGCTGGATTCTCTCCTGCTTTTTCCCCTTTTGTATCTGTGAAAAAGAGAATTGGATAATTCCACCTTTTTTGGCCATCACATAGTTGTTCTGCCCTGTACTGAGAGAAGAATGCTACTACCTGCACAAGCAGCCACCACCACCAGCCCCAGATCTTCCAGATTTTTGAGCCTTTTGTGGATGCCCCATCTGAAGACTGAAGAAGGAGCAGGAGAGAGAGACCACCAGACCAACAGAAGTAGCAGCCCAACATTTTGGAGAAGAGAAGACTTAGTGGTGAGTTTATTTTAACACACACATACTGTACACACACGCACCACTCTGGGCCTAGTCGCTGCCTGTGAGTCCGTGTGTGTGTTTTAAATAAAGCAGTCCATCCTCCCATTTTATAGATCAGCAGCAGTATATTAAACCGATTCTCTCCGCCATTATTTTGTATCTTCTTGTCCGGCTGGCTATACCACATTGTGTCTCTGCTGTTGGGACATTGTATCTCTGCTCTTTTTATCCATCCATCTCCTCCTACTAGCAACTATTATTATTGACAATGTTGCCTCCTATTTTCTTTCATTGAATATTTTGAGTTGATGCTGAAATGAAAATGATGAATGTTAATGTGATAATATTAATATGATATATATAATGCTGATGCCCTGATATGATGTGATGATGATTATGAGTTGCTGTTGTTCATGCATTTCTGTTTTGTGATGTGCTTTGCTTTCCGAACCACTTGCCTCTTTAATGTTTATTATCTGAGACTTTGCTTTATGGCAGAAGGTTCTCTCTCTGTGTGTGGACTTCTTGTTTGCAATGAAAAAGTGGATGGAGTCATATTGTGAGTTGTAGCATCATCAGAGTTTTTATTCAAAGATTGCTTGCATCATGATGTGCTGGTGCCACAGGCTCTGATCCGGTGCAGAAATTTATTTATTTATTCATTCATTCATTCTTTCATTCATTCAAACTTTTACACTACCTCTAAATGTCATCTCTGTGCAGTTGACAATAATATAAAACAAGTTTAAAACATATACAAAAAACTTAAAACAATTTAACAATTGAAAAATAAACCAGAGATTAAAACCTAAAAAAATTTAAAAGCTGGGAAAGCTTGGTGAAAACATGGGTTTTGAGGTGCTTTTTAAAAATATTACCAGAGATGGGGAGAATCGTATCTCAGCAGGGAGCACATTCCACACTCTTGGGGCAGCAGCTGAGAAGGCCCGCCTCTGTGTAGCCACCAAATAAGTTGGCGGTAACTGGAGATGGACGTCCTCAGATGACCTCAATGGGCGGTGAGGCTCGTAGTGAAGAAGACGCTATCTTAGATACACAGGGCCTAAGCCGTTTAGGGCTTTATAAGTTATAATTAGCACTTTGTATTTTGTCCGGAAACCTATTGGCAGCCAGTGTAGCTCCATCACTAAAGGAGTAACATGGTCTCTCCAGGATGACCCAGAGACCAACCAGGCTGCCGCGTTCTGAACCAACTGAAGTTTCTGGACTCCGTACAAAGGCAGCCCCACATAGACTGCATTACAGAAGTCCAGTGTGGAGGTTACCAACAGATGTACCACTGTTTTGAGGTCATTGATCTCGAGAAACGGGAGCAGCTGGCGTATCAGCCGCAGCTGATAGAAAGCACCCCTGGCCACCCTTATTGTTCTGACCCCGCACAATAAGTACCTCTGTCTAATTTGGATTCAGCTGCAGTTTATTCTCCCTCATCCAGCCCATTACTGCTTCCAGGCAGGCATTTAGGGAGGATATGCCAGCTCCTGAAGAAGTTGACATGGAGAACTAGATCTGCGTGTCAAAAGTATACTGGTAACACCGAACTCCAAATCCCCTGATGATCTCTCCCAGCGGTTTCATGTAGATGCTAAAAAACGTTAAGTATGGAGCCTTGAGGGGAACCATACTTAAGCTCAGAGTTCGAAGAGCAACAGTCTCCAATTGACACCATCTGGAATCTGTCCGAGAGGTAGGAGCAGAACCTCTGTAAAAGAGTGCCTCCCACCCCCAACCCCCTCAGACATTCCAGAAGAATACTACGGTTGATAGTATTGAAAGCCTCCGAGAGATCCAAAAGGACCAAAAGGTCACACTTCCTCTGTCAATTCCCAATTGGACATCATCCATCAGGCTGACCAAGGCAGTCTCCACCACATAGCCAACCCTTGGGTCTATATAATCAGTTTCCTCCAAGACCGACTAGAGTTGAGGCCACCACCTTCTCAATTACCTTGCACGGCCATGGGAGGCTGAAAACAGGCCTATAATTGCTCAGCTCTGAGGGATCTAATGCAGGTTTCTTTAGAAGAAGTGTAATGATTGCCTTCTTAATACAAGGAGGCATCCTGCCCTCCCTCAGAGAAGCATTTATGATTTACACCAGGCTGTCTACAACAGCCCCCTTGCTAGACAGAACAAGCCATGTTGGACAAGGGTCAAGTGAACAAGTGGTAGGCCTCAATGCTCCAAGCAGCTTGTCCACCTCCTCAGGAGTTACAAACTGAAACCGATCCAGTCAAATCACCTGTTGTTGGGCACCTCCAGTGCAGACATCAAATTAATTGTGGAGTCTCTATCTATGTCGGCCTGAATCTGAGAGATTTTATGTGGGAAAAACTATTTAAACACATGGCAGGGGTAATTGATGGTTCCAAATTCTGGTTCAAGGGAGGGGAATACTAGTCCCCTCACAACCCTGAACAACTCCACTGGACGTGAACTCGCAGGGCAATATGGGCAGAAAAGAACCGCCTCTTTGCCGCAGGTATTGCCGGAGCATAAATCTTTAGATGTGCTCTATATCTCAATCTGTCGGATTTGAGCCGAGTCTTTCTCCACTTGCACTCCAGTTGCCAGCCTTGCCACTTCAGCCCCCATAGATCTTCCGTATACCAAGGGGCCAATTTTGAAGCGGATCAGGGAGCAATCGTGTCTACTGCCCTGGTGAGCAAGTTGTTCCAATTCTCAACCAGGGTGTCAACACGAGCACCAGCAAAGCAACATTGAATTCATCCAAGGCTTCTTGGAATCCTACTGGATCCAATAACCTCTTCAGGTGGACCATTCTAATAGGCCCCTTGCCCCTGCAGAGGTGGGAACTGCTTGTAAGTCCAACCTTAACCAGATGGTGGTCTGTCTATGACAATGGGGAAATCACAGGTGTCCACATCCATGGAATACCCCCATGATCAGAGTAAAAGACCAAATCAAGCATGTGACCTGCAATATGTGTCCGTCCAGAGACCACTTGGGACAGGCCGATAGTTGTCATGGCCGCTATGAATTCCTGAGCTGCCCTGGACAGATTGGTCCCAAAATGAACTTTGAAGTCCCCCAGCACCAAGAGCCTGGGAGACTCCAACGCGGTTTCCGCAACCAAGTCCGTGAGCTCAGTAAGGGATTCCGCTGGGCAGCAGGGTGATCGGTACAACAAAAGAAGTCTAATCTATCCCTGGTCTCCATACTTAAGTACACACATTCCATATGGTCTGATACCCTAACAGGGACCCTGATAAGGGAGAAGTTATCCTTATAGATCACAGCCACTCCACCTCCCCACCCACGTCCCCTCACCTGCTCCTCTACAGAATATCCTGGAGGGTGAAGCTGGAACCAGACTGGACCATTAGCCTCCCACAACCAAGTCTCAGTAATACATACTAGGTGGGATTCTTTATCCATAATCAAATCTTGTATGAGCTCTGGCTTGTTTTGGACTGACCTGGCATTGCAGAGGAGCAAGGTAAGGCTATGTGGCTTGTTGGCAATACTCCCTGAGGTCAAAGAGCTGGAGGGACAGCCAGAAGAGGAGACAGCTATTAAATTTCTGACTACCCTTCCTCTGGAACAGCCTGCTGACCTGCCAACGTTTCTTCTTCTATTCCCCACCACTACCAGGATAGCTGCCCCATAGTCAATGAAGGCAATGTCAAAGAAATGCACCAAAAAATTGTGTGCCATCATTGTTGTCATTGTCGTCATCACTCTTTCGACTTGCGGAGGTGGAAGGGGGGCAAAACCTTGCTGTTTGAGATTTTTAATGACAAACCATGAATCCACTCACATTTGCTACCAGAGAATCTACACTCGGAAAACCTCAGAAACAACAAAACCCAGTACCCCATAGGTTAGCAACCCATGGGGGTGGTTGGTACCCTCTGTGCACTACACCGCCACTTGCTCTGGGCCACACCAGTGCCCCCCAAGTGCAGTTATGGGGCTCCTGAAACTTCCATTATTCCCTATGAGCAAAAACCTTAAAGATGCGTAAACTTCAAAAATCACTTAAAAATCACCCTTTGCCCAATTCCTTTGAAATACTTCTGGTAGCTTCCTTGCCACCACTAGGCACTAGCACCAACCACATTCTTCCCTGACACCTTTCCTCCTGACATGAAGAGGAAAACCTAAAAGATGCATGAACTTCAAAAGATCACCAAAAATCAGCCCTTTGCCCAATTCCTTTTTGGGTGGTAGCCTCCACCCATTAGGCGCTACCACACCACCCTACTCTTTTGGCTCCAGGACCAGTTTTTGGATCCTAAATGATTCCGATTCAGATATTGAATAATTCAGATCCGAAGCGAATCTGGGGTGATTTGGATGGGTCTGATTTGGATCCCAAATGAAACAGAGATGTTTTGATTTGAGTCCAAATTGAAACACAGAAAATCCGAAATGCACACCCCTAGTGTAGAACACAGATAAAATGAAAGAAATCATTAAATTAAAAACTATAAGAACAGCAAAAGTAAGAGCAGCATAAAATCTATCAACATATCACAGGAGAGGGAGGAAACGTTAACAACCTGCTTTGTAATATAACAAACCAGTCAACAGATTCGTTCCTTGGCAAAACAAAGACTTTGTTGATGTATTTCAGATGCAGACCAGTGTGAGATGTGTCCAGAAGATCAATGTCCAAATGAGAAACAGGATCAATGCATCGCCAAAATGATGACCTATTTATCCTATGGAGAACCATTGGGAGCGGTTTTGATTTCTTTTGCTCTTTTGTTTTCCCTGATCACCTTTGCTGTGATTGGGATCTTTGTTCTGCTCCACAAAACTCCCATTGTGAAAGCCAGTAACTGGAGCATTACTTGTACCCTTCTCTCCTCTCTGCTGCTTTGCTTTCTCTGCTCCTTCCTATTCATTGGTCAGCCTAGGAAGGTGACCTGCCTCCTCAGACAAACCGTGTTTGGCATCACCTTTACTGTTGCTCTTTCTTCTGTGTTGGCCAAAACCATCACTGTTGTTCTGGCCTTCCTGGCCACCAAGCCGGGAAACAGGATGAGGAGATGGATAGGGAAGAGGCTGGCAGTATCGGTCATCATTCTCTGTTCACTTATTCAAATTGGCATCTGTGCTGTGTGGCTGGCAAACACTCCCCCTTTCCCAGAGTTTGACATGCACTCTCAGATCAGTGAGATCATTGTGCAATGCAATGAAGGCTCAAACACCATGTTCTACATCGTCCTGGGCTACATGGGTTTTCTGGCCACCATCAGCTTCACTGTGGCCTTCCATGCTAGAAAGTTACCAGATAGCTTTAATGAAGCCAAGCTGATCACCTTCAGCATGCTGGTCTTCTCCACTGTTTGGATTACTTTTGTCCCAAGCTACTTGAGCACCAAGGGGAAATACATGGTGGCAGTGGAGGTCTTCTCCATCATGGCCTCTAGTGGTGGACTGTTGAGTTGTATCTTCCTCCCCAAATGCTACATTATTATTCTTAGACCTGATCTGAATACCAGAGAGCAACTAGTAAGGAAACAATATTGAGACACTGGACTCTTTCTGCCTTTTCTTGTTCTTCGGCACCATGTCTTTCATCATTATATTCCCATATTAGTAGTGAAGGAAGGCGTAGATTAGAGAATACAGTCAACATGGGTGGTATCGGTGACTAAGCGTGGGTGATATCGGGACAATGGGGGGAACTGTGGAAGAGCTGCTTCAACAATCATCCATATTGCACAGCTCTGGCACTGCTTTGAAGGACACAGCAGCCCGGCAGCACCATGTGTCCAGAATGCAGCACTGGATGTCAGCCAGCCTACAGTGTTGGCCACAGACTAATAGTTCTCTCAAAGAAGGGAGATAACTGTAGACAGGCTTATACTTAAGGTTAGGTGAAAAAAGAATGGCTGACAACCAGCCTAACGCAGTGTGTGGCCATCAAATGGAGCACGTGTGTTTGACATGCATTCCACATTCATCCAGATCATGGTGCAGTGCAATGAAGGGTCTGTTACATGGGTTTTCTGGCCATCATCAGCTTCACTGTGGCCTTCCATGCTAGAATGTTACTGATGGATTTAAATTTATTTATTTATTTATTTATTTATTTAATTTGTATTAAACATATTTTTATACCGCCCAAAACTTACATCTCTGGGTGGTTTACACCAAAAACAAGAAATTTTAAACACAACAATTTAAATTATTTAAAACAATATTCTAAAAACAACATTAAAACAATTTAATGAAGCCAAGCAGATCACCTTCAGCATGCTGGTCTTCTGCAGTGTTTGGATGCCAGGGCTGGACTGGGTGCACTGAGAGGGCGGTGGAATGTATGTGGGGAGGGAGCCAGGATTTGAGCAGAATGGCTACCTAAGGGTTGGAGTATTCATTGCTGCCAAGTGTAGCGGGGCGCAGTCAACATGGAGACCAGGGGTCCCTCGATGGTTTTTAATGTAAGCTCAGTTAATTGTAGCTCCCGCACAGGTTGAATCAGGAAGGCCCCACTCTGAATGCACATGGTGCCCACACACTGCCTTGAAACTGTCACTCAGAACAAAACTCTACACTCAAATGAAAAAAATTAGAGAGAACACTGATGGAGACCAGGCCTCCTAGAAGCGTTGTGTATCAATGGCACATATTGCAATACATGCTTGGAGTGCAGAAATGTGAAAAAAATGCTTGAATACAGATCAGCAATCATGTTCACTGGCCACATATTTCACAAGTGTTGAGCACACATGAATGGCTGCTGTTCATTCTCAGCTCTACGACAGCAGTGGGGGAGCAAAGGGGGTTAATCTTTGCAAGGATGATAGCAGTGCCCTCCACCTTTGACCCAGCTTCTGGAGGGGAATATAGTATTTGTGCATGCATGGAGATGTACACACACACACACACACACACACACACAGACACACACACAATGCCTCTGCATATTCGTCCCATCATAATGATGGGCATTTTACGAGCCAATAAATCATGCAGTAAGGTGTGCATTGAAGAATGGGGTGGGTTGGGGAGGTTGAAAGGAGGGATCACTGTTGTATCAGGCAAAAAGGTTTCCCTTCCTACTTCAGATCTGGAAACATAAACCCACACAGACAGGTCATGGTAAAAAATCTGGTCCCAAAGTCATGATTAAGGAGGAAAAGCAAAAACCATTGATGAAAAGGCAGGCAAGTGGGGCAGGTGGAGCAGGGGGAGAGGACAACCTCCATCTAAACCATCTGATTCACACAATACATGCCAGAGAGTGAACTGAATGAAATTACTATGGCCCAGGACCAGCAGACAGTACCTGCGAACCAACGAATCACAGACACAGGTCAGAGGCAATTTCCTGTGTTGTTGGAAAAATAATGCGGCCACCTTTGAGACCCAGATCCCTCTTTCCACACCCCACTAGTCATGAGAACAATCCTCAAAGGTCTCTTTCCAGGATCTGCTTCAGAACAACTGTGAGGGGGGAAATCGCTATGCTCCTTCCTTCAGAGGTCAAACAAGAGAACCAACCGGCTTCCTTAAAGATTGGTGGGTTTCACAGTAGAGGCTTCTTGGAACGTCACCTGTGGGTTCAAGCAGTGCTCTCGCTGAGTTCGTGTGAACTGGGGAGTGAAAGATCCCTTTCTCTCTTCTACATACACACACAGAAGGCGGCACCAGTAGATTACAAGCAGAAAGGCATGTGGGAATGCCGGGGGGGATATGTGTCCCTAAATAGCTCCCCTTCTCACACACGTGCAAAAATGTGGGGCCCATAGCATTTTCTACTTTTGCTACTAGGTTAATCCGGCAGTGGTGAGGTGGCCAAGGAACAGCCTTCCAGGGTTTTTGCGGCCCAAAGTGTTGGGAATGCGGGGGGGGAGGCTCGACTAACCAACTCAGAGTTCCCCTCCCCCCACCCAGCTGGTTGCTGTGCCCGTTGTCATCAGTTGAGTTTTCTTTACATTTAGTCATAGTCCCATTTTTTCACTGTGCTCCTTGACTTTCATTACTAGAGCTTGCAGATCATCCGCATTCTCCGCTATCAGAATGGTGTCATCTGTATAGTATTGGTTATTGATATTTCTTCCTCCAACTTTAAAACCACGCTCATCTTCTTCCAATCCAGCTTCTCTCAGTATATGTTCAGCATATAAGTTGAATAAAAAGGGAGAAAGTATACAGCCTTGTCTTACTCTGAATGTCTGGTTCAAAACTATGGAGTAAATCCACCTGTCTCCGTGGAAACACAGCTGCAGCTCATTCAGACATGTCCTCGTGTGTCTATTCCAGGGGGCCAAGGAACAGCCTTCCAGGGTTTGGCGGCCCAAAGAGTTGGGAATGGCGGGGGTGGCAGGCCGGACTGCGGGCACTGAGAGGGTGGGGCAATGTTTGTGGGGAGGGCGCCGGGTTTTGAGCAGAATGGGTAATTGAGGGTGGGAATTGGGGCGCAGGGGCACCCCGCAGGGTGTGGCACACCGGGAATATGCCCTGTTGCCCTGTGGGCCAGTCTGAGCCCGGGTGGCTCGACTCACCAACTCAGAGTTCCCCTCCCCACACGTGCGCTTTAAAGTTTTAACAGGAAAGCCTTTTTAGGCTAGGAGATCCCCTGTATTTGTAAAGGGGAATCCCAGCTGGATTCCCATTTACAAGTATATCCCCCGCCGAACCAGGCTGCCAGCCAGTTCCATGAAATGAGGGGTGGTCCCAATTCTAACTTGGACTGGCACCCCCCCCTTTTGAGGGCCGGTCTGGTTCATCCTCGGGCCACCCAAAGGGGCCTGGCTCAGTCTGAGCTGGTTCGCATAACCCTCTTTCTCTCCCCTCTCTGTCTATACTAAGCCAGAAGCAAAGCCTCCTTGGAATCTGCCATTCCCCAAATCTCATCCTTCCCTACCTTCTCTGAATATCCGGTGCACCAGAATGGGATATTTTATCACACTAATTCTGCCATGTAATGTATTTGTTTCACTAATTTACTTTCATTCTCTTTTAATAAATTTGAATTTGTTCACTGAAATCTTGTTTTGTCCCTTTGTTATGTTATTAGTTCCATGTCTACCACAGAGGGATAGACATTACAGTAGCAGCCCTAGGCCCCGCATCTTGTAACCATGGTTTCTGCCATAACACAGGTCCGGATGATCAAAGACAGCAAGGTTACTGAACATGAACAAAGGTTCTGCACTATGTCTGAATCCTGAAATTATTATTTTATTTTTACAAACTTGGGTAGATTTTTTCCTGACCATGAATCCATTTATATACCACATCTTTGCAGTGGAGCCTAGAAACATTTCCATTCCATTGTTTATTTTCTTTCTGGGGGATTGACATCTAACACTTGTCCATCCCTGCTTGGGCCATTTTGAGGGAAGACCTTGCTGATGAATGCTAGGATACCCTATGGAAGTGGAAGAAGGGGAATGTTCTGCCTGACATTTTAGAAGTTAAGTCACATTGGCTATGTAGGACACAGTGGTGATCTGTACCCACTTGTTATAAAATCAATGAAATATACATGAATAAAATAAATAAAGCCCCTTACTGCATGTTTCGTTTTCCTGGCACTCAACGCAAGGCCCAATGACCAGCAGGCACTTGGGTCCCCAAAGTGTTAATTGAATCCTGTTATTGCCTGCTGAATAGCAAATATTGGTTAGGAGGGAATAAAAAACGTTTTCTTGGTTTGTATAGGGACCAGAGGACTGTAGGGAAAGTGTCAATCCACCCTGTAATTATCAAAATCACTAGTATTGCGTTCTGCTTCTTGTGGAAGCCCCATGGCTAGCTAGAGGTCATTTAATGATAAGATAGGTTAATTATAGCTCAGTTGCTCATACCAGGCTACACTCCCTCAGTGTGTAAGGATCTAAAAGTGCCAGTGTGTGCCCTAGAACTCAGGAGACGTTAAAATGAATCAAACAAGGCTCTGTCAAATGGAATTTCTGTGTTGGTAAAGTTCTTTGTAGGTAGTCTTCTCTAGCTGACAAAGCAAGTGCACAGCTGGGGTGAGATTCAAAATTTGCAGGAGCTCAGAATGGTTCGGTTACTACCATTCCTCCTATATCTGCCTGCTATTTTCAGCAGGCAGAACAGCAGGCAAAGACATCTGTGCAAAATTCAGCACAATTCCAAGACAGATTCCAGAGAAGGCATTACCATTGGGGAATTTGGATCCTTCTTACAGGGTGATGTGCTTCTATTCAACTTTACTGTACCACCAGACAGATCCACAACAGGAGAGTGAGTAGTGTGTCTTTTGATTTAATGGTTGTATTGGGTCTTTTAGGTAGGACTGATCTACTGTATGCCTATCTGGTTTAAATTATTCTAGTGGAGATTCATTATCAATGTCAGCTTCTGATATGCCTAACATTGAGGCTGCAGCATCTAGCCATGGTGTGTGAATGGACCTTAGCAAATCTAATAGCACAGTCTGATCTCTAATCATTTGCATTCCAAATCTCCTGGGTTTGATCTCTGGCTTCTCCAGGCACAGCTGGGAAACTGCTCTGTCTGAAAGCAGATTCCCTGCCAGTCCCAATAAAGAATAGTGACCTAGCTAGACCAATGGCCTGATTCAATATAAGGCAACTTGATATCCTTGTATGTCCATATATCATACCAAGCACAATGATTTCCAAGGAGGTAATGTAATGTAATTTTATTTACAGTCATTGACCAAACAGAGAGTAAAAACCAGTAAACATTAAAATATGTATATAGATATATACAGTTTAAGATTGGGGTGATATCCCATTATACCTTTTAAAAGCAATATAACTAAACTTAGCTACAGGAATAGAAATTAAAGCATCTTTGTCTGAAAGCCGATGTTTTACAAGGTTAGCATCGGATTGATCTGCCAGTTTACATATTAGAGGAGCTATAAGGCGTTCCCTGGGATACAAATGGAGATTACAGTGGAGAAGGATATGTGCGACAGTTTCTGTATCTCCTGATCCACAACGGCAGTGTCGTTCTTCTAAAGGCACACCTTGAAACCTCCCAGCTAGAAGTGTGGATGGAAAGGAATTAACCCTTACTCTTGTGAATATCCATCGAAACTTAGAGAAAGTAATTGTCAACAGATATTTTGCGGGGAAAAGATCCATATTTGTTCTTATAGCTCTATCAAACTCTGGAAGCGCAGCCCAGTTTTCTTGGATCTCAGTATCAACAAAGCGTTGTTTCACTACTCTTTTCGCGTTCACTAGACCCAATTCCAGCAGTTGGGCTGGGTCTAAGCCTAGAGAGGTGAGCTTCGTACTTACTGTAGTACACCATAATGGCTGGGGACTAACTGAAAGAAACTCAGGAATTAAACCAACTGGTCGCAGATGTATTTTCAACCAGAAATAAATAATCAAAAGCCAGGCCCGAGATTCAATTTTTATGAAGCCAGCCTCTGTCCTTAAAGTCACATTTGCTGTACATTTTGGTGTACCAAATAAATTCCTCAAGAACCCTGATTGGGTTCTTTCCAAAGTGTCAAACCTTGAGTATGGAAATAGTTGTATGCCATACAGTAATTGCGGAATGACCTTTGCAGTATAGAGCTTTAAGGCAGCTGGTATGTAGCCTGGAGACCGGAGACCAGTGTGGTAATAAACCTATTTGAAGGGACCTTGGGGAGAGATATCATTATAAAGTGCCCGAAAATGAGTTTCCCATCATTCTTGGGTTATTGAGCAGGCCTGAGTGGAGTGTATCTTATTATTTGCTATTGAAATTACTCTCCAAAAGCTCATTGAGTCGTTGTTCTTCACTGCACTTATTAAAAGTGACCACTTCTTTTGTGTATCAGCCCTTTTTTTTGATCTAAGAAGGGCTTTATATTCCTTTTTCTTTTTCGATATTTCTATAACCAGGTCGGCAGAGGGATTAGAGCTAGCATATTTTGAAAGAGTAACAAGATGTTTTTTAGCCCTAATACACTCATAATTGAACCATTTTTTAGGGCGGTAAGATTTTAGTTCTGATCTGGCGTGGTCCGGTTTGGTTATTAAAGCTTTAATTGAGCAAATAAGGATCTCATAGTTCTCAGTGACACAATGGTCTCTATCCTGGTCGGTTAAAACACCGAGTAGATTCCTCCTAGTCACTTTGCCAGTCTCTGAGTTATATTCATGTGTGTTCAGGTGTATGTGAACCAACACTATTCCTAGGGTTCTAGATTGCTCACCCAACCACCAAAAGTCAAAACAGTCTAAGGAAGCCAGTTCCAGTTGACAGTTGGTCAGGAGTGGTATTTTCAAATTTCTAATTTTAAATAGTTTTTCTCTCTTTTGGTTAGAAGTAGGACAATCATTCTTTAGCAAAAGGACATTTAGCAGCACAGTATAGCTCAACGTTGCCTGGAAAAAGAAACTGGCAGGTATACAGAACAAGGATGCAGAGGTGAAGGGAGAGAGCAGCTAAATAGACCTGGTGCAGTAGGGAAGCAGCAATTTATTAGACCCTTCCCCTCCCCAGCAAGCCCTCTGGGCCACCTGAAAATCTGCACAGCCCTCAGGGACATATTTTCAGGTGGAACACCTGAAGAGAGGGCTTTTGGGGGGAGGGGAATGTGCAGAAAATTGCTGCTTCCCTGCTGAGCATGTGCAGTTAGTTAGGCAGTTCTGTTAGATGGCTTTCTTGCTGCACTGCCGCAAGAAACATTCCCCAGTGTTTGGGCAAAACCCTTGTGGTTGTCTGTGCTCTGGAGATAGCGCTTCTGCTAATGTCATAGGTGTTCAGCTGTGTATGCAGGGAAGAGGGGATAGAGAGGACCTCATTCAGGTCTGTCATAATACTCCCTCATTCCCCTGCCAAGCGGTTACAATACTGGTGTATGGTGGAGGGGTGGGGGTTTGCATCCGGACAGACAGTGGATAATACTCTTTTTATTCCTCCCCAATTGTTCTTTCCAGTGCATGACTCTACTCCTGCCTCCCCTGAGTGGAGGCTGTCTTTGAAGCTCTATTAGAGTCAAAACCTCTGAAAGGAAAATCAGACACACCAATACAAATATTCTCAGCAGGAATATTGATCGGTATTGCTACATCTTTCACATTAACCTATGATCTTAGGAACTCACCCTCATATTGTCGAAATGGAGAGGATGCCACCTTTTCTTTATGGAGGGCAGGAGCATCTCTAAGACCTCCTTTGTCATACAGCTGTATGACAAATGGCGATAGTAAAGTATAGATCAGTGGTAGAGGATCTTTTTTGCATGCAGTGGGTCCCAGGTTCAATCCATGACACCTCGAGGTCGGGCTGGGAAAGACTCCAGCCTGGAACTTTGGATAGCCATCACCAGTCAATGTAGACACCACTGAGCAATAGTCTGACTCGGATTAGAGCAGTTTCCTATGTCCCTAGGAATTCATGAAGGGGAGCTTTCTCCCAATGGCTGCATATCAACAATGGGGAAAGATGTACTGGCTGCATATCTGTATGTCAGAAAAAATATACAGCTAGTCTTAAAGTCATTCAACTATGTTTGTTTGTTTAACACATTTGTATTCTGCCCAAAACGCAAGTCTCTGGGCGGTTTACAACAAAACAATAAAAACAACCAATAAAAAGGTTAAAACATTTCAACCATTAAAATTTAAAATGTTAAAACTATTAAAAACACAATCAAACTATTATATGTTGTCTTCCATACTTGCAAGCAGAATATATATAAATGCAATAGACTTGTTTTGCTGATCTATGCATGTAAAACTACATTAAAATCTCATTGCAGTTTAATGCCTAAAAATTACCAGCATGTTCTTGCCTTCATCTTTACAATTCAAGAGATCAACAGGAATGACCATCTCTTACCCAATATCACACTGGGATTCGAAATCTATGACAATGTTTTCAATCCGCTGAGAGCCGTTGGGAACACTCTGCAGTTCCTCTTCACAGGGCAGGGGAATCCCTTGAATTACAACTGTGATGGGAAGCAGCAGCTAGTCCTTGCCATTGGTGGGCTCACCTCCCCAAATTCCATGCAGATGGCCAGTGTCTTCAATACCTACAAGATCCCACAGGTATGTCTGTTCCTACAGAGGAGTAGTTGTAGTCATTCAGAAATGGCTACATTCCTGAGGTAGCTAAGTTTGGAAGCAGGTTTTGAGAAGACAAGGCTTCTCAAGTGGAAGACAAGTGGAAAACAAGTGGAAGACAAGTGGAGAACATTTGTTTTTGTTCCTAAAGTAGAAAGCAAGAGGGCAAGCAAACAAACCAACAAGGGGGAAAGGACAAGCTAAATTTGTTAGGGCTAGTCTTTTATTGGGTTTAATTTCTGGCTGTACCCCTGCTAATTGTGCAAAGAGGCACCTTTTTGATGTGGTGATGATTCTCTTTATTTAGCAGGGGGAGAGTAACTGGCCCAATCCAACCTCAGCACAGTACCTTCAATGACTGTTGCTGGTGTCTATATTTCTTTTTAAATTGTGAGCCAGTGAGGGACAGGGATCCATCTTATTTATTTATTATTTCTCTAAATAAAGCATTCTGGAAACTTCTACTGAGAAGTGGTATATAAATATTTGTTGTTGTTGGCTGGCTAGGGGTTCATTTTTGACAGGGCAGTTTCAATTTCAGTTTCAGTTGTGCCTAGAGAGAAAATGGGTGGGGATTAGCTACAGCTTTGCTCTGAAGGTGGCTCAGTTTGGAAGCCACCCTTGAGAAGACAAGGGCAGTTTTTCTTTTTGGAGATCTGTGAGCAGGAGTATGGTAACAGACATCAAATGAGTTTTGTGAGGGGTTTAGTAGGTAAGTTGCATGTGGGCCCAGAAGTGGTCTCCCTTTATCAGAAACGAGACACCAAGCATGAGAAGGTGAGTACTGCCCCACTTTTGTAACTTTCCTGGAGGAAGAGATTGATACATTTAATCAGATGATGATTGCAGCTTAGATCAATCTGTGAAGGAAACAATCTCTATGTCTGCATTCACACAGAACATGAAACCGGAGGTGAAGTGACCTGCAGTTTCAAAAACTGTATGTCTGAATGTGGACAACCACAGTTTCAACAGAAAATGAAGTTGCGGTTTTCCTCCCCTGAGAGTGATTTGCACTTTTGGTTTCTAATGAGGACTACCACTTGGACAGTTCCACCAGAGGACTTGGAACCACAGTTCCAAACCACAGTTTGTTATATGCAAATGCAGCCACTATATTCTAAATTCTAAAAAACCAATAAAACCAGTTATGAAGCAAAAATGCCTGCAGAAGAGGGGGTGCCTCCCAGAGTGTGACTATCTGCCTGAGGTGCAGAAGTTGTGGGTGTGCGTTCGGTGAAAACAGCTCCTGGCTCTCAGGTAACAAGTGCATTCTCTTGAAGCCAAGATGGCGGACCTGGAGAAGCTCAGGGAAGCAGAGAGGTTTGTGGATGAGACCCTCAGGAATGTGATAGAGGCATCCTATTCCCATGCTGACAGCTCCTCTACTCTCATAGATGATGATGATGATGATGATGATGATGATGATGATGATGATGATGAATTCAATTTCTACACCGCACTTCCAAAAATAGCTCAAGGCGGTTTACACAGAGAAATAATAAACAAATAAGATGGCTCCCTGTCCCCAAAGGGCTCACATTCAAAAAAAAAAAGACAAGATAGAAACCAGCAACAGTCACTGGAGGTACTATGCTGGGGGTGGATAGGGCCAGTTACTCTCCCCCTGCTAAATAAAGAGAATCACCACAGTGAAAGGTGCCTCTTTGCCCAGTTAGCAGGGGATGAAAATCTTAGGGATGCAGGGAATCAGTCTGAAGAAGAGAGAAATGCTGTCTTAGAAGGGACACCTTCCTTGCATAATGCTCCCAAATCCTCTCACACATAGGATACTCCTCCAGGGATTGGGGGCCTCCTAGTAGTGGGCAATTTGATAATTAGGAACTGGGGAAGGGGAAGAAGAGTGCAACAAAGATGATCAGGGGCATGGTGCACCTTTCTTATAAGGTAAGTCTACAGTGTCTGGGGCTTTTTAGTTTGGAAAACGGGTGGCTATGGGGAGACATGATGGACGTTTATAAAATTATGCATGGAGAAGAGAGAGTGGACAGAGAGAAATCTTTCTCCCTCTCTAACAAATCTCATGGGTCTGGAGGCCAGGTAAAATAGGACCAACTAAAGGAAGTCATTTTTCACAGAGCAGAAAATTAATCTATGGAATTCTCTGCTATGGGATGTGGCAAATATAGAACCCCCCCAAAAAAGGCATGCCCTCACCTCTTGCCAGTTGGCTTCTCAGAGGCATCTGGTAGGCCACTGTGTGAAACAGCAAGGCTGTTCTTATGTTCTTGAATGGAAAGGTTTTCATCCCCTTCCAAGTTCTTAGAGTGTTTTCTTAAAAAAATTAAGGAATAATTACTCATTCTACTGTGCAATGTCTTGTTTTCAATACATTATTATTGTCATTTTCTTTCAATATTAGGGCCACAACTCCCCTGAACACATTTTCTTTCAAACTGTGTTTCAACCTTGCCCCAGCTTTCACTTTCAAGTAGGAATAGTCTTTAATTTTTCTTCATCCTGTTTAGAATCCTATCCCAGTATAAGACTCAATGGTACCAGTAGTTCCTACTCAAAATAGAAGTATTGTCTTATCTGAAATATTTGATGGAAGCTGACATTTAGTGAATTGAAGAAGTAATACCATGATCAAGAACAAAGGGGTGTCCTTTTAATACTGTTTTAAAAAACAATTTCCGCCCATATAGCTGAGTTATGGATCTTTTGACCCTGTGCTAAGTGATCAAACCCGGTTCCCTTTTTTCTTCCGGATGGTTCCAAGTGAAGACCTTCAATATATTGGGATTATTTTTCTGCTGAAGCATTTCAAGTGGAATTGGATCGGTCTGCTCACATCAGATGATGACAGTGGAGAAACATTTCTTCAAAATATGAGACCAAGACTTCTCCAGAGCAATATTTGTATTGCTTTGGCACAATCCATTCCAAAATTAACGAGTCGCACATCAAGTACACAAACTGAAAAAATACTGGTGGAAATAGCTAATGCTGTCTGGAAGGAAGCAAAGATGAATGTGGTTCTTGTCCATGGGAATAGTCATTCTATGGAGGGTTTACGAATAATCTTACAATTCTACGAATTTCATCTTAAGCCTCCATTGGAGAGAGTGTGGCTCATAACTGCTCAGTGGGATTGCACAACTCTTTTTTCATGGGATAAATTCACAGGGAAATCCTTCAATGGTTCTTTGTCATTCACACTTCACACAAAAGTGGTTCCAGGATTTCAGGACTTTCTTGAGAACATAACTCCATACCAGTCTATGATATATTTCATCCATCAGTTCTGGTGCTTTGCATTTTTCTGTTCACTCCCAAAGCATGGCTTATATGTTCCAAATCAAGACAACTGCACTGGGGAGGAGAAACTGGGGAGCCTCCCTGAATCTGTGCTTGAAAAGGGCATGTCTGGGCAGAGCTATAACATCTACAATGCTGTTTATGCTGTAGCACATGCTCTCCATTCTATGTATTCATCGAAAGCTAAACAGAAAGAAATGGAGAAACACGGGGGAAAGCGTCTTTTGTTGTGGCCTGTATGTTTCCTCCGCTTTGTTTCCATGTCACTTCTCATTGTATTAGTTCATAACTCATACTAGCAGTTGTGATATAATGTCTGATTGTGGCATGCAGTTCCTGACATCCTGATTAGCAAAGCACTGGTGAAGCAGTGTGAGTTGGTTTAGGCTGAGAGAGAAGAAACTCACTCAGAATCACACAGAATCACCCATGATCTTCATGGCTAAATGGAGACTTGAATTTGAATTTGAAAAATTCAATTGGAAATCAAATCAAATTGCCCTTTTAAGGGAAGAGACAATTATTATGTTTTCAACAAAAATAAATTTCAGGAAGAAAACCTTATATCAAAGATCTTGTAAATGTTTATTCAATATTCAGTATTGTTTGATGTTTTAATATGGCTGATACCCATTCCACAATAAGGTAAATGGATATCAGTTTTTCCAAAATTCTTTCCCTTTGTTATAATTATCCCCAAATTGCTTTGTATATCAATTTATATGTGAATATTCACTGCTGTAAGATCCTGTACTATTCTTCAACAGAAATTCCTATTGCTTCCAGTGGCTTGCTACCAATATAAACATGCTTAAAGGTATATTCCTGATAGGTATATAGTATTTCTTCTCAGTGACATCTTCCAGTTGGTGATCAAGGGATTTGTTGTTAAAGTGATAATGTTAATGCAATTTTCCACAATTTGACCCAGGGTGTGAACTTTTTCTCCTCCCAATTAGCTTCATGCTTTTCTGAGCAATATCCATTTCAACAATACTGCTGGGGAAGAAATCTTTTTTGATGAGGAACGGAGCCTGCCATCTGGATACGATATCATCAACTTGGTCACATTCCCCAATGACACCTTCCAGAAAGTCCAAACTGGAAGGATGGATCCCCTGGCTCGTGAAGGAAAAAGGTTCACCATGAATGGAAGTGCTACTGTATGGAACCACAAGTTTAAAGAGGTATGGAGACCTGTCCCGCCTCACCTTGTTGGGTTCCCTGACTTTAAGGGGTTTTCTCACAACCCAGCTCCAATATCAGGAGTCAAGAGCGTTGGGAGTGAGAAATGGGCTGAAAGGAATGGAGTGCCCTGTTGGGGGATGCTCTGTTTCTCTCCTCTAGGCAAATCTCCAGGAGTCTCAGATTGAGGACTCCAGCAGTAGGGTCCAGGTGACCTACCCCACTCCCTGACAGAGGAAATTATCAGCCTGACCCCAGATTTGCCTTGACCATGTTTGATGCCCCCAACCTCTTTTTGTCTGCCTGCACTCAGACCCACCTTGGCTTTTGCCTGGTTCAGGGAGTAGACCCCTATTCCATACTCTTCATATGTGGATATTTGGTTTTGAGAATAATAGAAGGGGTGGGGGGAATCGGAACATTCTTCCTTCTTGCTCCTGTTAGATGCAGCCCCGTTCCCGATGTGTTGAGAGCTGCCATCTTGGATCCAGCAGGATTGCCCAGCAGGGAAGACAAGTTTGTTGTTATGATTGTGCTCAGTGTCCTGCAGGGAGGATTTCAACACAGACCGGTAAAAACATGTATATTGGGAAACCAAATCCAAATGTTTAAAATTCTCTGTCTTATTTTCTACATCAAATAGATGACTGAATTTCTCAACATACTTCTGTTGAACTCAAGTACTAGTGCCAAGATCTGAGGGTTTTATTTCGTCTGGCAAATCTTTTCACTTGAAAAACTTTCCCTACTCCTTCTGCAGGAGCAGCAATCTGCCCTCTGCAGCATCATCTAGGACTTAATCTTCAGGTATTAGCACCCTTGCAGGGAAAGGAAACATTTTGTTTTCTTACAACTAAATTCTCAGAATATCTAGGCTTTTCATGTGAAGCCAGAATCTGTAACCATTCCAAAATTAGAAAGAGTTTATGCAGGATAGAGACTATGGCATTTATGATGAGCATTCCTTTAGTTTAAGTTTTCAGGTGCTAGCCTTTGCAGAAGAATATCCTGGATTCTTTGAAAGCTAAAACAATAAGCTTCAGTGGCCAATGTTCCCATTAGAAAAAGTTGATGCTAGGTGATATTCGTTGATGCTGCTGAAGGGGTCAATGAATGGAACACTGCTACTCTCTTGGGGACAGTGAATTTGGATGATTGCCCCTTCCCCCCAGAAGCATTCTTCACCAGTTGGAAATATGTCCCTGAGGGTCATGTAGCTCTCAGGGACATAGTTTTGACTGGTGCAGAGCACTTCTGGGGGAAGGAGAGATCATCAAAAATTATTCTCTCTTTCATAGGTGCTGGTGCTGTATTACCCTTCATAGGTAGTACCAGCATTTTGCAACTCAACATTTCTGCCAATATAGACAAAATAAAACAATGCCAAAAAAATGCCTAAAATGGCACAGTGCCTACTAATGAGAAACATCAACTGTTCTGCTCCTGAATATGGACAAAGAGATTTGATTTTATTTATTGGTTTTGTGTTTTTAATTTTCATATTGCCTCCTTTTAAAATTCTATGTATAATAGGGAAGTGCAAGACATTTTGGGTGTTCCGGCACCGAAACGAAAAACCCAATCACCATCCTGAAATATTTTGGAGCCGAAACAAATCGCCCTAGTTTCGGTTCCGAAAATGTTGTCGTTTCGGCCCTCCATTTTGTGACCGAGAACGTGCTTCTCCTTTCTCCTCCAATTTGAGTTCTGATGTGTGCTTGAATTTCCTGCCTTTCAGCCTCCCATTGACTTCCGCAAAGTTCCGAAATGTGCTTCCTCTTCCTCCTCCATTGAGTTTGGTGACATGCGCTTGAATTTCCTGCCTTTCAGCCTCCCATTGACTTAAATGCAAGTTCTGATGTGCAAAATAATGCCCATATTTGGCTCTACAGGAGCCAAATTAATCTCCCATTAGCTAAGGGGAGATGGAGGAGGGGGCAAGTGGGGGGGGGTTGTGAGATGTTTTCAGGAGGGTATTAAAGGACCAGCAGCCATTTCTTCCTTGCTGCTGCCTTGTGTGGGGAGAGAGTTCTTTTGCATGATTGCTCAGCCTTGCCATCACACATCCACCATTGCCTCCAACCATTGTTCAGCATTGCCACCATTGCCACCTTTTTTTCTCCAGCAATTTTTTTAATTGAGAAAAAGAAGAGGAATCCATCTTTTATTCCTTCTGTCTTGCTAACACGGAAAGCCTGCTACCTGAGCCATCCTTGGACCTTGGCTGAGCCATCCTTGGACCTGGGGGATCTAACACAGGCTTCTTTAGAAGAAGTCTAATGATTGCCTCCTTAAGACAAGGAGGCATCCTGCCCCCCTCAGAGGAGCATTTATGATTACCACCAGGCTTTCTACAACAGCCCACCTGCTAGATCGAACAAGCCATGTTGGAGAAGGATCAAGTGAACAAGTGGTAGGCCTCACTGCTCCAAGCAGCTTGTCAACCTCCTCAGGAGTTACAAACTGAAATTGATCCAGTCAAATCACATAAGAGGAGTTTTTGGGCACCTCCAGTTCAGACAACAAATTAATTGTGGTTTCTCCATCTAGGTCTGCCCGAATCCAAGATATTTTATCTGCGAAAAACTCAAAAAACACATCACCGTGGGAAACTGATGACTCCAAATTCTGGTTCAAGGTGGAGGGGTGGATACTAGTCCCTTCACAACCCTGAACAACTCCACTGGACGAGAACTCGCAGAGGCAATGTGGGCAGAAAAGAACCACCTGTTTGCCGCGCATGTTACCTGAGCATAGATCTATAGATGTGCTTTATGTCGCTATCTGTCGGATACGGGTCTTTCTCCACTTGTGCTCCAATCGCCTGCCTTGCCACTTCAGCCCCTGTAGATCTTCCGTATACCAAAAGGGGCCAATTTTGAAGCGGGTCAAAGGGGACGCTTGGGAGCAATCATGTCTACTGACCTGGTGAGCAAGTTGTTCCAATTCTCAACCAGGGTGTCAACAAGATCATCGGCAAAGACAACACTGAATCCTTTCAAGGCTTCTTGGAATCCTACTGGATCCAATAACCTCTTTGGGCGAAAAATTCTAATAGGTCCCTCGCCCCGGTGGAGGTGGGAAGTGCTTGTAAGTCCAATCTTAACCATCCATGACAATGGGGAAATCACAGGCATCCCCACCCACAGAACACCACCCTGATCAGTCAAAGACCAAATCAAGCATGTGACCTGCAATATGCATCGGTCCAGAGACCACTTGGGATAGGCCCATAGTTGTCATGGCCGCTATGAACTCCTGAGCTGCCCTGGACAGATTGGTCCCGAAATGAACATTGAAGTCCCCCAGCACCAAGAGTCTGGGAGATTCCAATGCAAGTTCTGCAACCAAGTCCATGAGCTCAGTAAAGGAATCTGTTGGGCAACGGGGCAATCAGTACACCAACAGAAGTCCCAATCTATCCCTGGTCCCCAAACTTAAATACACACATTCAATATGATCTGATACCCTAACAGGGACCCTGGTAAGGGAGATGTTAGCCTCCACCTCCCCACCCACGTCCCCTGACCCGCTCCTCTACAGAATATCCTGGAGGGAAAAGCTGGGACCAGACTGGACCACTAGCTTCCCCCAACCAAGTTTCACTAATACATACCAGGTCGGCTCCTTCATCCATGATCAAATCAGGGATGAGTTTAGGTTTATTTTGGACCATCCTGGCATTACAGAGGAGCAGGGTAATGCTATGTGGATTGTTGGCAGTGCCCCCCCAAGGTCAAAGAGCTGGCAGGACAGCCGGAAGGGGAGACCGCTATTAAATTTCTGACTTCCTTCCCCTGGAATGGCCTGCTGACCTGCCAACATTACTTCTTCTATTCCCCACCACTACCAGGATAGCTATCCCATAGTCAACAAAGGTGATGTCAAAGAGATGTGCCAAAAAATTGTGTGCCACCATTGTTGTTGTTGTCATCATCACTCTTTCAACTTGCGCAGGTGAGAGGGGGGCAAAACTTCGCTATTCCACTGGCAGAATGTGTTGTTTAGCAGCATCCTTACTTTACTTGCTTTGGAAACCTGGTTCTCTTCTTTGCAAAGCTCTACTGTTGTTGTTGATTTGTGCTGTTAATGCAGACTGGGGACAAAAAGAGTGGGGGTAGTGGTAGTGCTCCAATGGGTGCCTGCCACCACCCAGATCCCAAAGGGATTGGGCAAAGGACTGGGTTTTGGTGATTTGTTGAAGTTTGAGTGTCTTTGGGGCAGATTCAGGGCAGAAAGGGGCCATCTGGGGTGGAAGAGTAGGGTGGGGAGATAGTGCCCCAATGGATGCCTGTCATCACCCAGATCCCAAAGGGATTGGGCAAAGAGATGATTTTTGGTGATTTGTTGAAGTTTGAGTGTCTTTGGGGCAGATTTGGGGCAGAAAGGTGGCATTTGGGGTGGGATAGCGGGGTGAGGTGGTAGTGCCATACCCCAGGGGGTGCCTGCCACCACCCAGATCCCAAAGGGATTGGGCAAAGGGCTGATTTTTTGTGATTTGTTGAAGTTTATGTGTCTTTAAGGCTTTTCTCCATAGGAATAATGGAGGTTTCAGCAGCCCCATAACTGCACTTGGGGGGCACTGGGGTGGCCCAGAGCAAGTGACGGTGTAGTGCACAGGAGGTGCCAACCACCCCCATGGGTTGCTAACCCATGGGGTACAGGGTTTTGTTGTTTCTGAGGTGTTCTGAGTGTCTATTCTCTGGTAGCATATGGGATTTATAATGACAAACCATGAATCCACTCTCATTTGCTACCAGTGAAACTACACTAAGAACCCCTCAGAAACAACAAAACCCTATACCCCATGGGATAGCAACCCATGTGGGTGGTTGGCACCCTCTGTGCACTACACCTCCACTCACCCTGGGCCACCCCAGCATCCCCCAAGTACAGTTATGGGGCTGCTGAAACCTCCATTATTCCCTATTGAGAAAAACCTTAAAGACACGTAAACTTCAAAAATCACTTTAAAATGATCCCTTTGCCCAATTCCTTAGAAATAATTCTGGTAGCTTCCTTGCACCCTTTGGACACTACCACCCACCACACCACACCCTGGGCCACCCATTTCCCCACAATGTGAAGAGATGCATTTGCTGAAACCTCCATTATTCCCTATTGAGAAAAACCTTAAAGACACTTAAATTTTAAAAATCACTTTTAAAAATATCAGCCCTTTTCCCAATTCCTTAGAAATAATTCTGGTAGCTTCCTTGCCACCACTAGGCACTACCACCAACTATACTCCACCCTGGGCCATCCCTTTCCCCCCGACATGAAGGAGAAAATCTTAAAGATGTGTGAACTTCAAAAACATCACCAAAAATCAGCCATTTGCTCAATTCCTCTGAAATTTGAGTGGTAGCCTCCACCCATTAGGCACTTCCATCCCATACCACTCTTTTGGCTCCAGGACCAGTTTTTTCAATGATAATCAGTTCATATTCAGATTTGGATTAATTCGGAAGCGAATCGAATCTGGGGTGATTTGGATGGGTCTGATTTGGATCCGAAATGAAATAGGGGTGTTTTGATTTGGGTCCAAAATCAAACATCGAATATCCGATATGCACATCCCTAGTGTAGATCACAGATAAAATGAAATAAATCATTAAATTAAAAACTATAAGAAAAGCAAAAGTAAGAGCAGCTTAAAATCTATCAATGTCACATGAGAGGGAGCAAACGTTAACAACCCGTTCTGTAGTAAAACAAGAAAGTCAACAGAATCCAGTTAAAGTTGAACAATGTTTGTGTATCTTTGCAAAACAAAGACTTTGTTGATGTATTTCAGATGCAGACCAGTGTGAGATGTGCCCAGAAGATCAATGTCCAAATGAGAAACAGGATCAATGCATCGCCAAAACAATGACCTATTTATCCTATGGAGAACCATTAGGAGCAATTTTGATTTCTTTTGCTCTTTTGTTTTCCCTGATCACCTTTGCTGTGATTGGGATCTTTGTTCTGCTCTGCAAAACTCCCATTGTGAAAGCCAATAACTGGAACATTACTTGTATCCTTCTCTCTTCTCTGCTGCTTTGCTTTCTCTGCTCCTTCCTATTCATTGGTCAGCCTAGGAAGGTGACCTGTCTCCTCAGACAAACCGTGTTTGGCATCACCTTTACTGTCGCACTTTCCTCTGTTTTGACTAAAACCATCACTGTTGTTCTGGCCTTCCTGGCCACCAAGCCGGGAAACAGGATGAGGAGATGGATAGGGAAGAGGCTGGCAGTATCGGTCATCATTCTCTGTTCACTTATTCAAATTGGAATCTGTGCTGTGTGGCTGGCAACCACTCCCCCTTTCCCAGAGTTTGACATGCACTCTCAGATCAGTGAGATCATTGTGCAATGCAATGAAGGCTCAAACACCATGTTCTACATCGTCCTGGGCTACATGGGTTTTCTGGCCATCATCAGCTTCACTGTGGCCTTCCTTGCGAGAAAGTTACCAGATAGCTTTAATGAAGCCAAGCTGATCACCTTCAGCATGCTGGTCTTCTGCACTGTTTGGATTACTTTTGTCCCAAGCTACTTGAGCACCAAGGGAAAATACATGGTGGCTGTGGAGGTCTTCTCCATCATGGCCTCTAGTGGTGGACTGTTGAGTTGTATCTTCCTCCCCAAATGCTACATTATGATTCTTAGACCTGATCTGAACACCAGAGAGCAACTAGTAAGGAAACAATATTGAGACACTGGACTCTTTCTGCCTTTTCTTGTTCTTCGGCACCACGTCTCTCATCATTATATTCCCATATTAGTAGTGAAGGAAGGCCTAGATTAGAGAATACAGTCAACATGGGTGGTATCGGTGACTAAGCGTAGGTGATATTGATGGCGTGGGTGATATTGAAACTACTAGAGGGAATACACAGTAGTAAGCATCCTTCTAGCAGAGCAGATCCTTGAGTTTAGTTAAACATAATGGCGTAGCTTATGTCAAGCTGTGAACTTCTATATCTAATTTATCATACATCAATATCGGGACAATGGGGGGAACTGTGGAAGAGCTGCTTCAACAATCATCCATATTGCACAGCTCTGGCACTGCTTTGAAGGACACAGCAGCCCTGCAGCACCATGTGTCCAGAATGCAGCACTGGATGTCAGCCAGCCTACAGTGTGGGCCACAGACTAATAGTTCTCTCAAAGAAGGGAGATAACTGTAGACAGGCTTATACTTAAGGTTAGGTGAAAAAAGAATGGCTGACAACCAGACTAACGCAGTGTGTGGCCATCAAATGAAGCTCGTGTGTTTGACATGCATTCCACATTCATCCAGATTGTGGTGCAGTGCAATGAAGGGTCTGTTACATGGGTTTTCTGGCCATCATCAGCTTCACTGTGGCCTTCCATGCTAGAATGTTACTGATGGATTTAAATTTATTTATTTATTTATTTATTTAGTATTTAACATATTTTTATACCGCCCAAAACTTACGTCTCTGGGTGGTTTACAACAAGATAAAAACAAAAGTAAAACATTAGTTAAAAACAAAAACAAGATATTTTAAACAAAATTTAAAATTTTTGAAACAATATTCTAAAAACAGAATTAAAACAATTTAATGAAGCCAAGCAGATCACCTTCAGCATGCTGGTCTTCTGCAGTGTTTGCATGTCCTTTGTTCCAAACTACTTGAGCACCAAGGAGAAATACGTGGTGGCTGTAGAAGTCTGCTCCATCTTGGCCTCTATTGGTGGACTGTTGAGTTGTATCTTCCTCCCCAAATGCTACATTATTATTCTTAGACCTGATCTGGACACCAGAGAGCAGTTTGTATGGGAAAAGAATTGTGGCATTGAAGTCTTTGGTTGTTTTTGTTGAGTAATTTCCTCCTATTCCTCCTATTTATTATTTTATTTATTATTTATTATTAAAACTTTTATACTGCCCTTCCAAAAGGCTCAGAGCAGTTTACATTAAAACACCATTAAAATCAGTTAATAATTAAAACAAAAATTATAAAGCATAAAACAATGATTAACAATTAAAAACATTATAAAATAGCAACTAAATAATCAGAACCATTTAAAAACAAGTTTTAAAAAGCTGAGAAAGCCTGGTTGAAGAGATGTTTTTTCAGAAGTTGTTTAAAAATTGCCAGAGATGAGGAGGCTCACATTCCAGCAGGGAGCGCATTCCACAATCTCGGGGCAGCAGCCGAGAAGACCCGTCTTTGTGTGGCCACCAAATGAGTTGGCAGTAACTGGAGACGGACCTCCTCATAGCGAAGAAGATGCTCTCTTAAATACCCAGGGCCTAAGCCGTTTAGGGCTTTATAAGTTATAACCAGCACCTTGTATTTTGTCAGGTAACCTATTGGCAGCCAGTGTAGCTCCATCAGTAAAGGAGTAACGAGGTCTCTCCGAGATGACCCAGAGACCAGCCTGGCTGCCGCATTCTGAACCAACTGAAGTCGACCACGTACAAAAGCAGGCCCACGTAGAGCGCATTACAGAAGTCAAGTCTGGAGCTTACCCAGAGGCGTAACTAGGGAAAACGGCGCCCGGGGCAAGCACTGAAATTGTCCCCCCCCCCGCCGTGCACCCCCCCCGCCACCCCCGGAAATATGGAAATGTGTCACAGCCATAGTCAAATGTGGGTTGTGGGCTGCATCCGTGCAAGTATACTGGGACAGGAAAAAGGAAACATGAGGCTACAAGGCTCTTTAGAAATATATATTTTAAAGAAATGTCTTGCACACCAACAGCCTAAGTTTGCAGTCCTCATGGCCAGAAAATAAATGCTTTTAAACATAGTAATAGGTTTTGTGTCCCAAAATGGAAAAGACAAGACAGGTATTCAGAGGCGTAACTAGGGAAAATGGCGCCTAGGGCAAACACTGAAATTGCGCCACTGTCCAAGCAGGAATGATGGGACTTGAAGTCAGCAATATCTGGAAATCCCCGTTAAAAGGAACACTGTACCATCTAGACATGGTTGTTGATCAAAACTTGAAAACATGAGCCATCTCTGTAAAAGACTTAGAACAACAGTCAGGAGTTATGCGAGGAATCCAAGTGTCATTTTCTTTGTCTCCTCTCATTCTTTAAAAAACATGACTTTGTCCTAGAGGATCACCTGCCCAAATAGCCACTAGCAAAATAGGGGAAGAAGGAGGGGGGGTGTCTATAAACCAGTGAATGATTCCTGCCAGCCTTTGTCTTATGATGACTGTTGTCTCATGATGGGGTATATGTGCATTCACCACACTAGTGCTTACTTTGACACCAAGAGGGAGGAGGATACATTAGTTTGCCACACTAGACAGAGGCATTTGCAACAGGAGCAGACAGCCAAGTTCTGCCTGGGCCAAAACCAGCCCCTGCCAGACTAAGAAATCATTGTAATTTGCCCCTTCCTGTCACAAGCAGTGTGCTGTTCTTTTATTATTGACTCTAACTCTCAGATATCCCAGTCATGGATGGAAAATTCAGGGTCAATTGACAAGAGACACATTTTCTACATGGAAGTTTCTTCTGTGCAGGTGCTGTGCAGAAACCCATGTGTAGTGATCAATACATATGTAACTATTCTACAATATGCTACATCATTGTAAACCGCTTAGAGAGCTCCGGCTATAGAGCGGTATATAAATGTAAGTGCTATTGCTATTGCTATTGCTATTCCGCCAGGGGCATAGCAAGGTTGGAATGGGTCCAGAGACAGGATTTCAAAATGGGCCCCCAGACCCTCAAAGTCCAGGGCCTCCACACACCCCAGGCCCCCAAGGATTTAAGTCTGATATTCCAAAATAAGTATGCTGCCTGGAAATACATTTCACTGAATACACGCATGCACACGTCACAGTATATAGTGATATACATTGAGTATTATATTTTTGTGCTACTTTTAATGCCTAGAACACACTAGCAATGCTAATTATTAAAATGGACTCCTTGCTGCAGATTAGCAAATGATACTTTCAACCATGCAGGGTGAGCCTATGTTTGTTTTCTCAGAATTCTGAACAAATTCAGTCAAGTTTGATTCCAGGAGTCTTTTCATACCAGGCTTATAAGCCCTTTAACACACGTCTCCTCTGGAATAGAGGTGCTGCATTCACACGTTGGCCAGATTTACCCTGAAGTCCCTGCAAGTTATTGGGGAGCAGTTCACACACAAGAAAAACAAAATAAAATAAAACCACAACACATGCTTCACAGTTCTCACTCAGACCTTCTGGATTGCAAAACAACTTGAACATAAGTGCATTTATGAATGAATGAATGAATGAATGAAAATAAATAAAATATACTTGTTCCAGAAGTGTTTGTAATTTTCTGACATGAAACAAGCCACCTATAGGCCTTTTAAGATAGTTTTTGTTTTTAAAGCCAGCACATTTTCCAGTCAGTTTTAAATTAAATATTCAGAGACTTCTCAGTCTCGCCCCACCCCCCCATATCAAAGCCCTATGGCAAGCAGATCCCTATATATGGGGGCAACCACAAAAAGGAATTCACAGCCTACCTAGCAATAGCTGTTCTGGATGGTCTGGTCTGGGCAGAGGGTCTGCTGCCTGCTTCCTCCTTCCTTCCTTGCTTGCTTGGGGCCTACTCGAGTTCAGGCTTCAGGGAGGCCTACTGGGAGGCCTCTCTGGAAGCCCCGCCCACCCGCCGATCAGCTGAGAGGCGGGGAGAGAAGAGCTCTGCAGTTTGCAGGCCTTGCCGATCCTAGGCCTCTTTGCCGATCAGCCGGAGCTGGAGGCAAGTGGCTGAGGGGCGCTGGGGCTGGGCAGGTGGGCAATGGGGTGGGGGTGACAGGGACTGGTATGGTGCCCCCACCTCAATGGCTCCTGGGGCACGTGCCCCCCCTGCCCCCCCCCCAGTTACGCCTATGAGCTTACCAACAAATGTACTACTGTTTTGAGGTCATTGATCTCAAGAAACGGGCTAGGCTGGGGTATCAGCCGAAGCTGAAAGAAAGCACCCCTGGCCACCACCTCAACCTGAGAAACCAAGGAGAGACGTTGATCCAGAAGTACACCCAGACTGCAAATCTGTCCCTTTTGAGGAATGTGACCCCGTCTAGAACAGGTAGATCAAAATAGTCTCTAAAGTTCTGACCCCGCACAGTAAGTACCTCCGTCTTATCGGGATTTCAGCTTCAGTTTATTCTCCCTGATCCAGCACATTACTGCTTCCAGGCAGGCATTTAGGGAGGATATGCCAACTCCTGAAGAAGTTGACATGGAGAAGTAGATCTGGGTATCATCAGTGTACTAGTAACACCGCTGAACAACACCGCTGGACGTGAACTCACAGAGGCAATACAGGCAGAAAAGAACCGCTTCTTTGCTGCACGTATCGCCTGAGCATAGATCTTTAAATGTGCTCCATGTAGTAATCTGCCTGATTCAAGTCGAGTCTTTCTCCACTTGCACTCCAGTTGCCTACCTTGCTGCTTCAGTCCCCGTAGATCTTCCGATTACCAAGGGGCCAATTTTGAAGCAGGTCGGAGGGGACACTTAGGAGCAATTGTGTCTACTGCCCTGGTGAGCAAGTTGTTCCAGTTCTCAACCAGGGCATCAACAGGATCACCAGCAGAGCCAACACTGAATCCCTCGAAGGCTTCTTGGAATCCTACCGGATCCAGTAACCTCTTCGGGCAGACCATTCTAATAGGCCCCTCGCCACTGCGAAGGTGGAAAGCGGTTGTAATTCCAACCTTAACCAGATGGTGGTCCGTCCATAACAAAGGGGAGATCGTGGGAGTCCCCACCCACGGAACACCACCCTGATCAGAGTCAAAGAACAAATCAAGTGTGTGACCTGCAATATGTGTCGATCCAGAGACTGCTTGGGATAGGCCCATCGTTTTCATGGCCGCTATGAACTCCTGAGCCGCCCTGGACAAATTGGTCCCGAAATGAACATTGAAGTCCCCTAGCACCAAAAGTCTGTGAGACTCCAACGCAACTTCCGCGGCCAAGTCCGTGAGCTCAGTAAGGGATTCTGTTGGGCAACGGGGCAATCGTTACACCAAGAAAAGTCCCAAACTATCCCTGGTCCCCAAACTCAAGTACACACATTCAATATGGTCCGATACCCTAACAGGGAGATATTATCCTTATAGACCACAGCCACTCCACCTCCCCGCCAACATCCCCTCACCCACTCCTCTACAGAATATCCTGGAGAAAGAAGCTGGGACCAGACAGGGCCACTAGCCTCCCCCAGCCAAGTCTCGCTAATACACACCAGGTTGGCCCTTTCATCCATGATCAGATCATGGATGAGTTCTGATTTATTTTGGACCAACCTGGCATTGCAGAGGAGCAAGGTAAGATTATGTGGGATGTTGGCAGTGCTCCCCGAGGTCAAAGAGCTGGCAGGACAGCTAGAAGGGGAGACAGCTATTAGGTTTCTGACTACCCTTCCCCTGGAACAGCCTTCTGACCTGCCAACGTTATTTCTTCTATTCCCCATCACCACCGGAATAACTGCCCCACATTCAACGAAGGCACTCCCTGCCTCCCCTTCTCCAGACAAACCCACACACATTGCAACTTCAACCCAACTTCAGCACAATTTAAAACTGATTAAACAGAAGCCCCACTATTGAACGCCTCCCTCTATACAAAGAGTTGGACAAAGTGTCCAGCCCTCGCCCTCGTTTCTGCCCCAGTGTGGCTCACCCAAAGGGGTGACCCCGCCACTGAAGGGCCTTATATTATTGGTCAAGCAAAATAAAGATACTATTTCAAATAAAGCCATCACCGTGGGTGCTAAAGTCTGGGAGACATCAAGCTCTGGCTACTTGCACATAAAAATGTCACACAGTTCCTGATTATTTCCCCTTCTTTGTTCATCATTTCATTCCATCTTTCTTGTCCTTATTAGTGTCCACACAATTATGTCTGCACCTGTCCCCCATTATCAAATTATCTTTACTTTGAAAATGTACAGAAGGAAGCACTGAAAATAAGTTTTGGTTTAGTTTCTGGATGATTTCTCTGCTATGGTATTGGTTCTAATTTTGCCAGTCCCCGCCACCATGCCAGCGCAATGAGGTGGGGTTCTGGGTTGTGCCCCATCACATGAGGCAGTCACAGGCACAATCTTGCCCCCTGCCTCCACATGGCAGGAATCAGTCACTTAGGGAAGGAGGTGGGCCGATTGGGTCCTGGCTGCCTCCGTTCCATTCAGCTTGGCACCAGTGAGGATCACTGCGGTAGCTCTCTCCATAGTGGCCATGTGGACAGGCTGGGACAGGACTGACGAGAAGGGCCATCGCCAGCAGCATCATGGAGGTGGGGGGCGAGTGCATCAGCAGAGAGTGGCGGTGGCTTGGGGCCAGTGCGATGAGGCGGGGTTGTGCCCCTGGCACATGAGGCAAGCACGGGCACCATCTTGCCTCCCCCTCCACATGGCAGGGATTGGCCAATGAGGGAAAGAGGTGGGGCAATTGGGTCCCGCCTGCCTCCATTCCGTTCAATTGCTTCACAGCTTAGCACCCACCCATCACCCTGTACGGGGCCAAGTAGGAAATTTTTGGGTCACCCCAGATTGGCACTAGGCATGGCCTTTTTATGCCTACTTCACACTGAGTCCTTTGGCTTTCAGTCATAGGTTGGCACTGAAGGAACCGATCACTTGGCAGGAGAGTGCTGGTGTTGGGTAGGTAGACTGAATAACGGTTTTCAGCTGGAGGCCAATTTGGGGTAGGAGCAGGGCTGGATTAAGCTAGGGTGGGGCCTGTAACATATGTCATAAAGGGGCCCCAAATTTTTAAAATGCACATAAATTTTAAAACATAAATTATTTACTTGCTCAGTAAAGTCATTCAATTTTTTCATTTGCTATACATATCATAGGATAGCCAAGGTAATGTTAAGAATTGCTGCCAGGGCTGGACTGGGGACACTGAGAGGGCAGTGGAATGTATGTGGGGAGTGAGACAGGTTTTGAGCAGAATGGCTACCTAAGGGTGGGAGTATTCATTGCTGCCGAGTGCAGCGGGGCACAGTCAACATGGAGACCAGGGGTCCCTCGATGGTGTGCGCGTGTGCATGTGCTCACACGGTTTTTGATGTAAGCTCAGTTAATTGTAGCTCCCGCACAGGTTGAATCAGGAAGGCCGCACTCTAAATGCACATGGTGCCCACACACTGCCTTGATACTGTCACTCAGAACAAAACTCACTCCACATACATGGAAAAAAATTAGAGAGAACACTGATTGAGACCAGGGCTCCCAGAAGCATCGTGTATCAATGGGACATATTGCAATACATGCTTGGAGTGCAGAATGTGGAAAAAATATGCATGAATACAGATCAGCAATCATGTTCACTGGCCACAGATTTCACAAGTGTTGAGCACAACACATGAATACATGAATGGCTGCTGTTCATTCTCAGCTCTACGACTGCAGTGGGGGAGGAAAGGGGGTTAATCTTTGCAAGGGTGACAGCAGTGCCCTCCACCTTTTACCCAGCTTCTGGAGGGGAATATAGTATTTGTGCATACATAGAGATGTACCCCACCCACAATACCTCTGCATATTCCTCCCATCATAATGATAGGCATTTTGCGAGCCAATAAATCATGCAGTAAGGTGTGCATGGAAGAATGGGGTGGGTTGAGGAGGTTGAAAGGAGGGATCACTGTTGTATCAGGCAAAAAGGTTTCCCTTCCTACTTCAGATCTGGAAACATAAACCCACACAGACAGGTCATGCCAAAAAATCTGGTCCTGAAGTCATGAATAAGGAGGAAAAGCAAAAACCATTGATGGAAAGGCAGGCAAGGGGGGGCAGGTGGAGGGGGGGAGAGGACATCCTCCACCTAAACCATCTGATTCACACAATACATGCCGGAGAGTGAACTGAATGAAATTACTATGGACCAGGACCAGCAGACAGTACCTGCGAACGGACGAATCACAGATACAGGTCAGAGGCCGTTTCCATTGTTGGAAAAATAATGCGGCCACCTTTGAGACCCGGAACCCTCTCTCCACACCCCACCAGTCATGAGAACCATCCTCAGAGGTCTCTTTCTGTTGGGAATTCTCTCTGGTAAGCGATATCCTTCTATTACAGCAGAATGAATAGAGGCAAAACACAGCGGAGTCTGCCCAGTCATGCGTGTTTGTTAAGAGCAAAAGAAACTTGGAGCCAGTTCATAGTTTCATAGTTTCAAATAGTTGGAGAACTCCATTCTAGATAGGAAAGTGGAGAGACACAATCTCTAATCTAGCTAGCTAGCTGGATGCAGAGAGGTGCTGTCTGCATCTTTGCACACATGGCACAGAGAGCGAGGTGAGTGTGTGTGATAGGGAGAAGAAGGGGGGGCAGGCAGGCAGGAAGTCCCTGAGAGTAGCAATCTACATATCAAAGAGATAGTGTCAGAACAGTAGAGAGAAGGAATGACCAATGTCTTGACCCCTCTAGCCCTCTGACTCACTAGTCTGTCCCCCTCTGTCATTGAGGCATGAGGCAGCACAGAGTCCTTCATTTCCAACAATATGTTCACAGCTTGCCAGCACTATTCAGGAAACTAATCTTGTTGCTCTTTGGAGTCACAGCTAAATTTGAACTAGCAGGTAGCAATGTCTTTTTCAATTAACCCTTGAAAGATATGAGATAAAGGTAAGGATAGCTGTTCCTGAATATTTTCAGAGTGCCTTCCTCCCCTCTGAATATACACAACACACTTCCACATGCTAGGCAGAAAGCCTGGCGTTCAGGCAGAGATTCTCCTGCAGCTTCTCCCCTTGGCAGCTTTTGCCTACATGCATTCCATTTAGAACCATTATTTAAAGAAGCATAATTACATAACTAACTGTACTGCATTGCTTCTTTCCTCCTAACATTTGTTCTGGATGAACTGAAAACGGGAAGAAGGCAAGGATTAGTTGGCATTGCCCGATATTGCTAATGGGCCTGCCTACTTTGCCGGACCTACTTTTATGCATGGAGAAGAGAGAGTGGACAGAGAGAAATCTTTCTCCCTCTCTAACAAATCTCATGGGTCTGAAGGCCAGGTAAAATAGGACCAACTAAAGGAAGTCATTTTTCACAGAGCAGAAAATTAATCTATGGAATTCTCTGCTATGGGATGTGGCAAATAGAGAAAGAAAGAAAAAAGGCATGCCCTTACCTCTTGCCAGTTGGCTTCTCAGAGGCATCTGGTAGGCCACTGTGTGAAACAGTAAGGCTGTTCTTATGTTCTTGAATGGAAAGGTTTTCATCCCCTTCCAAGTCCTTAGAGTGTTTTCTCAAAAAATTAAGGAATAATTACTCATTCCACTGAGTAAATTCACAGGGAAATCCTTCAATGGTGCTTTGTCATTCACACTTCACACAAAAGTAGTTCCAGGATTTCAGGAGTTCCTGGAGAGAATAAATCCATACCAGTCTATGATATATTTCATCCATCAGTTCTGGTCGTATGCATTTCTCTGTTCACTCCCAAAGCATGGCTTTTATGTTCCAAATCATGACAACTGCACTGGGGAGGGGAAACTGGGGAGCCTTCCTGAATCTGTGCTTGAAATGGGTATGTCTGGGCAGAGCTATAACATCTACAATGCTGTTTATGCTGTAGCACATGCTCTCCATTCTATGTATTCACCGAAAGTTAAACAGAAAGAAATGGAGAAACTCGGGGGAAAGAGTCTTTTGTGACGGCCTGTATGTTTTTCCTCCTCTTTGTTTCCATGTCACTTCCCATTGTTTTAGTTCATAACTCATACTAGCAGTTCTGTGATATAAAGTCTGATTATGGCATGCAGTTGTATGCAGTTCCTGGCAACCTGACTAACAAAGCACTGGTGAAGCAGTGTGAGGTAGCTTAGGCTGAGAGAGAAGAAACACCCAGAATCACCCATGAACTTCATGGCTAAATGGGGATTTGAATCTGAATTTGGGAAATTCAATTGGAAATCAAATCAAATTGCCCTTTTAAGGGGTGACACAATTATAATGCTTTTCAACAGAAATAAATTTCAGGAAGAAAACCTTATATCAAGCATCTTGTAATTGTTTATTCAATATTCAGTATTTTTTAATGTTTGATTGCCATTCCAGAATAAGGTAAATGGATGTCAGTTTTTCCAAAAGTCTTTCCCTTTGTAATAATTATCCCAAATTTGCTTTGTATATCAATTTATATGTGAGTATTCTTTCCCGTAAGATCCTGTACGACTCATCAACAGGAATTGCTGTTGCTTCTCATGGCTTGCTACCAATATAAACATGCTTAAAGGTATATTCCTGATAGGTATATAGTATTTCTTCTCAGTGACAACTTCCAGTTGGTGATCAAGGGATTTGTGGTTAAAGTGATAATCTTAATGCAATTTTCCACAATTTGACCCAGGGTGTGAACTTTTTCTCCTCCTAATTAGCTTCATGCTTTTCTGAGCAATATCCATTTCAATAATAGTGCTGGGGAACAAATCTTTTTTGATGAGGAAGGGAGCCTGCCATCAGGATACAATATCATCAACTTGGTCACATTCCCCAATGACACCTTCCAGAAAGTCCAAACCGGAAGGATGGATCCCCTGGCTCGTGAAGGAAAAAGGTTCACCATGAATGGAAGTGCTACTGTATGGAACCACAAGTTTAAAGAGGTATGGAGACCTGTCCCGCCTCACCTTGCTGGGTTCCCTGACTTTAAGGGGTTTTCTCACAACCCAGCTCCAATATCAGGAGTCAAGTATGTTGGGAGGGAGAAATGGGCTGAAAGGAATGGAGTGCCATGATGGGGGATGCTCTGTTTCTCTCCTCTGGGCAATGCTCCGGGAGTCTCAGATTGAGGACTCCAGCAGTAGGGTCCAGGTGACCTCCCCCCCCCCGACAGAGGAAATTATCAGCCTGACCCCAGATTTGCCTTTACCATGTTTGATGCCTCTGACCTCTTTTTGTCTGCCTGCAGTCAGACCCACCTTGGCTTTTGCCTGGTTCAGGGAGTAGACCCCTATTCCATACTCTTTATATGTGGATATTTAGTTTTGAGAATAATAGAAGTGGAGGAAAATCGGAACATTCTTCCTTCTTGCTCCTGTTAGATGCAACCCCGTTCCCGATGTGTTGAGAGCTGCCATCTTGGATCCAGCAGGATTGCCCAGCAGGGAAGACAAGTTTGTTGTTATGATTGTGCTCAGTGTCCTGCGGGGAGGATTTCAAAACAGACCGGTAAAAACATGTATATTGGGAAACCAAATCCAAATGTTTAAAATTCTCTATCTTCTTTTCTACATCAAATAGATGACTGAATTTCTCAACATACTTCTGTTGAACTCAAGTACTAGTGCCAAGATCTGAGGGTTTTATTTCGTCTGGCAAATCTTTTCACTTGAAAAACTTTCCCTACTCCTTCTCCAGGAGGAGCAATCTGCCCTCTGCAGCATCATCTAGGATTTAATCTTCAGGTATTAGCACCCTTGCACGGAAAGGAAACATTTTGTTTTCTTACAACTAAATTCTCAGAATATCTAGGCTTTTCATGTGAAGCCAGAATCTGTAACCTTTCCAAAATTAGAAAGAGTTTATGCAGGATAGAGACTATGGCATTTATGATGAGCATTCCTTTAGTTTAAGTTTTCAGGTGCTGGCCTTTGCAGAAGAATATCCTGGATTCTTTGAAAGTTAAAACAATAACCTGCAATGGCCGATGTTCCCATTAGAAAAAGCTGATGCTAGGTGATATGCATTGATGCTGCTGAAGGGGTCAACGAATGGAACACTGCTACTAACTTGGGGACAGTGAATTTGGATGAATGCTACTTCCCCCCAGAAGCATTATTTGCCAGTTGAAAATATGTCCCTGAGGGTCATGTAGCTCTCAGGGACATGGTTTTGACTGGTGCAGAGCACTTCTGGGGGAAGAAGAGATAATCAAAAATTAATCTCTCTCTCATAGGTGCTGGTGCTGTATTACACTTCATAGGTAGTACCAGCATTTTACAACTCAACATTTCTGCCAATATAAACAAAATAAATCATTGCCCCCAAAAAAGCCTATAAATTTCACAGTGTCTACAAATGAGAAACATGAACTTGGCTTTTTTGTTTTTAATTGCTTTGCATTGCTTTTTTGTTTTTAATTTTCATATTGCCTCTTGTTAAAATTCTATGTATAATAGGGAAGTGCAAAATGTTTTGGATGTTCCGTCACCGAAACAAAAAACCCAATCACCATCCTTAAATTTTTTGGAGCCGAAACGAATCGCCCTCGATTTGGTTCCGAATGTGTTGTTGTTTCGGCCCTCCATTTTGTGACCAAGAACGTGCTTCTCCTTTCTCCTCCAATTTGAGTTCTGATGTGTGCTTGAATTTCCTGCCTTTCAGCCTCCCATTGACTTCCGCAAAGTTCCAAAATGTGTGTCTTCTTCCTCCTCCATTGAGTTCGGTGACATGTGCTTGAATTTCCTGCCTTTCAGCCTCCCATTGACTTCAATGCAATGTTCTGATGTGCAAAATAATGCCCATATTTGGCTCTACAGGAGCCAAATTAATCTCCCATTAGCTAAGGGGAGGTGGAGGAGGGGGCAAGGGGGGGATTTCGGGAGATATTTCAGGAGGGTATTAAAGGGCCAGTAGCCATTTCTTCCTTGCTGTGCCTTGTGTGGGGAGAGAGCTCTTTTTCATGATTGCTCAGCCTTGCCATCACACATCCACCATTACCTCCAACCATTGTTCAGCACTGCCACCATTGCCACCTTTTTTTATCCAGCAATTTTTTTAATTGAGAAAAATAAGAAGATTCCATCTTTTATTCCTTCTGTCTTGCTAACACAGAAAGCCTGCTACCTGAGCCATCCTTGGACCTTGGCTGGATTCTCTCCTGTATTTGTTGAGAAAGCTTTGGCGAAAAGATGGGTTTTGAGGTGTTTTTTTAAAAATTGCCAGAGATGGGGAGGATCATATCTCAGCAGGGAGAACATTCCACAATCTTGGGACAGCAACCGAGAAGGCCCGGCTGTGGGTAGCCACCAAAAGAGTTGGCGGTAACTGGAAACGGACCTCCTCAGATGACCTCAATGGGTGGTGAGGCTCATAGTGAAGAAGACGCTATCTTAGATACCCAGGGCCTAAGCCATTTAGGGCTTTATAAGTTATAACTAGCACTTTGTATTTTGTCCGGAAACCTATTGGCAGCCAGTGTAGCTCCATCAGTAAAGGAGTAACATGGTCTCTCCAAGATGACCCAGAGACCAACCTGGCTGCCACATTTTGAACCAACTGAAGTTTCTGGAATATGTACAAAGGCAGCCTCACGTAGAGCGCATTACAGAAGTCAAGTCTGGAGGTTACCAACTGTTTTGAGGATACTGAACTTGAGAAACAGGTGCAGCTGGTGTATTAGCCAAAGCAGATAAAAAGCACCCCTGGCCACCACCTCAACCTGAGAAACCAGGAGAGATGTGGATCCAGAAGTACTCCTAGATGCGAAGCTGTTCCCTTAGGGGAAGTGTGACCCCTTCTAGAACAGGTAGATCAGAATAGTCTCTGGAGTTCTGGCCCCACACAATAAGTACCTCTGTCTTATCTGGATTCAGCTTCAGTTAATTCTCCCTCATCCAGCCCATTACTGCTTCCAGGCAAGCATTAGGGAGGATATGCCAGTTCCTGAAGAAGTTGACATGGAGAAGTAGATCTGGGTGTCATCAGCGTACTGGTAACACCCAGCTACAAATCCCCTGATGATCTTTGCCAGAGGTTTCATGTAGATGTTAAAAAACATTGGAGAAAGTATGGAGCCTTGAGGGGCACCATGCTAAAGCTCAGATTTCGTAGAGCAATAATCTCCAATCAACACCATCTAGAATCTATCTGAGAGGTAGGAGCAGAAACACTGTAAAAGAGTGCCTCCCACCCACAACAAACTCAAATGTTCCAGAAGGATACTATGGTCGATAGTATCAAAATCCGCTGAGAGATCCAAAAGGGACAACAGAGTCACTTCCCCTGTCAATTGCCAATTGGAGATCATCCATCAGGCCGGCCAAGGCAGTCTCCACTCCATAGCCCGCCCGGAAACCAGTTTGAAATGGGTCTAGATAATCGGTTTCCTCCAAGGCCACCTGGAGCTGAGAGGCCACCACCTTCTCATTTACTTTGCCCGGCCATGGGAGGTAGGAAACAAGCCTATAATTGCTCAACTCTGAGGGATCTAACACAGGCTTCTTTAGAAGAGGTCTAATGATTGCCTCCTTAAGACAAGGAGGCATCCTGCCCCCCCCCCCGAGGAACATTTATGATTTGCACCAGGCTTTCTACAACAGCCCCCCTGTTAGATCGAACAAGCCATGTTGGAGAAGGGTCAAGTGAACAGGTGGTAGGCCTCACTGCTCCAAGCAGCTTGTCCACCTCCTCAGGAGTTACAAATTGAAATTGGTCCAGTCAAATCACATAAGAGGAGTTTTTGGGCACCTCCAGTTCAGACACCAAATTAATTGTGGTTTCTCCATCTATGTCTGTCTGAATCCGAGAGATTTTATCTGCGAAAAACTCAATAAACACATCACAGCGGGAAACTGATGACTCCAAATTCTGGTTCAAGGTGGGGGGTGGATACTAGTGCCTTCACAACCCTGAACAACTCCACTGGACATGAACTCGCAGAGGCAATATGGGCAGAAAAGAACCGCCTGTTTGCCACGCGTGTTGCCTGAGCATAGATCTTTAGATGTGCTCTATGTCGCTATCTGTCAGATACGAGTCTTACTCCACTTGCGCTCCAATCTCCTGCCTTGCCACTTCAGCCCCTGTAGATCTTCCGTATACCAAAAGGGGCCAATTTTGAAGCAGGTCAAAGGGGACGCTTTGGAGCAATCGTATCTACTGCCCTGGTGAGCAAGTTGTTCCAATTCTCAACCAGGGTGTCAACAAGATCACCGGCAAAGACAACACTGAATCCTTTCAAGGCTTCTTGGAATCCTACTGGATCCAATAACCTCTTTGGGCGAAAAATTCTAATAGGCCCATCACCCCTGTGGAGGTGGGAAGTGCTTGTAAGTCCAATCTTAACCATCCATGACAATGGGGAAATCACAGGTGTCCCCACCCACAGAACACCACCCTGATCAGAGTCAAAGACAAAATCAAGCATGTGACCTGCAATATGCATCGGTCCAGAGACCACTTGGGATAGGCCCATAGTTGTCATCGCCGCTATGAACTCCTGAGCTGCCCTGGACAGATTGGTCCCGAAATGAACATTGAAGTCCCCCAGCACCAAGAGTCTGGGAGACTCCAACGCGAGTTCTGCAACCAAGTCCATGAGCTTACTAAAGGATTCAATCGGTACACCAACAGAAGTCCCAATCTATCCCTGGTCCCCAAACTTAAGTACACACATTCAATATGGTCTGATACCCTAACAAGGACCCTAGTAAGGGAGATATTATCCTCCACCTCCCCACCCACGTCCCCTCACCCACTCCTCTATAGAATATCCTGGAGGGAGAAACTGGGACCAGAATGGTCCACTAGCCTCCCCCAACCAAGTTTCACTAATACGTACCTGGTCGGCTCCCTCAACAATGATCAAATCAGGGATGAGTTTAGGTTTATTTTGGACCATCTTGGCATTACAGAGGAACAGGGTAAGGCTTTGTGGATTGTTGGCAGTGACCCCCAAGGTCAATGAGCTGGCAGGACAGCCGGAAGGGGAGACCGCTATTAAATTTCTGACTTCCTTCCCCTGGAATGGCCTGCTGACCTGCCAACATTACTTCTTCTATTCCTCACCACTACCAGGATAGCTGTCCCATAGTCAACAAAGGTGATGTCAAAGAGATGTGCCAAAAAATTGTGTGCCACCATTGTTGTTGTTGTCATCATCACTCTTTCAACTTGCGCAGGTGAGAGGGGGGCAAAACCTCGCTATTCCACTGGCAGAATATGTTTTTTAGCAGCATCCTTACTTTACTTGCTTTGGAAACCCGGTTCTCTTCTTTGCAAAGCTCTACTGTTGTTGTTGACGTGTGCTGTTAATGCAGATTTGGGACAGAAAGAGTGGGGGTAGTGGTAGTGCTCCAATGGGTGCCTGCCACCACCCAGTTCCCATAGGGATTGGGCAAATGACTGGGTTTTGGTGATTTGTTGAAGTTTGAGTGACTTTGGGGCAGATTCGTGGCGGAAAGGGGGCATCTGGGGTGGAAGAGTGGGGTGGGGTGATAGCGCCCCAATGGATGCCTGTCATCACCCAGATCCCAAAGGGATTGGGCAAAGGGGTGATTTTTGGTGATTTGTTGAAGTTTCTTTGGGGCAGATTTGGGGCAGAAAGGGGGCATTTGGGGTGGAAGAGTGGGGTGAGGTGGTAGTGCCTTACCCCAGTGGGTGTCTGCCACCACCCAGATCCCAAAGGGATTGGGCAAAGGGCTGATTTTTTGTGATTTGTTGAAGTTTATGCGTCTTTAAGGCTTTTCTCCATAGGAATAATGGAGGTTTCAGCAGCCCCATAATTGCACTTGGGGGGCACTGGGGTGGCCCAGAGCAAGTGACGGTGTAGTGCACAGGGGGTGCCAACCACCCCCATGGGTTGCTAACCCATGGGGTACAGGGTTTTGTTGTTTCTGAGGTGTTCTGAGTGTCTATTCTCTGGTAGCATATGGGATTTATAATGACAAACCATGAATCCACTCTCATTTGCTACCAGTGAAACTACACTAAGAACCCCTCAGAAACAACAAAACCCTATACCCCATGGGATAGCAACCCATGCGGGTGGTTGGCACCCTCTGTGCACTAAACCTCCACTCACCCGGGCCACCGCAGCGTCCCCCAATTGCAGTTATGGGGCTGCTGAAACCTCCATTATTCCCTATTGAGAAAAACTTTAAAGACGCATAAACTTCAAAAATCACTTTAAAATGATCCCTTTGCCCAATTCCTTTGAAATAATTCTGGTACCTTCCTGGCCCCCTTTGGACACTCCCACCCACTACACCACACCCTGGGCCACCCATTTCCCCCCAATGTGAAGAGATGCATTTGCTGAAACCTCCATTATTCCCTATTGAGAAAAACCTTAAAGACACTTAAATTTTAAAAATCACTTTTTAAAAAATCAGCCCTTTTCCCAGTTCCTTAGAAATAATTCTGGTAGCTTCCTTGCCACCGCTAGGCACTACCACCAACCACACTCCACCCTGGGCCATCCCTTTCCCCCCAAACTTAAAGGAGAAAATCTTAAGGATGTGAGAACTTCAAAAAATCACCAAAAAACAGTCCTTTGCTCAATTCCTCTGAAATTTGAGTGGTAGCCTCCACCCATTAGGCACTTCCATCCCATACCATTCTTTTGTCTCCAGGACCGGTTTTTTGAATGCTAATCAGTTCATATTCAGATTTGGATTAATTCGGAACCAAATCGAATCTGGGGTGATTTGGATGGGTCTGATTTGGATCCGAAATGAAATAGGGGTGTTTTGATTTGGGTCCAAAATCAAACATCGAATATCTGAAATGCACACCCCTAGTGTAGATCACAGATAAAATGAAATAAATCATTAAATTAAAAACTATAAGAACAGCAAAAGTAAGAGCAGCTTAAAATCTATCAATGTCACATGAGAGGGAGCAAGCGTTAACAACCCGGTCAGTAGTAAAACAAGGCAGTCAGCAGATTCCAGTTAAAGTTGAACAATGTTTGTGTATCTTGGAAAAACAAAGACTTTGTTGATGTATTTCAGATGCAGACCAGTGTGAGATGTGCCCAGAAGATCAATGTCCAAATGAGAAACAGGATCAATGCATCGCCAAAACAATGACCTATTTATCCTATGGAGAACATTAGGAGCAATTTTGATTTCTTTTGCTCTTTTGTTTTCCCTGATCACCTTTGCTGTGATTGGGATCTTTGTTCTGCTCCGCAAAACTCCCATTGTGAAAGCCAATAACTGGAGCATTACTTGTACCCTTCTCTCCTCTCTGCTGCTTTGCTTTCTCTGCTCCTTCCTATTCATTGGTCAGCCTAGGAAGGTGACCTGTCTCCTCAGACAAACCGTGTTTGGTATCACCTTTACTGTCGCACTTTCCTCTGTGTTGGCTAAAACCATCACTGTTGTTCTGGCCTTCCTGGCCACGAAGCCGGGAAACAGGATGAGAAGATGGATAGGGAAGACGCTGGCAGTATCGGTCATCATTCTCTGTTCACTTATTCAAATTTGAATCTGTGCTGTGTGGCTGGCAAACACTCCCCCTTTCCCAGAGTTTGACATGCACTCTCAGATCAGTGAGATCATTGTGCAATGCAATGAAGGCTCAAACACCATGTTCTACATCGTCCTGGGCTACATGGGTTTTCTGGCCATCATCAGCTTCACTGTGGCCTTCCTTGCGAGAACGTTACCAGATAGCTTGAATGAAGCCAAGCTGATCACCTTCAGCATGCTGGTCTTCTGCACTGTTTGGATTACTTTTGTCCCAAGCTACTTGAGCACCAAGGGGAAATACATGGTGGCTGTGGAGGTCTTCTCCATCATGGCCTCTAGTGGTGGACTGTTGAGTTGTATCTTCCTTCCCAAATGCTACATTATTATTCTTAGACCTGATCTGAACACCAGAGAGCAACTAGTAAGGAAACAATATGGAGACACTGGACTCTTTCAGCCTTTTCTTGTTCTTCGGCACCAAGTCTCTCATCATTATATTCCCATATTAGTAGTGAAGGAAGGCGTAGATTAGAGAATACAGTCAACATGGGTGGTATCGGTGACTAAGCGTGGGTGATATCGGGACAATGGGGGGGGGAAACTGTGGAAGAGCTGCTTGAACAATGAGCCATATTGCACAGCTCTGGCACTGCTTTGAAGGACACATCAGCCCGGTAGCACCATGTGTCCAGAATGCAGCACCGGATGTCAGCCAGCCTACAGTGTGGGCCACAGACTAACAGTTATCAAAGAAGGGAGATATATGTAGACAACCTTATACTTAAGGTTAGGTGAAAAAAGAATGGCTGACATCCAGACTAACACAGTGTGTGGTCATCCAATGAAGCACATTTGTTTGAAATGCATTCTACATTCATCCAGATCATGTTGCAATGCAATGAAGGGTCTGAGGGTCTCTTACATGGGCTTTCTGGCAATCATCAGGTTCACTGTGGCCTTCCTTGCTAGAATGTTACTGATGGATTTATTTATTTAGTCAGTCATTTATTTAAAATATCTTTATACCACCCAAAACTTATGTCTCTGGGCGATTTACAAGAAGATAAAAACAAATATAAAGCATTAGTTAAAAACAAAAACAAGAAATTTTAAACACAACAATTTATTTTTTAAAAAACAATATCCTAAAAACAACATTAAAACAATTTAATGAAGCCAAGCAGATCACCTTCAGCATGCTTGTCTTCTGCAGTATTTGGATGTCCTTTGTCAAAAGCTACTTGAACACCAAGCGGAGATACATGGTGGCTATGGAGGTCTTCTTCATCTTGGTCTCTAGCGGTGAACTATTGAGTTGCATTTTCCTCCCCAAATGCTACATTATTATTCTTAGATCTGATCTGGACACTAGAGAGCAACTAGTACGGAAAATGAATTGTGGCATTGGACTCTTTGGTTATTTTTGATGAGTTTTCTACTATTTCCTACTATTTCCTACTATTCCTCCTGTATTAGTGGTCATGCAAAATAAAGATACTGTTTCAAACAAAGCCATCACCCTGGATGCTAAAGTGTGGGTGACGTCAAGCTCTGGCTACTTGCACATAAAAATGTCACACAGTTCCTGATTATTTCCCCTTCTTTGTTCAACATTCCATTCCATCTTTCTTGTCCTTATTAGTGTCCACACAATTATGTCTGTAGCTGTCCCTCATTTTCAAATTATCTTTGCTTTGAAAATGTACCGCAAGAGACAGAGGAAATAAGTTTTGGTTTGGTTTCTGGATGATTCCTCTGCTATGGTATTGGTTCTAATTTTGCCAGTCTCTGCCGCCGTGCCAGCACAATGAGGTGGGGTTCTGGGTTGTGCCACCATTACATGAGGCAGTCACGGGCACCATCATGCTCCCCTCCACGTGACAGGGATCGGCCAATTAGGCAAGGAGGCGGCCCGATTTCGTCCCGGCTGCCTCCATTCCGTTCAGTGGCTCCGCAGCTTGGCACCAGCGAGGATCACTGGCGTAGCTCTCTCCATAGTGGCCATGTGGAGGGGCTGGGACAGGACTGACGAGAAGGGCCATCGCCAGCAGCATCATGGAGGTGGGGGGCGAGTGCATCAGCGGAGAGTGGCGGAGGCTTGGGGCCAGTACAATGAGGCAGGGTTGTGCCCCTGGCACATGAGGCAGCCACGGGCACCATCTTGCCTCCCCCTCCACCTGGCAGGGATCGGCCAATGAGGGAAAGAGGTGGGGCGATTGGGTGCCGGCTGCCTCCATTCTGTTCAGTTGCTCCACAGCTTAGCACCCACCCAACACCCTGTACGGGGCCAAGTAGGAAATTTTTGGGTCACCCCAGATTGGCACTAGGCATGGCCTTTTTTTGCCTACTTCTCACTGAGTCCTTTGGCTTTCAGTCATAGGTTGGCACTGAAGGAACCGTTCACTTGGCAGGAGAGTGCTGGAGTTGGGTAGGTAGATTGAATAACGGTTTTCGGCTGGAGGCCAATTTGGGGTGGGAGCAGGGCCAGATTAAGCTAGTGTAGGGCCTGTAACATATGTCATAAAGGGGTCCCAAATTTTTAAAATGCACATAAATTTAAAAACATAAATTATTTACTTGCTTAGTAAAGTCATTCAATTTTTTCATTTGCTATACATACCATAGGATAGCCAAGGCAATGTTAAGAATTGCTGCCAGGGCTGGACTGGGGACACTAAGATGGCGGTGGAATTTATGCGGAGAGGGCGCCAGGTTTTGAGCAGAATGGCTACTTAAAGGTGGGAGTATTCATTGCTGCCGAGTACAGCGTGGCACAGTCAACATGGAGACCAGGGTTCCCTTGAAGGTGTACACGTGTGCATGTGCTCACATGGTTTTTGATGTAAGCTCAGTTAATTTTAGATCCCGCTCAGATTGAATCAGGAAGGCCCCACTCTGAATGCACATGGTGCGCGCACACTGCCTTGAAACTGTCACTCAGAACAAAACTCATTCGACACAGAAATGAAAAATATTAGAGAGAACACCAATGGAGACCAGGGCTCCCAGAAGCGTCGTGTATCAATGGCACATATTGCAAAACGTGCTTGGAGTGCAGAAATGTGAACAAACATGCATGCATACAGATCAGCAATCATGTGCACTGGCCACAGATTTCACAAGTGTTGAGCACAACACATGTATACATGAATGGCTGCCATTCATTCTAAGCTCTACGACTGCAGTGGGGGAGGAAGGGGCTTAATCTTTGCAAGGATGAAAGCAGTGACCAACACCTTTGACCCAGCTTCTGGAGGGGAATATAGTATTTGTGCATGCATGGAGATGTACCTGTCTCCGTGGAAATACAGCTGCAGCTTGTTCAGACATGTCCTTGTGTGTCTATTCCAGGGGGCCAAGGAACAGCCTTCCAGGGTTTTTGCGGCCCAAAGGGTTGGGAATGGCGGGGGTGGCAGGCCGGACTGCGGGCACTCAGAGGACGGGGGAATGTTTGTGGGGAGGGTGCCAGGTTTTGAGCAGAATGGGTAATTAAGGTTGGGAATTGGGGCACAGGGGCACCCCTCAGGGTGTGGCGCACCGGAAATATGCCCTGTTGCTAGAAGGTCCCCTGTATTTGTAAAGGGGAATCCAGCTTGCTGGATTCCCATTTACGAGTAGACCCCCTACCAAGCAAGCCTGTGAGCCAGTTCCATGAATGGGGGGTGGTCCAGTTCTAAATCAAACTGGCACCCTCCCTCATACACCTTATGAGGACTGGCCTGGTTCATCCTCGGACCACCCAAACAGGCCTGGCTCTGTCTGAGCTGGTTCGCACAACCCTATTTCTCTCCCTACTTTGTCTACACTAAGCCAGAAGCAAAGCCTGCTTGGAGTCTGCCGTTCCCCAAATCTCATCCTTCCCTAACTTCTCTGAATGTCCGGTGCACCATTATGGAATATTTTATCCCACTAATTCTTCTACTCTCTTTTCTTTCTAAAGACGAAAGCAAGAGGGCAAGCAAACAAACAAACAAACAAAAGGGAGAGGACAAGTTAAGTTAGTTAGGGCTAGTCTTTTATAGGGTTCAATTTCTGGCTATCCCCCTACTAATTGTGCAAAGAGGCACCTTTTAACGTGGTGCATCTCTTTATTTAGCAGGCCCTATCCACCCTCAGCACAGTACCTCCAGTGACTCTTGCTGGTGTCTGTCTTATGTTTCTTTTTAGATTGTGAGCCCTTTGGGGACAGGGAGCCATTTTATTTATTTAATATATTTCTGTGTAAACAGTCCTGAGCCATTTTTGGAAGGGTGGTATAGAAAATGAATGAATGAATGAATGAATGAACGAACAAATGAACGAACGAATGAATGTAATGTATTTGTCTCACTAATTTACTTTCATTCTCTTTTAATAAATTTGAATTTGTTCACTGAAACCTTGTTTTGTCCCTTTGTGTTGTTATTAGTTCCATGTATACCACAGAGGGATAGACATTACAGTAGCAGCCCTAGGCTCCGCATCTTGTAACCGTGGTTTCTGCTATAACACAGGTCCGGATGATCAAAGACAGCAAGGTTACTGAACATGAACAAAGGTTCTGCACTATGTCTGAATCCTGAAATTATTATTTTATTTTTACAAACTTGGGTAGATTTTTTCCTGACCATGAATCCATTTATATACCACATCTTTGCAGTGGAGCCTAGAAACATTTTCATTCACTGGTTTGTTTTCTTTCTGGGGGATTGACATCTAATAGTCAATTAATCCCTGCTTTGGGCCATTTTGAGGGAAGACCTTGCTGATGAATGCTAGGATACCTCATGGAAGTGGAAGAAGGGGAATGTTCTTCCTGACATTTTAGAAGATAGGTCACTTTGCCTATGTAGGACACATTCGTGATCTGTACCCACTCATTATAAAATCAATGAAATATATATAAATAAAATATAATAAAATAAATCATCTGGACGCATTGACCAGATGCCTCTTACTGCATGTTTCCCTTTCTTCTCACTCAAAGCAAGGCCCAATGACCAGCAGGCACTTGGGTCCACAAAGTGTTAACTGAATCCTGTTATTGCCTGCTAAACAACAAATATTGTTTAGGAGGGAATAAGAAATCTTCTCATGGATTGTATAGGGACCAGAGGACAGCAGGGAAAGTGTCAATCCACCCTGTAATTATCAAAATCACTATTATTCAGTTCTGCTTCTTGTGGAAGCCCCATGGCTAGCTAGAGGTCATTTAATGATAAGATAGGTTAATTATAACTCAGTAGCTCATACTAGGACACATTCACTCAGTGTTTTAAGGATTTTAAATTGCCAGTGTGTGCCCTAGAACTCAGAAGACGTTAACATGAAACAAACAAGGCTCTGTCAAATGGAATTTCTGTGTTGGTAAAGTTCTTTGTGGGTAGCCTTCTCTAGCTGACAAAGCAAGTGTACAGCTGGGGTGAGATTCAAAATTTGCAGGAGCTCAGAATGGTTCGGTTACTACCATTCCTCCTATATCTGCCTACTATTTTCAGCAGGCAAAGACATCTGCGCAGAATTCAGCACAATTCCAAGACAGGTTCCAGAGAAGACATTACCATTGGGGAATTTGGATCCTTCTTACAGGGTGTTGTGCTTCTATTCAACTTTACTGTACCACCAGACATATCCACCACAGGATAGTGAGTATTGGATCTTTTGTTTTAATGGTTGTATTGGGTCTTTTAAGTAGGGTTGATCTAATGTATGCCTATCTGGTTTAAATTATTCTAGTGGAGATTCATTATCAATGGCAGCTTCTGATATGCCTCACATGGAGGCTGCAGCATCAAAAGTCACAACAGTCTCAGGAAGACAGTTCCAGCTGACAGTTGGTCAGGAGTCATATTTTCAAATATCCAGTTTTAAATAGCTTTTCTCTATTTTGGTTAGAAGTGGGACAATCATCCTCTACTCCTGCTTCCCCTGAGTGGAGGATGTCTTTGAAGCTCTATTAGATAGACAGTCAAAACCTCTGAAAGGACATTTAGCAGCACAGGTATAGCTCAACCTTGCCTGGAAAAAGAAACTGGCAGGCATACAGAACAAGGATGCAGAGGGGCAGGGAGAAAGCAGCTAAATAGAACTGGTGCAGTAGGGAAGCAGCAATTTATGAGACCCTTCCCTTTCCCAGGAAGCCCTCTGGGCCACCTGAAAATCTGCACAGCCCTCAGGGAGATATTTTCTGGTGGAACACACCAGAACTCACCCTCATATTGTCCAAATGGAGAGGATGCCACTTTTTCTTTATTAAGGGCAGTGGCATCTCTAAGACCTCCTTTGTCATACAGCTGTATGACAAATGGCGATAGTGGGGTATAGATCAGTGGTAGAGCATCTTTTTTGCATACAATGGGTCCCAGGTTCAATCCATGACACCTCCAGGTCGGGCTGGGAAAGACGCCAGCCTGGAACTTTGGATAGCCAACACCAGTCAATGTGGACACTACTGAGCAATAGTCTGACTCGGATTAGAGCAGTTTCCTATGTCCCTAGGAATTCATGAAGGGGAGCTTTCTCCCAAAGGCTGCATATCAACAATGGGGAAAGATGTACTGGCTGCATATCTGTATGTCAGAAAAAATATACAGCTGGTATTAAAGTCATTCAACTATGTTTGCTTGTTTAACACATTTGTATTCTGACCCAAATGCAAGTCTCTGGGCGGTTTACAACAAAACAATAAAAACAACCAATAAAAAGATTAAAACATTTCAGCCATTAAAATTTAAAATGTTAAAACTATTAAAAACACAATCAACCTATTATATGTTGTCTTCCATACTTGCAAGCAGAATAAATAGAAATGCAATAGACTTGTTTTGCTGATCTATGCATGTAAAACTACATTAAAATCTCATTGCAGTTTAATGCCAAAAAATTACCAGCATGTTCTTGCCTTCATCTTTGCAATTCAAGAGATCAACAGGAATGACCACCTCTTACCCAATATCACACTGGGATTCGAAATCTATGAAAATGTTTTCAATCCGCTGAGAGCCGTTGGGAACACTCTGCAGTTCCTCTTCACAGGGCAGGGGAATCCCTTGAATTACAACTGTGACGGGAAGCAGCAGCTAGTCCTTGCCATTGGTGGGCTCACCTCCCCAAATTCCATGCAGATGGCCAGTGTCTTCAGTACCTACAAGATCCCACAGGTATGTCTGTTCCTACAGAGGAGTAGCTGTAGTCATTCAGAAATGGCTACGTTCCTGAGGTAGCTCAGTTTGGAAGCAGCTTTTGAGAAGACAAGGCTTCCTTGTCTGGAGGAGGAAAACGTCTTTTTTCGTTCCTAAAGAAGAAAGCAAGAGGGCAAGCAAACCAACCAACAAGGGGGAAAGGAGAAGGTAAGTTTGTTAGGGTTAGTCTTTTATAGGGTTTAATTTCTGGCTGTACCCCTACTAATTGTGAGGCACCTTTTAGATGAGGTGATGATTCTCTTTATTTAGCAGGGGGAGAGTAACTGCCACAATCCAACCGCAGCACACTATCTTCAATGACTGTTGCTGGTGTCTATATTTCTTTTTAGATTGTGAGCCCTTCAGGGACAGGGATCCACCTTATTTATTTATTATTTCTCTTTGTAAACCACTCTGGAAACTTTTGCAGAGAAGTGGTATAGAAATATTTGTTGTTGTTGGCTGGCTAGGGGTTCATTTTTGACAGGGCAGTTTCAATTTCAGTTTCAGTTGTGCCTAGAGAGAAAATGGGTGGGGATTAGCTACCGCTATGCTCTGAAGGTGGCTCTTTTTGGAAGCCACCCTTGAGAAGACAATGCTGAGACAAGGGCAGTTTTTCTTTTTGGAGATCTGTGAGCAGGAGTTTGGTAACAGACATCAAATGAGTTTTGTGAGGGGTTTAGTAGGGAAGTTGCATGTGGGCCCAGAAGTGGTCTCCCTTTATCAGAAACAAGACACCAAGCATGAAAAAGTGAGTACTGCCCCACTTTTGTAACTTTCCTGGAGGAAGAGCTTGATACCTTTAATTAGATGATGATTGCAGCTTAGACCAATCTGTGAAGTAAACAATCTCTATGTCTGCATTCACACAGAACATGAAACCGGAGGTTTCAAAAACTGTATGTCTGAATGTGGACAACCAGAGTTTCAACAGAAAATGAAGTTGCGGTTTTCCTCCTCTGAGAGTGATTTGCACTTTTGGTTTGTAATGAGGACCACCACCTGGACAGTTCCACCTGAGGACTTGGAACCACAGTTCCAAACCACAGTTTGTTATATGCAAATGCAGCCACTATATTCTAAATTCTAAATAACCAATAAAACCAGTTATGAAGCAAGAATACCCGCTGAAGAGGGGGTGCCTCCCAGAGTGTGACTATCTGCCTGAGGTACAGAAGTTGTGGGTGTGCGTTCGGTGCAAAGAGCTCCTGGCTCTCAGGTAACAAGTTCAAAGAGCTCCTGGCTCTCAGGTAACAAGTGCATTCTCTTGAAGCCAAGATGGCGGACCTGGAGAAGCTCAGGGAAGCAGAGAGGTTTGTGAATGAGACCCTCAGGAATGTGATAGAGGCATCCTATTCCCATGCTGACAGCTCCTCTGCTCTCATCAATGATGATGATGATGATGATGATGATGATGATGATGATGATGATGATGAATTCAATTTCTATACCGCCCTTCCAAAAATGGTTCAGGGCAGTTTACACAGAGAATTAATAAATAAATAAATAAATAAATAAGATGGCTCCCTGTCCCCAAAGGGCTCACATTCTAAAAAAAAAAATGAGATAGAAACCAGCAACAGTCACTGGATGTACTGTGCTGGGGGTGGAAAGGGCCAGTTACTCTCCCCCTGCTAAATAAAGAGAATCACCACAGTGAAAGGTGCCTCTTTGCCCAATTAGCGGGGATGAAGATCTTAGGGATGCAGGGCATCAGTCTGAAGAAGTGAGGACTGCTCTCTTAGAAGAGACACCTTCCTTGGGTAATGCTCCCAAATCCTCTCACACATACGATACTCCTCCGGGGATTGGGGGCCTCCTAGTAGTGGGCAATTTGATAATTAGGAACTGGGGAAGGTGAAGAAGAGTGCAACAAAGATGATCAGGGGCATGGTGCACCTTTCTTATAAGGTAAGTCTACAGTGTCTGGGGCTTTTTAGTTTGGAAAAGAGGTGGCTATGGGGAGACATGCTGGACGTTTATAAAATTATGCATGGAAAAGAGAGAGTGGACAGAGAGAAATCTTTCTCCCTCTCTAACAAATCTCATGGGTCTGAAGGCCAGGTAAAATAGGACCAACTAAAGGAAGTCATTTTTCACAGAGCAGAAAATTAATCTATGGAATTCTCTGCTATGGGATGTGGCAAATATAGAAAACCCCCCCCCCCAAAAGGCATGCGCTCACCTCTTGCCAGTTGGCTTCTCAGAGGCATCTGGTAGGCCACTGTGTGAAACAGCAAGGCTGTTCTTATGTTCTTGAATGGAAAGGTTTTCATCCCCTTCTAAGTTCTTAGAGTGTTTTCTCAAAAAATTAAGGAATATTTACTCAGTCTACTGTGCAATGTCTTATTTTCAATAAATTATTATTGTCATTTTCTTTCAATATTAGGGCCACAACTCCCCTGAACACATTTTCTTTCAAACTGTGTTTCAACCTTGCCCCAGCTTTCACTTTCAAGTAGGAATAGTCTTTAATTTTTCTTCATCCTGTTTAGAATCCTATCCCAGTATAAGACTCAATGGTACCAGTAGTTCCTACTCAAAATAGAAGTATTGTCTTATCTGAAATATTTGATGGAAGCTGAAATTTAGTGAATTGAAGAAGTAATACCTTGTTCAAGAACAAAGGGATATCCTTTTAATACTGTTTTTAAAAAACAAAAAACAATTTTCCCCCCTTTTAGCTGAGTTATGGATCTTTTGACCGTGTGCTAAGTGATCAAACCCGGTTCCCTTTTTTCTTCCGGATGGTTCCAAGTGAAGACCTTCAATATATCGGGATCATTTTGCTGCTGAAGCATTTCAAGTGGAATTGGATCGGTCTGCTCACATCAGATGATGACAGTGGAGAAACATTTCTCCAAAATATGAGACCAAGACTTCTCCAGAGCAATATTTGTATTGCTTTGGCACAATCCATTCCAAAAGTAACGAGTCACACATTAAATACACACACTAAAAAAATGCTGTTGGAAATAGCTAATGCTGTCTGGAAGGAAGCAAAGATGAATGTGGTTCTTGTCTATGGAGATATTCATTCTGTGGAGGGTTTACGAATGATCTTAGAATACTGCGAATTTGATCTTAAGCTTCCATTGGAGAGAGTGTGGCTCATAACTGCTCAGTGGGATTGCACAACTCTTTCTTCATGGGATAAATTCACAGGGAAATCCTTCAATGGTTCTTTGTCATTCACACTTCACACAAAAGTGGTTCCAGGATTTCAGGACTTTCTTGAGAACATAACTCCATACCAGTCTATGATCTATTTCATCCATCAGTTCTGGTGGTTTGCATTTTTCTGTTCACTCCCAAAGCATGGCTTATATGTTCCAAATCAAGACAACTGCACTGAGGAGGAGAAACTGGGGAGCCTTCCTGAATCTGTGCTTGAAATGGGCATGTCTGGGCAGAGCTATAACATCTACAATGCTGTTTATGCTGTAGCCCATGCTCTCCATACTATGTATTCTTCGAAAACTAAACAGAAGGAAATGGAGAAACTCGGGGGAGTCTTCTGTTACGGCCTGTATGTATTTCCTCCTCCTTGTTTGCATTTCACTTCTCATTGCATTAGTTCATAACTCATAATAGCAGTTCTGTGATATAATGTCTGATTGTGGCATGCAGTTCCTGAAATCCTGATTAACAAAGCACTGGTGAAGCAGTGTGAGGTAGCTTAGGCTGAGAGAGAAGAAACACCCAGAATCACCCAAGAACTTCATGGCTAAATGGGGATTTGAATCTGAATTTGGGAAATTCAATTGGAAATCAAATCAAATTGCCCTTTTAAGGGGTGACACAATTATTATGCTTTTCAACAAAAATAAATTTCAGGAAGCAAACCTTGTATCAAACATCTTGTAAATGTTTATTCAATATTCAGTATTGTTTGATGTTTTAATTTATATGTGAATATTCACTGCTGTAAGATCCTGTAATATTCTTCAACAGATATTGCTATTGCCTCCAGTGGCTTGCTACCAATATAAACATGCTTAAAGGTATATTCCTGATAGGTATATAGTATTTCTTCTCAGTGACGTCTTCTAGTTGGTGATCAAGGGATTTGTGGTTAAAGTGATAATGTTAATGCAATTTTCCACAAATTAACCCAGGGTGTGAACTTTTTCTCCTCCCAATTAGCTTCATGCTTTTCTGAGCAATATCCATTTCAACAATAGTGCTCGGGAAGAAATCTTTTTTGATGAGGAAGGGAGCCTGCCGTCAGGATACGATATCATCAACTTGGTCACATTCCCCAATGACACCTTCCAGAAAGTCCAAACTGGAAGGATGGATCCCCTGGCTCGTGAAGGAAAAAGGTTCACCATGAATGCAAGTGCTACTGTATGGAACCACAAGTTTAAAGAGGTATGGAGACCTGTCCCGCCTCACCTTGCTGGGTTCCCTGACTTTAAGGGGTTTTCTCACAACCCAGCTCCAATATCAGGAGTCAAGAGGGTTGGGAGGGAGAAATGGGCTGAAAAGAATGGAGTGCCATGATGGGGGATGCTCTGTTTCTCTCCTCTGGGCAATGCTCCAGGAGTCTCAGATTGAGGACTCCAGCAGTAGGGTCCAGATGACCTCCCGCCACCCCCGACAGCGGAAATTATCAGCCTGACCCCAGACTTGCCTTGACCATGTTTGATGCCTCTGACCTCTTTTTGTCTGCCTGCAGTCAGACCCAACTTGGCTTTTGCCTGGTTCAGGGAGTAGAGCCTGAATATGTGGATATTTGGTTTTGAGAATAATAGAAGTGGGGGGAAATCAGAACATACTTCCTTGTTGTTCCTGTTAGATGCAACCCCGTTCCCGGTGTGTTGAGAGCTGCCATCTTGGATCCAGCATGATTGCCCAGCAGGGAAGACAAGTTTGTTGCTATGATTGTGCTCAGTGTCCTGCGGGAACGATTTCAATACAGACTGGTTAAAAATATATAATGGGAAACCAAATCCAAATGTTTAAAATTCTCTATCTCCTTTTCTACATCAAATAGATGACTGAATTTCTCAACATACTTCTGTTGAACTCAAGTACCCTCTGTGCACTACACCTCCACTCACCCTGGGCCACCCCAGCACTCCCCAAGTGCAGTTATGGGGCTGCTGAAACCTCCATTATTCCCTATTGAGAAAAACCTTAAAGACGCGTAAACTTCATAAATCACTTTAAAATGATCCCTTTGCCCAATTCCTTTGAAATAATTCGGGTAGCTTACTTGCCCCCTTTGGACACTACCACCCACCACACTCCACCCTGGGCCACCCGTTTCCCCCCAATGTGAAGAGATGCATTTGCTGAAACCTCCATCATTCCCTATTGAGTAAAACCTTAAAGACACTTAAATTTTAAAAATCACTTTTTTAAAAAATCAGCCCTTTTCCCAATTCCTTAGAAATAATTCTGGTAGCTTCCTTGCCACCACTAGGCACTACCACCAACTATACTCCAACCTGGGCCATCCCTTTCCCCCTGACATGAAGGATAAAATCTTAAAGATGTGTGAACTTCAAAAAAAATCACCAAAAATCAGCCATTTACTCAATTCCTCTGAAATTTGAGTGGTAGCCTCCACCCATTAGGCACTTCCATCCCATCCCACTCTTTTGGCTCCAGGACCAGTTTTTTGGATGATAATCAGTTCATATTCAGATTTGGATTAATTCGGAACTGAATCGAATCTAGGGTGATTTGGATGGGTCTGATTTGGACCCGAAATGAAACAGAGATGTTTTGATTTGGGTCCAAAATCAAACATCAAATATCCATAATGCACACCCCTAGTGTAGATCACAGATAAAATGAAATAAATCATTAAATTAAAAACTATAAGAACAGCAAAAATAAGAGCAGCTTAAAATCTATCAACGTCACATGAGAGGGAGCACACGTTAACAACCCGGTCTGTAGTAAAACAAGCCAGTCAGCAGATTCCAGTTAAAGTTGAACAATGATTGTTTATCTTGGCAAAACAAATACTTTGTTGATGTATTTCAGATGCAGACCAGTGTGAGATGTGCCCAGAAGATCAATGTCCAAATAAGAAACAGGATCAATGCATCCCCAAAAGAATAACTTATTTATCCTATGGAGAACCATTGTAGAACCATTGGGAGTTTTGATTTCGGTCCAAATTGGAACACAGAAAATCCGAAATGCACACCCCTAGTGTAGAACACAGATAAAATGAAATAAATCATTAAATGAAAAACTATAAGAACAGCAAAAGTAAGAGCAGCTTAAAATCTATCAACATCACGTGAGAGGGAGGAAACGTTAACAACCTGCTTTGTAGTAAAACAAACCAGTCAACAGATTCGTTAAAGTTGAACAATGTTTGTGTATCTTGGCAAAACAAAGACTTTGTTGATGTATTTCAGATGCAGACCAGTGTGAGATGTGCCCAGAAGATCAATGTCCAAATGAGAAACAGGATCAATGCATCGCCAAAACGATGACCTATTTATCCTATGGAGAACCATTGGGAGCGGTTTTGATTTCTTTTGCTCTTTTGTTTTCCCTGATCACCTTTGCTGTGATTGGGATCTTCATTCTGTTCCACAAAACTCCCATTGTGAAAGCCAATAACTGGAGCATTACCTGTACGCTACTCTCCTCTCTGCTGCTTTGCTTTCTCTGCTCCTTCCTATTCATTGGTCAGCCTAGGAAGGTGACCTGCCTCCTCAGACAAACCGTGTTTGGCATCACCTTTACTGTTGCTCTTTCTTCTGTGTTGGCCAAAACCATCACTGTCGTTCTGGCCTTCCTGGCTACCAAGCCAGGAAACAGGTTGAGGAGATGGATAGGGAAGAGACTGGCAGTATCAGTCATCATTCTCTGTTCACTTATTCAAACTGGAATCTGTGCTGTGTGGCTGGCAAACACTCCCCCTTTCCCAGAGTTTGACATGCACTCTCAGATCAGTGAGATCATTGTGCAATGCAATGAAGGCTCAAACACCATGTTCTACATCGTCCTGGGCTACATGGGTTTTCTGGCCATCATCAGCTTCACTGTGGCCTTCCATGCTAGAAAGTTACCAGATAGCTTTAATGAAGCCAAGCTGATCACCTTCAGCATGCTGGTCTTTTGCAGTGTTTGGATTACTTTTGTCCCAAGCTACTTGAGCACCAAGGCGAAATACATGGTGGCTGTGGAGCTCTTCTCCATCATGGCCTCTAGTGGTGGACTGTTGAGTTGTATCTTCCTCCCCAAATGCTACATTATTATTCTTAGACCTGATCTGAACACCAGAGAGCAACTAGTAAGGAAACAATATTGAGACACTGGACTCTTTCAGCCTTTTCTTGTTCTTCGGCACCATGTCTCTCATCATTATATTCCCATATTAGTAGTGAAGGAAGGCGTAGATTAGAGAATACAGTCAACATGGGTTGTATCGGTGACTAAGCGTGGGTGATATCGGGACAATGGGGGGAACTGTGGAAGAGCTGCTTGAACAATGAGCCATATTGCACAGCTCTGGCACTGCTTTGAAGGACACATCAGCCCGGTAGCACCATGTGTCCAGAATGCAGCACTGGATGTCAGCCAGCCTACAGTGTGGGCCACAGACTAATAGTTCTCTCAAAGAAGGGAGATAACTGTAGACAGGCTTATACTTAAGGTTAGTTGAAAAAAGAATGGCTGACAACCAGACTAACGCAGTGTGTGGCCATCAAATGAAGCTCGTGTGTATGACATGCATTCCACATTCATCCAGATCATGGTGCAGTGCAATGAAGATCATTGCAGTGCAATGAAGGGTCTGTTACATGGGTTTTCTGGCCATCATCAGCTTCACTGTGGCCTCCCTTGCTAGAAAGTTACTGATGGATTTAAATTTATTTATTTATTTATTTATTTATTATGTATTTAGTATTTAACATATTTTTATACCGCCCAAAACTTACGTCTCTGGGTGGTTTACAAGATAAAAACAAAAGTAAAACATTAGTTAAAAACAAAAACAAGAGATTTTAAACAAAATATAAAATTTTTGAAACAATATTCTAAAAATAAACATTAAAACAATTGAATGAAGCCAAGCATATCACCTTCAGCATGCTCGTCTTCTGCAGTGTTTGCATGTCCTTTGTTCCAAACTACTTGAGCACCATAGAGAAATACATGGTGGCTGTAGAGGTCTTCTCCATCTTGGCCTCTAGTGGTGGACTGTTGAGTTGTATCTTCCTCCCCAAATGCTACATTATTATTCTTAGACCTGATCTGGACACCAGAGAGCAGTTTGTATGGGGAAAGAATTGTGGCATTGAAGTCTTTGGTTGTTTTTGTTGAGTAATTTCCTACTATTCCTCCTATTTATTATTTTATTTATTATTTATTATTAAAACTTTTATACTGCCCTTCCAAAAGTCCCAGGGTGGTTTACATTAAAACACCATTAAAATCAGTTAATAATTAAAACAAAAATTATAAAGCATAAAACAATGATTAACAATTAAAAACATTGTAAAATAGCAACTAAATAATCAGAACCATTTAAAAACAAGTTTTAAAAAGCTGAGAAATCCTGGTTGAAGAGATGTTTATTCAGAAGTTGTTTAAAAATTGCCAGAGATGAGGAGGCTCACATTCCAGCAGGGAGCGCATTCCACAATATCGGGGCAGCAGCCGAGAAGACCCATCTCTGTGTAGCCACCAAATGAGTTGGCAGTAACTGGAGAAAGACCTCCTCATAGCAAAGAAGATGCTCTCTTAAATACCCAGTGCCTAAGCCGTTTAGGGCTTTATAAGTTATAACTAGCACTTTGTATTTTGTCCGGAAACCTATTGGCAGCCAGTGTATCTCCATCAGTAAAGGAGTAAGGAGGTCTCTCCAAGATGACCCAGAGACCAGCCTGGCTGCTGCATTCTGAACCAACTGAAGTTTCCAGATTACGTACAAAGGCAACCCCACGTAGAGCGCATTACAGAAGTCAAGTCTGGAGGTTACCAACAGATGTACCACTGGTTTGAGGTCACAGATCTCAAGAAACGAGCACAGCTGGTGTATCAGCAGGAGCTGAAAGAAAGCACCCCTGGCCCCTGCCTCAACCTGAGAAACCAGGGAGAGGTGTGGCTCCATAAATACTCTCAGACTGCGAACCTGTTCCTTTTGGGAAATGTGACCCCGTCTAGAACAGGTAGATCAAAATAGTCTCTAGAGTTCTGACTCCGCACAGTAAGTACCTCCATCTTATCTGGATTTCAGCTTCAGTTTATTCTCCCTCATCCAGCCCATTACTGCTTCCAGGCAGGCATTTAGGGAAGATATGCCAACTCCTGAAGACGTTGACATGGAGAAGTAGATCTGGGTGAACTCCTGAGCCGCACGGGACAAATTGGTCCCAAAATGAACATTGAAGTCCCCTAGCACCAAAATCTGTGAGACTCCAACGCAACTTTCACGGACAAGGCTGTGAGCTCAGTAAGGGATTCTGTTGGGCAACGGGGCAATCGGTACACCAACAAAAGTCCCAAACTATCCCTGGTCCCCAAACTCAAGTACACACATTCAATATGGTCCGATACCCTAACAGGGAGATATTATCCTTATAGACCACAGCCACTCCACCCCCCCGCCCACATCCCCTCACCCTCTCCTCTACAGAATATCCTGGAGAAAGAAGCTGGGACCAGGCTGGGCCACTAGCCTCCCTCAACCAAGTCTCGGTAATACACACCAGGTCGGCCCCTTCATCCATGATCAGATCATGGGTGAGTTCTGATTTATTTTGGACCAACCTGGCATTGCAGAGGAGCAAAGTAAGGTTATGTGGGGTGTTGGCAGTGCTCCCCGAGGTCAAAGAGCTGGCAGGACAGCTAGAAGGGGAGACAGCTATTAGGTTTCTGACTACCCTTCCCCTGGAACAGCCTTCTGACCTGCCTGTGGGGGCCAAGAAGGAAATTTTTGGGTCGCACCAGAATGGCACTAGGCATGGCCTTTTTTTGCCTACTTCTCACTGAGTCCTTTGGCTTTCAGGCATAGGTTGGCACTGAAGGAACCGTTCACTTGGCAGGAGAGTGCTGGTGTTGGGTAGGTAGATTGAATAACAGTGTTCGGCTGGAGGCCAATTTGGGGTGGGAGCAGGGCCGGATTAAACTAGGGTGGGGCCTGTAACATATGTCATAAAGGGGTCCCAAATTTTTAAAATGCACATAAATTTTAAAACATAAATTATTTACCTGCTTAGTAAAGTCATTCAGTTTTTTCACTTGCTGTACATATCATATGACAGCCAAGGCAATGTTAAGGAGTGCTGTCAGGGCTGGACTGGGGACAATAAGATGCGGTGGAATTTATGTGGAGAGGGCGCCAGGTTTTGAGCAGAATGGCTACTTAAGGGTGGGAGTATTCATTGCTGCCTAGTGCAGCAGGGCACAGTCAACATGTTGACCAGGATTCCCTCGATGGTGTGCACGTGTGAATGGTGAGCACCTTGTGTTTTTGATGTAAGCTCAGTTAATTGTAGCTCCCGCATAGATTGAATCAGGAAGGCCCCACTCTGAATGCACATGGTGCCTACACACTGCCTTGAAACTGTCACTCAGACCAAACTCACTCCACACTCAGATGAAAAAAAATTAGAGAGAACACTGATGAAGACCAGGGCTCCCAGATGCATCGTGTATGAATGGCACATATTGGAATACGTGCTTGGAGTGCTTGTAGAAATGTGGAAAAAAAAATATGCCTGAATACAGATCAGCAATATGGTTCACTGGCCACAGATTTCACAAGTGTTGAGCACACATGAATGGCTGCTGTTAATTCTCATCTCTGAGATTGCAGTCGGGGAGCAAAGGGGTTTAATCTTTGCAAGGATGATAGCAGTGCCCTCCACCTTTGACACAGCTTCTGGAGGGGAATATAGTATTTTTGCATACATGGAGATGTACCCCACCCACCCCCACAGACAATGCCTCTGCATATTCCTCCCATCAAAATGATAGGCATTTTGCGAGCCAATAAATCATGCAGCAAGGTGTGCATTGAAGATTGGGGTGGGTTGGGGAGGTTGAAAGGAGGGATCACTGTTGTATCAGGCAAAAAGGTGTCCCTTCCTACTTCAAATCTGGAAACATAAACCCACACAGACAGGTCATGCTAAAAACTCTGGTCCTGAAGTCATGACTAAGGAGGAAAAGCAAAAACCATTGATGAAAAGGCAGGCAAGTGGGGCAGGTGGCAGCGGGGGGAGAGGACAACCTCCATCTAAACCATCTGATTCACACAATACATGGCAGAGAGTGAACTGAATGAAATTACTATGGTCCAGGACCAGCAGACAGTACCTGCGAACCAACAAATCACACATACAGGTCAGAGGCAATTTCCGTTGTTGGAAAAATAATGTGGCCACCTTTGAGACCCAGATCCCTCTTTCCACACCCCACTAGTCATGAGAACAATCCTCAAAGGTCTCTTTCCAGGATCTGCTTACAGAACAACATGCTCCTTCCTTCAGAGGTCAAACAAGAGAACCAACCGGCTTCCTTAAAGATTGGTGGGTTTCACAGGAGAGGCTTCTTGGAAAGTCACCTGTGGGTTCAAGCAGTGCTCTAGGTAAGTACGTGTGAACTGGGGAGTGAGAGATCCCTTACTCTCTTCTACATACACACACATACCCCTTGCTCAGTTTGAGACTCCAGAAAGAGAAGGTGGCACCAGTAGATTACAAGCAGAAAGGCACATGGGAATGCAGGGGGGGATATGTGTCCCTAAATAGCTCCCTCTCTCACACACATGCAAAAATGCACATTGGCACCAACTCATTCTCCTAACGGTGGGGGGATTTTGCAAGCAGAAAAGACAAGACACCATGTGAAGGGCGAAGGACGGGAAGCCCGGCGTCCCTGCGTGAAAGCGCAGGCTGGCACTCAGGAGACTGAGCAGAGCAGCACGGAGAGATACGACTCAGCTATGCGCAGGCGCCTGAATTGTTTTATCTCCCCGCCCTCTCTGCCCACAGTCAATCACAAACTAAAAGATGGAAACTGAGCCACATCGCAGGGCTTGTGGGATTTGGAGTTTCTTTCCTCCAAGAGCTTCCATGGAAAATGCTTCACTTCCAGTTAGCGGCAGAAGAACTACAATTCTCAGGTGCCAAAGGGTGACGATGATAGAGTCACTCGTGATCTGAGCCACCGTTCTCTCGAATACTGGGCCCTCGAAAGTGTGGGGCCTGTAGCATTTGCTACTTTTGCTACTAGGTTAATCTGGCAATGGTGAGGTGGCCAAGGAACAGCCTTCCAGGGTTTTTGCAGCCCAAAGTGTTGGGAATGGGGGGGGGGAGGCTCGACTCACCAAATCAGAGTTCCCCTCCCCCCACCCAGCTGGTTGCTGTGCCCGTTGTCATCAGTTGAGTTTTCTTTACATTTAGTCATAGTCCCATTTTTTCACTGTGCTCCTTGACTTTCATTACTAGAGCTTGCAGATATTCCGCATTCTCCACTATGAGAATGGTGTCATCTGTATAGTATTGGTTATTGATGTTTCTTCCTCCAACTTTAAAACCACGCTCATCTTCTTCCAATCCAGCTTCTCTCAGTATATGTTCAGCATATAAATTGAATAAAAAGGGAGAAAGTATACAGCCTTGTCTTACTCTGAACGTCTGGTTCACCACTATGGAGTAAATCCACCTGTCTCCGTGGAAACACAGCTGCAGCTCATTCAGACATGTCCTCGGGTGTCTATTCCAGGGGGCCAAGGAACAACCTTCCAGGGATTTGGCGGCCCAAAGGGTTGGGAATGGCGGGGGTGGCAGGCTGGACTGTGGGCCCTGAGAGGGCGGGGGAATGTTTGTGGGGAGGGCGCCGGGTTTTGAGCAGAATGGGTAATTGAGGGTGGGAATTGGGGCGCAGGGGCACCCCACAGGGTGTGGCACACCGGGAATATTCCCTGTTGCCCTGTGGGCCAATCTGAGCCCGGGTGGCTCGACTCACCAACTCAGAGATCCCCTCCCCACACGTGCGCTTTAAAGTTTTAACAGGAAAGCCTTTTTAGGCTAGGAGATCCCCTGTATTTGTAAAGGGGAATCCCAGCTGGATTCCCAGTTACAAGTATATCCCCCGCCGTACCAGCCTGCAAGCCAGTTTCATGAAATGGGGGGGGGGTTCAATTCTAACTTGGACTGGCACCACCCCCCCTTTTGAGGGCCGGTCTGGTTCATCCTCGGGCCACCCAAACTGGCCTGGCTCAGTCTGAGCTGGTTTGCACAACCCTCTTTCTCTCCCCTCTCTGTCTACACTAAGCCAGAAGCAAAGCCTCTTTGGAATCCGCCTCTTTGGAATCTCATCCTTCCCTACCTTCTCTGAATATCCAGTGCACCACTATGGGATATTTTATCACACTAATTCTGCCATGTAATGTATTTGTTTCACTAATTTACTTTCATTCTCTTTTAATAAATTTGAATTTGTTCACTGAAACCTTGTTTTGTCCCTTTGTTTTGTTATTAGTTCCATGTCTACCACAGAGGGATAGACATTACAGTAGCAGCCCTAGGCCCCGCATATTACAAACCCGCATATTACAAATCCGTAACCGTGGTTTGTGCCATAACACAGGTCCGGATGATCAAAGACAGCAAGGTTACTGAACATGAACAAAGGTTCTGCACTATGTCTGAATCCTGAAACTATTATTTTATTTTTACAAACTTGGGTAGATTTTTTCCTGACCATGAATCCATTTATATACCACATCTTTGCAGTGCAGCCTAGAAACATTTTCATTCAATTGATTATTTTCTTTCTTGGGGATTGACTTCTAATACTTGTCCATCCCTGCTTGGGCCATTTTGCGGGAAGACATTGCTGATGAATGGTAGGATACCCTATGGAAGTGGAAGGATACCCTATGGAAGTGGAAGAAGGGGAATGTTCTGCCTGACATTTTAGAAGTTAAGTCACATTGGCTATGTAGGACACATTGGTGATCTGTACCCACTTGTTATAAAATCAATGAAATACATGAAAATAAAATAAAATAAATCATCTGGATGCATTTACCAGAAGCCCCTTACTGCATATTTAGTTTTCAACGCACTCAACTCAAGGCCCAATGACCAGCAGGCACTTCGGTCCACAAAGTGTTAACTGAATCCTGTTATTGCCTGCTAAATAGCACATATTAGTTAGGAGGGAATAAAAAATGTTCTCTTGGATTGTATGGGGACCAGAGGACTGTAGGGAAAGTGTCAATCCACCCTGAAATTATCAAAATCACTATTATTCAGTTCTGCTTCTTGTGGAAGCCCCATGGGTAGCTAGAGGTCATTTAATGATAAGATCGGTTAATTATAACTCAGTAGCTCATACCAGGCTACACTCACTCAGTGTATAAGAATTTTTAAATGCCCGTGTGTAACCTAGAACTCAGGAGAAGTTAACATGAAACAAACAAGGCTCTGTCAAATGGAATTCCTGTGTTGGTAAAGTTCTTTGTGAGTAGTCTTCTCTAGCTGACAAAGCAAGTGTACAGCTTGGGTGAGATTCAAAATTTGCAGGAGCTCAGAATGGTTTGGTTACTACCATTCCTCCTATATCTGCCTGCTATGTTCAGCAGGCAGAACAACAGGCAAAGACATCTGTGCGAAATTCAGCACAATTCCAAGACAAGTTCCAGAGAAGACATTACCATTGGGGAATTTGTATCCTTCTTACAGGGTGGTGTACTTTTATTCAACTTTACAGTACTACCAGACATATCCACAACAGGATAGTGAGTAGTGCGTTTTTTGTTTTAATGGTTGTATTGGGTCTTTTAGGTAGGGCTGATCTACTGTATGCCTATCTGGTTTAAATTATTCTAGTGGAGATTCATTATCAATGGCAGCTTCTGATATGCCTCGCATGGAGGCTGCAGCATCTAGCCATGGTGTGTGAATGGACCTTAGCAAATCTAATATCACAGTCTGATCTTTAATCATTTGCATTCCAAATCTCCTGGGTTTGATCTCTGGCATCTCCAGGCACGGCTGGGAAACTGCTCTGTCTGAAACCAGATTCCCTGCCAGTCCCAATAAAGAATAGTGACCTAGCTAGACCAATGGCCTGACCAATGGCAACTTGATATGTTTGCATGTCCATACATCATACCAAGCACAATGATTTCCAAGGGGGTATATTCGTGTGTATTCAGATGTATGTGAACCAACACTATTCCTAGGGTTCTTGATTGCTCACCCAACTATCAAAAGTTAAAACTTTCTAAGGAAGCCAGTTCCAGTTGACACTTACTCAGGAGTTGTATTTTCACATTTTCAGTTTTAAATAGTTTTTCTCTATTTTGGTTAGAAGTGGGACAATCATCCTTTAGGAAAAGGACATATAGCAGCACAGTATAGCTCAACGTTGACTGGAAAAAGAAACTGGCAGGCATACGGTACAAGGATGCAGAAGTGTAGGGAGAGAGCAGCTAAATAGAACTGGTGCAGTAAGGAAGCAGCAATTTATGAGACCCTTACCCTCCTCAGGAAGCCCTCTGGGCCACCTGAAAATCTGCACAGCCCTCAGGGACATATCTTCAGGTGTAACACCTGAAGAGAGGGCTTTTGGGGGAAGGGGAATGTGCAGAAAATTGCTGCTTCCCTGCTGAGCAGGTGCAGTTAGTTAGGCAGTTCTGTTAGATGGCTTTCTTGCTGCACCACTGAATCCTTTCTCTCTATGTCAGCAACATTCCCCGATGTTTGGGCAAAACCCTTGTGGTTGTCCGTGCACTGGAGATAGCGCTTCTGCTAATGTCATAGGTGTTCAGCTGTGTATGCAGGGAACAGGGGATAGAGAGGACCTCATTCAGGTCTGTCATAATACTCCCTCTCTCCCCTGCCAAGCGGTTACAATAATGGTTTATGGTGGAGGGGTGGGGGTTTGCATCCGGACAGACAGTGGATAATACTCTTTTTATTCCTCCCCAATTGTTCTTTCCAGTGCATGACTCTACTCCTGCCTCCCCTGAGTGGAGGCTGTCTTTGAAGCTCTATTAGAGTCAAAACCTCTGAAAGGAAAATCAGACACACCAATACAAATATTCTCAGCAGGAATATTGATCGGTATTGCTACATCTTTCACATTAACCTATGATCTTAGGAACTCACCCTCATATTGTCGAAATGGAGAGGATGCCACCTTTTCTTTATGGAGGGCAGCAGCATCTCTAAGACCTCCTTTGTCATACAGCTGTATGACAAATGGCGATAGTAAAGTATAGATCAGTGGTAGAGCATCTTTTTTTCATGCAGTGGGTTCAAGGTTCAATCCATGACACCTCCAGGTCGGGCTGGGAAAGACTCCAGCCTGGAACTTTGGATAGCCATCACCAGTCAATGTAGACACCACTGAGCAATAGTCTGACTCGGATTAGAGCAGTTTCCTATGACCCTAGGAATTCATGAAGGGGAGCTTCTCCCAATGGCTGCATATCAACAATGGGGAAAGATGTACTGGCTGCATATCTGTATGTCAGGAAAAATATACAGCTAGTCTTAAAGTCATTCAACTATGTTTGTTTGTTTAACACATTTGTATTCTGCCCAAAATGCAAGTCTGGGCGGTTTACAACAAAACAATAAAAAGAACCAATAAAAAGATTAAAACATTTCAACCATTAAAATTTAAAATGTTAAAACAATTAAAAACACAATCAAACTATTATATGTTGTCTTCCATACTTGCAAGCAGAATAAATAGAAATGCAATAGACTTGTTTTGCTGATCTATGCATGTAAAACTACATTAAAATCTCTTTACAGTTTAATGCCTAAAAATTACCAGCATGTTCTTGCCTTCATCTTTACAATTCAAGAGATCAACAGGAATGACCACCTCTTACCCAATATCACACTGGGATTTGAAATCTATGACAATGTTTTCAATCCGCTGAAAGCCGTTGGGAACACTCTGCAGTTCCTCTTCACAGGGCAGGGGAATCCCTTGAATTACAACTGTGACGGGAAGCAGCAGCTAGTCCTTGCCATTGGTGGGCTCACCTCCCCAAATTCCATGCAGATGGCCAGTGTCTTCAGTACCTACAAGATCCCACAGGTATGTCTGTTCCTAGCGATGACTAGCTGTAGTCATTCAGAAATGGCTACGTTCCTGAGGTAGCTCAGTTTGGAAGCAGCTTTTGAGAAGACAAGGCTTCTCAAGTGGAAGACAAGTGGAAAACAAGTGGAAGACAAGTGGAGAACATTTGTTTTTGTTCCTAAAGGAGAAAGCAAGAGGGCAAGCAAACAAACCAACAAGGGGGAAAGGACAAGGTAAGTTTGTTAGGGCTAGTCTTTTATAGGGTTTAATTTCTGGTTGTACCCCTACTAATTGTGCAAAGAGGCACCTTTTTGATGTGGTGATGATTCTCTTTATTTAGCAGGGGTAGAGTAACTGGCACAATCTAACCGCAGCACAGTACCTTCAATGACTGTTGCTGTTGTCTATATTTCTTTTTACATTGTGAGCCTTTCAGGGACAGGGATCCACCTTATTTATTTATTATTTCTCTTTGTAAACCACTCTGGAAACTTTTGCTGAGAAGTGGTATAGAAATATTTGTTGTTGTTGGCTGGCTAGGGGTTCATTTTTGACAGGGCAGTTTCAATTTCAGTTTCAGTTGTGCCTAGAGAGAAAATGGGTGGGGATTAGCTACATCTTTGCTCTGAAGGTGGCTCAGTTTGGAGGCCACCCTTGAGAAGACAATGCTGAGACAAGGGCAGTTTTTCTTTTTGGAGATCTGTGAGCAGCAGTTTGGTAACAGACATCAAATGAGTTTTGTGAGGGGTTTAGTAGGGAAGTTGCATGTGGGCCCAGAAGTGGTCTCCCTTTATCAGAAACGAGACACCAAGCATGAGAAGGTGAGTCCTGCCCCACTTTTGTAACTTTCCTGGAGGAAGAGCTTGATACCTTTAATTAGATGATGATTGCAGCTTAGACCAATCTGTGAAGGAAACAATCTCTATGTCTGCATTCACACAGAACACGAAACCGGAGGCGAAGTGACCTCCAGTTTCAAAAAGAAAATGAAGTTGCGGTTTTCCTCCCCTGAGAGTGATTTGCACTTTTGGTTTCTAATGAGGACTACCACTTGGATAGTTCCACCAGAGGTCTTGGAACCACAGTTACAAACCACAGTTTGTTATATGCAAAGGCAGCCACTATATTCTAAATTCTAAATAACCAATAAAACCAGTTATGAAGCAAGAATGCCTGCAGCAGAGGGGGTGCCTCCCAGAGTGTGACTATCTGCCTGAGGTGCAGAAGTTGTGGGTGTGCGTTCGGTGAAAACAGCTCCTGGCTCTCAGGTAACAAGTGCATTCACTTGAAGCCAAGATGGCGGACCTGGAGAAGCACAGGGAAGCACAGAGGTTTGTGGATGAGACCCACAGGAATGTGATAGAGGCATCCTATTCCCATGCTGACAGCTCCTCTGCTCTCATAGATGATGACGATGATGATGATGATGATGATGATGATGATGATGAAGAATTCGATTTCTATACCGCCCTTCCAAAAAATGGCTCAAGGCGGTTTACACAGAGAAATAATAAATAAATAAGATGGCTCCCTGTCCCCAAAGGGCTCACATTCTAAAAAAAAAATACAAGCTAGAAACCAGCAACAGTCACTGGAGGTACTATGCTGGGGGTGGATAGGGCCAGTTACTCTCCCCCTGCTAAATAAAGAGAATCACCACAGTGAAAGGTGCCTCTTTGCCCATTTAGCAGGGGATGAAAATCTTAGGGATGCAGGGCATCAGTCTGAAGAAGAGAGGAATGCTCTCTTAGAAGGGACACCTTCCTTGGTAATGCTCCCAAATCCTCTCACACATAGGATACTCCTCCGGGGATTGGGGGCCTCCTAGTAGTGGGCAATTTGATAATTAGGAACTGGGGAAGGTGAAGAAGAGTGCAACAAAGTTGATCAGGGACATGGTGCACCTTTCTTATAAGGTAAGTCTACAGTGTCTGGGGCTTTTTAGTTTGGAAAAGGGGTGGCTATGGGGAGACATGATGGACGTTTATAAAATTATGCATGGAGAAGAGAGAGTGGACAGAGAGAAATCTTTCTCCCTCTCTAACAAATCTCATGGGTCTGAAGGCCAGGTAAAATAGGACCAACTAAAGGAAGTCATTTTTCACAGAGAAGAAAATTAATCTATGGAATTCTCTGCTATGGGATGTGGCAAATATAGAACCAAAAAAAAAAAGGCATGCCCTTACCTCTTGCCAGTTGGCTTCTCAGAGGCATCTGGTAGGCCACTGTGTGAAACAGCAAGGCTGTTCTTATGTTCTTGAATGGAAAGGTTTTCATCCCCTTCCAAGTCCTTAGAGTGTTTTCTCAAAAAATTAAGGAATAATTACTCAGTCCACTGTGCAATGTCTTGTTTTCAATACATTATTATTGTCATTTTCTTTCAGTATTAGGGCCACAACTCCCCTGAACACATTTTCTTTCAAACTGTGTTTCAACCTTGCCCCAGCTTTCACTTTCAAGTAGGAATAGTCTTTAATCTTTCTTCATCCTGTTTAGAATCCTATCCCAGTATAAGACTCAATGGTACCAGTAGTTCCTACTCAAAATAGAAGTATTGTCTTATCTTAAATATTTGATGGAAGCTGAAATTTAGTGAATTGAAGAAGTAATACTTTGATCAAGAACAAAGGGATGTCCTTGTAATACTCTTTTTAAAAAACAATTTTCCCCCATATAGCTGAGTTATGGATCTTTTGACCCTGTGCTAAGTGACCAAACCCGGTTCCCTTTTTTCTTCCGGATGGTTCCAAGTGAAGACCTTGAATATATCGGGATTATTTTGCTGCTGAAGCATTTCAAGTGGAATTGGATTGGTCTGCTCACATCAGATGATGACAGTGGAGAAACATTTCTTCAAAATATGAGACCAAGACTTCTCCAGAGCAATATTTGTATTGCTTTGGCACAATCCATTCCAAAAGTAACAAGTCGCACTTTAAATACACACACTAAAAAAATGCTGTTGGAAATAGCTAATGCTGTCTGGAAGGAAGCAAAGATGAATGTGGTTCTTGTCCATGGGAATAGTCATTCTATGGAGGGTTTACGAATAATCTTAGAATCCTACGAATTTCATCTTAAGCTTCCATTGGAGAGAGTGTGGCTCATAACTGCTCAGTGGGATTGCACAACTCTTTCTTCATGGGATAAATTCACAGGGAAATCCTTCAATGGTTCTTTGTCATTCACACTTCACACAAAAGTGGTTCCAGGATTTCAGGACTTTCTTGAGAACATAACTCCATACCAGTCTATGATCTATTTCATCCATCAGTTCTGGATGTTTGCATTTTTCTGTTCACTCCCAAAGCATGGCTTATATGTTCCAAATCAAGACAACTGCACTGGGGAGGAGAAACTGGGGAGCCTTCCTGAATCTGTGCTTGAAATGGGCATGTCTGGGCAGAGCTATAACATCTACAATGCTGTTTATGCTGTAGCACATGCTCTCCATTCTATGTATTCACTGAAAGCTAAACAGAAAGAAATGGAGAAACACGGGGGAAAGAGTCTTTTGTTGTGGCCTGTATGTTTCCTCCGCTTTGTTTCCATGTCACTTCTCATTGTATTAGTTCATAACTCATAATAGCAGTTGTGAAATAATGTCTGATTGTGGCATGCAGTTCCTGACATCCTGATTAGCAAAGCACTGGTGAAGCAGTGTGAGTTGGTTTAGGCTGAGAGAGAAGAAACTCACTCAGAATCACACAGAATCACCCATGATCTTCATGGCTAAATGGAGATTTGAATTTGAATTTGAAAAATTCAATTGGAAATCAAATCAAATTGCCCTTTTAAGGGAAGAGACAATTATTATGTTTTCAACAAAAATAAATTTCAGGAAGCAAACCTTATATCAAACATCTTGTAAATGTTTATTCAATATTCAGTATTGTTTTATGTTTTAATATGGCTGATACCCATTCCACAATAAGGTAAATGGATATCAGTTTTTCCAAAAGTCTTTCCCTTTGTTATAATTATCCCCAAATTGCTTTGTATATCAATTTATATTTGAATATTCACTGCTGTAAGATCCTGTACTATTCTTCAACAGAAATTGCTATTGCTTCCAGTGGCTTCCTACCAATATAAACATGCTTAAAGGTATATTCCTGATAGGTATATAGTATTTCTTCTCAGTGACATCTTCCAGTTGGTGATCAAGGGATTTGTTGTTAAAGTGATAATGTTAATGCAATTTTCCACAATTTGACCCAGGGTGTGAACTTTTTCTCCTCCCAATTAGCTTCATGCTTTTCTGAGCAATATCCATTTCAACAATAGTGCTGGGGAAGAAATCTTTTTTGATGAGGAAGGGAGCCTGCCGTCAGGATACGATATCATCAACTTGGTCGCATTCCCCAATGACACCTTCCAGAAAGTCCAAACTGGAAGGATGGATCCCCTCGCTCGTGAAGGAAAAAGGTTCACCATGGATGGAAGTGCTACTGTATGGAACCACAAGTTTAAAGAGGTATGGAGACCTGTCCCGCCTCACCTTGCTAGTTTCTCTGACTTTAAGGGGTTTTCTCACAACCCAGCTCCAATATCAGGAGTCAAGAGGGTTGGGAGGGAGAAATGGGCTGAAAGGAATGGAGTGCCCTGATGGGGGTGCTCTGTTTCTCTCCTCTGGGCAAAGTTCCAGGGGTCTCAGATTGAGGACTCCAGCAGTAGGGTCCAGGTGACCTCCCCCACTCCCTGACAGAGGAAATTATAAGCCTGACCCCAGATTTGCCTTGACCATGTTTGATGCCTCTGACCTCTTTTTGTCTGCCTGCAGTCAGACCCACCTTGGCTTTTGCCTGGTTCAGGGAGTAGACCCCTATTCCATACTCTTCATATGTGGATATTTGGTTTTGAGAATAATAGAAGGGGTGGGCGGAATCGGAACACAGAGGCGTAACAATAGGGGGGCAGGGGGGCACGTGCCCTAGGCGCCACTCTTGCTGGTCACGTGGGGGGCTCCAAAAAGTCCCATCTCCCCCCCCCCCCCCGCCGATCTCTTTTTTAAAAATTATTTATCGGCAGTCAAAGGAACGCGTGGCGCCCCCTCCCACGAGCGGACCCTGCCGCGGCCGCCCGCACCCCCCCCCCCATTTCATTGTTTGGGAAGAAGAAGGAAGGCAGCAAGAGCAAGGCTTCTAGCAGAGCCCCCGCTTGTGCTCGCTTTTCCTCTCGCAGGAGCTGTTTACGGTTTGGCTCCTGGGTAACCCACCCACCCACTGACTTCACCACACCAGTGAGAGCTGAACTCCTGGGGGATGGAGGCTCCCTCGCAGGATGGCCCGCCGATAAGCCTCGCTCGGTCTCAGAAGAAATGCTTGTTGTGCTTTGAGCGAGGGAGGGGCAAAGGCGTACACGCGCTCCGGGAGCTCCCCTTGCCAGGGCGGCTGCTGCTGCTTCCTTTGCTCAGAGAAGCCACAAGCGGCGGCTAGGGTGTTTCTCTGGGCTTGCAGCTGCACGGCCAAGCCGAGAGACTTTGGGAAGAGAAAGAGCCATTATGATGTTGGGGCGCAGAGAGACCACTTCTCCAGATGAACCGCCAGGTCAGTACAGCCGTTTTTGCCCTGCTGTTTGGTAGAGTGAGTCCCTCCACACCAGTTCCGCTCCATACTGTTGCAGCGCCCGTTGCCTTCCTGTGAAAAGCCCCAGTCAGCACAGAGACAGTCAGCAGGATCAAGTGCTGCCGGGCTGTGAACTCTGTCCCACGATCCACTCGCCGCGGAGAGACAGAGGGTGGCACAAAGGCCCTGGCGTGCAAGGATTCTGCCCCCCGCCTCCGACTCCACGCCACTCCAGGGATCTCGCGCGCACTGCTTGAGCAAATCTGGTACTTGCAAGCCGCTCGTCCGCCCACGCGTGTGCCATTGCCAGAGGCATGTCCTTTCCTGTGCTAGGGGGGAAACGGGCATGGTATTTCTAAGATCAAAACATTTTTAACCAGGGAATCCAACTACACATCCCCCCGCCCCATTTAATACATTTCTGTGCCATCAAAGTATACACTCTCATGCTGGTTTACAACCAACAAAAAATAAAACAAAAACAGTTAAAACATAAGTTGATGTCGGCGATGCAATGCACCTATTAACTCTGTCTGCAGTTTAAATAAGGATTGATAGGGAGAGTTTAAATAAGGACAAAATGTGTGTGCATCCATTGTTGATTAACAAATAGACCTTTCTTATAACAACATCAGAGCAACTGAAGAAGGCAGAAGTTGAAACGTATTGCACATTATATTTCTGTTTGTTAATCAACAATAAATGTATTCTATTCTTTTTTATTAACTGTCTCTTTCTGGGGCTCCAGAAAATACTTGTATGGAGTTCTCTTTGCAGCTTTAGAAATAGTCAGTCTCTGTGTGTGTGTTGTGTGTGTGTGTGTATATATATAAAAATATGTAATGAGTGTGTGTGTATGTATATGTATGAATGAATAAATGTATGCATGCATGATGCAGAGATAAAGGGATAATTTAAATAGAGACAACATATGTGTACACAGCTGCAGATGTATTTATTCTCATATATATATATCAACACACAAACACATATTCATTTTCTTGATCCTATCACTATGAAAATACACATTTCGTGTTAGTAAGTAAGCCCCTTTGGTAAGTAGGTAAGTAAGCCCCTTTGAACTTAAAGGGACTTACTTCTGAGTAAATAAATTCAAGTTGATTTAAGTGGGGGAAAAGGTTTAAGGTTTTTCTGAAACATGTTTGTCAGTCAGATGTATGTTGGGGGGGCCACGGGGGGGCGCAATTTCAGTGCTTGCCCCGGGCGCCATTTTCCCTAGTTACGCCTCTGTCGGAACATTCTTCCTTCTTGCTCCTGTTAGATGCAGCCCCGTTCCCGATGTGTTGAGAGCTGCCATCTTGGATCCAGCAGGATTGCCCAGCAGGGAAGACAAGTTTGTTGTTATGATTGTGCTCAGTGTCCTGCGGGGAGGATTTCAACACAGACCGGTAAAAATATGTATATTGGGAAACCAAATCCAAATGTTTAAAATTCTCTATCTTATTTTCTACATCAAATAGATGACTGAATTTCTCAACATACTTCTGTTGAACTCAAGTATTAGTGCCAAGATCTGAGGATTTTATTTAGTCTGGCAAATCTTTTCACTTGAAAAACTTTCCCTACGCCTTCTCCAGGAGCAGCAATCTGCCCTCTGCAGCATCATCTAGGACTTAATCTTCAGGTATTAGCACCCTTGCACGGAAAAGAAACATTTTGTTTTCTTCAACTAAATTCTCAGAATATCTAGGCTTTTCATGTGAAGCCAAAATCTGTAACCATTCCAAAATTAGAAAGAGTTTATGCAGGATAGAGACTATGGCATTTATGATGAGCATTCCTTTAGTTTAAGTTTTCAGGTGCTGGCCTTTGCAGAAGAATATCCTGGATTCTTTGAAAGTTAAAACAATAAGCTTCAGTGGCCAATGTTCCCATTAGAAAAAGTTGATGCTAGGTGATATGCATTGATGCTGCTGAAGGGGTCAACGAATGGAACACTGCTACTCACTTGGGGACAGTGAATTTGGATGATTGCCCCTTCCCCCCAGAAGCATTCTTCACCAGTTGGAAATATGTCCCTGAGGGTCATATAGCTCTCAGGGACATAGTTTTGACTGGTGCAGAGCACTTCTGGGGGAAGGAGAGATCATCAAAAATTATTCTCTCTTTCATAGGTGCTGGTGCTGTATTACCCTTCATAGGTAGTACCAGCATTTTGCAACTCAACATTTCTGCCAATATAGACAAAATAAAACAATGCCAAAAAAATGCCTAAAATGGCACAGTGCCTACTAATGAGAAACATCAACTGTTCTGCTCCTGAATATGGACAAAGAGATTTTATCTTATTTATTGGTTTTGTTTTTTTAATTTCCATGTTGCCTCTTTTTAAAATTCTATGTATAATAGGGAAGTGCAAAACATTTTGGGTGTTCCAGCACCGAAACGAAAAACCCAATCACCATCCTGAAATATTTGGGAGCCGAAACAAATCGCCCTTGTTTCGGTTCCGAAAATGTTGTCGTTTCGGCCCTCCATTTTGTGACCGAGAACGTGCTTCTCCTTTCTCCTCCAATTTGAGTTCTGATGTGTGCTTGAATTTCCTGCCTTTCAGCCTCCCATTGACTTAAATGCAAGTTCTGATGTGCAAAATAATGCCCATATTTGGCTCTACAGGAGCCAAATTAATCCCACATTAGCTAAGGGGAGATGGAGGAGGGGGCAAGTGGGGGGGGATTTTGTGAGATGTTTTCAGGAGGGTATTAAAGGACCAGCAGCCATTTCTTCCTTGCTGCTGCCTTGTGTGGGGAGAGAGCTCTTTTGCATGATTGCTCAGCCTTGCCATCCCACATCCACCATTGCCTCCAACCATTGTTCAGCATTGCCACCATTGCCACCTTTTTTTCTCCAGCAATTTTTTTAATTGAGAAAAAGAAGAGGAATCCATCTTTTATTCCTTCTGTCTTGCTAACACGGAAAGCCTGCTACCTGAGCCATCCTTGGACCTTGGCTGAGCCATCCTTGGACCTGGGGGATCTAACACAGGCTTCTTTGGAAGAGGTCTAATGATTGCCTCCTTAAGACAAGGAGGCATCCTGCCCCCCTCATAGGAGCATTCATGATTACCAACAGGCTTTCTACAACAGCCCACCTGCTAGATCGAACAAGCCATGTTGGAGAAGGATCAAGTGAACAAGTGGTAGGCCTCACTGCTCCAAGCAGCTTGTCAACCTCCTCAGGAGTTACAAACTGAAATTGATCCAGTCAAATCACATAAGAGGAGTTTTTGGGCACCTCCAGTTCAGACACCAAATTAATTGTGGTTTCTCCATTTAGGTCTGCCCGAATCCAAGAGATTTTATCTGCGAAAAACTCAAAAAACACATCACAGTGGGAAACTGATGACTCCAAATTCTGGTTCAAGGTGGAGGGGCGGATACTAGTCCCTTCACAACCCTGAACAACTCCACTGGACGTGAACTCGCAGAGGCAATGTGGGCAGAAAAGAACCACCTGTTTGCTGCGCGTGTTACCTAAGCATAGATCTTTAGATGTGCTTTATGTCGCTATCTGTCGGATACGGGTCTTTCTCCACTTGTGCTCCAATCGCCTGCCTTGCCACTTCAGCCCCTGTAGATCTTCCGTATACCAAAAGGGGCCAATTTTGAAGCGGGTCAAAGGGGACGCTTGGGAGCAATTGTGTCTACTGCCCTGGTGAGCAAGTTGTTCCAATTCTCAACCAGGGTGTCAACAAGATCACCGGCAAAGCCAACACTGAATCCTTTCAAGGCTTCTTGGAATCCTACTGGATCCACTAACCTCTTTGGGCGAAAAATTCTAATAGGCCCCTCGCCCTGGTGGAGGTGGGAAGTGCTTGTAAGTCCAATCTTAACCATCCATGACAATGGGGAAATCACAGGCGTGCCCACCCTGATCAGTCAAAGACCAAATCAAGCATGTGACCTGCAATATGCATCGGTCCAGAGACCACTTGGGATAGGCCCATAGTTGTCATGGCCGCTATGAACTCCTGAGCTGCCCTGGACAGATTGGTCCCGAAATGAACTTTGAAGTCCCCCAGCACCAAGAGTCTGGGAGATTCCAATGCGAGTTCTGCAACCAAGTCCATGAGCTCAGTAAAGGAATCTGTAGGGCAACGGGGTAATCGGTACACCAACAGAAGTCCCAATCTATCCCTGGTCCCCAAACTTAAATATACACATTCAATATGATCTGATACCCTAACAGGGACCCTGGTAAGGGAGATGTTAGCCTCCACCTCCCCACCCACGTCCCCTGACCCGCTCCTCTACAGAATATCCTGGAGGGAGAAGCTGGGACCAGACTGGACCACTAGCCTCCCCCAACCAATTTTCACTAATACATACCAGGTCGGCTCCTTCATCCATGATCAAATCAGGGATGAGTTTAGGTTTATTTTGGACCATCCTGGCATTACAGAGGAACAGGGTAATGCTATGTGGATTGTTGGCAGTGCCCCCCCAAGGTCAAAGAGCTGGCAGGACAGCCAGAAGGGGAGACCGCTATTAAATTTCTGACTACCTTCCCCTGGAATGGCCTGCTGACCTGCCAACATTACTTCTTCTATTCCCCACCACTACCAGGATAGCTGTCCCATAGTCAACAAAGGTGATGTCAAAGAGATGTGCCAAAAAATTGTGTGCCACCATTGTTGTTGTTGTCATCATCACTCTTTCAACTTGCGGAGATGAGAGGGGGGCAAAACCTCGCTATTCCACTGGCAGAATGTGTTGTTTAGCAGCATCCTTACTTTACTTGCTTTGGAAACCCAGTTCTCTTCTTTGCAAAGCTCTACTGTTGTTGTTGATGTGTGCTGTTAATGTAGACTGGGGACAGAAAGAGTGGGGGTAGTGGTAGTGCTCCAATGGGTGCCTGCCACCACCCAGATCCCAAAGGGATTGGGCAAAGGACTGGGTTTTGGTGATTTGTTGAAGTTTGAGAGACTTTGGGGCAGATTCAGGGCAGAAAGGGGGCATCTGGGGTGGAAGAGTGGGGTGGGGAGACAGTGCCCCAATGGATGCCTGTCCTCACCCAAATCCCGAAGGGATTGGGCAAAGGGATGATTTTTGGTGATTTGTTGAAGTTTATGCATCTTTAAGGCTTTTCTCCATAGGAATAATGGAGGTTTCAGCAGCCCCATAACTGCACTTGGGGGGCACTGGGGTGACCCAGAACAAGTGACGGTGTAGTGCACAGGGGGTGCTAACCACCCCAATGGGTTGCTAACCCATGGGGTAGAGGGTTTTTTTGTTTCTGAGGTGTTCTGAGTGTCTATTCTCTGGTAGCATATGGGATTTATAATGACAAACCATGAATCCACTCTCATTTGCTACCAGTGAAACTACACTAAGAACCCCTCAGAAACAACAAAACCCTATACCCCATGGGATGGCAACCCATGCGGGTGGTTGGCACCCTCTGTGCACTAAACCTCCACTCACCCGGGCCACCCCAGAGTCCCCCAATTGCAGTTATGGGGCTGCTGAAACCTCCATTATTCCCTATTGAGAAAAACTTTAAAGACACATAAACTTCAAAAATCACTTTAAAATGACCCCTTTGCCCAATTCCTTTGAAATAATTCTGGTACCTTCCTGGCCCCCTTTGGACACTCCCACCCACCACACCACACCCTGGGCCACCCATTTCCCCCCAATGTGAAGAGATGCATTTGCTGAAACCTCCATTATTCCCTATTGAGAAAAACCTTAAAGACACTTAAATTTTAAAAATCACTTTTTAAAAAATCAGCCCTTTTCCCAATTCCTTAGAAATAATTCTGGTAGCTTCCTTGCCACCGCTAGGCACTACCACCAACCACATTCCACCCTGGGCCATCCCTTTCCCCCCAAACTTAAAGGAGAAAATCTTAAAGATGTGTGAACTTCAAAATATCACCAAAAATCAGTCCTTTGCTCAAGTCCTCTGAAATTTGAGTGGTAGCCTCCACCCATTAGGCATTTCCATCCCATACCATTCTTTTGTCTCCAGGACAAAACGGTTTTTTGAATGCTAATCAGTTCATATTCAGATTTGGATTAATTCGGAACCAAATCGAATCTGGGGTGATTTGGATGGGTCTGATTTGGATCCAAAATGAAATAGGGGTGTTTTGATTTGTGTCCAAAATCAAACATCGAATATCTGAAATGCACACCCCTAGTGTAGATCACAGATAAAATGAAATAAATCATTAAATTAAAAACTATAAGAAAAACAAAAGTAAGAGCAGCTTAAAATCTATCAATGTCACATGAGAGGGAGCAAACCTTAACAACCCGGTCTGTAGTAAAACAAGGCAGTCAGCAGATTCCAGTTAAAGTTCAACAATGTTTGTGTATCTTGGCAAAACAAAGACTTTGTTGATGTATTTCAGATGCAGACCAGTGTGAGATGTGCCCAGAAGATCAATGTCCAAATGAGAAACAGGATCAATGCATCGCCAAAACAATGACCTATTTATCCTATGGAGAACCATTAGGAGCAATTTTGATTTCTTTTGCTCTTTTGTTTTCCCTGATCACCTTTGCTGTGATTGGGATCTTTGTTCTGCTCCGCAAAACTCCCATTGTGAAAGCCAATAACTGGAGCATTACTTGTACCCTTCTCTCCTCTCTGCTGCTTTGCTTTCTCTGCTCCTTCCTATTCATTGGTCAGCCTAGGAAGGTGACCTGTCTCCTCAGACAAACCGTGTTTGGTATCACCTTTACTGTCGCACTTTCCTCTGTGTTGGCTAAAACCATCACTGTTGTTCTGGCCTTCCTGGCCACGAAGCCGGGAAACAGGATGAGAAGATGGATAGGGAAGAGGCTGGCAGTATCGGTCATCATTCTCTGTTCACTTATTCAAATTGGAATCTGTGCTATGTGGCTGGCAAACACTCCCCCTTTCCCAGAGTTTGACATGCACTCTCAGATCAGTGAGATCATTGTGCAATGCAATGAAGGCTCAAACACCATGTTCTACATCGTCCTGGGCTACATGGGTTTTCTGGCCATCATCAGCTTCACTGTGGCCTTCCTTGCGAGAAAGTTACCAGATAGCTTTAATGAAGCCAAGCTGATCACCTTCAGCATGCTGGTCTTCTGCACTGTTTGGATTACTTTTGTCCCAAGCTACTTGAGCACCAAGGGGAAATACATGGTGGCTGTGGAGCTCTTCTCCATCATGGCCTCTAGTGGTGGACTGTTGAGTTGTATCTTCCTTCCCAAATGCTACATTATTATTCTTAGACCTGATCTGAACACCAGAGAGCAACTAGTAAGGAAACAATATTGAGACACTGGACTCTTTCAGCCTTTTCTTGTTCTTCGGCACCATGTCTTTCATCATTATATTCCCATATTAGTAGTGAAGGAAGGCGTAGATTAGAGAATACAGTCAACATGGGTGGTATCGGTGACTAAGCGTGGGTGATATCGGGACAATGGGGGCAACTGTGGAAGAGCTGCTTGAACAATGAGCCATATTGCACAGCTCTGGCACTGCTTTGAAGGACACATCAGCCCGGTAGCACCATGTGTCCAGAATGCAGCACCGGATGTCAGCCAGCCTACAGTATTGGCCACAGACTAATAGTTCTCAAAGAAGGGAGATATATGTAGACAACCTTATACTTAAGGTTAGGTGAAAAAAGAATGGCTGACATCCAGACTAACACAGTGTGTGGTCATCCAATGAAGCACATTTGTTTGAAATGCATTCTACATTCATCCAGATCATGTTGCAATGCAATGAAGGGTCTGAGGGTCTCTTACATGGGCTTTCTGGCAATCATCAGGTTCACTGTGGCCTTCCTTGCTAGAATGTTACTGATGGATTTATTTATTTAGTCAGTCATTTATTTAAAATATCTTTATACCACCCAAAACCTACGTCTCTGGGCGATTTACAAGAAGATAAAAACAAATATAAAACATTAGTTAAAAACAAAAACAAGAAATTTTAAACACAACAATTTATTTTTTAAAAAACAATATCCTAAAACCAACATTAAAACAATTTAATGAAGCCAAGCCGATCACCTTCAGCATGCTGGTCTTCTGCAGTATTTGGATGTTCTTTGTCAAAAGCTACTTGAACACCAAGCGGAGATACATGGTGGCTATGGAGGTCTTCTTCATCTTGGTCTCTAGCGGTGAACTGTTGAGTTGCATCTTCCTCCCCAAATGCTACATTATTATTCTTAGACCTGATCTGGACACCAGAGAGCAAATAGTACGGAAAATGAATTGTGGCATTGGACTCTTTGGTTATTTTTGATGAGTTTTCTACTATTTCCTACTATTTCCTACTATTTCCTACTATTCCTCCTGTATTAGTGGTCATGCAAAATAAAGATACTGTTTCAAACAAAGCCATCACCCTGGATGCTAAAGTGTGGGTGACGTCAAGCTCTGGCTACTTGCACATAAAAATGTCACACAGTTCCTGATTATTTCCCCTTCTTTGTTCAACATTTCATTCCATCTTTCCTGTCCTTATTAGTGTCCACACAATTATGTCTGTAGCTGTCCCTCATTTTCAAATTATCTTTGCTTTGAAAATGTACCGCAAGAGACAGAGGAAATAAGTTTTGGTTTGGTTTCTGGATGATTCCTCTGCTATGGTATTGGTTCTAATTTTGCCAGTCTCTGCCGCCGTGCCAGCACAATGAGGTGGGGTTCTGGGTTGTGCCACCATTACATGAGGCAGTCACGGGCACCATCATGCTCCCCTCCACGTGACAGGGATCGGCCAATGAGGGAAAGAGGTGGGGCGATTGGGTGCCGGCTGCCTCCGTTCCATTCAGTTGCTCCACAGCTTGGCACCCACCCAACACCCTGTACTCAGTGAAGGATAGCCAGTAGCCTGTGGGGGCCAAGTAGGAAATTTTTGGATCGCACCAGATTGGCACTAGGCATGGCCTTTTTTTGCCTACTTCTCACTGAGTCCTTTGGCTTTCAGTCATAGGTTGGCACTGAAGGAACCGTTCACTTGGCAGGAGAGTGCTGGTGTTGGGTAGGTAGATTGAATAACAGTGTTCGGCTGGAGGCCAATTTGGGGTGGGAGCAGGGCCAGATTAAGCTAGTGTAGGGCCTGTAACATATGTCATAAAGGGGCCCCAAATTTTTAAAATGCACATAAATTTAAAAACATAAATTATTTACTTGCTTAGTAAAGTCATTCAATTTTTTCATTTGCTATACATACCATAGGATAGCCAAGGCAATGTTAAGAATTGCTGCCAGGGCTGGACTGGGGACACTAAGATGGCGGTGGAATTTATGCGGAGAGGGCGCCAGGTTTTGAGCAGAATGGCTACTTAAAGGTGGGAGTATTCATTGCTGCCGAGTACAGCGTGGCACAGTCAACATGGAGACCAGGGTTCCCTTGAAGGTGTACACGTGTGCATGTGCTCACATGGTTTTTGATGTAAGCTCAGTTAATTTTAGATCCCGCTCAGATTGAATCAGGAAGGCCCCACTCTGAATGCACATGGTGCGCGCACACTGCCTTGAAACTGTCACTCAGAACAAAACTCATTCGACACAGAAATGAAAAATATTAGAGAGAACACCAATGGAGACCAGGGCTCCCAGAAGCGTCGTGTATCAATGGCACAGGGGCGTAACTATGATAGGGCAAGGGGAGACAGTTGTCTGGGGGCCCACTGCCTTGAGGGGCCCCCCAGAGGGAAGTCACATGACTGACTCCCCCAGCCGTGCACCCACCTGAGTTTCCCTCAGTTGTATTCATCCTCCGAAATTGATGTGAGTGTTAAGACCTGGAGCTACCAGAACAGCATGTCTTTCTCTAGTACCATTAAATGACTTGCATCGTCCACAATTTACAAAACCTTTCAAAAAATAATTTAGGATGATGTTCTATTGTGGCACATAGGATATATAAATTTTACTCTGCTTTTGGTTACCACTATTCAGCTTCATTTACAATTTCTTTACTTCATGAGCTGAGCTTCAGTGACAGGGGGCCTATTTTAAAATCTTGTCTCTGGGCTCACTCCAACCTTGCTACGCCTCTGCAATGGCACATATTGCAATACGTGCTTGGAGTGCAGAAATGTGAACAAATATGCATGCATACAGATCAGCAATCATGTGCACTGGCCACAGATTTCACAAGTGTTGAGCACAACACATGGATACATGAATGGCTGCCATTCATTCTAAGCTCTACGACTACAGTGGGGGAGGAAGGGGTTTAATCTTTGCAAGGATGAAAGCAGTGACCTCCATCTTTGACCCAGCTTCTGGAGGGAATATAGTATTTTTGCATGCATGGAGATGTACCTGTCTCCGTGGAAACACAGCTGCAGCTCATTCAGACATGTCCTTGTGTGTCTATTCCAGGGGGCCAAGGAACAGCCTTCCAGGGTTTTTGTGGCCCAAAGGGTTGGGAATGGCGGGGGTGGCAGGCTGGACTGTGGGCACTGAGAGGGTGGGGCAATGATTGTGGGGAGGGCGCCGGGTTTTGAGCAGAATGGGTAATTAAGGTGGGAATTCGGGCACAGGGGCACCCCGCAGGTCGTGGCGCACCGGAAATATGCCCTCTTGCTAGGAGATCCCCTGTATTTGTAAAAGGGAATCCAGCTTGCTGGATTCCCATTTACGAGTAGACCCCTTACCAAGCAAGCCTGTGAGCCACTTCCATGAATGGGGGGTAGTCCAGTTCTAAATCAGACTGGCACCCTCCCCCATACACCTTATGAGGACTGGCCTGGTTCATCCTCGGACCACCCAAACAGGCCTGGCTCTGTCTGAGCTGGTTCGCACAACCCTATTTCTCTCCCTACTTTGTCTACACTAAGCCAGAAGCAAAGCCTGCTTGGAGTCTGCCGTTCCCCAAATCTCATCCTTCCCTAACTTCTTTGAATGTCCGGTGCACCATTATGGAATATTTCATCCCACTAATTCTTCTACTCTCTTTTCTTTCTAAAGAACAAAGCAAGAGGGCAAGCAAACAAACAAAGAAAGGGGAAAGGACAAGTTAAGTTAGTTAGGGCTAGTCTTTTATAGGGTTCAATTTCTGGCTATCCCCCTACTAATTGTGCAAAGAGGCACCTTTTAACGTGGTGCATCTCTTTATTTAGCAGGCCCTATCCACCCTCAGCACAGTACCTCCAGTGACTCTTGCTGGTGTCTGTCTTATGTTTCTTTTAAGATTGTGAGCCCTTTGGGGACAGGGAGCCATTTTATTTATTTATTATTTTTCTGTGTAAACAGTCCTGAGCCATTATTGGAAGGGTGGTATAGAAAATGAATGAATGAATGAATGAATGAATGAACGAACGAATGAATGAACAAATGAATGTAATGTATTTGTTTCACTAATTTTCTTTCATTCTCTTTTAATAAATTTGAATTTGTTCACTGAAACCTTGTTTTGTCCCTTTGTTTTGTTATTAGTTCCATGTCTACCACAGAGGGATAGACATTACAGTAGCAGCCCTAGGCCCCGCATCTTGTAACCGTGGTTTCTGCCATAACACAGGTCCGGATGATCAAAGACAGCAAGGTTACTGAACATGAACAAAGGTTCTGCACTATGTCTGAATCCTGAAATTATTATTTTATTTTTACAAACTTGGGTAGATTTTTTCCTGACCATGAATCCATTTATATACCACATCTTTGCAGTGGAGCCTAGAAACATTTTCATTCACTGGTTTGTTTTCTTTCTGGTGGATTGACATCTAATAGTCAATTAAGCCCTGCTTTGGGCCATTTTGAGGGAAGACCTTGCTGATGAATGCTAGGATACCCCATGGAAGTGGAAGAACGGGAATGTTCTGCCTGACATTTTAGAAGATAGGTCACTTTGCCTATGTAGGACACATTGGCGATCTGTACACACTCATTATAAAATCAATGAAATATATATAAATAAAATATAATAAAATAAATCATCTGGACACATTGACCAGATGCCTCTTACTGCATGTTTCCCTTTCTTCTCACTCAAAGCAAGGCCCAATGACCAGCAGGCACATGGGTCCACAAAGTGTTAACTGAATCCTGTTATTGCCTGCTAAACAACAAATATTGTTTAGGAGGGAATAAGAAATGTTGTCGTGGATTGTATAGGGACCAGAGGACAGCAGGGAAAGTGTCAATCCACCCTGTAATTATCAAAATCATTATTATTCAGTTCTGCTTCTTGTGGAAGCCCCATGGCTAGCTAGAGGTCATTTAATGATAAGATAGGTTAATTATAACTCAGTAGCTCATACTAGGACACATTCACTCAGTGTTTTAAGGATTTTAAAGTGCCAGTGTGTGCCCTAGAACTCAGAAGACGTTAACATGAAACAAACAAGGCTCTGTCAAATGGAATTTCTGTGTTGGTGAAGTTCTTTGTGGGTAGCCTTCTCTAGCTGACAAAGCAAGTGTACAGCTGGGGTGAGATTCAAAATTTGCAGGAGCTCAGAATGGTTCGGTTACTACCATTCCTCCTATATCTGCCTACTATTTTCAGCAGGCAAAGACATCTGCGCAGAATTCAGCACAATTCCAAGACAGGTTCCAGAGAAGACATTACCATTGGGGAATTTGGATCCTTCTTACAGGGTGTTGTGCTTCTATTCAACTTTACTGTACCACCAGACAGATCCACAACAGGATAGTGAGTATTGCATCTTTTGTTTTAATGGTTGTATTGGGTCTTTTAAGTAGGGTTGATCTAATGTATGCCTATCTGGTTTAAATTATTCTAGTGGAGATTCATTATCAATGGCAGCTTCTGATATGCCTCACATGGAGGCTGCAGCATCAAAAGTCACAACAGTCTCAGGAAGACAGTTCCAGCTGACAGTTGGTCAGGAGTCATATTTTCAAATTTCCAGTATTAAATAGCTTTTCTCTATTTTGGTTAGAAGTGGGACAATCATCCTCTGCTCCTGCTTTCCCTGAGTGGAGGATGTCTTTGAAGCTCTATTAGATAGACAGTCAAAACCTCTGAAAGGACATTTAGCAGCACAGGTATAGCTCAACCTTGCCTGGAAAAAGAAACTGGCAGGCATACAGAACAAGGATGCAGAGGGGCAGGGAGAAAGCAGCTAAATAGAACTGGTGCAGTAGGGAAGCAGCAATTTATGAGACCCTTCCCTTCCCCAGGAAGCCCTCTGGGCCACCTGAAAATCTGCACAGCCCTCAGAGAGATATTTTCTGGTGGAACACCTGAAGAGAGGGCTTTTGGGGGAAGGGGAATGGGCAGAAAATGCCTGCTTCCCTGCTGAGCACGTGCAGTTAGTTAGGAAGTTCTGTTAGATGACTTTCTTGCTGCACCACCGAATCCTTCCTCTCTATGTCAGCAACATTCCCCGATGTTTGGGCAAAACCTTTGTGGTTGTCCGTGCTCTGGAGATAGCGTTTGTGCTATTGTCATAGGTGTTCAGCTGTGTATGCAGGGAATTGGGGACAGAGAGGACCTCAGTCAGGTCTGTCATAATGCTCCCTCTCTCCCCTGCCAAGCAGTTATTATGCTGGTGTATGGTGGAGGGGTGGAGGTTTGCATCTGGACAGACAATGGATAATACCCACTTTATTCCTCTCCAATGGTTCTTTCCAGATCATGGCTCTACTCCTGCCTCCCCTGAGTGGAGGCTGTCTTTGAAGCTCTATTAGATAGAGAGTCAAAACCTCTGAAAGGAAAATCAGACACACCAATTCTTAGCAGGAATATTGATTGGTATTGCTACATCTTTCACATTAACCTATGGTCTTAGGAACTCACCCTCATATTGTCCAAATGGAGAGGATGCCACTTTTTCTTTATTAAGGGCAGTGGCATCTCTAAGACCTCCTTTGTCATACAGCTGTATGACAAATGGCGATAGTGGGGTATAGATCAGTGGTAGAGCATCTTTTTTGCATACAATGGGTCCCAGGTTCAATCCATGACACCTCCAGGTAGGGCTGGGAAAGACGCCAGCCTGGAACTTTGGATAGCCAACACCAGTCAATGTGGACACTACTGAGCAATAGTCTGACTCGGATTAGAGCAGTTTCCTATGTCCCTAGGAATTCATGAAGGGGAGCTTTCTCCCAAAGGCTGCATATCAACAATGGGGAAAGATGTACTGGCTGCATATCTGTATGTCAGAAAAAATATACAGCTGGTCCTAAAGTCATTCAACTATGTTTGCTTGTTTAACACATTTGTATTCTGACCCAAATGCAAGTCTCTGGGCGGTTTACAACAAAACAATAAAAACAACCAATAAAAAGATTAAAACATTTCAGCCATTAAAATTTAAAATGTTAAAACCATTAAAAACACAATCAACCTATTATATGTTGTCTTCCATACTTGCAAGCAGAATAAATAGAAATGCAATAGACTTGTTTTGCTGATCTATGCATGTAAAACTACATTAAAATCTCATTGCAGTTTAATGCCTAAAAATTACCAGCATGTTCTTGCCTTCATCTTTGCAATTCAAGAGATCAACAGGAATGACCATCTCTTACCCAATATCACACTGGGATTTGAAATCTATGACAATGTTTTCAATCCGCTGAGAGCCGTTGGGAACACTCTGCAGTTCCTCTTCACAGGGCAGGGGAATCCCTTGAATTACAACTGTGACGGGAAGCAGCAGCTAGTCCTTGCCATTGGTGGGCTCACCTCCCCAAATTCCATGCAGATGGCCAGTGTCTTCAATACCTACAAGATCCCACAGGTATGTCTGTTCCTACAGAGGAGTAGCTGTAGTCATTCAGAAATGGCTATGTTCCTGAGGTAGCTCAGTTTGGAAGCAGCTTTTGAGAAGACAAGGCTTCCTTGTCTGGAGGAGGAAAACGTCTGTTTTCTTTCCTAAAGAAGAAAGCAAGAGGGCAAGCAAACCAACCAACAAGGGGGAAAGGAGAAGGTAAGTTTGTTAGGGTTAGTCTTTTATAGGGTTTAATTTCTGGCTGTACCCCTACTAATTGTGCAAAGAGGCACCTTTTAGATGTGGTGATTCTCTTTATTTAGCAGAGGGAGAGTAACTGGCCCGATCCAACCACAGCACAGTATCTTCAATGACTGTTGCTGGTGTCTATATTTCTTTTTAGATTGTGAGCCGTTCAGGGACAGGGATTCATCTTATTTATTTATTATTTCTCTATGTAAACCACTCTGGATACTTTTGCTGAGAAGTGGTATATAGATATTTGTTGTTGTTGGCTGGCTATGGGTTCATTTTTGACAGGGCAGTTTCAATTTCAGTTTCAGTTGTGCCTAGAGAGAAAATGGGTGGGGATTAGCTACCGCTATGCTCTGAAGGTGGCTCTTTTTGGAAGCCACCCTTGAGAAGACAATGCTGAGACAAGGGCAGTTTTTCTTTTTGGAGATCTGTGAGCAGGAGTTTGGTAACAGACATCAAATGAGTTTTGTGAGGGGTTTAGTAGGGAAGTTGCATGTGGGCCCAGAAGTGGTCTCCCTTTATCAGAAACAAGACACCAAGCATGAGAAGATGAGTACTGCCCCACTTTTGTAACTTTCCTGGAGCAAGAGCTTGATACCTTTAATTAGATGATGATTGCAGCTTAGACCAATCTGTGAAGGAAACAATCTCTATGTCTGCATTCACACAGAACATGAAACCGGAGGTGAAGTGACCTCCAGTTTCAAAAACTGTATATCTGAATGTGGACAACCAGAGTTTCAACAGAAAATGAAGTTGCGGTTTTCCTCCTCTGAGAGTGATTTGCACTTTTGGTTTGTAATGAGGACCACCACCTGGACAGTTCCACCAGAGGACTTGGAACCCCAGTTCCAAACCACAGTTTGTTATATGCAAATGCAGCCACTATATTCTAAATTCTAAATAACCAATAAAACCAGTTATGAAGCAAGAATGCCAGCAGAAGAGGGGGTGCCTCTCAGAGTGTGACTATCTGCCTGAGGTGCAGAAGTTGTGGATGTGCGTTCGGTGCAAAGAGCTCCTGGCTCTCACGTAACAAGTTCAAAGAGCTCCTGGATCTCAGGTAATAAGTGCATTCTCTTGAAGCCAAGATGGCGGACCTGGAGAAGCTCAGGGAAGCAGAGAGGTTTGTGAATGAGACCCTCAGGAATGTGATAGAGGCATCCTATTCCCATGCTGACAGCTCCTCTGCTCTCATAGATGATGATGATGATGATGATGATGATGATGATGATGATGATGGTGATGATGGTGATTATGATGATGATTAATTCAATTTCTATACCGCCGTTCCAAAAATGGTTCAGGGCAGTTGACACAGAGAAATAATAAATAAATAAGATGGCTCCCTGTCCCCAAAGGGCTCAGATTCTAAAAAAAAAAAAGAGAGATAGAAACCAGCAACAGTCACTGGACGTACTGTGCTGGGGGTGGATAGGGCCAGTTACTCTCACCCTGCTAAATAAAGAGAATCAGCACAGTGAAAGGTGCCTCTTTGCCCAGTTAGCGGGGATGAAGATCTTAGGGATGCAGGGCATCAGTCTGAAGAAGAGAGGAATGCTCTCTTAGAAGGGACACCTTCCTTGGGTAATGCTCCCAAATCCTCTGACACATAGGATACTCCTCCGGGGATTGGGGACCTCCTAGTAGTGGGCAATTTGATAATTAGGAACTGGGGAAGGTGAAGAAGAGTGCAACAAAGATGATCAGGGGCATGGTGCACCTTTCTTATAAGGTAAGTCTACAGTGTCTGGGACTTTTGAGTTTGGAAAAGGGGTGGCTATGGGGAGACATGCTGGACGTTTATAAAATTATGCATGGAAAAGAGAGAGTTGACAGAGAGAAATCTTTCTCCCTCTCTAACAAATCTCATGGGTCTGAAGGCCAGGTAAAATAGGACCAACTAAAGGAAGTCATTTTTCACAGAGCAGAAAATTAATCTATGGAATTCTCTGCTATGGGATGTGGCAAATATAGAAAAAAAACCCCAAAAGGCATGCCCTCACCTCTTGCCAGTTGGCTTCTCAGAGGCATCTGGTAGGCCACTGTGTGAAACAGCAAGGCTGTTCTTATGTTCTTGAATAGAAAGGTTTTCATCCCCTTACAAGTCCTTAGAGAGTTTTCTCAAAAAATTAAGGAATAATTACTCAGTCCGCTGTGCAATGTCTTGTTTTCAATACATTATTATTGTCATTTTCTTTCAATACTACGGCCACAACTCCCCTGAACACATTTTCTTTCAAACTGTGTTTCAACCTTGCCCCAGCTTTCACTTTCAAGTAGGAATAGTCTTTAATCTTTCTTCATCCTGTTTAGAATCCTATCCCAGTATAAGACTCAATGGTACAAGTAGTTCCTACTCAAAATAGAAGTATTGTCTTATCTGTAATATTTGATGGAAGCTGAAATTTAGTGAATTGAAGAAGTAATACCTTGATCAAGAACAAAGGGATGTCCTTTTAATACTGTTTTTAAAAAACAAAAAACAATTTCCCCCCCTTTTAGCTGAGTTATGGATCTTTTGACCCTGTGCTAAGCGATCAAACCCGGTTCCCTTTTTTCTTCCGGATGGTTCCAAGTGAAGACCTTCAATATATCGGGATTATTTTTCTGCTGAAGCATTTCAAGTGGAATTGGATCGGTCTGCTCACATCAGATGATGACAGTGGAGAAACATTTCTTCAAAATATGAGACCAAGACTTCTCCAGAGCAATATTTGTATTGCTTTGGCACAATCCATTCCAAAAGTAACGAGTCGCACATTAAATACACACACTAAAAAAATGCTGTTGGAAATAGCTAATGCTGTCTGGAAGGAAGCAAAGATGAATGTGGTTCTTGTCTATGGGGATATTCATTCTGTGGAGGGTTTACGAATGATCTTAGAATACTGCGAATTTCATCATAAGCTTCCATTGGAGAGAGTGTGGCTCATAACTGCTCAGTGGGATTGCACAACTCTTTCTTCATGGAATAAATTCACAGGGAAATCCTTCAATGGTTCTTTGTCATTCACACTTCACAGAAAAGTGGTTCCAGGATTTCAGGACTTTCTTGAGAACATAAATCCATACCAGTCTATGATCTATTTCATCCATCAGTTCTGGTGGTTTGCATTTTTCTGTTCACTCCCAAAGCATGGCTTATATGTTCCAAATCAAGACAACTGCACTGGGGAGGAGAAACTGGGGAGCCTCCCTGAATCTGTGCTTGAAATGGGCATGTCTGGGCAGAGCTATAACATCTACAATGCTGTTTATGCTGTAGCACATGCTCTCCATACTATTTATTCTTCGAAAACTAAACAGAAGGAAATTGAGAAACTCGGGGGAAAGAGTCTTCTGTTACGGCCTGTATGTATTTCCTCCTCCCTGTTTGCATTTCACTTCTCATTGCATTAATTCATAACTCATAATAGCAGTTCTGTGATATAATGTCTGATTGTGGCATGCAGTTCCTGACATCCTGACTAACAAAGCACTGGTGAAGCAGTGTGAGGTAGCTTAGGCTGAGAGAGAACAAACACCCAGAATCACCCATGAACTTCATGGCTAAATGGCGATTTGAATCTGAATTTGGGAAATTCAATTGGAAATCGAATCAAATTGCCCTTTTATGGGGTGACACAATTATTATGCTTTTCAAAAATAAATAAATTTCAGGAAGCAAACCTTATATCAAACATCTTGTAAATGCTTATTCAATATTCAGTATTGTTTGATGTTTTAATTTATATGTGAATATTCACTGCTGTAAGATCCTTTAATATACTTCAACAGATATTGCTATTGCCTCCAGTGGCTTCCTACCAATATAAACATGCTTAAAGGTATATTCCTGATAGGTATATAGTATTTCTTCTCAGTGACATCTTCCAGTTGGTGATCAAGGGATTTGTGGTTAAAGTGATAATATTAATGCAATTTTCCACAATTTGACCCAGGGTGTGAACTTTTTCTCCTCCCACTTAGCTTCATGCTTTTCTGAGCAATATCCATTTCAACAATAGTGCTGGGGAAGAAATCTTTTTTGATGAGGAAGGGAGCCTGCCATCAGGATACGATATCATCAACTTGGTCACATTCCCCAATGACACCTTCCAGAAAGTCCAAACTGGAAGGATGGATCCCCTCGCTCGTGAAGGAAAAAGGTTCACCATGGATGGAAGTGCTACTGTATGGAACCACAAGTTTAAAGAGGTATGGAGACCTGTCCCGCCTCACCTTGCTGGGTTCCCTGACTTTAAGGGGTTGTCTCACAACCCAGCTCCAATATCAGGAGTCAAGAGGGTTGGGAGGGAGAAATGGGCTGAAAGGAATGGAGTGCCCTGATGGGGGATGCTCTGTTTCTCTCCTCTGGGCAATGCTCCAGGAGTCTCAGATTGAGGACTCCAGCAGTAGGGTCCAGGTGACCTCCCCCACTCCCCGACAGAGGAAATTATCAGCCTGACCCCAGACTTGCCTTCACCATGTTTGATGCCTCTGACCTCTTTTTGTCTGCCTGCAGTCAGACCCAACCTTGCTTTTGCCTGGTTCAGGGAGTAGAGCCTGAATATGTGGATATTTGGTTTTGAGAATAATAGAAGTGTGGTGAAATCAGAACATACTTCCTTGTTGTTCCTGTTAGATGCAACCCCGTTCCCGGTGTGTCGAGAGCTGCCATCTTGGATCCAGCAGGATTGCCCAGCGGGGAAGACAAGTTTGTTGCTATGATTGTGCTCAGTGTCCTGCGGGAAGGATTTCAATACAGACTGGTAAAAATATGTATATTGGGAAACCAAATCCAAATGTTTAAAATTCTGTATCTTATTTTCTACATCAAATAGATGACTGAATTTCTCAACATACTTCTGTTGAACTCAAGTACCCTCTGTGCACTACACCTCCACTCACCATGGGCCACCCCAGCACCCCCCAAATGCCGTTATGGGGCTGCTGAAACCTCCATTATTCCCTATTGAGAAAAACCTTAAAGACGCGTAAACTTCAAAAATCACTTTAAAATAATCCCTTTGCCCAATTCCTTTGAAATAATTCGGGTAGCTTACTTGCCCCCTTTGGACACTACCACCCACCACACTCCACCCTGGGCCACCCGTTTCCCCCCAATGTGAAGAGATGCATTTGCTGAAACCTCCATCATTCCCTATTGAGAAAAACCTTAAAGACACTTAAATTTTAAAATTCACTTTTTTAAAAAATCAGCCCTTTTCCCAATTCCTTAGAAATAATTCTGGTAGCTTCCTTGCCACCACTAGGCACTACCACCAACTATACTCCACCCTGGGCCATCCCTTTCCCCTTGACATGAAGGAGAAAATCTTAAAGATGTGTGAACTTCAAAAAAATCACCAAAAATCAGCCATTTGCTCAAGTCCTCTGAAATTTGAGTGGTAGCCTCCACCCAATAGGCACTTCCATCCCATCCCACTCTTTTGGCTCCAGGACCAGTTTTTTGGATGATAATCAGTTCATATTTGGATTTGGATCAATTCGGAACTGAATCGAATCTTGGGTGATTTGGATGGGTCTGATTTGGATCCGGAATGAAACAGAGATGTTTTGATTTGGGTCCAAAATCAAACATCAAATATCCATAATGCACACCCCTAGTGTAGATCACAGATAAAATGAAATAAATCATTAAATTAAAAACTATAAGAACAGCAAAAATAAGAGCAACTTAAAATCTATCAACGTCACATGAGAGGGAGCAAACGTTAACAACCCGGTCTGTAGTAAAACAAGGCAGTCAGCAGATTCCAGTTAAAGTTGAACAATGTTTGTGTATCTTGGCAAAACAAAGACTTTGTTGATGTATTTCAGATGCAGACCAGTGTGAGATGTGCCCAGAAGATCAATGTCCAAATGAGAAACAGGATCAATGCATCCCCAAAAGAATAACTTATTTATCCTATGGAGAACCATTGGGAGCGGTTTTGATTTCTTTTGCTCTTTTGTTTTCCCTGATCACCTTTGCTGTGATTGGGATCTTTGTTCAGCTCCGCAAAACTCCCATTGTGAAAGCCAATAACTGGAGCATTACCTGTACGCTACTCTTCTCTCTGTTGCTTTGCTTTCTCTGCTCCTTCCTATTCATTGGTCAGCCTAGGAAGGTGACCTGCCTCCTCAGACAAACCGTGTTTGGCATCACCTTTACTGTTGCTCTTTCTTCTGTGTTGGCCAAAACCATCACTGTTGTTCTGGCCTTCCTGGCCACCAAGCCGGGAAACAGGTTGAGGAGATGGATAGGGAAGAGGCTGGCAGTATCGGTCATCATTCTCTGTTCACTTATTCAAACTGGAATCTGTGCTGTGTGGCTGGCAACCACTCCCCCTTTCCCAGAGTTTGACATGCACTCTCAGATCAGTGAGATCATTGTGCAATGCAATGAAGGCTCAAACACCATGTTCTACATCGTCCTGGGCTACATGGGTTTTCTGGCCATCATAAGTTTCACTGTGGCCTTCCTTGCGAAAAAGTTACCTGATAGCTTTAATGAAGCCAAGCTGATCACCTTCAGCATGCTGGTCTTTTGCAGTGTTTGGATAACCTTTGTCCCAAGCTACTTGAGCACCAAGGGAAAATACATGGTGGCAGTGGAGGTCTTCTCCATCATGGCCTCTAGTGGTGGACTGTTGAGTTGTATCTTCCTCCCCAAATGCTACATTATTATTCTTAGACCTGATCTGAATACCAGAGAGCAACTAGTAAGGAAACAATATTGAGACACTGGACTCTTTCTGCCTTTTCTAGTTCTTCAACACCATGTCTCTCATCATTATATTCCCATATTAGTAGTGAAGGAAGACGTAGATTAGGGAATACAGTCAACATGGGTGGTATCAGTGACTAAGTCTGGGTGGTATTGAGACAATGGGGGGAACTGTGGAAGAGCTGCTTGAACAATGAGCCATATTGCACAGCTCTGGCACTGCTTTGAAGGACACAGCAGCAATGCAGCACCATGTGTCCAGAATGCAGCACTGGATGTCAGCCAGTCTACAGTGTGGGCCACAGACTAATAGTTCTCTCAAAGAAGGGAGATAACTGTAGACAGGCTTATACTTAAGGTTAGGTGAAAAAAGAATGACTGACAACCAGACTAACGCAGTGTGTGGCCATCAAATGAAGCACGTGTGTTTGACATGCATTCCACATTCATCCAGATCATGGTGCAGAGCAATGGGGGGTCTGTTACATGGGTTTTCTGGCCATCATCAGCTTCACTTTGGCCTCTCTTGCTAGAATGTTACTGATGGATTTAAATTTATTTTTTGTTTGTTTGTTTGTTTGTTTGTTTGTTTAGTATTTAATGTATTTTTATACCGCCCAAAACTTACGTCTCTGGGTGGTTTACAACAAGATAAAAACAAAAGTAAAACATTAGTTAAAAACAAAAACAAGAAATTTTAAACAAAATTTAAAATTTTTGAAACAATATTCTAAAAACAACATTAAAACAATTTAATGAAGCCAAGCATATCACCTACAGCATGCTTGTCTTCTGCAGTGTTTGCATGTCCTTTGTTCCAAACTACTTGAGCACCAAGGAGAAATGCATGGTGGCTGTAGAGTTCTTCTCCATCTCGGCCTCTAGTGGTGGACTGTTGAGTTGTATCTTCCTCCGCAAATGCTACATTATTATTCTTATACCTGATCTGGACACCAGAGAGCAGTTTGTATGGGGAAAGAATTGTGGCATTGAAGTCTTTGGTTGTTTTTGTTGAGTAATTTCCTACTATTCCTCCTATTTATTATTTTATTTATTATTTATTATTAAAACTTTTATACTGCCCTTCCAAAAGTCCCAGGGTGGTTTACATTAAAACACCATTAAAATCAGTTAATAATTAAAATAAAAATTATAAAGCATAAAACAATAATTAACAATTAAAAACATTGTAAAATAGCAATTAAATAATCAGAACCATTTAAAAACAAGTTTTATAAAGCTGAGAAAGCCTGGTTGAAGAGATGTTTTTTCAGAAGTTGTTTAAAAATTGCCAGAGATGAGGAGGCTCACATTCCAGCAGGGAGCGCATTCCACAATATCGGGTCAGCAGCCGAGAAGACCCATCTCTGTGTAGCCACCAAATGAGTTGGCAGTAACTGGAGACGGACCTCCTCATAGCGAAGAAGATGCTCTCTTAAATAACCAGTGCCTAAGCCGTTTAGGGCTTTATAAGTTATAACTAGCACTTTGTATTTTGTCCGGAAACCTATTGGCAGCCAGTGTAGCTCCATCAGTAAAGGAGTAACGAGGTCTCTCCAAGATGACCCAGAGACCAGCCTGGCTGCTGCATTCTAAACCAACTGAAGTTTCCAGATTACGTACAAAGGCAACCCCACGTAGAGCGCATTACAGAAGTCAAGTCTGGAGGTTACCAACAGATGTACCACTGTTTTGAGGTCACAGATCTCAAGAAACGAGCACAGCTGGTGTATCAGCAGGAGCTGAAAGAAAGCACCCCTGGCCCTGCCTCAACCTGAGAAAACAGGGAGAGGTGTGGATCCATAAATACTCTCAGACTGCGAACCTGTTCCTTTTGGGAAATGTGACCCCGTCTAGAACAGGTAGATCAAAATAGTCTCTATCGTTCTGACCCCGCACAGTAAGTACCTCCGTCTTATCGGGATTTCAGCTTCAGTTTATTCTCCCTCATCCAGCCCATTACTGCTTCCAGGCAGGCATTTAGGGAAGATATGCCAACTCCTGAAGAAGTTGACATGGAGAAGTAGATCTGGGTGAACTCCTGAGCCGCACTGGACAAATTGATCCCAAAAGGAACATTGAAGACCCCTAGCACCAAAAGTCTGTGAGACTCCAACGCAACTTCCACGGACAAGGCCGTGAGCTCAGTAAGGGATTCTGTTGGGCAATGGGGCAATCGGTACACCAACAAAAGTCCCAAAGTATCCCTGGTCCCCAAACTCAAGTACACACATTCAATATGGTCCGATACCCTAACAGGGAGATATTATCCTTATAGACAACAGCCACTCCACCCCACCACCCACATCCCCTCACCCTCTCCTCTACAGAATATCCTGGAGAAAGAAGCTGGGACCAGGCTGGGCCACTAGCCTCCCTCAACCAAGTCTCGGTAATACACACCAGGTCGGCCCCTTCATCCATGATCAGATCATGGATGAGTTCTGATTTATTTTGGACCAACCTGGCATTGCAGAGGAGCAAAGTAAGGTTATGTGGGATGTTGGCAGTGCTCCCCGAGGTCAAAGAGCTGGCAGGACACCTAGAAGGGGAGACAACAATTAGGTTTCTGACTACCCTTCCCCTGGAACAGCCTTCTGACCTGCCTGTGGGGGCCAAGAAGGAAATTTTTGGGTCGCACCAGATTGGCACTAGGCATGGCCTTTTTTTGCCTACTTCTCACTGAGTCCTTTGGCTTTCAGGCATAGGTTGGCACTGAAGGAACCGTTCACTTGGCAGGAGAGTGCTGGTGTTGGGTAGGTAGATTGAATAACAGTGTTCGGCTGGAGGCCAATTTGGGGTGGGAGCAGGGCCGGATTAAACTAGGGTGGGGCCTGTAACATATGTCATAAAGGGGTCCCAAATTTTTAAAATGCACATAAATTTTAAAACATAAATTATTTACTTGCTTAGTAAAGTAATCCAATTTTTTCACTTGCTATACATATCATATGACAGCCAAGGCAATATTAAGAAGTGCTGTCAGGGCTGGACTGGGGACACTAAGATGCCGGTGGAATTTATGTGGAGAGGGCGCCAGGTTTTGAGCAGAATGGCTACTTAAGGGTGGGAGTATTCATTGCTGCCGAGTGCAGCAGGGCACAGTCAACATGTTGACCAGGATTCCCTCGATGGTGTGCACGTGTGAATGTGTTCACAAGGTTTTTGATGTAAGCTCAGTTAATTGTAGCTCCCGCACAGGTTGAATCAGGAAGGCCCCACTCTGAATGCACATGGTGCCTACACACTGCCTTGAAACTGTCACTCAGACCAAACTCACTCCACACTCAGATGAAAAAAAATTAGAGAGAACAGTGATGAAGACCAGGGCTCCCAGAAGCATCGTGTATGAATGGCACATATTGGAATACGTGCTTGGAGTGCAGAAATGTGAAAAAAAATATGCATGAATACAGATCAGCAATATGGTTCACTGGCCACAGATTTCACAAGTGTTGAGCACACATGAATGGCTGCTGTTCATTCTCATCTCTGCGACTGCAGTGGGGAAGCAAAGGGGGTTAATCTTTGCAAGGATGATAGCAGTGCCCTCCACCTTTGACACAGTTTCTGGAAGGGAATATAGTATTTTTGCATACATGGAGATGTACCCCACCCACCCCCACAGACAATGCCTCTGCATATTCCTCCCATCAAAATGATAGGCATTTTGTGAGCCAATAAATCATGCAGCAAGGTGTGCATTGAAGATTGTGGTGGGTTGGGGAGGTTGAAAGGAAGTATCACTGTTGTATCAGGCAAAAAGGTTTCCCTTCCTACTTCAAATCTGGAAACATAAACCCACACAGACAGGTCATGCTAAAAAATCCGGTCCTGAAGTCAAGACTAAGAAGGAAAAGCAAAAACCATTGATGAAAAGGCAGGCAAGTGGGGCAGGTGGAGGGGGGGCGGAGAGGACAACCTCCATCTAAACCATCGGATTCACACAATACATGCCAGAGAGTGAACTGAATGAAATTACTATGGCCCAGGACCAGCAGACAGTACCTGCGAACCAACAAATCACAGATACAGGTCAGAGGCAATTTCCGTTGTTGGAAAAATAATGCGGCCACCTTTGAGACCCAGATCCCTCTTTCCACACCCCACTAGTCATGAGAACAATCCTCAAAGGTCTCTTTCCAGGATCTGCTTCAAAACAACTGTGAGGGGGGAAATCGCTATGCTCCTTCCTTCAGAGGTCAAACAAGAGAACCAACCGGCTTCCTTAAAGATTGGTGGGTTTCACAGTAGAGGCTTCTTGGAACTTCACCTGTGGGTTCAAGCAGTGCTCTAGCTGAGTTCATGTGAATTGGGGAGCGAGAGATCCCTTTCTCTTTTCTACATACACACACATACCCCTTGCTGAGTGTGATAATCCAGAAAGAGAAGGCGGTACCAGTAGATTACAAGCAGAAAGGCACGTGGGAATGCAGGGGGGGATATGTGTCCCTAAATAGCTCCCTCTCTCACACCCGTGCAAAAATGCACATTGGCGCCAACTCACTCTCCTAACGGTGGGGGTATCTTGCAAGCAGAAAAGAAAAGACACCGTGTGAAGGGAGAAGAAAGGGAAGCCCGGCGTCCCTGCGTGAAAGTGCAGGCTGGCACTCAGCAGACTGAGCAGAGCAGCACGGAGCGATACGACTCAGCTTTGCGCAGGCGCCTGAATTATTTATCTCCCCGCCCTCTCTGCCCACAGTCAATCACAAACTAAAAGATGGAAACTGAGCCACATCGCAGGGCTTGTGGGATTTGGAGTTTCTTTCCTCCAAGAGCTTCCATGGAAAATGCTTCAATTCCAGTTAGCGGCAGAAGAACTACAATTCCCAGGTGCCAAAGGGCGACGATGATAGAGTCACTCGTAATCTGACCCGCCGTTCTCTCGAATACTGAGCCCTCGAAAATGTGGGGCCTGTAGCATTTACTACTTTTGCTACTAGGTTAATCTGGCAATGGTGAGGTGGCCAAGGAACAGCCTTCCAGGGTTTTTGCGGTCCAAAGTGTTGGGAATGGGGGGGGGAGGCTCGACTCAACAACTCAGAGTTCCCGTCCCCCCCCCCACCCAGCTTGTTGCTGTGCCCGTTGTCATCAGTTGAGTTTTCTTTACATTTAGGCATAGTCCCATTTTTTCACTGTGCTCCTTGACTTTCATTACTAGAGCTTGCAGATCATCCGCATTCCCCGCTATCAGAATGGTGTCATCAGTATAGTGCAGGTTATTGCTGTTTCTTCCTCCACCTTTAAAACCATGCTCATCTTCTTCCAATTCAGCTTCTCTCAGTATATGTTCAGCATATAAATTGAATAAAAAGGGAGAAAGTATACAGCCTTGTCTTACTCTGAACGTCTGGTTCACCACTATGGAGTAAATCCACCTGTCTCCGTGGAAACACAGCTGCAGCTCATTCAGACATGTCCTTGTGTGTCTATTCCAGGGGGCCAAGGAACAGCCTTCCAGGGTTTTGGCGGCCCAAAGGGTTGGGAATGGCGGGGGTGGCAGGCCAGACTGCGGGCACTGAGAGGGCGGGGGAATGTTTGTGGGGAGGGTGCCGGGTTTTGAGCAGAATGGGTAATTGAGGGTGGGAATTGGGGCACAGGGGCACCCCGCAGGGTGTGGCACACCGGGAATATGCCCTGTTGCCCTGTGGGCCAGTCTGAGCCTGGGTGGCTCAACTCACCAACTCAGAGTTCCCCTCCCCACACGTGCGCTTTAAAGTTTTAACAGGAAAGCCTTTTTAGGCTAGGAGATCCCCTGTATAGGTAAAGGGGAATCCCAGCTGGATTCCCATTTACAAGTATATTCCCCCGCGGAGCCAGCCTGCCAGCCAGTTCCATGAAATGGGGGGGGGGGGTTCAATTCTAACTTGGACTGGCACACACACACCCCTTTTGAGGGCCTTTCTGGTTCATCCTCGGGCCAGCCAAACAGGCCTGGCTCAGTCTGAGCTGGTTCGCATAACCCTCTTTCTCTCCCCTCTCTGTCTACACTAAGCCAGAAGCAAAGCCTCCTTGGAATCTGCCATTCCCCAAATCTCATCCTTCCCTACTTTCTCTCAATATCCAGTGCACCACTATGGGATATTTTATCACACTAATTCTGCCATGTAATGTATTTGTTTCACTAATTTACTTTCATTCTCTTTTAATAAATTTGAATTTCTTCACTGAAACCTTGTTTTGTCCCTTTGTTTTGTTATTAGTTCCATGTCTACCGCAGAGGGATAGACATTACCGTAGCAGCCCTAGGCCCCGCATCTTGTAACCATGGTTTGTGCCATAACACAGGTCCGGATGATCAAAGACAGCAAGGTTACTGAACATGAACAAAGGTTCTGCACTATGTCTGAATCCTGAAATTATTATTTTATTTTTACAAACTTGGGTAGATTATTTCCTGACCATGAATCCATTTATATACCACATCTTTGCAGTGGAGCCTAGAAACATTTCCATTCAATTGTTTATTTTCTTTCTGGGGGATTGACATCTAATACTTTTTCATCCCTGCTTGGGCCATTTTGAGGGAAGACCTTGCTGATGAATGCTGGATACCCTATGGAAGGGGAAGAAGGGGAATGTTCTGCCTGACATTTTAGAAGATAAGTCACATTGGCTATGTAGGACACATTGGCGATCTGTACCCACTTGTTATAAAATCAATGAAATATATAAAAATAAAATAAAATATATCATCTGGATGCATTTACCAGAAGCCCCTTACTGCATGTTTAGTTTTCCTCGCACTCAACGCAAGGCCCAATGACCAGCAGGCACTTGGGTCCCCAAAGTGTTAATTGAATCCTGTTATTGCCTGCTAAATAGCAAAAATTGGTTAGGAGGGAATAAAAAATGTTCTCGTGGATTGTATAGGGACCAGAGGACTGTAGGGAAAGTGTCAATCCACCCTGAAATTATCAAAATCACTATTATTCAGTTCTGCTTCTTGTGGAAGCCCCATGGCTAGATAGAGGTCATTTAATGATAAGATTGGTTAATTATAATTCAGTAGCTCATACCAGGCTACATTCACTCAGTGTATAAGGATTTTAAAATGCCCGTGTGTGCCCTAAAACTCAGGAGATGTTAACATGAATCAAACAAGGCTCTGTCAAATGGAATTTCTGTGTTGGTAAAGTTCTTTGTGGGTAGTCTTCTCTAGCTGACAAAGCAAGTGTACAGCTGGGGTGAGATTCAAAATTTGCAGGAGTTCAGAATGGTTTGGTTACTACCATTCCTCCTATATCTGCCTGCTATTTTCAGCAGGCAGAACAGCAGGCAAAGACACCTGTGCAAAATTCAGCACAATTCCAAGCCAGGTTCCAGAGAAGACATTACCATTGGGGAATTTGGATCCTTCTTACAGGGTGGTGTACTTCGATTCAACTTTACTGTACCACCAGACAGATCCACAACAGGATAGTGAGTAGTGTGTCTTTTGATTTAATGGTTGTATTGGGTCTTTTAGGTAGGGCTGATCTACTGTATGCCTATCTGGTTTAAATTATTCTAGTGGAGATTCATTATTAATGGCAGCTTCTGATATGCCTCGCATGGAGGCTGCAGCATCTAGCCATGGTGTGTGAATGGACCTTAGCAAATCTAATAGCACAGTCTGATCTTTAATCATTTGCATTCCAAATCTCCTGGGTTTGATCTCTGGCATCTCCACGCAGGGATGGGAAAGAAACTCCTCTGTCTGAAACCAGATTCACTGCCAGTCCCAATAAAGAATAGTGACCTAGCTAGACCAACAGCCTGACTCAGTATAAGGCAACTTGATAACCTTGCATGTCCCTATATCATACCAAGCACAATGATTTCAGATGTACGTTTCACATGATTTCAGATGTGTATTCAGATGTACGTGAACCAACACTATTCCTAGGTTTCTAGACTGCTAACCCAACCATGAAAGGTCAAAACACTCTAAGGAAGCAGATCCATTTGACAGTTGATCAAATTTCAAATTTCCAGTTTTAAATAGTTTTTCTCTATTTTAGTTAGAAGTAGGACAATCATCCTTTAGGAAAAAGACATTTATCAGCACAGTATAGCTCAACGTCAACTGGAAAAAGAAACTGGCAGGCATACAGAACAAGGATGCAAAGGTGCAGGGAGAGAGCAGCTAAATAGAACTGGTGCAGTAGGGAAGCAGCAATTTATGAGACCCTTCCCTTCCCCAGGAAGCCCTCTGGGCCACCTGAAAATCTGCACAGCCCTCAGGGACATATTTTCTGGTGGAACACCTGAAGAGAGGGCTTTTGGGGGAAGGGGAATGTGCAGAAAATTGCTGCTTCCCTGCTGAGCAGGTGCAGTTAGTTAGGCAGTTCTGTTAGATGCCTTTCTTGCTGCACCACCAAATCCTTTCTCTCTATGTCAGCAAGATTCCCCGATGTTTGGGCAAAACCCTTGTGGTTGTCCATGCTCTGGAGATAGTGTTTGTGCTAATGTCATAGATGTTCAGCTGTGTATGCAGGGAACAGGGGACAGAGAGGACCTCATTCAGGTCTGTCATAATGCTCCCTCTCTCCCCTGCCAAATGGTTACTATGCTGGTCTATGGTGGAGGAGTGGGGGTTTGCATCTGGACAGACAATGGATAATACCCACTTTATTGCTCCCCAATTGTTCTTTCCAGTGCATGTCTCTACTCCTGCCTCCCCTGAGTGGACATTGTCTTTTAAGCTCTATTAGAAGGAAAGGAAATGAATTTCAGGAAATGATTTCCCTCTGAAAGGAAATCAGACACTCCAATACAAATATTCTCAGCAGGAATATTGATCGGTATTCCTACATCTTTCACATTAACCTATGGTCTCAGGAATTCACCATCATATTATCCAAATGGAGAGGATGCCACCTTTTCTTTATGGAGGGCAGCAGCATCTCTAAGACCTCCTTTGTCATACAGCTGTATGACAAATGGCAATAGTAAAGTATAGATCAGTGGTAGAGCATCATTTTTGCATGCAATGGATCCAGGGTTCAATCCATGACACCTCCAGGTCGAGCTGGGAAAGACTCCAGCCTGAAAATTTGGATAGCCATCACCAGTCATTGTAGACACCACTGAGCAATAGTCTGACTCAGATTAGAGCAGTTTCCTATGTCCCTAGAAATTCATGCAGGGGAGCTTTCTCCCAATGGCTGCATATCAACAATGGGGAAAGATGTACTGGCTGCATATCTGTATGTCAGAAAAAATATACAGTTGGGCTTAAAGTCATTCAACTATGTTTGTTTGTTTAACACATTTGTATTCTGCCCAAAACGCAAGTCTCTGGGCGGTTTACAACAAAACATTAAAAACAACCAATAAAAAGATTAAAACATTTCATCCATTAAAATTTAAAATGTTAAAACTATTAAAAACACAATGAAACTATTATGTGTTGTCTTCCATACTTGCAAGCAGAATATATATAAATGCAATAGACTTGTTTTGCTGATCTATGCATGTAAAACTACATTAAAATCTCTTTACAGTTTAATGCCTAAAAATTACCAGCATGTTCTTGCCTTCATCTTTGCAATTCAAGAGATCAACAGGAATGACCATCTCTTACCCAATATCACACTGGGATTCGAAATCTATGACAATGCTTTCAATCCGCTGAGAGCCGTTTGGAACACTCTGCAGTTCCTCTTCACAGGGCAGGGGAATACCTTGAATTACAACTGTGACAGGAAGCTGCAACTAGTCCTTGCCATTGGTGGGCTCACCTCCCCAAATTCCATGCAGATGGCCAGTGTCTTCAATACCTACAAGATCCCACAGGTATGTCTGTTCCTAGCGATGACTAGCTGTAGTCATTCAGAAATGGCTATGTTCCTGAGGTAGCTCAGTTTGGAAGCAGCTTTTGAGAAGACAAGGCTTCCTTGTCTGGAGGAGGAAAACGTCTGTTTTCGTTCCTAAAGAAGAAAGCAAGAGGGCAAGCAAACCAACCAACAAGGGGGAAAGGACAAGGTATGTTTGTTAGGCTAGTTTTTTATTGGGTTTAATTTCTGGCTATACCCCTACTAATTGTGCAAAGAGGCACCTTTTTGATGTGGTGATGATTCTCTTTATTTAGCAGGGGGAGAGTAACTGGTCCTATCCAACCGCAGCATGGTACCTCCAGTGACTGTTGCTGGTGTCTATATTTCTTTTTAGATTGTGAGCCCTTCAGGGACAGGGATTCATCTTATTTATTTATTATTTCTCTATGTAAACCACTCTGGAAACTTTTGCTGAGAAGTGGTATATAGATATTTGTTGTTGTTGGCTGGCTAGGGGTTCATTTTTGACAGGGCAGTTTCAATTTAAGTTTCAGTTGTGCCTAGAGAGAAAATGGGTGGGGATTGGCTACCGCTATGCTCTGAAGGTGCCTCAGTTTGGAAGCCACCCTTAAGAAGACAATGCTGAGAGAAGGGAAGTTTTTCTTTTTGCAGATCTGTGAGCAGGAGTTTGGTAACAGACATCAAATGAGTTTTGTGAGGGAACTTTTAGTAGGGAAGTTGCATGTGAGCCCAGAAGTGGTCTCCCTTTATCAGAAACAAGACACCAAGCATGAAAAAATGAGTACTGCCCCACTTTTGTAACTTTCCTGGAGCAAGAGCTTGATTGCCCGCTGAAGAGGGGGTGCCTCCCAGAGTGTGACTATCTGCCTGAGGTACAGAAGTTGTGGGTGTGCGTTCGGTGCAAAGAGCTCCTGGCTCTCAGGTAACAAGTGCATTCTCTTGAAGCCAAGATGGCGGACCTGGAGAAGCTTAGGGAAGCAGAGAGGTCTGTGGATGAGACCCTCTGGAATGTGATAGAGGCATCCTATTCCCATGCTGACAGCTCCTCTACTCTCATAGATGATGATGATGACGATGATGATGATGATGATGATGATGATGATGATGATGATTATTTCAGTTTCTATACCGCCCTCCCAAAAATGGTTCGGGGTGGTTTACACAGAGAAATAATAAATAAATAAGATGGCTCCCTGTCCCCAAAGGGCTCACAATCTTAAAAAAAAAAGATACAAGATAGAAACCAGCAACAGTCACTGGACGTACAATGCTGGGGGTGGATAGGGCCAGTTACTCTCCCCCTGCTAAACAAAGAGAATCACCACAGTAAAAGGTTCCTCTTTGCCCAGTTAGCAGGGGATGAAGGGATGTGGGGATGTAGAGATGCAGGGCATCAGTCTGATGAAGAGAGGGATGCTCTCTTAGAAGGGACACCTTCCTTGCGTAATGCTCCCAAATCCTCTCACACATAGGATACTCCTCCGGGGATTGGGGGCCTCCTAGTAGTGGGCAATTTGATAATTAGGAACTGAGGAAGGGGAAGAAGAGTGCAACAAAGATGATCAGAGGCATGGTGCACCTTTCTTATAAGTTAAGTCTACAGTGTCTGGGGCTTTTTAGTTTGGAAAAGGGGTGGCTATGGGGAGACATGATGGACATTTATAAAATTATGCATGGAGAAGATAGAGTGGACAGAGAGAAATCTTTCTCCCTCTCTAACAAATCTCATGGGTCCGAAGGCCAGGTAAAATAGGACCAACTAAAGGAAGTCATTTTTCACAGAGCAGAAAATTAATCTATGGAATTCTCTGCTATGGGATGTGGCAAATATAGAACAAAAAAAATGGCATGCCCTCACCTCTTGCCAGTTGGCTTCTCAGAGGCATCTGGTAGGCCACTGTGTGAAACAGCAAGGCTGTTCTTATGTTCTTGAATAGAAAGGTTTTCATCCCCTTCCAAGTCCTTAGAGTGTTTTCTCAAAAAATTAAGGAATAATTACTCAGTCCGCTGTGCAATGTCTTGTTTTCAATACATTATTATTGTCATTTTCTTTTAATATTAGGGCCACAACTCCCCTGAAAACATTTTCTTTCAAACTGTGTTCAACCTTGTCCCAGCTTTCACTTTCAAGTAGAAATAGTCTTTAATCTTTCTTCATCCTGTTTAGAATCCTATCCCAGTATAAGACTCAATGGTACCAGTAGTTCCTACTCAAAATAGTAGTATTGTCTTATCTGAAATATTTGATGGAAGCTGAAATTTAGTGAATTGAAGAAGTAATACTTTGATCAAGAACAAAGGGATGTCCTTGTAATACTGTTTTTAAAAAACAAAAAACAATTTCCCCCCCCTTTTAGCTGAGTTATGGATCTTTTGACCCTGTGCTAAGTGATCAAACCCGGTTCCCTTTTTTCTTCCGGATGGTTCCAAGTGAAGACCTTCAATATATCGGGATTATTTTTCTGCTGAAGCATTTCAAGTGGAATTGGATCGGTCTGCTCACATCAGATGATGACAGTGGAGAAACATTTCTTCAAAATATGAGACCAAGACTTCTCCAGAGCAATATTTGTATTGCTTTGGCACAATCCATTCCAAAAGTAACAAGTCACACATCAAATACACACACTGAAAAAATGCTGGTGGAAATAGCTAATGCTGTCTGGAAGGAAGCAAAGATGAATGTGGTTCTTGTCTATGGGGATAGTCATTCCATGGAGGGTTTACGAATAATCTTAGAATCCTACGAATTTCATCTTAAGCTTCCATTGGAGAGAGTGTGGCTCATAACTGCTCAGTGGGATTGCACAACTCTTTCTTCATGGGATAAATTCACAGGGAAATCCTTCAATGGTTCTTTGTCATTCACACTTCACACAAAAGTAGTTCCAGGATTTCAGGACTTCCTGCAGAGCATAAATCCATACCAGTCTATGATATATTTCATCCATCAGTTCTGGATGTTTGCATTTCTCTGTTCACTCCCAAAGCATGGCTTATATGTTCCAAATCAAGACAACTGCACTGGGGAGAAGAAACTGGGGAGCCTTCCTGAATCTGTGCTTGAAATGGGCATGTCTGGGCAGAGCTATAACATTTACAATGCTGTTTATGCTGTAGCACATGCTCTCCATTCTATGCATTCACCGAAAACTAAACAGAAGGAAATGGAGAAAAACGGGGGAAAGAGTCTTTTATTACAGCCTGTATGTGTTTCCTCCTCCTTGTTTGCATTTCACTTCTCATTGTATTAGTTCATAACTCATACTAGCAGTTCTGTGATATAATGTTGACTCAGCCTTCCATCCTTCCGAGGTCGGTAAAATGAGTACCCAGAATGTTGGGGGCAATATGCTAAATCATTGTAAACCGCTTAGAGAGCTTTGGCTATAGAGCGGTATATAAATGTAAGTGCTAAGTCCTATGATGTCTGATTGTGGCATGCAGTTCCTGACACCCTGACTAACAAAGCACTGCTGAAGCAGTGTGAGGTAGCTTAGGCTGAGAGAGAAGAAACACCCAGAATCACCCATGAACTTCATGGCTAATTGGAGATTTGAATCTGAATTTGAAAAATTCAGTTGGAAATCAAATCAAATTGCCCTTTTAAGGGGTGACACAATTATTATGCTTTTCAACAAAAATAAATTTCAGGAAGCAAACCTGATATCAAGCAACTTGTAATTGTTTATTCAATATTCAGTATTGTTTGATGTTTTAATATGGCTGATTCCCATTCCAGAATAAGTTAAATGGATGTCACTTTTTCCAAAAGTCTTTCCCTTTGTTATAATTATCCCAAACTTGCTTTGTATATCAATTTATATGTGAGTATTCTTTGCCGTAAGATCCTGTACTATTCTTCAACAGGAATTGCTGTTGCTTCCCGTGGCTTGCTACCAATATAAACATGCTTAAAGGTATATTCCTGATAGGTATATAGTATTTCTTCTCAGTGACATCTTCCAGTTGGTGATCAAGGGATTTGTGGTTAAAGTGATAATCTTAATGCAATGTTCCACAATTTGACCCAGGGTGTGAACTTTTTCTCCTCCCAATTAGCTTCATGCTTTTCTGAGCAATATCCATTTCAATAATAGTGCTGGGGAAGAAATCTTTTTTGATGAGGAAGGGAGCCTGCCATCAGGATACGATATCATCAACTTGGTCACATTCCCCAATGACACCTTCCAGAAAGTCCAAACTGGAAGGATGGATCCCCTGGCTCGTGAAGGAAAAAGGTTCACCACGAATGGAAGTGCTACTGTATGGAACCACAAGTTTAAAGAGGTATGGAGACCTGTCCCGCCTCACCTTGCTAGTTTCCCTGACTTTAAGGGGTTTTCTCACAACCCAGTTCCAATATCAGGAGTGAAGAGTGTTGGGAGGGAGAAATGGGCTGAAAGGAATGGAGTGCCCTGATGGGGAATGCTCTGCTTCTCTCCTCTGGGCAATGCTCCAGGAGTCTCAGACTCCAGCAGTAGGGTCTAGGTGACTTCCCCCCCCCCCCAGACAGAGGAAATAATCAGCCTAACCCCAGATTTGCCTTGACCATGTTTGATGCCTCTGACCTCTTTTTGTCTGCCTGCAGTCAGACCCACCTTGGCTTTTGCCTGGTTCAGAGAGTAGACCCCTATTCCATACTCTTCATATGTGGATTATTTGGTTTTGAGAATAATAGAAGGGGTGGGGGGAATCGGAACATTCTTCCTTCTTGCTCCTGTTAGATGCAGCCCCGTTCCCGGTGTGTTGAGAGCTGCCAACCTGGATCCAGCAGGATTGCCCAGCAGGGAAGACAAGTTTGTTGCTATGATTGTGCTCAGTGTCCTGCGGGGAGGATTTCAACACAGATCGGTAAAAATATGTATATTGTGTAACCAAATCCAAATGTTTAAAATTCTCCTTTTCTACATCAAATATATGACTGAATTTCTAAATCTGAAATAGAATTATGTGAAAGTGATGTGAAACTAATTACCAAAATGTACAATTTGTTATTATGTGAAGAAATGAGAGATGAAGTGGTAAAATCAACAATGGTAAAATGGGCACAAAATGTAGGTCAGAATATTAACTTAGAGGCCTAGGAGAAGCTATGGAAGAAAGATCTTAAATTTATAGCATGTTATCATTTAAAAGAAAATTTAATAAAAATGATGTACAGATGGTATTTAACACCTAAGAAACTAGCTTTAATGTATAAAAATGTATCTAATAAGTGCTGGAGATGTAAAGATAGTGAGGTGTCTTTTTATCACATGTGGTGGTCCTGCAGAGAGGTAAAGAGGTTTTGGCATATGATTTATGATGAACTTTAAAAGATTTTGAAATGTATATTTCATAAGAGACCTGAATCCTTTCTGTTGGGTATAATCAATGAAGAAATCTTGGGGCGGGGGGGGGGAATAGAAATTTATTCCTATATCTTACGACGACAGCTAGAATGGTTCTTGGCAGAAATGGAGATCTGTGGAAATTCCAGCAAGAGAAGAATGGTTGAGGAAGGCATATGAATATGCAGAAATGGCAAAACTTACTGTATTAGTAAGAGATAGTCATATAGAAAACTTTGTAGAAGATTGGAAACCTTTTTGCGGTATATAAAAAACAATGTGAATTTGGATTTATTAAGGGGGGTTGAAATGTAAAGATAACAGTTGGGGGATTTGTTATAGTAATGAAACTATTAGATTACTATGGTGATGAAAACAAGGATTAGGACGTAATAACTAGATATATAAATACGTAGAAAATATTCACATGAGAGCAAACATGGATGTTATAGTATAACTGTGTTGAAAGATGAACCGGAAGTCACACTGATATGTAGAAAACTAATAAACATAAAATGCAAATATATATATATATGACTGAATTCCTCAACATACGTCTGTTGAACTCAAGTACTAGTGCCAAGATCTGAGGGTTTTATTTAGTCTGGCAAATCTTTTCACTTGGAAAACTTTCCCTACTCCTTCTCCAGGAGCAGCAATCTGCCTTCTGCAGCATCATCTAGGACTTAATCTTCAGGTATTAGCACCCTTGCACGGAAAAGAAGCATTTTGTTTTCTTACAACTAAATTCTCAGCATATGTAGGCTTTGTATGTGAAGCCAGAATCTGTAACCATTCCAAAATCTAGAAAAAGTCTGTGCAGGATAGAAACTATGGCATTTATGATGAGCAATCCTTTAGTTTAACTTTTCAGGTGCTGGCCTTTGCAGAAGAACATCCTGGATTCTTTGAAAGTTAAAACAATAAGCTGCAATGGCCGATGTTCCCTTTAGAAAAAGCTGGTGCTAGGTGAGATGCACTGATGCTGCTGAAGGGGTCAACGAAGGGAACACTGCTACTAACTTGGGGACAGTGAATTTGGATGATTGCTACTTCCCCCCAGAAGCATTATTTGCCAGTTGAAAATATGTCCCTGAGGGTTATGTAGCTATCAGGGACATTGTTTAGACTGGCGCAGAACACTTCAGAGGGAAGGAGAGATCATCAAAAATTGATCTCCCTCTCATGGGTGCTGGTGCTGTATTACCCTTCATAGGTAGTACTGGCTTTTAGCAACTCAACATTTCAGCCAATATAAACAAAATAAAACAAGCAGAAAAGATGCCTACAAATGGCACAGTTCCTGCAAATGAGGAACAGCAAGTGTTTTGCTCCTAAAAATGGTCAAAGAGATTATATTTATTGCTTGTTTGTTTTTAATTTTCATATTGCCTCCTGTTAAACACTTCAAGGCAGTGTAGAATAGGGATGTGCGTAACTTTTGGGGTGTTTCGGCACCAAAATGAAACACCCAATCACCATCCCAAAATGTTTTAGAGCCGAAACAAATCGCCCCTGGGTCGGCTCCAAAATTTTTGTAAGTTTTGGTCCTCCATTTTGTGACCGAGATAGTGCTTCTCCTTCCTCCTCCATTTTGAGTTCTGACATGTGCTTGAATTTCCCACCTTTCAGTCTTCCATTGACTTCAATGCAAAGTTCCGATCTGCAACGGAATGCCCATATTTGGCTCTGCAGGATCCAAACTAATCTCCCATTGGCCAAGGGGAGATGAAGGAGGGGGCAAGTGTGGGGGTGGATTTTTGGAGGTGTTTTCAGGGGGGTATTAAAGGGCCAGCAGCCATTTCTTCCTTTCTGCTGCCTCGTGTGGGGAGAGAGTTCTTTTGCCTGATTGCTCAGCCTTGCCATCACACATCCACCATGGCCTCCAACCATTCTTCAGCATTGCTGCCATTGCTGCCTTTTTTTCTCCAGCAATTTTTTAATTGAGAAAAAGAAGATGATTCCATCTTTTATTCCTTCTGCCTTGCTGACACAAACAGCCTGCTACCTGAGCCATCCTGGGACCTTGGCTGGATTCTCTCCTGCTTTTTTCCCTTTTGTATCTGTGAAAAAGAGAATTTGATAATTCAACCTTTTTTGGCCATCACATAGTTGTTTTGACCTGTACTGAGAGAAGAATGCTGTCTGCCTGCACAAGCAGCCACCACCACCAGCCCCAGATCTTCCAGATTTTTGAGCCTTTTGTGGATGCCCCATCTAAAGACTTAAGAAGGAGCAGGAGAGAGAGAGACCAGCAGACCAACAGAAGTAGCAGCCCAACATTTTGGAGAAGAGAAGACTTAGTGGTGAGTTTATTTTAACACACACATACTGTACACACACGCACCACTCTGGGCCTAGGCGCTGCCTATGAGTCTCTCTGTGTGTGTGTGTTTTAAATAAACCAATCCATCCCCCCATTTTATAGAGCAGTAGCAGTATATTAAACCGATTTTCTCAGCCATTATTTTGTATCTTCTTGTCCGGCTGGCTATACCCCATTGTGTCTCTGCTGTTGGGACATTGTATCTCTGCTCTTTTTATCCATCCATCTCCTCCTACTAGCAACTATTATTATTGACAATGTTGCCTCCTCTTTTCTTTTGTTGAATATTTTGAGTTGATGCTGAAATGAAAATGATGAATGTTAATGTGATAATATTAATATGACTAGTGTTTCAGGCCCGTTGTGATAACGGGCGCTAGTAGGGGAGAGTTCCCCCCCCGCCCCACTTCCTCTGGCCTCCCCCCCCACGCCCTCCCAGCTGGCCGAGACTTCCTTACCCAAAGCAGCCCGCGACAGTCGGGCGATCAAAAATCCATTTTTTGCGAAGAAGAGAGGAGCTCCGGAACAGAGCTCCTCTCTGTGCTAAGCCAATGCCCAAACTGCTGCTATGGACGCAAAGGACGCAATAGGCATCCTTTGCGTCCATAGCAGCAGTTTGGGCATTGGCTTAGCACAGAGAGGAGCTCTGTTCCGGAGCTCCTCTCTTCTTCGCAAAAAATGGATTTTTGATCGCCAGACTGTCGCGGGCTGCTTTGGGTAAGGAAGTCTCGGCCAGCTGGGAGGGCGGTTGGCGGCCATGGCGGCGGCCGCGGAGGCATTCTTCTGGGCCGTTTTGGCCGTTAATCATTTGCGGGGGGGGAGCGGGGAAGGAGTATGTGGGCAGCTGGGAGGGCGGGAGAGTGGGCGGTGGCGGTGGCCGGGCAGACTCTGGGGGCGCCGCTGCCGGTCCGGTCCGCCCCCGCCTCACATTCCCGGCTGGTCTCCCCGGACGGGCAAGGGCCCCAAGGACTCGCAGCCGCCTGGCTGCGGCGGCGGTGCCAGGCCTCGGCGGCGGCTCTGCCGCCACCTCGGCCGGCTTACCCCGTCACCTCCTCCCCCCGCCCGGCTTCGGCGGCGCGGCTCCACCGCCGCCTTGGCCGCGCTGCGTCCTCTGGCCGAGGTGGCGGCTTTGCCGCCGCCTCGGCCAGTCTCCTCCTTCCCCGCATTCCCGGCTTCTTCGGGGCGGCCGCTTCTGGCCGCCCAAGATGGCCACCGGGTGCCGGCCCTCATGTCTCCCTTGCCCTGTTCTGCGCCTGCGCTTCGCGCAGGCGCAGAACAGGGCAGGGAGGCACGAACACACGCTTGGTGCCCGTCCACGGACGGACACCAAGCGTTTTATTAGAGAGGATATATATAATGCTGATGCCCTGATGTGATGTGATGATGATTATGAGTTGCTGTTGTTCATGCATTTCTGTTTTGTGATATGCTTTGCTTTCCAAACCACTTGCCTCTTTAATGTTTATTATCTGATACTTTGCTTTATGGCAGAAGGTTCTGTCTCTCTGTGTGGACTTCTTGTTTGCAATGAAAAAGTGGATTGGGTCATATTGTGAGTTGTAGCATCATCAGAGTTTTTATTCAAAGATTGCTTGCATCATGATGTGCTGGTGCCACAGGCTCTGATCCGGTGCAGAAATTTATTTATTTATTTATTTATTTATTTGAACTTTTACACTACCTCTAACTGTCATCTCTGTGCAGTTCACAATAATATAAAACAAGTTAAAAACATATACAAAAAACTTAAAACAATTTAACAATTGAAAAATAAACCAGAGATTAAAACCTAAAAAAATTTAAAAGCTGGGAAAGCTTGGTGAAAACATGGGTTTTGAGGTGCTTTTTAAAAATATTACCAGAGATGGGGAGAATCGTATCTCAGCAGGGAGCACATACCACACTCTTGGGGCAGCACTCGAGAAGGCCCGCCTCTGTGTAGCCACCAAATAAGTTGGCGGTAACTGAAGAAGGACCTCCTCAGATGACCTCAATGGGCGGTGAGGCTCGTAGTGAAGAAGACGCTATCTTAGATACACAGGGCCTAAGCCGTTTAGGGCTTTATAAGTTATAATTAGCACTTTGTATTTTGTCCAGAAACCTATTGGCAGCCAGTGTACCTCCATCACTGTTTTGAGGTCATTGATCTCGAGAAACAGGAGCAGCTGGCGTATCGGCCGGAGCTGATAGAAAGCACCCCTGGCCACCCTTATTGTTCTGACCCCGCACAATAAGTACCTCTGTCTTATTTGGATTCAGCTTCAGTTTATTCTCCCTCATCCAGCCCATTACTGCTTCCAGGCAGGCATTTAGGGAGGATATGCCAGCTCCTGAAGAAGTTGACATGGAGAACTAGATCTGCGTGTCAAAAGTATACTGGTAACACCGAACTCCAAATCCCCTGATGATCTCTCCCAGCGTTTTCATGTAGATGTTAAAAAACATTAAGTATGGAGCCTTGAGGGGAACCATACTTACGCTCAGAGTTTGAAGAGCAACAGTCTCCAATTGACACCATCTGGAATCTGTCCGAGAGGTAGGAGCAGAACCTCTGTAAAAGAGTGCCTCCCACCCTCAACCCCCTCAGACATTCCAGAAGAATACTATGGTTGATAGTATTGAAAGCCTCCGAGAGATCCAAAAGGACCAAAAGGTCATACTTCCTCTGTCAATTCCCAATTGAACATCATCCATCAGGCTGACCAAGGCAGTCTCCACCACATAGCCAACCCTTGAGTCTATATAATCAGTTTCCTCCAAGACCGACTAGAGTTGAGGCCACCACCTTCTCAATTACCTTTCACGGCAATGGGAGGCTGGAAACAGGCCTATAATTGCTCAACTCTGAGGGATCTAATGCAGGTTTTTTTAGAAGAAGTGTAAGTGTAAGAAGTGTTCTTAAGACAAGGAGGCATCCTGCCCTCCCTCAGAGAAGCATTTATGATTTACACCAGGCTGTCTACAACAGCCCCCTTGCTAGATAGAACAAGCCATGTTGGACAAGGGTCAAGAGAACAAGTGGTAGGCCTCAATGCTCCAAGCAGCTTGTCCACCTCCTCAGGAGTTACAAACTGAAAACGATCCAGTCAAATCACATAAGGAGTTGTTGGGCACCTACAGTGCAGGCATCAAATTAATTGTGGAGTCTCCATCTATGTCGGCCTGACTCTGAGAGATTTTATGTGGGGAAAACTATTTAAACACATTGCAGGGGTAATTGATGATTCCAAATTCTGGTTCAAGGGAGGGGAATACTAGTCCCCTCACAACCCTGAACAACTCCACTGGACGTGAACTCGCAGGGCAATATGGGCAGAAAAGAATCGCTTCTTTGCCGGACGTATTGCCGGAGCATAAATCCTTAGATGTGCTCTATATCTCAATCTGTATATCTCAATCTTCGAGCCGAGTCTTTCTCCACTTGCACTCCAGTTGCCAGCCTTGCCACTTCAGCCCCCATAGATCTTCCGTATACCAAGGGGCCAATTTTGAAGCGGATCAGAGAGGACGCTTGGGAGCAATCGTGTCTACTGCCCTGCTGAGCAAGTTGTTCCAATTCTCAACCAGGGTGTCAACAGGAGCACCAGCAAAGCAACATTGAATTCATCCAAGGCTTCTTGGAATCCTACTGGATCCAATAACCTCTTCAGGTGGACCATTCTAATAGGCCCCTTGCCCCTGCAGAGGTGGGAACTGCTTGTAAGTCCAACCTTAACCAGATGGTGGTCTGTCTATGACAATGCGGAAATCACATGTGTCCACATCCATGGAATACCCCCATGATCAGAGTAAAAGACCAAATCAAGCATGTGACCTGCAATATGCGTCGGTCCAGAGACCACTTGGGACAGGCCCATAGTTGTCATGGCTGCTATGAATTCCTGAGCTGCCCTGGACAGATTGGTCCCAAAATGAACATTGCAGTCCCCTAGCACCAAGAGTCTGGGAGACTCCAACGCGGTTTCCACGACCAAGTCCGTGAGCTCAGTAAGAGATTCCGCTGGGCAGCAGGGTGTTCGGTACAACAAAAGAAGTCCCAATCTATCCCTGGTCCCCAAACTTAAGTACACACATTCCATATGGTCTGATACCCTAACAGGGACCCTGGTAAGGGAGATGCTATCCTTATAGAACACAGCCATGCCACCTCCCCACCCACGTCCCCTCACCTGCTCCACTACAGAATATCCTGGAGGTTAAGCTGGAACCAGACTGGACCACTAGCCTCCCACAACTAAGTCTCAGTAATACATACTAGGTGGGATCCTTTATCCATAATCAAATCTCGTATGAGCTCTGGCTTGTTTTGGACTGACCTGGCAGAGGAACAAGGTAAGGCTATATGGCTTTTTGGCAATGCTCCCTAAGGTCAAAGAGCTGGAGAGACAGCCTGAAGGGGAGACAGGTATTAAATTTCTGACTACCCTTCCTCTGGAACAGCCTGCTGACCTGCCAACATTTCTTCTTCTATTCCCCACCACTACCAGGATAGCTGCCCCATAGTCAACGAAGGCAATGTCAAAGAAATGCACCAAAAAATTGTGTGCCATCATTTTTGTCATTGTCGTCATCACTCTTTCGACTTGCGGAGGTGGAAGGGGGGCAAAACTTTGCTGTTTGAGATTTTTAATGACAAACCATGAATCCACTCACATTTGCTACCAGAGAATCTACACTCAGAACATCTCAGAAACAACAAAACCCAGTACCCCATACGTTAGCAACCCATGGGGGTGGTTGGTACCGTCTGTGCACTACACCGCCACTCGCTCTGGGCCACACCAGTGCCCCCCAAGTGCAGTTATGGGGCTCCTGAAACCTCCATTATTCCCTATGAGAAAAACCTTAAAGATGCCTAAACTTCAAAAATCACTTAAAAATCACCCTTTGCCCAATTCCTTTGAAATACTTCTGGTAGCTTCCTTGCCACCACTAGGCATCACCACCAACCACATTCTTCCCGGAGCCAAACCTTTCCTCCTGACATGAAGAGGAAAAGCTTAAAGATGCATGAACTTCAAAAGATCACCAAAAATCAGCCCTTTGCCCAATTCCTTTTTGGGTGGTAGCCTCCACCCATTAGGCGCTACCACACCACCCTGCTCTTTTGGCTCCAGGACCAGTTTTTGGATCCTAAATGATTCAGATTCAGATTTTGAATAATTCAGATTCGAAGCGAATCTGGCGTGATTTGGATGGGTCTGATTTGGATCCCAAATGAAACAGAGATGTTTTTATTTGGGTCCAAATTGAAACACAGAAAATCCGAAATGCACACCCCTAGTGTAGAACACAGATAAAATGAAATAAATCATTAAATTAAAAACTATAAAAACAGCAAAAGTAAGAGCAGCATAAAATCTATCAACATATCACATGAGAGGGAGGAAACGTTAACAACCTGCTTTGTAATATAACAAACCAGTCAACAGATTCGTTCCTTGGCAAAACAAAGACTTTGTTGATGTATTTCAGATGCAGACCAGTGTGAGATGTGCCCAGAAGATCAATGTCCAAATGAGAAACAGGATCAATGCATCGCAAAAACGATGACCTATTTATCCTATGGAGAACCATTGGGAGCGGTTTTGATTTCTTTTGCTCTTTTGTTTTCCCTGATCACCTTTGCTGTGATTGGGATCTTTGTTCTGCTCCGCAAAACTCCCATTGTGAAAGCCAATAACTGGAGCATTACTTGTACCCTTCTCTCCTCTCTGCTGCTATGCTTTCTCTGCTCCTTCCTATTCATTGGTCAGCCTAGGAAGGTGACCTGCCTCCTCAGACAAACCGTGTTTGGCATCACCTTTACTGTTGCTCTTTCCTCTGTGTTGGCTAAAACCATCACTGTTGTTCTGGCCTTCCTGGCCACCAAGCCGGGAAACAGGATGAGGAGATGGATAGGGAAGAGGCTGGCAGTATCGGTCATCATTCTCTGTTCACTTATTCAAATTGGCATCTGTGCTGTGTGGCTGGCAAACACTCCCCCTTTCCCAGAGTTTGACATGCACTCTCAGATCAGTGAGATCATTGTGCAATGCAATGAAGGCTCAAACACCATGTTCTACATCGTCCTGGGCTACATGGGTTTTCTGGCCATCATCAGCTTCACTGTGGCCTTCCATGCTAGAAAGTTACCAGATAGCTTTAATGAAGCCAAGCTGATCACCTTCAGCATGCTGGTCTTCTCCACTGTTTGGATTACTTTTGTCCCAAGCTACTTGAGCACCAAGGGGAAATACATGGTGGCTGTGGAGCTCTTCTCCATCATGGCCTCTAGTGGTGGACTGTTGAGTTGTATCTTCCTCCCCAAATGCTACATTATGATTCTTAGACCTGATCTGAACACCAGAGAGCAACTAGTAAGGAAACAATATTGAGACACTGGACTCTTTCTGCCTTTTCTTGTTCTTCGGCACCATGTCTCTCATCATTATATTCCCATATTAGTAGTGAAGGAAGGCGTAGATTAGAGAATACAGTCAACATGGGTGGTATCGGTGACTAAGCGTAGGTGATATCGGGACAATGGGGGGAACTGTGGAAGAGCTGCTCAAACAATGAGCCATATTGCACAGCTCTGGCACTGCTTTGAAGGACACAGCAGCCCGGCAGCACCATGTGTCCAGAATGCAGCACTGGATGTCAGCCAGCCTACAGTGTGGGCCACAGACTAATAGTTCTCTCAAAGAAGGGAGATAACTGTAGACAGGCTTATACTTAAGGTTAGGTGAGAAAAGAATGGCTGACAACCAGACTAACGCAGTGTGTGGCCATCAAATGAAGCTCGTGTGTTTGACATGCATTCCACATTCATCCAGATCATGGTGCAGTGCAATGAAGGGTCTGTTACATGGGTTTTCTGGCCATCATCAGCTTCACTGTGGCCTTCCATGCTAGAATGTTACTGATGGATTTAAATTTATTTATTTATTTATTTATCATTTATTTATTTATTTTGTATTTAACATATTTTTATACCGCCCAAAACTTACATCTCTGGGTGGTTTACAACAAAAACAAGAAATTTTAAACACAACAATTTAAATTATTTAAAACAATATTCTAAAAACAACATTAAAACAATTTAATGAAGCCAAGCAGATCACCTTCAGCATGCTGGTCTTCTGCAGTGTTTGGATGCCAGGGCTGGACTGGGGGCACTGAGAGGGCGGTGGAATGTATGTGGGGAGGGAGCCAGGATTTGAGCAGAATGGCTACCTAAGGGTGGGAGTATTCATTGCTGCCAAGTGCAGCGGGGCGCAGTCAACATGGAGACCAGGGGTCCCTCTATGGTTTTTGATGTAAGCTGAGTTAATTGTAGCTCCCGCACAGGTTGAATCAGGAAGGCCCCACTCTGAATGCACATGGTGCCCACACACTGCCTTGAAACTGTCACTCAGAACAAAACTCACTCTACACTCAGATGAAAAAAATTAGAGAGAACACTGATGGAGACCAGGCCTCCCAGAAGCGTTGTATATCAATGGCACATATTGTAATACATGCTTGGAGTGCAGAAATGTGAAAAAAATGCTTGAATACAGATCAGCAATCATGTTCACTGGCCACATATTTCACAAGTGTTGAGCACACATGAATGGCTGCTGTTCATTCTCAGCTCTACGACAGCAGTGGGGGAGCAAAGGGGGCTAATCTTTGCAAGGATGATAGCAGTGCCCTCCACCTTTGACCCAGCTTCTGGAGGGGAATATAGTATTTGTGCATGCATGGAGATGTACAAACACACACACACACACACACACAATGCCTCTGCATATTCCTCCCATCATAATGATGGGCATTTTACGAGCCAATAAATCATGCAGCAAGGTGTGCATTGAAGATTGTGGTGGGTTGGGGAGGTTGAAGGGAGGGATCACTGTTCTATCAGGCAAAAAGGTTTCCCTTCCTACTTCAGATCTGGAAACATAAACCCACACAGACAGGTCTTGCTAAAAAATCTGGTCCTGAAGTCATGAATAAGGAGGAAAAGCAAAAACCATTGATGAAAAGGCAGGCAAGTGGGGCAGGTGGACCGGGGGGAGAGGACAACCTCCATCTAAACCATCTGATTCACACAATGCATGCCAGAGAGTGAACTGAATGAAATTACTATGGTCCAGGACCAGCAAACAGTACCTGCGAACCAACAAATCACAGATACAGGTCAGAGGCCATTTCCGTTGTTGGAAAAATAATGCGGCCACCTTTGAGACCCAGATCCCTCTTTCCACACCCCACTAGTCATGAGAACAATCCTCAAAGGTCTCTTTCCAGGATCTGCTTCAAAACAACTGTGAGGAGGGAAATCGCTATGCTCCTTTCTTCAGAAGTCAAACAAGAGAACCAACCGGCTTCCTTAAAGATTGGTGGGTTTCACAGTAGAGGCTTCTTGGAATGTCACCTGTGGGTTCAAGCAGTGCTCTAGCTGAGTTCGTGTGAACTGGGGAGTGAAAGAGCCCTTTCTCTCTTCTCCATACACACACATACCCCTTGCTGAGTGTGATACTCCAGAAAGAGAAGGCGGCACCAGTAGATTACAAGCAGAAAGGCACATGGGAATGCAGGGGGGGATATGTGTCCCTAAATAGCTCCCCCTCTCACACACATGCAAAAATGTGGGGCCCGTAGCATTTGCTACTTTTGCTACTAGGTTAATCCGGCCGTGGTGAGGTGGCCAAGGAACAGCCCTCCAGGCTTTTTGCGGCCCAAAGTGTTGGGAATGCGGTGGGGGGGAGGCTCGACTCACCAACTCAGAGTTCCCCTCCCCCCACCCAGCTGGTTGCTGTGCCCGTTGTCATCAGTTGAGTTTTCTTTACATTTAGACATAGTCCCATTTTTTCACTGTGCTCCTTGACTTTCATTACTAGAGCTTGCAGATATTCCGCATTCTCCGCTATAAGAATGGTGTCATCAGTATAGTATTGGTTATTGCTGTTTCTTCCTCCAGCTTTAAAACCATGCTCATCTTCTTCCAATCCAGCTTCTCTCAGTATATGTTCAGCATATAAATTGAATAAAAAGGGAGAAAGTATACAGCCTTGTCTTACTCTGAACGTCTGGTTCACCACTATGGAGTAAATCCACCTGTCTCCGTGGAAACACAGCTGCAGCTCATTCAGACATGTCCTCGTGTGTCTATTCCAGGGGGCCAAGGAACAACCTTCCAGGGTTTTTGCGGCCCAAAGGGTTGGGAATGGTGGGGGTGGCAGGCCGGACTGCGGGCCCTGAGAGGGCGGGGGAATGTTTGTGGGGAGGGCGCCGGGTTTTGAGCAGAATGGGTAATTGAGGGTGGGAATTGGGGCGCAGGGGCACCCCACAGGGTGTGGCACACCGGGAATATTCCCTGTTGCCCTGTGGGCCAATCTGAGCCCGGGTGGCTCGACTCACCAACTCAGAGTTCCCCTCCCCACACGTGCGCTTTAAAGTTTTAACAGGAAAGCCTTTTTAGGCTAGGAGATCCCCTGTATTTGTAAAGGGGAATCCCAGCCGGATTCCCATTTACAAGTATATCCCCCGCCGAGCCAGGCTGCCAGCCAGTTCCATGAAATGGGGGGGTGGTCCCAATTCTAACTTGGACTGGCACCCCCCCCCCTTTTGAGGGCCGATCTGGTTCATCCTCGGGCCACCCAAAGGGGCCTAGCTCAGTCTGAGCTGGTTCGCGTAAACCTCTTTCTCTCCCCTCTCTGTCTACACGTAGCCAGAAGCAAAACCTCCTTGGAATCTGCCATACCCCAAATCTCATCCTTCCCGACCTTCTCTGAATATCCGGTGCACCACTATGGGATATTTTATCACACTAATTCTTCCATGTAATGTATTTGTTTCACTAATTTACTTTCATTCTCTTTTAATAAATTTGAATTTGTTCACTGAAACCTTGTTTTGTCCCTTTGTTTTGTTATTAGTTCCATGTCTACCGCAGAGGGATAGACATTACAGTAGCAGCCCTAGGCCCCGCTTCTTGTAACCGTGGTTTGTGCCATAACACAGGTCCGGATGATCAAAGACAGCAAGGTTACTGAACATGAACAAAGGTTCTGCACTATGTCTGAATCCTGAAATTATTATTTTATTTTTACAAACTTGGGTAGATTATTTCCTGACCATGAATCCATTTATATACCACATCTTTGCAGTGCAGCCTAGAAACATTTTTTTGTTATTAGAAACATTGTTTTGTTATTAGTTCCATGTCTACCACAGAGGGATAGACATTACAGTAGCAGCCCTAGGCCCCGCATCTTGTAACCATGGTTTGTGCCATAACACAGGTCCGGATGATCAAAGACAGCAAGGTTACTGAACATCAACAAAGGTTCTGCACTAAGTCTGAATCCTGAAATTATTATTTTATTTTTACAAACTTGGGTAGATTATTTCCTGACCATGAATCCATTTATATACCACATCTTTGCAGTGGAGTTTAGAAACATTTTCATTCAATTGTTTATTTTCTTTCTGGGGGATTGACATCTAATACTTGTTCATCCCTGCTTGGGCCATTTTGAGGGAAGACCTTGCTGATGAATGCTAGGATACCCTATGGAAGTGGAAGAAGGGGAATGTTCTGCCTGACATTTTAGAAGTTAAGTCACATTGGCTATGTAGGACACATTGGTGATCTGTACCCACTTGTTATAAAATCAATGAAATATACATAAATAAAATAAATAAAGCCCCTTACTGCATGTTTCGTTTTCCTGGCACTCAACGCAAGGCCCAATGACCAGCAGGCACTTGGGTCCCCAAAGTGTTAATTGAATCCTGTTAATGCCTGCTGAATAGCAAATATTGGTTAGGAGGGAATAAAAAACGTTTTCTTGGTTTGTATAGGGACCAGAGGACTGTAGGGAAAGTGTCAATCCACCCTGTAATTATCAAAATCACTAGTATTGAGTTCTGCTTCTTGTGGAAGCCCCATGGCTAGATAGAGGTCATTTAATGATAAGATAGGTTAATTATAGCTCAGTTGCTCATACCAGGCTACACTCCCTCAGTGTGTAAGGATCTAAAAGTGCCAGTGTGTGCCCTAGAACTCAGGAGACGTTAACATGAATCAAACAAGGCTCTGTCAAATGGAATTTCTGTGTTGGTAAAGTTCTTTGTGGGTAGTCTTCTCTAGCTGACAAAGCAACTGCACAGCTGGGGTGAGATTCAAAATTTGCAGGAGCTCAGAATGGTTCGGTTACTACCATTCCTCCTATATCTGCCTGCTATTTTCAGCAGGCAGAACAGCAGGCAAAGACACCTGTGCAAAATTCAGCACAATTCCAAGACAGATTCCAGAGAAGGCATTACCATTGGGGAATTTGGATCCTTCTTACAGGGTGATGTGCTTCTATTCAACTTTACTGTACCACCAGACAGATTCATAACAGGATAGTGAGTAGTGCGTCTTTTGATTTAATGGTTGTATTGGGTCTTTTAGGTAGGACTGATCTAATGTATGCCTATCTGGTTTAAATTATTCTAGTGGAGATTCATTATCAATGTCAGCTTCTGATATGCCTAACATTGAGGCTGCAGCATCTAGCCATGGTGTGTGAATGGACCTTAGCAAATCTAATAGCACAGTCTGATCTCTAATCATTTGCATTCCAAATCTCCTGGGTTTGATCTCTGGCATCTCCAGGCACAGCTGGGAAACTGCTCTGTCTGAAAGCAGATTCCCTGCCAGTCCCAATAAAGAATAGTGACCTAGCTAGACCAATGGCCTGATTCAATATAAGGCAACTTGATATCCTTGTATGTCCATATATCATACCAAGCACAATGATTTCCAAGGAGGTAATGTAATGTAATGTAATGTAATGTAATTTTATTTACAGTCATTGACCAAACAGAGAGTAAAAACCAGTAAACATTAAAATATGTATATACATATATACAGTTTAAGATTGGGGTGATATCCCATTATACCTTTTAAAAGCAATATAACTAAACTTAGCTACAGGAATAGAAATTAAAGCATCTTTGTCTGAAAGCAGATGTTTTACAAGGTTAGCATCGGATTGATCTGCCAGTTTACATATTAGAGGAGCAATAAGGCGTTCCCTGGGATACAAATGGAGATTACAGTGGAGAAGGATATGTGCGACAGTTTCTGTATCTCCTGATCCACAACGGCAGTGTCGTTCTTCTAAAGGCACACCTTGAAACCTCCCAGCTAGAAGTGCGGATGGAAAGGAATTAACCCTTACTCTTGTGAATATCCATCGAAACTTAGAGAAAGTAATTGTCGACAGATATTTTGCGGGGAAAAGATCCATATTAGTTCTTATAGTTCTATCAAACTCTGGAAGCGCAGCCCAGTTTTCTTGGATCTCAATATCAACAAAGCGTTGTTTCACTACTCTTTTCGCGTTCACTAGACCCAATTCCAGCAGTTGGGCTGGGTCTAAGCCTAGAGAGGTGAGCTTCGTACTTACTGTAGTACACCATAATGGCTGGGGACTAACTGAAAGAAACTCAGGAATTAAACCAACTGGTCGCAGATGTATTTTCAACCAGAAATAAATAATCAAAAGCCAGGCCAGAGATTCAATTTTTATGAAGCCAGCCTATGTCCTTAAAGTCACATTTGCTGTACATTTTGGTGTACCAAAAACATTCCTCAAGAACCCTGATTGGGTTCTTTCCAAAGTGTCAAACCTTGAGTATGGACCTTGTTGTATGCCATACAATAATTACGGAATGACCTTTGCAGTATAAAGCTTTAAGGCAGCTGGTATGTAGCCTGCACCCTGAGTTCTGAAAAAATCTTAAGATTGCTGCTGTGCTGCGTTTTGCTGAGTCTGTGACCATACTAAGATGTGCTGATTTCCCAGCATTATGTTGAAAAATTACCCCCAGGTATTTTATTTGATTTACCTGTTCTAGTCGGTGTCCATCTAGCATCCATACAAATTTTTTAACTTTATTGGTGAAACACATGATTTTAGATTTGTCATAATTAATCTGTAGATGCTCATCTCTGCAGTAAAGTGCTAAGGCATCTAACGCTCTTTTGAGCCCAACCCTGGTTTGAGACAGAATTACTGTGTCGTCGACATACATCAGGATTGGGATTTTCTTGTTGGCTAGTTTTGGTGGGTGTGTGTCAGATGTCTGCAAACACTTTATCAAATCGTTAATGCAAAGGTTGAATAGGTAAGGGGCTAGTACACACCTTTGTCGCACCCCTTTCCTAATGGGTACTAAGTTTGTAAGGTTACCAGCATGGTCTAAACGCACTCTTATAAAGGAATTTTCGTGCATTTTGATGAGCAAGAGTAGAAGCCTTCGGTCCATAGAAGTAGCCGCCAATTTAGACCAAAGACGGCCTCTAGAAACTGCATCAAAAGCCATCTTAAGGTCTATAAAAGCGGTAAACAGGGGTCGCTTATTCCTTTTTACCTGTTTGTCCACAAGATGTTGTAATATTAGACAGTGGTCTAATCCAGATCTGTTAGCTCTAAATCCTGCCTGCTCATCCTCAGTAATGCACTCCTGCTCCATCCAAGCACATAGTTTGACACAGAAGTGCTTGGCATAAAGTTTACTTATGATATTTAAAAGGCTTATTGGTCTATAATTAAAGGGATCATCCCTTCTGCCTTTCTTATGGATGGGAACCACAATCGCCGTTCCCCAATCCTGGGGGAATTGTGCTGTTTGATCAATATGTGTGAAGAGAGCAGCCAGCTCAGGAGCCCACCAATCTTTGTAGAGCTTCAGAGGTTCCGGCGGGATACAATCGTTTCCAGGTGCTTTCCTGCATTTCAGTTGCATGATTAATTGCTCTATCTCTTTAGTGGAGACCGGAGAGCAGTGTGGTAATGAACCTATTTGAAGGGGGCCTTGGGGAGAGATATCATTATAAAGTGCCCGAAAATGAGTTTCCCATCATTCTTGGGTTATTGAGCAGGCCTGAGTGGAGTGTATCTTATTATTTGCTATTGAAATTAGTCTCCAAAAGCTCATTGAGTCATTGTTCTTCACTGCACTTATTAAAAGTGACCACTTCTTTTGTGTATCAGCCCTTTTTTTTAATCTAAGAAGGGCTTTATATTCCTTTTTCTTTTTCGATATTTCTATAACGAGGTCGGCAGAGGGATTAGAGCTAGCATATTTTGAAAGAGTAACAAGATGTTTTTTAGCCCTAATACACTCATAATCGAACCATTTTTTAGGGCGGTAAGATTTTAGTTCTGATCTGGCGTGGTCCGATTTGGTTATCAAAGCTTTAATTGAGCAAATAAGGATCTCATAGTTCTAAGTGACACAATGGATGCCACCTTTTCTTTATGGAGGGCAGCAGCATCTCTAAGACCTCCTTTGTCATACAGCTGTATGACAAATGGCGATAGTAAAGGATAGATCAGTGGTAGAGCATCTTTTTTTCATGCAGTAGGTCCAAGGTTCAATACATGACACCTCCAGGTTGGGCTGGGAAAGACTCAAGCCTGGAACTTTGGATAGCCATCACCAGTCAATGTAGACACCAGTGAGCAATAGTCTGACTCGGATTAGAGCAGATTCCTATGTCCCTAGAAATTCATGCAGGGGAGCTTTCTCCCAATGGCTGCATATCAACAATGGGGAAAGATGTACTGGCTGCATATCTGTATGTCAGAAAAAATATACAACTAGTCTTAAAGTCATTCAACTATGTTTGTTTGTTTAACACATTTGTATTCTGCCCAAAATGCAAGTCTCTGGGCGGTTTACAACAAAACAATAAAAACAACCAATAAAAAGATTAAAACATTTCAACCATTAAAATTTAAAATGTTAAAACTATCAAAAACACAATCAAACTATTATATGTTGTCTTCCATACTTGCAAGCAGAATATATATAAACGCAATACACTTTTTTGCTGATCTATGCATGTAAAACTACATTAAAATCTCATTGCAGTTTAATGCCTAAAAATTACCAGCATGTTCTTGCCTTCATCTTTGCAATTCAAGAGATCAACATGAATGACCACCTCTTACCCAATATCACACTGGGATTCGAAATCTATGACAATGTTTTCAATCCGCTGATAGCCGTTGAGAACACTCTGCAGTTCCTCTTCACAGGGCAGGGGAATCCCTTGAATTACAACTGTGACGGGAAGCAGCAGCTAGTCCTTGCCATTGGTGGGCTCACCTCCCCAAATTCCATGCAGATGGCCAGTGTCTTCAATACCTACAAGATCCCACAGGTATGTCTGTTCCTACAGAGGAGTAGCTGTAGTCATTCAGAAATAGCTACGTTCCTGAGGTAGCTCAGTTTGGAAGCAGCTTTTGAGAAGGCAAGGCTTCTCAAGTGGAAGACAAGTGGAAAACAAGTGGAAGACAAGTGGAGAACATTTGTTTTTGTTCCTAAAGGAGAAAGCAAGAGGGCAAGCAAACAAACCAACAAGGGGGAAACGACAAAGTAAGTTTGTTAGGGCTAGTCTTTTATAGGGTTTAATTTCTGGCTGTACCCCTACTAATTGTGCGAAGAGGCACCTTTTTGATGTGGTGATGATTCTCTTTATTTAGCAGGGGGAGAGTAACTGGCACAATCCAACCGCAGCACAGTACCTTCAATGACTGTTGCTGGTGTCTATATTTCTTTTTAGATTGTGAGCCAGTCAGGGACAGGGATCCATCTTATTTATTTATTATTTCTCTAAGTAAAGCATTCTGGAAAATTTTGCTGAGAAGTGGTATATAATTATTTGTTGTTGTTGGCTGGCTAGGGGTTCATTTTTGACAGGGCAGTTTCAATTTCAGTTTCAGTTGTGCCTAGAGAGAAAATGGGTGGGGATTAGCTACAGCTGTGCTCTGAAGGTGGCTCAGTTTGGAAGCCACCCTTGAGAAGACAATGCTGAGACAAGGGCAGTTTTTCTTTTTGGATATCTATGAGCAGGAGTTTGGTAACAGACATCAAATGAGTTTTGTGAGGGGTTTAGTAGGGAAGTTGCATGTGGGCCCAGAAGTGGTCTCCCTTTATCAGAAACAAGACACCAAGCATGAGAAGGTGAGTACTGCCCCACTTTTGTAACTTTCCTGGAGGAAGAGCTTGATACCTTTAATTAGATGATGATTGCAGCTTAGACCAATCTGTGAAGTAAACAATCTCTATGTCTACATTCACACATAACATGAAACCGGAGGTGAAGTGACCTCCAGTTTCAAAAACTGTTTGTCTGTTTGTGGACAACCACAGTTTCAACAGAAAATGAAGTTGCGGTTTTCCTCCCCTGAGAGTGATTTGCACTTTTGGTTTCTAATGAAGACTACCACTTGGACAGTTCCACCAGAGGACTTGGAACCACAGTTACAAACCACAGTTTGTTATATGCAAATGCAGCCACTATATTCTAAATTCTAAATAACCAATAAAACCAGTTATGAAGCAAGAATGCCTGCAGAAGAGGGGCTGCCTCCCAGAGTGTGACTATCTGCCTGAGGTGCAGAAGTTGTGGGTGTGCGTTCGGTGAAAACAGCTCCTGGTTCTCAGGTAACAAGTGCATTCTCTTGATGCCAAAATGGCGGACCTGGAGAAGCTCAGGGAAGCAGAGAGGTTTGTGGATGAGACCCTCAGGAATGTGATAGAGGCATCCAATTCCCATGCTGACATCTCCTCTACTCTCATAGATGATGATGATGATGATGATGAATTCAATTTCTATACCGCCCTTCCAAAAATGGCTCAAGGCGGTTTACACAGAGAAATAATAAATAAATAAGATGGCTCCCTGTCCCCAAAGGGCTCACATTCTAAAAAAAAAATACAAGATAGAAACCAGCAACAGTCACTGGGGGTACTATGCTGGGGGTGGATAGGGCCAGTTACTCTCCCCCTGCTAAATAAAGAGAATCACCACAGTAAAAGGTGCCTCTTTGCCCAGTTAGCGGGGATGATAATCTAAGGGATGCAGGGCATCAGTCTGAAGAAGAGAGGAATGCTCTCTTAGAAGGGACACCTTCCTTGCATAATGCTCCCAAATCCTCTCACACATAGGATACTCCTCCAGTGATTGGGGGCCTCCTAGTAGTGGGCAATTTGATAATTAGGAACTGGGGAAGGGGAAGAAGAGTGCAACAAAGATGATCAGGGGCATAGTGCACCTTTCTTATAAGGTAAGTCTACAGTGTCTGGGGCTTTTTAGTTTGGAAAAGGGGTGGCTATGGGGAGACATGATGGACGTTTATAAAATTATGCATGGAGAAGAGAGAGTGGACAGAGAGAAATCTTTCTCCCTCTCTAACAAATCTCATGGGTCTGAAGGCCAGGTAAAATAGGACCAACTAAAGGAAGTCATTTTTCACAGAGCAGAAAATTAATCTATGGAGTTCTCTGCTATGGGATGTGGCAAATATAGAAAGAAAGAAAAAAGGCATGCCCTTACCTCTTGCCAGTTGGCTTCTCAGAGGCATCTGGTAGGCCACTGTGTGAAACAGCAAGGCTGTTCTTATGTTCTTGAATAGAAAGGTTTTCATCCCCTTCCAAGTCCTTAGAGTGTTTTCTCAAAAAATTAAGGAATAATTACTCAGTCCACTGTGCAATGTCTTGTTTTCAATACATTATTATTGTCATTTTCTTTCAATATTAGGGTCACAACTCCCCTGAACACATTTTCTTTCAAACTGGGTTTCAACCTTGCACCAGCTTTCACTTTCACGTAGGAATAGTCTTTAATTTTTCTTCATCCTGTTTAGAATCCTATCCCAGTATAAGACTCAATGGTACCAGTCATTCCTACTCAAAATAGAAATATTGTCTTATCTGTAATATTTGATGGAAGCTGAAATTTAGTGAATTGAAGAAGTAATAATTTGATCAAGAACAAAGGGATGTCCTTGTAATACTGTTTTTAAAAAACAATTTCCCCCATATAGCTGAGTTATGGATCTTTTGACCCTGTGCTAAGTGATCAAACCCGGTTCCCTTTTTTCTTCCGGATGGTTCCAAGTGAAGACCTTCAATATATCGGGATTATTTTTCTGCTGAAGCATTTCAAGTGGAATTGGATCGGTCTGCTCACATCAGATGATGACAGTGGAGAAACATTTCTTCAAAATATGAGACCAAGACTTCTCCAGAGCAATATTTGTATTGCTTTGGCACAATCCATTCCAAAAGTAACAAGTCACATCAAATACACACACTGAAAAAATGCTGTTGGAAATAGCTAATGCTGTCTGGAAGGAAGCAAAGATGAATGTGGTTCTTGTCCATGGGAATAGTCATTCTATGGAGGGTTTACGAATAATCTTAGAATCCTACGAATTTCATCTTAAGCTTCCATTGGAGAGAGTGTGGCTCATAACTGCTCAGTGGGATTGCACAACTCTTTTTTCATGGGATAAATTCACAGGGAAATCCTTCAATGGTTCTTTGTCATTCACACTTCACACAAAAGTGGTTCCAGGATTTCAGGACTTTCTTGAGAACATAACTCCATACCAGTCTATGATATATTTCATCCATCAGTTCTGGATGTTTGCATTTTTCTGTTCACTCCCAAAGCATGGCTTATATGTTCCAAATCAAGACAACTGTACTGGGGAGGAGAAACTGGGGAGCCTCCCTGAATCTGTCCTTGAAATGGGCATGTCTGGGCAGAGCTATAACATCCACAATGCTGTTTATGCTGTAGCACATGCTCTCCATTCTATGTATTCATCGAAAGCTAAACAGAAAGAAATGGAGAAACACGGGGGAAAGAGTCTTTTGTTGTGGCCTGTATGTTTCCTCCGCTTTGTTTCCATGTCACTTCTCATTGTATTAGTTCATAACTCATATTAGCAGTTGTGATATAATGTCTGATTGTGGCATGCAGTTCCTGACATCCTGATTAGCAAAGCACTGGTGAAGCAGTGTGAGTTGGTTTAGGCTGAGAGAGAAGAAACTCACTCAGAATCATACAGAATCACCCATGATCTTCATGGCTAAATGGAGATTTGAATTTGAAAAATTCAATTGGAAATCAAATCAAATTGCCCTTTTCAGGGAAGAGACAATTATTATGTTTTCAACAAAAATAAATTTCAGGAAGCAAACCTTATATCAAACATCTTGTAAATGTTTATACAATATTCAGTATTGTTTGATGTTTTAATATGGCTGATACCCATTCCACAATAAGGTAAATGGATATCAGTTTTTCCAAAAGTCTTTCCCTTTGTTATAATTATCCCCAAATTGCTTTGTATATCAATTTATATGTGAATATTCACTGCTGTAAGATCCTGTAATATTCTTCAACAGAAATTGCTATTGCTTCCAGTGGCTTCCTACCAATATAAACATGCTTAAAGGTATATTCCTGATAGGTATATAGTATTTCTTCTCAGTGACGTCTTCCAGTTGGTGATCAAGGGATTTGTTGTTAAAGTGATAAAGTTAATGCAATTTTCCACAATTTGACCCAGGGTGTGAACTTTTTCTCCTCCCAATTAGCTTCATGCTTTTCTGAGCAATATCCATTTCAACAATAGTGCTGGGGAAGAAATCTTTTTTGATGAGGAAGGGAGCCTGCCATCAGGATACGATATCATCAACTTGGTCACATTCCCCAATGACACCTTCCAGAAAGTCCAAACTGGAAGGATGGATTCCCTGGCTCGTGAAGGAAAAAGGTTCACCATGGATGGAAGTGCTACTGTATGGAACCACAAGTTTAAAGAGGTATGGAGACCTGTCCCGCCTCACCTTGCTGGGTTCCCTGACTTTAAGGGGTTTTCTCACAACCCAGCTCCAATATCAGGAGTGAAGAGTGTTGGGAGGGAGAAATGGGCTGAAAGGAATGGAGTGCCATGATGGGGGATGCTCTGTTTCTCTCCTCTGGGCAAAGCTCCGGGAGTCTCAGATTGAGGACTCCAGCAGTAGGGACCAGGTGACCTCCCCCACTCCCTGACAGAGGAATTTATCAGCCTGACCCCAGATTTGCCTTGACCATGTTTGATGCCTCTGACCTCTTTTTGTCTGCCTGCAGTCAGACCCACCTTGGCTTTTGCCTGGTTCAGGGAGTAGACCCCTATTCCATACTCTTCATATGTGGATATTTGGTTTTGAGAATAATAGAAGAGGTGGGGGGAATCGGAACATTCTTCCTTCTTGCTCCTGTTAGATGCAGCCCCGTTCCCGATGTGTTGAGAGCTGCCATCTTGGATCCAGCAGGATTGCCCAGCAGGGAAGACAAGTTTGTTGTTATGATTGTGCTCACTGTCCTGCGGGGAGGATTTCAACACAGACCGGTAAAAACATGTATATTGGGAAACCAAATCCAAATGTTTAAAATTCTCTATCTTATTTTCTACATCAAATAGATGACTGAATTTCTCAACATACTTCTGTTGAACTCAAGTACTAGTGCCAAGATCTGAGGGTTTTATTTAGTCTGGCAAATCTTTTCACTTGAAAAACTTTCCCTACTCCTTCTCCAGGAGCAGCAATCTGCCCTCTGCAGCATCATCTAGGACTTAATCTTCAGGTATTAGCACCCTTGCAGGGAAAGGAAACATTTTGTTTTCTTACAACTAAATTCTCAGAATATCTAGGCTTTTCATGTGAAGCCAGAATCTGTAACCATTCCAAAATTAGAAAGAGTTTATGCAGGATAGAGACTATGGCTTTTATGATGAGCATTCCTTTAGTTTAAGTTTTCAGGTGCTGGCCTTTGCAGAAGAATATCCTGGATTCTTTGAAAGTTAAAACAATAAGCTTCAGTGGCCAATGTTCCCATTAGAAAAAGTTGATGCTAGGTGATATGCATTGATGCTGCTGAAAGGGTCAACGAATGGAACACTGCTACTCACTTGGGGACAGTGAATTTGGATGATCGCCCCTTCCCCCCAGAAGCATTCTTCACCAGTGGGAAATATGTCCCTGAGGGTCATATAGCTCTCAGGGACATAGTTTTGACTGGTGCAGAGCACTTCTGGGGGAAGGAGAGATCATCAAAAATTATTCTCTCTTTCATAGGTGCTGGTGCTGTATTACCCTTCATAGGTAGTACCAGCATTTTGCAACTCAACATTTCTGCCAATATAGACAAAATAAAACAATGCCAAAAAAATGCCTAAAATGGCACAGTGCCTACTAATGAGAAACATCAACTGTTCTGCTCCTGAATATGGACAAAGAGATTTTATCTTATTTATTGGTTTTGTGTTTTCAATTTTCATATTGCCTCTTGTTAAAATTCTATGTATAATAGGGAAGTGCAAAACATTTTGAGTGTTCCGGCACCGAAACGAAAAACCCAATCACCATCCTGAAATATTTTGGAGCTGAAACAAATCGCCCTTGTTTCGGTTCCGAAAATGTTGTCGTTTCGGCCCTCCATTTTGTGACCGAGAACGTGCTTCTCCTTTCTCCTCCAATTTGAGTTCTGATGTGTGCTTGAATTTCCTGCCTTTCAGCCTCCCATTCACTTCCGCAAAGTTCCAAAATGTGCTTCTTCTTCCTCCTCCATTGAGTTCGGTGACATGTGCTTGAATTTCCTCCCTTTCAGCCTCCCATTAACTTAAATGCAAGTTCTGATGTGCAAAATAATGCCCATATTTGGCTCTACAGGAGCCAAATTAATCTCCCATTAGCTAAGGGGAGATGGAGGAGGGGGCAAGTGGGGGGGGGATTTTGTGAGATGTTTTCAGGAGGGTATTAAAGGACCAGCAGCCGTTTCTTCCTTGCTGCTGCCTTGTGTGGGGAGAGAGCTCTTTTGCATGATTGCTCAGCCTTGCCATCCCACATCCACCATTGCCTCCAACCATTGTTCAGCATTGCCACCATTGCCACCTTTTTTTCTCCAGCAATTTTTTTAATTGAGAAAAAGAAGAGGAATCCATCTTTTATTCCTTCTGTCTTGCTAACACGGAAAGCCTGCTACCTGAGCCATCCTTGGACCTTGGCTGAGCCATCCTTGGACCTGGGGGATCTAACACAGGCTTCTTTGGAAGAGGCCTAATGATTGCCTCCTTAAGACAAGGAGGCATCCTGCCCCCCTCAGAGGACCATTTATGATTACCACCAGGCTTTCTACAACAGCCCACCTGCTAGATCGAACAAGCCATGTTGGAGAAGGATCAAGTGAACAAGTGGTAGGCCTCACTGCTCCAAGCAGCTTGTCAACCTCCTCAGGAGTTACAAACTGAAATTGATCCAGTCAAATCACATAGGAGGAGTTTTTGGGCACCTCCAGTTCAGACACCAAATTAATTGTGGTTTCTCCATTTAGGTCTGCCCGAATCCAAGAGATTTTATCTGCGAAAAACTCAAAAAACACATCACAGTGGGAAACTGATGACTCCAAATTCTGGTTCAAGGTGGAGGGGCGGATACTAGTCCCTTCACAACCCTGAACAACTCCACTGGACGTGAACTCGCAGAGGCAATGTGGGCAGAAAAGAACCACCTGTTTGCCGCGCGTGTTACCTGAGCATAGATCTTTAGATGTGCTTTATGTCGCTATCTGTCGGATACGGGTCTTTCTCCACTTGTGCTCCAATCGCCTGCCTTGCCACTTCAGCCCCTGTAGATCTTCCGTATACCAAAAGGGGCCAATTTTGAAGCGGGTCAAAGGGGATGCTTGGGAGCAATTGTGTCTACTGCCCTGGTGAGCAAGTTGTTCCAATTCTCAACCAGGGTGTCAACAAGATCACCGGCAAAGACAACACTGAATCCTTTCAAGGCTTCTTGGAATCCTACTGGATCCAATAACGTCTTTGGGCGAAAAATTCTAATAGGACCCTCGCCCCGGTAGAGGTGGGAAGTGCTTGTAAGTCCAATCTTAACCATCCATGACAATGGGGAAATCACAGGCGTCCCCACCCACAGAACACCACCCTGATCAGTCAAAGACCAAATCAAGCATGTGACCTGCAATACGCATCGGTCCAGAGACCACTTGGGATAGGCCCATAGTTGTCATGGCCGCTATGAACTCCTGAGCTGCCCTGGACAGATTGGTCCCGAAATGAACATTGAAGTCCCCCAGCACCAAGAGTCTGGGAGATTCCAATGTGAGTTCTGCAACCAAGTCCATGAGCTCAGTAAAGGAATCTGTTGGGCAACGGGGCAATCGGTACACCAACAGAAGTCCCAATCTATCCCTGGTCCCCAAATTTAAATACACACATTCAATATGATCTGATACCCGAACAGGGACCCTGGTAAGGGAGATGTTAGCCTCTACCTCCCCACCCACGTCCCCTGACCCGCTCCTCTACAGAATATCCTGGAGGGAGAAGCTGGGACCAGACTGGACCACTAGCCTCCCCCAACCAAGTTTCACTAATACATACCAGGTCGGCTCCTTCATCCATGATCAAATCAGGGATGAGTTTAGGTTTATTTTGGACCATCCTGGCATTACAGAGGAACAGGGTAATGCTATGTGGAATGTTGGCAGTGCCCCCCCAAGGTCAAAGAGCTGGCAGGACATCCGGAAGGGGAGACCGCTATTAAATTTCTGACTACCTTCCCCTGGAATGGCCTGATGACCTGCCAACATTACTTCTTGTATTCCCCACCACTACCAGGATAGCTGTCCCATAGTCAACAAAGGTGATATCAAAGAGATGTGCCAAAAAATTGTGTGTCACCATTGTTGTTGTTGTCATCATCACTCTTTCAACTTGCGCAGGTGAGAGGGGGGCAAAACCTCGCTATTCCACTGGCAGAATGTGTTGTTTAGCAGCATCCTTACTTTACTTGCTTTGGAAACCCGGTTCTCTTCTTTGCAAAGCTCTACTGTTGTTGTTGATGTGTGCTGTTAATGCAGACTGGGGACAGAAAGAGTGGGGGTAGTGGTAGTGCTCCAATGGGTGCCTGCCACCACCCAGATCCCAAAGGGATTGGGCAAAGGACTGGGTTTTGGTCATTTGTTGAAGTTTGAGAGTCTTTGGGGCAGATTCAGGGCAGAAAGGGGGCATCTGGGGTGGAAGAGTGGGGTGGGGAGACAGTGCCCCAATGGATGCCTGTCATCACCCAGATCCCAAAGGGATTGGGCAAAGGGATGATTTTTGGTGATTTGTTGAAGTTTGAGTGTCTTTGGGGCAGATTTGGGGCAGAAAGGGGGCATTTGGGGTGGAAGAGTGGGGTGAGGTGGTAGTGCCATACCCCAGTGGGTGCCTGCCACCACCCAGATCCCAAAGGGATTGGGCTAAGGGCTGATTTTTTGTGATTTGTTGAAGTGTATGCGTCTTTAAGGCTTTTCTCCATAGCAATAATGGAGGTTTCAGCAGCCCCATAACTGCACTTGGGGGGCACTGGGGTGGCCCAGAGCAAGTGACGGTGTAGTGCACAGGGGGTGCCAACCACCCCCATGGGTTGCTAACCCATGGGGTACAGGGTTTTGTTGTTTCTGAGGTGTTCTGAGTGTCTATTCTCTGGTAGCATATGGGATTTATAATGACAAACCATGAATCCACTCTCATTTGCTACCAGTGAAACTACACTAAAAATCCCTCAGAAACAACAAAACCCTATACCCCATGGGATAGCAACCCATGCGGGTGGTTGGCACCCTCTGTGCACTACACCTCCACTCACCCTGGGCCACCCCAGCGTCCCCCAATTGCAGTTATGGGGCTGCTGAAACCTCCATTATTCCCTATTGAGAAAAACCTTAAAGACACTTAAATTTTAAAAAACACTTTTTAAAAAATCAACACTTTTCCCAATTCCTTAGAAATAATTCTGGTAGCTTCCTTGCCACCACTAGGCACTACCACCAACTATACTCCACCCTGGGACATCCCTTCCCCCCCAACATGAAGGAGAAAATCTTAAAGATGTGTGAACTTCAAAAAAATCACCAAAAATCAGCCATTTGCTCAATTCCTCTGAAATTTGAGTGGTAGCCTCCATCCATTAGGCACTTCCATCCCATACCATTCTTTTGGCTCCAGGACCAGTTTTTTGGATGCTAATCAGTTCATATTCAGATTTGGATTAATTCGGAACCGAATCGAATCTGGGGTGATTTGGATGGGTCTGATTTGGATCCGAAATGATATAGGGGTGTTTTGATTTGGGTCCAAAATCAAACGTCGAATATCCGATATGCACATCCCTAGTGTAGATCACAGATAAAATGAAATAAATCATTAAATTAAAAACTATAAGAAAAGCAAAAGTAAGAGCAGCTTAAAATCTATCAATGTCACATGAGAGGGAGCAAACCTTAACAACCCGGTCTGTAGTAAAACAAGAAAGTCAACAGATTCCAGTTAAAGTTGAACAATGTTTGTGTATCTTGGCAAAACAAAGACTTTGTTGATGTATTTCAGATGCAGACCAGTGTGAGATGTGCCCAGAAGATCAATGTCCAAATGAGAAACAGGATCAATGCATCGCCAAAACAATGACCTATTTATCCTATGGAGAACCCTTAGGAGCAATTTTGATTTCTTTTGCTCTTTTGTTTTCCCTGATCACCTTTGCTGTGATTGGAATCTTTGTTCTGCTCTCCAAAACTCCCATTGTGAAAGCCAATAACTGGAGCATTACTTGTACCCTTCTCTCCTCTCTGCTGCTTTGCTTTCTCTGCTCCTTCCTATTCATTGGTCAGCCTAGGAAGGTGACCTGTCTCCTCAGACAAACCGTGTTTGGCATCACCTTTACTGTCGCAATTTCCTCTGTGTTGGCTAAAACCATCACTGTTGTTCTGGCCTTCCTGGCCACCAAGCCAGGAAACAGGATGAGGAGATGGATAGGGAAGAGGCTGGCAGTATCGGTCATCATTCTCTGTTCACTTATTCAAATTGGCATCTGTGCTGTGTGGCTGGCAAACACTCCCCCTTTCCCAGAGTTTGACATGCACTCTCAGATCAGTGAGATCATTGTGCAATGCAATGAAGGCTCAAACACCATGTTCTACATCGTCCTGGGCTACATGGGTTTTCTGGCCATCATCAGCTTCACTGTGGCCTTCCTTGCGAGAAAGTTACCAGATAGCTTTAATGAAGCCAAGCTGATCACCTTCAGCATGCTGGTCTTCTGCACTGTTTGGATTACTTTTGTCCCAAGCTACTTGAGCACCAAGGGGAAATACATGGTGGCTGTGGAGGTCTTCTCCATCATGGCCTCTAGTGGTGGACTGTTGAGTTGTATCTTCCTCCCCAAATGCTACATTATGATTCTTAGACCTGATCTGAACACCAGAGAGCAACTAGTAAGGAAACAATATTGAGACACTGGACTCTTTCAGCCTTTTCTTGTTCTTCGGCACCATGTCTCTCATCATTATATTCCCATATTAGTAGTGAAGGAAGGCGTAGATTAGAGAATACAGTCAACATGGGTGGTATCGGTGACTAAACGTAGGTGATATTGATGGCGTGGGTGATATTGAAACTACTAGAGGGAATACACAGTAGTAAGCATCCTTCTAGCAGAGCAGATCCTTCAGTTTAGTTAAACATACTGGCGTAGCTTATGTCAAGCTGTGAACTTCTATATCTAATTTATCATAAATCAATATCGGGACAATGGGGGGAACTGTGGAAGAGCTGCTTCAACAATCATCCATATTGCACAGCTCTGGCACTGCTTTGAAGGACACAGCAGCCCTGCAGCACCATGTGTCCAGAATGCAGCACTGGATGTCAGCCAGCCTACAATGTGGGCCACAGACTAACAGTTATCTCAAAGAAGGGAGATAACTATAGACAGGCTTATACTTAAGGTTAGGTGAAAAAAGAATGGCTGACAACCAGACTAACGCAGTGTGTGGCCATCAAATGAAGCACGTGTGTTTGACATGCATTCCACATTCATCCAGATCATGGTGCAGTGCAATGAAGGGTCTGTTACATGGGTTTTCTGGCCATCATCAGCTTCATTGTGGCCTTCCTTGCTAGAATGTTACTGATGGATTTAAATTTATTTATTTATTTATTTATTAAGTATTTGACATATTTTTATACCGCCCAAAACTTACGTCTCTGGGTGGTTTACAAAAAGATAAAAACAAAAGTAAAACATTAGTTAAAAACATAAACAAGATATTTTAAACAAAATTTAAAATTTTTGAAACAATATTCTAAAAACAGCATTAAAACAATTTAAAGAGGCCAAGCAGATCACCTTCAGCATGCTGGTCTTCTGCAGTGTTTGCATGTCCTTTGTTCCAAACTACTTGAGCACCAAGGAGAAATACGTGGTGGCTGTAGAGGTCTGCTCCATCTTGGCCTCTAGTGGTGGACTGTTGTATCTTCCTCCCCAAATGCTACATTATTATTCTTATACCTGATCTGGACACCAGAGAGCAGTTTGTATGGGAAAAGAATTGTGGCATTGAAGTCTTTGGTTGTTTTTGTTGAGTAATTTCCTACTATTCCTCCTATTTATTATTTTATTTATTATTTATTATTAAAACTTTTATACTGCCCTTCCAAAAGGCTCAGAGCAGTTTACATTAAAACACCATTAAAATCAGTTAATAATTAAAACAAAAATTATAAAGCATAAAACAATGATTAACAATTAAAAACATTGTAAAATAGCAACTAAATAATCAGAACAATTTAAAAACAAGTTTTAAAAAGCTGAGAAAGCCTGGTTGAAGAGATGTTTTTTCAGAAGTTGTTTAAAAATTGCCAGAGATGAGGAGGCTCACATTCCAGCAGGGAGCGCATTCCACAATCTCGGGGCAGCAGCCGAGAAGACCCATCTCTGTGTAGCCACCAAATGAGTTGGCAGTAACTGGAGACGGACCTCCTCATAGCGAAGAAGATGCTCTCCTAAATACCCAGGGCCTAAGCCGTTTAGGGCTTTATAAGTTATAACTAGCACTTTGCATTTTGTCCGGAAACCTATTGGCAGCCAGTGTAGCTCCATCAGTAAAGGAGTAACGAGGTCTCTCTGAGATGACCCAGAGACCAGCCTGGCTGCCGCATTCTGAACCAACTGAAGTCGACCACGTACAAAAGCAGGCCCACGTAGAGCGCATTACAGAAGTCAAGTCTGCAGCTTACCCAGAGGTGTAACTAGGGAAAACGGCGCCCGGGGCAAGCGCTGAAATTGTCGTGTCCCCCCCCGCCACGCACCCCCCCGCCACCCCCGGAAATATATGGAAATGTGTCACAGCCATAGTCAAATGTGGGTTGTGGGCTGCATCCGTGCAAGTATACTGGGACAGGAAAAAGGAAACATGAGGCTACAGGGCTCTTTAGAAATATATATTTTAAAGAAATGTCTTGCACACCAACAGCCTAAGTTTGCAGTCCTCATGGCCAGAAAATAAATGCTTTTAAACATAGTAATAGGTTTTGTGTCCCAAAATGGAAAAGACAAGACAGGTATTCAGAGGCGTAACTAGGGAAAATGGCGCCTAAGGCAAGCACTGAAATTGTGCCACTGTCCAAGCAGGAATGATGGGACTTGTAGTCAGCAATATCTGGAAATCCCCGTTAAAAGGAACACTGTACCATCTAGACATGGTTGTTGATCAAAACCTGAAAACATGAGCCATCTCTGTAAAAGACTTAGAACAACAGTCAGGAGTTATGCGAGGATTCCAAGTGTCATTTTCTCTGTCTCCTCTCATTCTTTAAAAAACATGACTTTGTCCTAGAGGATCACCTGCCCAAATAGCCACTAGCAAAATAGGGGAAGAAGAAGGTGGTGGTGGTGGTGGTGGGGTAAATGATTCCTGCCAGCCTTTGTCTTATGATGGCTGTTGGCTCATGATGGGGTATATGTGCATTCACCACACTAGTGCTTACTTTGACACCAAGAGGGAGGAGGATACATTAGTTTGCCACACTAGACAGAGGAATTTGCAACAGGAGCAGATAGCCAAGTTCTGCCTGGGCCAAAACGAGCCCCTGCCAAACTAAGAAATCATTGTTATTTGCCCCTTCCTGTCACAAGCAGTGTGCTGTTCTTTTATTATTGACTCTAACTCTCAGATATCCCAGTCATGGATGGAAAATTCAGGGTCAATTTACAAGAGACACATTTTCTACATGGAAGTTTCTTCTGTGCAGGTGCTGTGCAGAAACCCATGTGTAGTGATCAATACATATGTAACTATTCCGCCAGGGGCATAGCAAGGTTGGAATGGGTCCAGAGACAGGATTTCAAAATGGGGCCCCAGACCCTCAAAGTCCAGGGCCTCCACACACCCCAGGCCCCCAAGGATTTAAGTCTGATATTCCAAAATAAGTATGCTGCCTGGAAATACATTTCACTGAATACACGCATGCACACGTCACAGTATATAGTGATATACATTGAGTACTATATTTTTGTGCTACTTTTAATGCCTAGAACACACTAGCAATGCTAATTATTAAAATGGACTCCTTGCTGCAGATTAGCAAATGATACTTTCAACCATGCAGGGTGAGCCTATGTTTGTTTTCTCAGAATTCTGAACAAATTCAGTCAAGTTTGATTCCAGGAGTCTTTTCATACCAGGCTTATAAGCCCTTTAACACACGTCTCCTCTGGAATAGAGGTGCTGCATTCACACGTTGGCCAGATTTACCCTGAAGTCCCTGCAAGTTATTGGGGAGCAGTTCACACACAAGAAAAATAAAATAAAATAAAATCACAACACATGCTTCACAGTTCTCACTCAGACCTTCTGGATTGCAAAACAACTTGAACATAAGTGCATTTATGAATGAATGAATGAATGAATGAAAATAAATAAAATATACTTGTTCCAGAAGTGTTTGTAATTTTCTGACATGAAACAAGCCACCTATAGGCCTTTTAAGATAGTTTTTGTTTTTAAAGCCAGCACATTTTCCAGTCAGTTTTAAATTAAATATTCAGAGACTTCTCAGTCTCGCCCCACCCCCCCATATCAAAGCCCTATGGCAAGCAGATCCCTATATATGGGGGCAACCACAAAAAGGAATTCACAGCCTACCTAGCAATAGCTGTTCTGGATGGTCTGGTCTGGGCAGAGGGTCTGCTGCCTGCTTCCTCCTTCCTTCCTTGCTTGCTTGGGGCCTACTCGAGTTCAGGCTTCAGGGAGGCCTACTGGGAGGCCTCTCTGGAAGCCCCGCCCACCCGCCGATCAGCTGAGAGGCGGGGAGAGAAGAGCTCTGCAGTTTGCAGGCCTTGCCGATCCTAGGCCTCTTTGCCGATCAGCCGGAGCTGGAGGCAAGTGGCTGAGGGGCGCTGGGGCTGGGCAGGTGGGCAATGGGGTGGGGGTGACAGGGACTGGTATGGTGCCCCCACCTCAATGGCTCCTGGGGCACGTGCCCCCCCTGCCCCCCCCCCAGTTACGCCTATGAGCTTACCAACAAATGTACTACTGTTTTGAGGTCATTGATCTCAAGAAACGGGCTAGGCTGGGGTATCAGCCGAAGCTGAAAGAAAGCACCCCTGGCCACCACCTCAACCTGAGAAACCAAGGAGAGACGTTGATCCAGAAGTACACCCAGACTGCAAATCTGTCCCTTTTGAGGAATGTGACCCCGTCTAGAACAGGTAGATCAAAATAGTCTCTAAAGTTCTGACCCCGCACAGTAAGTACCTCCGTCTTATCGGGATTTCAGCTTCAGTTTATTCTCCCTGATCCAGCACATTACTGCTTCCAGGCAGGCATTTAGGGAGGATATGCCAACTCCTGAAGAAGTTGACATGGAGAAGTAGATCTGGGTATCATCAGTGTACTAGTAACACCGCTGAACAACACCGCTGGACGTGAACTCACAGAGGCAATACAGGCAGAAAAGAACCGCTTCTTTGCTGCACGTATCGCCTGAGCATAGATCTTTAAATGTGCTCCATGTAGTAATCTGCCTGATTCAAGTCGAGTCTTTCTCCACTTGCACTCCAGTTGCCTACCTTGCTGCTTCAGTCCCCGTAGATCTTCCGATTACCAAGGGGCCAATTTTGAAGCAGGTCGGAGGGGACACTTAGGAGCAATTGTGTCTACTGCCCTGGTGAGCAAGTTGTTCCAGTTCTCAACCAGGGCATCAACAGGATCACCAGCAGAGCCAACACTGAATCCCTCGAAGGCTTCTTGGAATCCTACCGGATCCAGTAACCTCTTCGGGCAGACCATTCTAATAGGCCCCTCGCCACTGCGAAGGTGGAAAGCGGTTGTAATTCCAACCTTAACCAGATGGTGGTCCGTCCATAACAAAGGGGAGATCGTGGGAGTCCCCACCCACGGAACACCACCCTGATCAGAGTCAAAGAACAAATCAAGTGTGTGACCTGCAATATGTGTCGATCCAGAGACTGCTTGGGATAGGCCCATCGTTTTCATGGCCGCTATGAACTCCTGAGCCGCCCTGGACAAATTGGTCCCGAAATGAACATTGAAGTCCCCTAGCACCAAAAGTCTGTGAGACTCCAACGCAACTTCCGCGGCCAAGTCCGTGAGCTCAGTAAGGGATTCTGTTGGGCAACGGGGCAATCGTTACACCAAGAAAAGTCCCAAACTATCCCTGGTCCCCAAACTCAAGTACACACATTCAATATGGTCCGATACCCTAACAGGGAGATATTATCCTTATAGACCACAGCCACTCCACCTCCCCGCCAACATCCCCTCACCCACTCCTCTACAGAATATCCTGGAGAAAGAAGCTGGGACCAGACAGGGCCACTAGCCTCCCCCAGCCAAGTCTCGCTAATACACACCAGGTTGGCCCTTTCATCCATGATCAGATCATGGATGAGTTCTGATTTATTTTGGACCAACCTGGCATTGCAGAGGAGCAAGGTAAGATTATGTGGGATGTTGGCAGTGCTCCCCGAGGTCAAAGAGCTGGCAGGACAGCTAGAAGGGGAGACAGCTATTAGGTTTCTGACTACCCTTCCCCTGGAACAGCCTTCTGACCTGCCAACGTTATTTCTTCTATTCCCCATCACCACCGGAATAACTGCCCCACATTCAACGAAGGCACTCCCTGCCTCCCCTTCTCCAGACAAACCCACACACATTGCAACTTCAACCCAACTTCAGCACAATTTAAAACTGATTAAACAGAAGCCCCACTATTGAACGCCTCCCTCTATACAAAGAGTTGGACAAAGTGTCCAGCCCTCGCCCTCGTTTCTGCCCCAGTGTGGCTCACCCAAAGGGGTGACCCCGCCACTGAAGGGCCTTATATTATTGGTCAAGCAAAATAAAGATACTATTTCAAATAAAGCCATCACCGTGGGTGCTAAAGTCTGGGAGACATCAAGCTCTGGCTACTTGCACATAAAAATGTCACACAGTTCCTGATTATTTCCCCTTCTTTGTTCATCATTTCATTCCATCTTTCTTGTCCTTATTAGTGTCCACACAATTATGTCTGCACCTGTCCCCCATTATCAAATTATCTTTACTTTGAAAATGTACAGAAGGAAGCACTGAAAATAAGTTTTGGTTTAGTTTCTGGATGATTTCTCTGCTATGGTATTGGTTCTAATTTTGCCAGTCCCCGCCACCATGCCAGCGCAATGAGGTGGGGTTCTGGGTTGTGCCCCATCACATGAGGCAGTCACAGGCACAATCTTGCCCCCTGCCTCCACATGGCAGGAATCAGTCACTTAGGGAAGGAGGTGGGCCGATTGGGTCCTGGCTGCCTCCGTTCCATTCAGCTTGGCACCAGTGAGGATCACTGCGGTAGCTCTCTCCATAGTGGCCATGTGGACAGGCTGGGACAGGACTGACGAGAAGGGCCATCGCCAGCAGCATCATGGAGGTGGGGGGCGAGTGCATCAGCAGAGAGTGGCGGTGGCTTGGGGCCAGTGCGATGAGGCGGGGTTGTGCCCCTGGCACATGAGGCAAGCACGGGCACCATCTTGCCTCCCCCTCCACATGGCAGGGATTGGCCAATGAGGGAAAGAGGTGGGGCAATTGGGTCCCGCCTGCCTCCATTCCGTTCAATTGCTTCACAGCTTAGCACCCACCCATCACCCTGTACGGGGCCAAGTAGGAAATTTTTGGGTCACCCCAGATTGGCACTAGGCATGGCCTTTTTATGCCTACTTCACACTGAGTCCTTTGGCTTTCAGTCATAGGTTGGCACTGAAGGAACCGATCACTTGGCAGGAGAGTGCTGGTGTTGGGTAGGTAGACTGAATAACGGTTTTCAGCTGGAGGCCAATTTGGGGTAGGAGCAGGGCTGGATTAAGCTAGGGTGGGGCCTGTAACATATGTCATAAAGGGGCCCCAAATTTTTAAAATGCACATAAATTTTAAAACATAAATTATTTACTTGCTCAGTAAAGTCATTCAATTTTTTCATTTGCTATACATATCATAGGATAGCCAAGGTAATGTTAAGAATTGCTGCCAGGGCTGGACTGGGGACACTGAGAGGGCAGTGGAATGTATGTGGGGAGTGAGACAGGTTTTGAGCAGAATGGCTACCTAAGGGTGGGAGTATTCATTGCTGCCGAGTGCAGCGGGGCACAGTCAACATGGAGACCAGGGGTCCCTCGATGGTGTGCGCGTGTGCATGTGCTCACACGGTTTTTGATGTAAGCTCAGTTAATTGTAGCTCCCGCACAGGTTGAATCAGGAAGGCCGCACTCTAAATGCACATGGTGCCCACACACTGCCTTGATACTGTCACTCAGAACAAAACTCACTCCACATACATGGAAAAAAATTAGAGAGAACACTGATTGAGACCAGGGCTCCCAGAAGCATCGTGTATCAATGGGACATATTGCAATACATGCTTGGAGTGCAGAATGTGGAAAAAATATGCATGAATACAGATCAGCAATCATGTTCACTGGCCACAGATTTCACAAGTGTTGAGCACAACACATGAATACATGAATGGCTGCTGTTCATTCTCAGCTCTACGACTGCAGTGGGGGAGGAAAGGGGGTTAATCTTTGCAAGGGTGACAGCAGTGCCCTCCACCTTTTACCCAGCTTCTGGAGGGGAATATAGTATTTGTGCATACATAGAGATGTACCCCACCCACAATACCTCTGCATATTCCTCCCATCATAATGATAGGCATTTTGCGAGCCAATAAATCATGCAGTAAGGTGTGCATGGAAGAATGGGGTGGGTTGAGGAGGTTGAAAGGAGGGATCACTGTTGTATCAGGCAAAAAGGTTTCCCTTCCTACTTCAGATCTGGAAACATAAACCCACACAGACAGGTCATGCCAAAAAATCTGGTCCTGAAGTCATGAATAAGGAGGAAAAGCAAAAACCATTGATGGAAAGGCAGGCAAGGGGGGGCAGGTGGAGGGGGGGAGAGGACATCCTCCACCTAAACCATCTGATTCACACAATACATGCCGGAGAGTGAACTGAATGAAATTACTATGGACCAGGACCAGCAGACAGTACCTGCGAACGGACGAATCACAGATACAGGTCAGAGGCCGTTTCCATTGTTGGAAAAATAATGCGGCCACCTTTGAGACCCGGAACCCTCTCTCCACACCCCACCAGTCATGAGAACCATCCTCAGAGGTCTCTTTCTGTTGGGAATTCTCTCTGGTAAGCGATATCCTTCTATTACAGCAGAATGAATAGAGGCAAAACACAGCGGAGTCTGCCCAGTCATGCGTGTTTGTTAAGAGCAAAAGAAACTTGGAGCCAGTTCATAGTTTCATAGTTTCAAATAGTTGGAGAACTCCATTCTAGATAGGAAAGTGGAGAGACACAATCTCTAATCTAGCTAGCTAGCTGGATGCAGAGAGGTGCTGTCTGCATCTTTGCACACATGGCACAGAGAGCGAGGTGAGTGTGTGTGATAGGGAGAAGAAGGGGGGGCAGGCAGGCAGGAAGTCCCTGAGAGTAGCAATCTACATATCAAAGAGATAGTGTCAGAACAGTAGAGAGAAGGAATGACCAATGTCTTGACCCCTCTAGCCCTCTGACTCACTAGTCTGTCCCCCTCTGTCATTGAGGCATGAGGCAGCACAGAGTCCTTCATTTCCAACAATATGTTCACAGCTTGCCAGCACTATTCAGGAAACTAATCTTGTTGCTCTTTGGAGTCACAGCTAAATTTGAACTAGCAGGTAGCAATGTCTTTTTCAATTAACCCTTGAAAGATATGAGATAAAGGTAAGGATAGCTGTTCCTGAATATTTTCAGAGTGCCTTCCTCCCCTCTGAATATACACAACACACTTCCACATGCTAGGCAGAAAGCCTGGCGTTCAGGCAGAGATTCTCCTGCAGCTTCTCCCCTTGGCAGCTTTTGCCTACATGCATTCCATTTAGAACCATTATTTAAAGAAGCATAATTACATAACTAACTGTACTGCATTGCTTCTTTCCTCCTAACATTTGTTCTGGATGAACTGAAAACGGGAAGAAGGCAAGGATTAGTTGGCATTGCCCGATATTGCTAATGGGCCTGCCTACTTTGCCGGACCTACTTTTATGCATGGAGAAGAGAGAGTGGACAGAGAGAAATCTTTCTCCCTCTCTAACAAATCTCATGGGTCTGAAGGCCAGGTAAAATAGGACCAACTAAAGGAAGTCATTTTTCACAGAGCAGAAAATTAATCTATGGAATTCTCTGCTATGGGATGTGGCAAATAGAGAAAGAAAGAAAAAAGGCATGCCCTTACCTCTTGCCAGTTGGCTTCTCAGAGGCATCTGGTAGGCCACTGTGTGAAACAGTAAGGCTGTTCTTATGTTCTTGAATGGAAAGGTTTTCATCCCCTTCCAAGTCCTTAGAGTGTTTTCTCAAAAAATTAAGGAATAATTACTCATTCCACTGAGTAAATTCACAGGGAAATCCTTCAATGGTGCTTTGTCATTCACACTTCACACAAAAGTAGTTCCAGGATTTCAGGAGTTCCTGGAGAGAATAAATCCATACCAGTCTATGATATATTTCATCCATCAGTTCTGGTCGTATGCATTTCTCTGTTCACTCCCAAAGCATGGCTTTTATGTTCCAAATCATGACAACTGCACTGGGGAGGGGAAACTGGGGAGCCTTCCTGAATCTGTGCTTGAAATGGGTATGTCTGGGCAGAGCTATAACATCTACAATGCTGTTTATGCTGTAGCACATGCTCTCCATTCTATGTATTCACCGAAAGTTAAACAGAAAGAAATGGAGAAACTCGGGGGAAAGAGTCTTTTGTGACGGCCTGTATGTTTTTCCTCCTCTTTGTTTCCATGTCACTTCCCATTGTTTTAGTTCATAACTCATACTAGCAGTTCTGTGATATAAAGTCTGATTATGGCATGCAGTTGTATGCAGTTCCTGGCAACCTGACTAACAAAGCACTGGTGAAGCAGTGTGAGGTAGCTTAGGCTGAGAGAGAAGAAACACCCAGAATCACCCATGAACTTCATGGCTAAATGGGGATTTGAATCTGAATTTGGGAAATTCAATTGGAAATCAAATCAAATTGCCCTTTTAAGGGGTGACACAATTATAATGCTTTTCAACAGAAATAAATTTCAGGAAGAAAACCTTATATCAAGCATCTTGTAATTGTTTATTCAATATTCAGTATTTTTTAATGTTTGATTGCCATTCCAGAATAAGGTAAATGGATGTCAGTTTTTCCAAAAGTCTTTCCCTTTGTAATAATTATCCCAAATTTGCTTTGTATATCAATTTATATGTGAGTATTCTTTCCCGTAAGATCCTGTACGACTCATCAACAGGAATTGCTGTTGCTTCTCATGGCTTGCTACCAATATAAACATGCTTAAAGGTATATTCCTGATAGGTATATAGTATTTCTTCTCAGTGACAACTTCCAGTTGGTGATCAAGGGATTTGTGGTTAAAGTGATAATCTTAATGCAATTTTCCACAATTTGACCCAGGGTGTGAACTTTTTCTCCTCCTAATTAGCTTCATGCTTTTCTGAGCAATATCCATTTCAATAATAGTGCTGGGGAACAAATCTTTTTTGATGAGGAAGGGAGCCTGCCATCAGGATACAATATCATCAACTTGGTCACATTCCCCAATGACACCTTCCAGAAAGTCCAAACCGGAAGGATGGATCCCCTGGCTCGTGAAGGAAAAAGGTTCACCATGAATGGAAGTGCTACTGTATGGAACCACAAGTTTAAAGAGGTATGGAGACCTGTCCCGCCTCACCTTGCTGGGTTCCCTGACTTTAAGGGGTTTTCTCACAACCCAGCTCCAATATCAGGAGTCAAGTATGTTGGGAGGGAGAAATGGGCTGAAAGGAATGGCGTGCCATGATGGGGGATGCTCTGTTTCTCTCCTCTGGGCAATGCTCCGGGAGTCTCAGATTGAGGACTCCAGCAGTAGGGTCCAGGTGACCTCCCCCTCCCCCCCCCGACAGAGGAAATTATCAGCCTGACCCCAGATTTGCCTTTACCATGTTTGATGCCTCTGAACTCTTTTTGTCTGCCTGCAGTCAGACCCACCTTGGCTTTTGCCTGGTTCAGGGAGTAGACCCCTATTCCATACTCTTTATATGTGGATATTTAGTTTTGAGAATAATAGAAGTGGAGGGAAATCGGAACATTCTTCCTTCTTGCTCCTGTTAGATGCAACCCCGTTCCCGATGTGTTGAGAGCTGCCATCTTGGATCCAGCAGGATTGCCCAGCAGGGAAGACAAGTTTGTTGTTATGATTGTGCTCAGTGTCCTGCGGGGAGGATTTCAACACAGACCGGTAAAAACATGTATATTGGGAAACCAAATCCAAATGTTTAAAATTCTCTATCTTCTTTTCTACATCAAATAGATGACTGAATTTCTCAACATACTTCTGTTGAACTCAAGTACTAGTGCCAAGATCTGAGGGTTTTATTTCGTCTGGCAAATCTTTTCACTTGAAAAACTTTCCCTACTCCTTCTCCAGGAGGAGCAATCTGCCCTCTGCAGCATCATCTAGGATTTAATCTTCAGGTATTAGCACCCTTGCACGGAAAGGAAACATTTTGTTTTCTTACAACTAAATTCTCAGAATATCTAGGCTTTTCATGTGAAGCCAGAATCTGTAACCTTTCCAAAATTAGAAAGAGTTTATGCAGGATAGAGACTATGGCATTTATGATGAGCATTCCTTTAGTTTAAGTTTTCAGGTGCTGGCCTTTGCAGAAGAATATCCTGGATTCTTTGAAAGTTAAAACAATAACCTGCAATGGCCGATGTTCCCATTAGAAAAAGCTGATGCTAGGTGATATGCATTGATGCTGCTGAAGGGGTCAACGAATGGAACACTGCTACTAACTTGGGGACAGTGAATTTGGATGAATGCTACTTCCCCCCAGAAGCATTATTTGCCAGTTGAAAATATGTCCCTGAGGGTCATGTAGCTCTCAGGGACATGGTTTTGACTGGTGCAGAGCACTTCTGGGGGAAGAAGAGATAATCAAAAATTAATCTCTCTCTCATAGGTGCTGGTGCTGTATTACACTTCATAGGTAGTACCAGCATTTTACAACTCAACATTTCTGCCAATATAAACAAAATAAATCATTGCCCCCAAAAAAGCCTATAAATTTCACAGTGTCTACAAATGAGAAACATGAACTTGGCTTTTTTGTTTTTAATTGCTTTGCATTGCTTTTTTGTTTTTAATTTTCATATTGCCTCTTGTTAAAATTCTATGTATAATAGGGAAGTGCAAAATGTTTTGGATGTTCCGTCACCGAAACAAAAAACCCAATCACCATCCTTAAATTTTTTGGAGCCGAAACGAATCGCCCTCGATTTGGTTCCGAATGTGTTGTCGTTTCGGCCCTCCATTTTGTGACCAAGAACGTGCTTCTCCTTTCTCCTCCAATTTGAGTTCTGATGTGTGCTTGAATTTCCTGCCTTTCAGCCTCCCATTGACTTCCGCAAAGTTCCAAAATGTGTGTCTTCTTCCTCCTCCATTGAGTTCGGTGACATGTGCTTGAATTTCCTGCCTTTCAGCCTCCCATTGACTTCAATGCAATGTTCTGATGTGCAAAATAATGCCCATATTTGGCTCTACAGGAGCCAAATTAATCTCCCATTAGCTAAGGGGAGGTGGAGGAGGGGGCAAGGGGGGGATTTCGGGAGATATTTCAGGAGGGTATTAAAGGGCCAGTAGCCATTTCTTCCTTGCTGTGCCTTGTGTGGGGAGAGAGCTCTTTTTCATGATTGCTCAGCCTTGCCATCACACATCCACCATTACCTCCAACCATTGTTCAGCATTGCCACCATTGCCACCTTTTTTTATCCAGCAATTTTTTTAATTGAGAAAAATAAGAAGATTCCATCTTTTATTCCTTCTGTCTTGCTAACACAGAAAGCCTGCTACCTGAGCCATCCTTGGACCTTGGCTGGATTCTCTCCTGTATTTGTTGAGAAAGCTTTGGCGAAAAGATGGGTTTTGAGGTGTTTTTTTAAAAATTGCCAGAGATGGGGAGGATCATATCTCAGCAGGGAGAACATTCCACAATCTTGGGACAGCAACCGAGAAGGCCCGGCTGTGGGTAGCCACCAAAAGAGTTGGCGGTAACTGGAAACGGACCTCCTCAGATGACCTCAATGGGTGGTGAGGCTCATAGTGAAGAAGACGCTATCTTAGATACCCAGGGCCTAAGCCATTTAGGGCTTTATAAGTTATAACTAGCACTTTGTATTTTGTCCGGAAACCTATTGGCAGCCAGTGTAGCTCCATCAGTAAACGAGTAACATGGTCTCTCCAAGATGACCCAGAGACCAACCTGGCTGCCACATTTTGAACCAACTGAAGTTTCTGGAATATGTACAAAGGCAGCCTCACGTAGAGCGCATTACAGAAGTCAAGTCTGGAGGTTACCAACTGTTTTGAGGATACTGAACTTGAGAAACAGGTGCAGCTGGTGTATTAGCCAAAGCAGATAAAAAGCACCCCTGGCCACCACCTCAACCTGAGAAACCAGGAGAGATGTGGATCCAGAAGTACTCCTAGATGCGAAGCTGTTCCCTTAGGGGAAGTGTGACCCCTTCTAGAACAGGTAGATCAGAATAGTCTCTGGAGTTCTGGCCCCACACAATAAGTACCTCTGTCTTATCTGGATTCAGCTTCAGTTTATTCTCCCTCATCCAGCCCATTACTGCTTCCAGGCAAGCATTTAGGGAGGATATGCCAGTTCCTGAAGAAGTTGACATGGAGAAGTAGATCTGGGTGTCATCAGCGTTCTGGTAACACCCAGCTCCAAATCCCCTGATGATCTTTGCCAGAGGTTTCATGTAGATGTTAAAAAACATTGGAGAAAGTATGGAGCCTTGAGGGGCACCATGCTAAAGCTCAGATTTCGTAGAGCAATAATCTCCAATCAACACCATCTAGAATCTATCTGAGAGGTAGGAGCAGAAACACTGTAAAAGAGTGCCTCCCACCCACAACAAACTCAAATGTTCCAGAAGGATACTATGGTCGATAGTATCAAAATCCGCTGAGAGATCCAAAAGGGACAACAGAGTCACTTCCCCTGTCAATTGCCAATTGGAGATCATCCATCAGGCCGGCCAAGGCAGTCTCCACTCCATAGCCCGCCCGGAAACCAGTTTGAAATGGGTCTAGATAATCGGTTTCCTCCAAGGCCACCTGGAGCTGAGAGGCCACCACCTTCTCATTTACTTTGCCCGGCCATGGGAGGTAGGAAACAAGCCTATAATTGCTCAACTCTGAGGGATCTAACACAGGCTTCTTTAGAAGAGGTCTAATGATTGCCTCCTTAAGACAAGGAGGCATCCTGCCCCCCCCCCCCGAGGAACATTTATGATTTGCACCAGGCTTTCTACAACAGCCCCCCTGTTAGATCGAACAAGCCATGTTGGAGAAGGGTCAAGTGAACAGGTGGTAGGCCTCACTGCTCCAAGCAGCTTGTCCACCTCCTCAGGAGTTACAAATTGAAATTGGTCCAGTCAAATCACATAAGAGGAGTTTTTGGGCACCTCCAGTTCAGACACCAAATTAATTGTGGTTTCTCCATCTATGTCTGTCTGAATCCGAGAGATTTTATCTGCGAAAAACTCAATAAACACATCACAGCGGGAAACTGATGACTCCAAATTCTGGTTCAAGGTGGGGGGTGGATACTAGTGCCTTCACAACCCTGAACAACTCCACTGGACATGAACTCGCAGAGGCAATATGGGCAGAAAAGAACCGCCTGTTTGCCACGCGTGTTGCCTGAGCATAGATCTTTAGATGTGCTCTATGTCGCTATCTGTCAGATACGAGTCTTACTCCACTTGCGCTCCAATCTCCTGCCTTGCCACTTCAGCCCCTGTAGATCTTCCGTATACCAAAAGGGGCCAATTTTGAAGCAGGTCAAAGGGGACGCTTTGGAGCAATCGTATCTACTGCCCTGGTGAGCAAGTTGTTCCAATTCTCAACCAGGGTGTCAACAAGATCACCGGCAAAGACAACACTGAATCCTTTCAAGGCTTCTTGGAATCCTACTGGATCCAATAACCTCTTTGGGCGAAAAATTCTAATAGGCCCATCACCCCTGTGGAGGTGGGAAGTGCTTGTAAGTCCAATCTTAACCATCCATGACAATGGGGAAATCACAGGTGTCCCCACCCACAGAACACCACCCTGATCAGAGTCAAAGACAAAATCAAGCATGTGACCTGCAATACGCATCGGTCCAGAGACCACTTGGGATAGGCCCATAGTTGTCATCGCCGCTATGAACTCCTGAGCTGCCCTGGACAGATTGGTCCCGAAATGAACATTGAAGTCCCCCAGCACCAAGAGTCTGGGAGACTCCAACGCGAGTTCTGCAACCAAGTCCATGAGCTTACTAAAGGATTCAATCGGTACACCAACAGAAGTCCCAATCTATCCCTGGTCCCCAAACTTAAGTACACACATTCAATATGGTCTGATACCCTAACAAGGACCCTAGTAAGGGAGATATTATCCTCCACCTCCCCACCCACGTCCCCTCACCCACTCCTCTATAGAATATCCTGGAGGGAGAAACTGGGACCAGAATGGTCCACTAGCCTCCCCCAACCAAGTTTCACTAATACGTACCTGGTCGGCTCCCTCAACAATGATCAAATCAGGGATGAGTTTAGGTTTATTTTGGACCATCTTGGCATTACAGAGGAACAGGGTAAGGCTTTGTGGATTGTTGGCAGTGACCCCCAAGGTCAATGAGCTGGCAGGACAGCCGGAAGGGGAGACCGCTATTAAATTTCTGACTTCCTTCCCCTGGAATGGCCTGCTGACCTGCCAACATTACTTCTTCTATTCCTCACCACTACCAGGATAGCTGTCCCATAGTCAACAAAGGTGATGTCAAAGAGATGTGCCAAAAAATTGTGTGCCACCATTGTTGTTGTTGTCATCATCACTCTTTCAACTTGCGCAGGTGAGAGGGGGGCAAAACCTCGCTATTCCACTGGCAGAATATGTTTTTTAGCAGCATCCTTACTTTACTTGCTTTGGAAACCCGGTTCTCTTCTTTGCAAAGCTCTACTGTTGTTGTTGACGTGTGCTGTTAATGCAGATTTGGGACAGAAAGAGTGGGGGTAGTGGTAGTGCTCCAATGGGTGCCTGCCACCACCCAGTTCCCATAGGGATTGGGCAAATGACTGGGTTTTGGTGATTTGTTGAAGTTTGAGTGACTTTGGGGCAGATTCGTGGCGGAAAGGGGGCATCTGGGGTGGAAGAGTGGGGTGGGGTGATAGCGCCCCAATGGATGCCTGTCATCACCCAGATCCCAAAGGGATTGGGCAAAGGGGTGATTTTTGGTGATTTGTTGAAGTTTCTTTGGGGCAGATTTGGGGCAGAAAGGGGGCATTTGGGGTGGAAGAGTGGGGTGAGGTGGTAGTGCCTTACCCCAGTGGGTGTCTGCCACCACCCAGATCCCAAAGGGATTGGGCAAAGGGCTGATTTTTTGTGATTTGTTGAAGTTTATGCGTCTTTAAGGCTTTTCTCCATAGGAATAATGGAGGTTTCAGCAGCCCCATAATTGCACTTGGGGGGCACTGGGGTGGCCCAGAGCAAGTGACGGTGTAGTGCACAGGGGGTGCCAACCACCCCCATGGGTTGCTAACCCATGGGGTACAGGGTTTTGTTGTTTCTGAGGTGTTCTGAGTGTCTATTCTCTGGTAGCATATGGGATTTATAATGACAAACCATGAATCCACTCTCATTTGCTACCAGTGAAACTACACTAAGAACCCCTCAGAAACAACAAAACCCTATACCCCATGGGATAGCAACCCATGCGGGTGGTTGGCACCCTCTGTGCACTAAACCTCCACTCACCCGGGCCACCGCAGCGTCCCCCAATTGCAGTTATGGGGCTGCTGAAACCTCCATTATTCCCTATTGAGAAAAACTTTAAAGACGCATAAACTTCAAAAATCACTTTAAAATGATCCCTTTGCCCAATTCCTTTGAAATAATTCGGGTACCTTCCTGGCCCCCTTTGGACACTCCCACCCACTACACCACACCCTGGGCTACCCATTTCCCCCCAATGTGAAGAGATGCATTTGCTGAAACCTCCATTATTCCCTATTGAGAAAAACCTTAAAGACACTTAAATTTTAAAAATCACTTTTTAAAAAATCAGCCCTTTTCCCAGTTCCTTAGAAATAATTCTGGTAGCTTCCTTGCCACCGCTAGGCACTACCACCAACCACACTCCACCCTGGGCCATCCCTTTCCCCCCAAACTTAAAGGAGAAAATCTTAAGGATGTGAGAACTTCAAAAAATCACCAAAAAACAGTCCTTTGCTCAATTCCTCTGAAATTTGAGTGGTAGCCTCCACCCATTAGGCACTTCCATCCCATACCATTCTTTTGTCTCCAGGACCAGTTTTTTGAATGCTAATCAGTTCATATTCAGATTTGGATTAATTCGGAACCAAATCGAATCTGGGGTGATTTGGATGGGTCTGATTTGGATCCGAAATGAAATAGGGGTGTTTTGATTTGGGTCCAAAATCAAACATCGAATATCTGAAATGCACACCCCTAGTGTAGATCACAGATAAAATGAAATAAATCATTAAATTAAAAACTATAAGAACAGCAAAAGTAAGAGCAGCTTAAAATCTATCAATGTCACATGAGAGGGAGCAAGCGTTAACAACCCGGTCAGTAGTAAAACAAGGCAGTCAGCAGATTCCAGTTAAAGTTGAACAATGTTTGTGTATCTTGGAAAAACAAAGACTTTGTTGATGTATTTCAGATGCAGACCAGTGTGAGATGTGCCCAGAAGATCAATGTCCAAATGAGAAACAGGATCAATGCATCGCCAAAACAATGACCTATTTATCCTATGGAGAACCCTTAGGAGCAATTTTGATTTCTTTTGCTCTTTTGTTTTCCCTGATCACCTTTGCTGTGATTGGGATCTTTGTTCTGCTCCGCAAAACTCCCATTGTGAAAGCCAATAACTGGAGCATTACTTGTACCCTTCTCTCCTCTCTGCTGCTTTGCTTTCTCTGCTCCTTCCTATTCATTGGTCAGCCTAGGAAGGTGACCTGTCTCCTCAGACAAACCGTGTTTGGCATCACCTTTACTGTCGCACTTTCCTCTGTGTTGGCTAAAACCATCACTGTTGTTCTGGCCTTCCTGGCCACCAAGCCGGGTAACAGGATGAGAAGATGGATAGGGAAGAGGCTGGCAGTATCGGTCATCATTCTCTGTTCACTTATTCAAATTGGAATCTGTGCTGTGTGGCTGGCAACCACTCCCCCTTTCCCAGAGTTTGACATGCACTCTCAGATCAGTGAGATCATTGTGCAATGCAATGAAGGCTCAAACACCATGTTCTACATCGTCCTGGGCTACATGGGTTTTCTGGCCATCATCAGCTTCACTGTGGCCTTCCTTGTGAGAAAGTTACCAGATAGCTTTAATGAAGCCAAGCTGATCACCTTCAGCATGCTGGTCTTCTCCACTGTTTGGATTACTTTTGTCCCAAGCTACTTGAGCACCAAGGGGAAATACATGGTGGCTGTGGAGGTCTTCTCCATCATGGCCTCTAGTGGTGGACTGTTGAGTTGTATCTTCCTCCCCAAATGCTACATTATGATTCTTAGACCTGATCTGAACACCAGAGAGCAACTAGTAAGGAAACAATATTGAGACACTGGACTCTTTCAGCCTTTTCTTGTTCTTCGGCACCATGTCTTTCATCATTATATTCCCATATTAGTAGTGAAGGAAGGCCTAGATTAGAGAATACAGTCAACATGGGTGGTATCGGTGACTAAGCGTGGGTGATATCGGGACAATGGGGGGGGGAACTGTGGAAGAGCTGCTTGAACAATGAGCCATATTGCACAGCTCTGGCACTGCTTTGAAGGACACATCAGCCCGGCAGCACCATGTGTCCAGAATGCAGCACCGGATGTCAGCCAGCCTACAGTGTGGGCCACAGACTAACAGTTATCAAAGAAGGGAGATATATGTAGACAACCTTATACTTAAGGTTAGGTGAAAAAAGAATGGCTGACATCCAGACTAACACAGTGTGTGGTCATCCAATGAAGCAAATTTGTTTGAAATGCATTCTACATTCATCCTGATCATGTTGCAATGCAATGAAGGGTCTGAGGGTCTCTTACATGGGCTTTCTGGCAATCATCAGCTTCACTGTGGCCTTCCTTGCTAGAATGTTACTGATGGATTTATTTATTTAGTCAGTCATTTATTTAAAATATCTTTATACCACCCAAAACCTACGTCTCTGGGCGATTTACAAGAAGATAAAAACAAATATAAAACATTAGTTAAAAACAAAAACAAGAAATTTTAAACACAACAATTTATTTTTTAAAAAACAATATCCTAAAACCAACATTAAAACAATTTAATGAAGCCAAGCCGATCACCTTCAGCATGCTTGTCTTCTGCAGTATTTGGATGTCCTTTGTCAAAAGCTACTTGAGCACCAAGCGGAGATACATGGTGGCTATGGAGGTCTTCTCCATCTTGGTCTCTAGCGGTGAACTGTTGAGTTGCATCTTCCTCCCCAAATGCTACATTATTATTCTTAGACCTGGTCTGGACACCAGAGAGCAACTAGTACGGAAAATGAATTGTGGCATTGGACTCTTTGGTTATTTTTGATGAGTTTTCTACTATTTCCTACTATTTCCTACTATTTCCTACTATTCCTCCTATATTAGTGGTTATGCAAAATAAAGATACTATTTCAAACAAAGTCATCACCCTGGATGCTAAAGTGTGGGTGACGTCAAGCTCTGGCTACTTGCACATAAAAATGTCACACAGTTCCTGATTATTTCCCCTTCTTTGTTCAACATTCCATTCCATCTTTCTTGTCCTTATTAGTGTCCACACAATTATTTCTGTAGCTGTCCCTCATTTTCAAATTATCTTTGCTTTGAAAATGTACCGCAAGAGACAGAGGAAATAAGTTTTGGTTTAGTTTCTGGATGATTCCTCTGCTATGGTATTGGTTCTAATTTTGCCAGTCTCTGCCGCCGTGCCAGCACAATGAGGTGGGGTTCTGGGTTGTGCCCCCATTACATGAGGCAGTCACGGGCACCATCATGCTCCCCTCCACATGACAGGGATCGGCCAATGAGGGAAAGAGGTGGGGCGATTGGGTGCCGCCTGCCTCCGTTCTGTTCAGTTGCTCCACAGCTTGGCACCCACCCAACACCCTGTACTCAGTGAGGGATAGCCGGTAGCCTGTGGGGGCCAAGTAGGAAATTTTTGGATCTCACCAGATTGGCACTAGGCATGGCCTTTTTTTGCCTACTTCTCACTGAGTCCTTTCGCTTTCAGTCATAGGTTGGCACTGAAGGAACCGTTCACTTGGCAGGAGAGTGCTGGTGTTGGGTAGGTAGATTGAATAATAGTTTTCGGCTGGAGGCCAATTTGGGGTGGGAGCAGGGCCAGATTAAGCTAGTGTAGGGCCTGTAACATATGTCATAAAGGGGCCCCAAATTTTTAAAATTCACATAAATTTAAAAACATAAATTATTTACTTGCTTAGTATAGTCATTCAATTTTTTCATTTGCTATACATACCATAGGATAGCCAAGGCAATGTTAAGAATTGCTGCCAGGGCTGGACTGGGGACACTAAGATGGCGGTGGAATTTATGCGGAGAGGGCGCCAGGTTTTGAGCAGAATGGCTATTTAAGGGTGGGAGTATTCATTGCTGCCGAGTACAGCGTGCCACAGTCAACATGGAGACCAGGGTTCCCTTGAAGGTGTACACGTGTGCATGTGCTCACACGGTTTTTGATGTAAGCTCAGTTAATTTTAGATCCCGCTCAGATTGAATCAGGAAGGCCCCACTCTGAATGCACATGGTGCGTGCACACTGCCTTGAAACTGTCACTCAGAACAAAACTCATTCGACACAGAAATGAAAAATATTAGAGAGAACACCGATGGAGACCAGGCCTCCCAGAAGCATTGTGTATCAATGGCACATATTGCAATACGTGCTTGGAGTGCAGAAATGTGAACAAACATGCATGCACACAGATCAGCAATCATGTGCACTGGCCACAGATTTCACAAGTGTTGAGCACAACACATGGATACATGAATGGCTGCCATTCATTCTAAGCTCTACGACTGCAGTGGGGGAGGAAGGAGCTTAATCTTTGCAAGGATGAAAGCAGTGACCTCCACCTTTGACCCAGCTTCTGGAGGGGAATATAGTATTTTTGCATGCATGGAGATGTACCTGCCTCCGTGGAAACACAGCTGCAGCTCGTTCAGACATGTCCTCGTGTGTCTATTCCTGGGGGCCAAGGAACAGCCTTCCAGGGTTTTTGCGGCCCAACAGGTTGGGAATGGTGGGGGTGGCAGGCCGGACTGCGGGCACTCAGAGGGTGGGGGAATGTTTGTGGGGAGGGCGCCGGGTTTTGAGCAGAATGGGTAATTAAGGGTGGGAATTCGGGCACAGGGGCACCCCGCAGGTCGTGGCGCACCGGAAATATGCCCTGTTGCTAGGAGATCCCCTGTATTTGTAAAAGGGAATCCAGCTTGCTGGATTCCCATTTACAAGTATACCCCCCACCAAGCAAGCCTGTGAGCCACTTCCATGAATGGGGGGTGGTCCAGTTCTAAATCAGACTGGCACCCTCCCCCATACACCTTATGAGGACTGGCCTGGTTCATCCTCGGACCACCCAAACAGGCCTGGCTCTGTCTGAGCTGGTTCGCACAACCCTATTTCTCTCCCTACTTTGTCTACACTAAGCCAGAAGCAAAGCCTGCCTGGAGTCTGCCGTTCCCCAAATCTCATCCTTCCCTAACTTCTCTGAATGTCCGGTGCACCATTATGGAATATTTTATCCCACTAATTCTTCTACTCTCTTTTCTTTCTAAAGAAGAAAGCAAGAGGGCAAGCAAACAAACAAAGAAAGGGGAAAGGACAAGTTAAGTTAGGGCTAGTCTTTTATAGGGTTCAATTTCTGGCTATACCCCTACTAATTGTGCAAAGGTGCACCTTTTAACGTGGTGCATCTCTTTATTTAGCAGGCCTTATCCACCCTCAGCACAGTACCTCCAGTGACTCTTGCTGGTGTCTGTCTTACGTTTCTTTTTAGATTGTGAGCCCTTTGGGGACAGGGAGCCATTTTATTTATTTATTATTTTTCTGTGTAAACAGTCCTGAGCCATTTTTGGAAGGGTGGTATAGAAATTGAATGAATGAATGAATGAATGAATGTAATGAATTTGTTTCAATAATTTACTTTCATTCTCTTTTAATAAATTTGAATTTCTTCACTGAAACCTTGTTTTGTCCCTTTGTTTTGTTATTAGTTCCATGTCCACCACAGAGGGATAGACATTACAGTAGCAGCCCTAGGCCCCGCATCTTGTAACCATGGTTTGTGCCATAACACAGGTCTGGATGATCAAAGACAGCAAGGTTACTGAACATGAACAAAGGTTCTGCACTATGTCTGAATCCTGAAATTATTGTTTTATTTTTACAAACTTGGGTAGATTTTTTCCTAACCATGAATCCATTTATATACCACATCTTTGCAGTGGAGCCTAGAAACATTTTCATTCACTGGTTTATTTTCTTTCTGGGGGATTGACATCTAATAGTCAATTAAGCCCTGCTTTGGGCCATTTTGAGGGAAGACCTTGCTGATGAATGCTAGGATACCCCATGGAAGTGGAAGAAGGGGAATGTTCTTCCTGACATTTTAGAAGATAGGTCACTTTGCCTATGTAGGACACATTGGCGATCTGTACCCACTCATTATAAAATCAATGAAATATATATAAATAAAATATAATAAAATAAATCATCTGAACGCTTTTACCAGACGCCTCTTACTGCATGTTTCCCTTTCTTCTCACTCCATGCAATGCTCAATGACCAGCAGGCACTTGGGTCCACAAAGTGTTAACTGAATCCTGTTATTGCCTGCTAAACAACAAATATTGTTTAGGAGGGAATAAAAAATGTTCTCTTGGATTGTATAGGGACCAGAGGACTGTAGGGAAAGTGTCAATCCACCCTGTAATTATCAAAATCACTATTATTCAGTTCTGCTTCTTGTGGAAGCCCCATGGCTAGCTAGAGGTCATTTAATGATAAGATCGGTTAATTATAACTCAGTAGCTCATACTAGGCTACATTCACTACATTAAGGATTTTAAAGTGCCAGTGTGTGCCCTAGAAGACGTTAAAATGAATCAAACAAGGCTCTGTCAAATGGAATTTCTGTGTTGGTAAAGTTCTTTGTGGGTAGTCTTCTCTAGCTGACAAAGCAAGTGTACAGCTGGGGTGAGATTCAAAATTTGCAGGAGCTCAGAATGGTTCGGTTACTACCATTCCTCCTATATCTGCCTACTATTTTCAGCGGGTGGAACAGCAGGCAAAGACATCTGCGCAGAATTCAGCACAATTCCAAGACAAGTTCCAGAGAAGACATTACCATTGGGGAATTTGGATCCTTCTTACAGAGTGGTGTGCTTCTATACAACTTTACTGTACCACCAGACAGATCCACAGCAGGATAGTGAGTAGTGCGTCTTTTGATTTAGTGGTTGTATTGGGTCTTTAAGGTAGGGCTGATCTAATGTATGCCTATGTGGTTTAAATTATTCTAGTGGAGATTCGTTATCAGTGGGAGCTTCTGATATGCCTCGCATGCAGGCTGCAGCATCTAGCCATGGTGTGTGAATGGACCTTAGCAAATCTAATAGCACAGTCTGATCGTTAATCATTTGCATTCCCAATCTCCTGGGTTTGATCTCTGGCATCTCCAGGCACGGCTGGGAAACTGCTCTGTCTTAACCAGATTCACTGCCAGTCCCAATAAAGAACAGTGACCTAGCTAGACCAATGGCCTGATTCAATATAAGGCAACTTGATATGCTTGCATGTCCATATATCATACCAAGCACAATGAATTCCAAGGGGGTTTATTCACGTGTATTCAGATGTATGTGAACCAACACTATTCCTAGGGTTCTAGATTGCTAACTCAACCATCAAAAGTCACAACAGTCTCAGGAAGCCATTTCCAGCTGACAGTTGGTCAGGAGTCGTATTTTCAAATTTCCAGTTTTAAATAGCTTTTCTCTATTTTGGTTAGAAGTGGGACAATCATCCTCTACTCCTGCTTCCCCTGAGTGGAGGATGTCTTTGAAGCTCTATTAGATAGACAGTCAAAACCTCTGAAAGGACATTTAGCAGCACAGTATAGCTCAACATTGCCTGGAAAAAGAAACTGGCAGGCATACAGAACAAGGATGCAGAGGGGCAGGGAGAAAGCAGCTAAATAGAACTGGTGCAGTAGGGAAGCAGCAATTTATTAGACCCTTCCCTTCCACAGGAAGCCCTCTGGGCCACCTGAAAATCTGCACAGCCCTCTGGGAGATATTTTCTGGTGGAACACCTGAAGAGAGGGCTTTGGGGGGAAGGGGAATGGGCAGAAAATTGCTGCTTCCCTGCTGAGCAGGTGCAGTTAGTTCGGAAGTTCTGTTAGATAGCTTTCTTGCTGCACCACTGAATCCTTTCTCTCTATGTCAGCAACATTCCCCGGTGTTTGGGCACAACCTTTGTGGTTGTCCGTGCTCTGGAGATAGCATTTGTGCTAATGTTATAGGTGTTCAGCTGTGTATGCAGGGAACAGGGGACAGAGAGGACCTCATTCAGGTCTGTCATAATGCTCCCTCTCTCCCCTGCCAAGCAGTTATTATGCTGGTGTATGGTGGAGCGGTGGAGGTTTGCATCTAGACAGACGATGGATAATACCCACTTTATTCCTTTCCAATGGTTCTTTCCAGATCATGACTCTATTCCTGCCTCCCCTGAGTGGAGGCTGTCTTTGAAGCTCTATTAGACAGAGAGTCAAAACCTCTGAAAGGAAAATCAGACACACCAATTCTCTGCAGGAATATTGATTGGTATTGCTACATCTTTCACATTAACCTATGGTCTTAGGAACTCACCCTCATATTGTCCAAATGGAGAGGATGCCACTTTTTCTTTATTAAGGGCAGTGGCATCTCTAAGACCTCCTTTGTCATACAGCTATATCACAAATGGCGATAGTGGGGTATAGATCAGTGGTAGAGCATCTTTTTTGCATGCAATGGGTCCCAGGTTCAATCCATGACACCTCCAGGTAGGGCTGGGAAAGACGCCAGCCTGGAACTTTGGATAGCCAACACCAGTCAATGTGGACACTACTGAGCAATAGTCTGACTCGGATTAGAGCAGTTTCCTATGTCCCTAGGAATTCATGAAGGGGAGTTTTCTCCCAATGGCTGCATATCAACAATAGGGAAAGATGTACTGGCTGCATATCTGTATGTCAGAAAAAATATACAGTTGTGCTTAAAGTCATTCAACTATGTTTGTTTATTTAACACATTTGTATACCGCCCCAAATGCAAGTCTCTGGGCGGTTTACAACAAAACAATAAAAACAACCAATAAAAAGATTAAAACATTTCAACCATTAAAATTTAAAATGTTAAAACTATTAAAAACACAATCAAACTATTATATGTTGTCTTCCATACTTGCAAGCAGAATATACATAAATGCAATAGATTTTTTTGCTGATCTATGCATGTAAAACTACATTAACATCTCATTGCAGTTTAATTTCTAAAAATTACCAGCATGTTCTTACCTTCATCTTTGCAATTCAAGAGATCAACAGGAATGACCATCTCTTACCCAATATCACACTGGGATTCGAAATCTATGACAATGCTTTCAATCCGCTGAGAGCCGTTGGGAACACTCTGCAGTTCCTCTTCACAGGGCAGGGGAATCCCTTCAATTACAACTGTGATGGGAAGCAGCAGCTAGTCCTTGCCATTGGTGGGCTAACCTCTCCAAATTCCATGCAGATGGCCAGTGTCTTCAATACCTACAAGATCCCACAGGTATGTCTGTTCCTAGCAATGACTAGCTGTAGTCATTCAGAAATGGCTATGTTCCTGAGGTAGCTCAGTTTGGAAGCAGCTTTTGAGAAGACAAGGCTTCCTTGTCTGGAGGAGGAAAACGTCTGTTTTCTTTCCTAAAGAAGAAAGCAAGAGGGCAAGCAAACCAACCAACAAGGGGAAAGGAGAAGGTAAGTTTGTTAGGGTTAGTCTTTTATAGGGTTTAATTTCTGGCTGTACCCCTACTAATAGTGCAAAGAGGGACCTTTTAGATGTGGTGATTCTCTTTATTTAGCAGAGGGAGAGTAACTGGCCCGATCCAACCACAGCACAGTATCTTCAATGACTGTTGCTGATGTCTATATTTCTTTTTAGATTGTGAGCCGTTCAGGGACAGGGATCCATCTTATTTATTGATTGATTATTTCTCTATGTAAACCACTCTGGATAATTTCGCTGAGAAATGGTATATAGATATTTGTTGTTGTTGGCTGGCTAGGGGTTCATTTTTGACAGGGCAGTTTCAATTTCAGTTTCAGTTGTGCCTAGAGAGAAAATGGGTGGGGATTAGCTACCGCTATGCTCTGAAGGTGGCTCTTTTTGGAAGCCACCCTTGAGAAGACAATGCTGATACAAGGGCAGTTTTTCTTTTTGGAGATCTGTGAGCAGGAGCTTGGTAACAGACATCAAATGAGTTTTGTGAGGGGTTTAGTAGGTAAGTTGCATGTGGGCCCAGAAGTGGTCTCCCTTTATCAGAAACGAGACACCAAGCATGAGAAGGTGAGTACTGCCCCACTTTTGTAACTTTCCTGGAGGAAGAGATTGATACATTTAATTAGATGATGATTGCAGCTTAGATCAATCTGTGAAGGAATCAATCTCCATGTCTGCATTCACACAGAACATGAAACCGGAGGTGAAGTGACCTCCAGTTTCAAAAACTGTATGTCTGAATGTGGACAACCACAGTTTCAACAGAAAATGAAGTTGCGGTTTTCCTCCCCTGAGAATGATTTGCACTTTTGGTTTGTAATGAGGACTACCACCTGTACAGTTCCACCTGAGGACTTGGAACCACAGTTCCAAACCACAGTTTGTTATATGCAAATGAAGCCACTATATTCTAAACTCTAAATAACCAATAAAACCAGTTATGAAGCAAAAATGCCTGCAGAAGAGGGGGTGCCTCCCAGAGTGTGACTATCTGCCTGAGGTGCAGAAGTTGTGGGTGTGCGTTCGGTGCAAAGAGCTCCTGACTCTCAGGTAACAAGTGCAAAGAGCTCCTGGCTCTCAGGTAACAAGTGCATTCTCTTGAAGCCAAGATGGCGGACCTGGAGAAGCTCAGGGAAGCAGAGAGGTTTGTGAATGAGACCCTCAGGAATGTGATAGAGGCATCCTATTCCGATGCTGACAGCTCCTCTACTCTCATAGATGATGATGATGATGATGATGATGATGATGATGATGATGATTAATTCAATTTCTATACCGCACTTCCAAAAATGGCTCAGGGCAGATTACACAGAGAAATAATAAATAAATAAATAAGATGGCTCCCTGTCCCCAAAGGGCTCACATTCTAAAAAAAAATATGAGATAGAAACCAGCAACAGTCACTGGACGTACTATGCTGGTGGTGGATACGGCCAGTTACTCTCCCCCTGCTAAATAAAGAGAATCACCACAGTGAAAGGTGCCTCTTTGCTCAGTTAGCAGGGGATGAAAATCTTAGGGATGCAGGCCATCAGTCTGAAGAATAGAGGAATGCTCTCTTAGAAGGGACACCTTCCTTGGGTAATGCTCCCAAATCCTCTCACACATAGGATACTCCTCCGGGGATTGGGGGCCTCCTAGTAGTGGGGAATTTGATAATTAGGAACTGGGGAAGGGGAAGAAGAGTGCAACAAAGATGATCAGGGGCATGGTGCACCTTTCTTATAAGGTAAGTCTACAGTGTCTGGGGCTTTTTAGTTTGGAAAAGGGGTGGCTATGGGGAGACATGATGGAGATTTATAAAATTATGCATGGAGGAGAGAGAGTTGACAGAGAGAAATCTTTCTCCCTCTCTAACAAATCTCATGGGTCTGAAGGCCAGGTAAAATAGGACCAACTAAAGGAAGTCATTTTTCACAGAGCAGAAAATTAATCTATGGAATTCTTTGCTATGGGATGTGGCAAATATAGAACCAAAAACTAAAAGGCATGCCTCTTGCCAGTTGGCTTCTCAGAGGCATCTGGTAGGCCACTGTGTGAAACAGCAAGGCTGTTCTTATGTTCTTGAATGGAAAAGTTTTCATCCCCTTCCAAGTTCTTAGAGTGTTTTCTCAAAAAATTAAGGAATAATTACTCAGTCCGCTGTGCAATGTCTTGTTTTCAATACATTATTATTGTCATTTTCTTTCAATATTAGGGCCACAACTCCACTGAACACATTTTCTTTCAAACTGTGTTTCAACCTTGCCCCAGCTTTCACTTTCAAGTGGGAATAGTCTTTAATGTTTCTTCATCCTGTTTAGAATCCTATCCCAGTATAAGACTCAATGGTACCAGTAGTTCCGACTCAAAATAGAAGTATTGTCTTATCTGAAATATTTGATGGAAGCTGAAATTTAGTGAATTGAAGAAGTAATACCTTGTTCAAGAACAAAGGGATGTCCTTGTAATACTGTTTTTAAAAAACAAAAAACAATTTCCCCCTATTTTAGCTGAGTTATGGATCTTTTGACCCTGTGCTAAGTGATCAAACCCGGTTCCCTTTTTTCTTCCGGATGGTTCCAAGTGAAGACCTTCAATATATTGGGATTATTTTTCTGCTGAAGCATTTCAAGTGGAATTGGATCGGTCTGCTCACATCAGATGATGACAGTGGAGAAACATTTCTTCAAAATATGAGACCAAGACTTCTCCAGAGCAATATTTGTATTGCTTTGGCACAATGCATTCCAAAAGTAACAAGTCACACATTAAATACACACACTAAAAAAATGCTGAAGAAGATAGCTTCTGCTGTCTGGAAGGAAGCAAAGATGAATGTGGTTCTTGTCTATGGGGATAGTCATTCTATGGAGGGTTTACGAATGATCTTAGAATCCTACGAATTTCATCCTAAGCTTCCATTGCAGAGAGTGTGGCTCATAACTGCTCATTGGGATTGCACAACTCTTTCTTCATGGGATAAATTCACAAGGAAATCCTTCAATGGTTCTTTGTCATTCACACTTCACACAAAAGTAGTTCCAGGATTTCAGGACTTCCTGCAGAGCATAAATCCATACCAGTCTATGGTCTATTTCATCCATCAGTTCTGGTCATATGCATTTCTCTGTTCACTCCCAAAGCATGGCTTTTATGTTCCAAATCAAGACAACTGCACTGGGGAGGAGAAACTGGGGAGCCTCCCTGAATCTGTGCTTGAAATGGGCATGTCTGGGCAGAGCTATAACATCTACAATGCTGTTTATGCTGTAGCACATGCTCTCCATTCTGTGTATTCACCGAAAGCTAAACAGAAAGAAATGGAGAAACACGGGGGAAAGAGTCTTCTGTTACGGCCTGTATGTGTTTCCTCCTCCTTGTTTGCATTTCACTTCTCATTGCATTAGTTCATAACTCATAATAGCAGTTCTGTGATATAATGTCTGATTGCGACATGCAGTTCCTGACATCCTGACTAACAAAGCACTGGTGAAGCAGTGTGAGGTAGCTTAGGCTGAGAGAGAAGAAACACCCAGAATCACCCATGAACTTCATGGCTAAATGGAGATTTGAATCTGAATTTGAAAAATTCAATTGGAAATCAAATCAAATTGCCCTTTTATGGGGTGACACAATTATTATGCTTTTCAAAAAAAATAAATTTCAGGAAGCAAACATCAAACATCTTGTAAATGTTTATCAAACATCTTTTAAATGTTTATTCAATATTCAGTATTGTTTGATGTTTTAATTTATATGTGAATATTCACTGCTGTAAGATCCTGTAATATTCTTCAACAAATATTGCTATTGCCTCCATTGGCTTGCTACCAATATAAACATGCTTAAAGGTATATTCCTGATAGGTATATAGTATTTCTTCTCAGTGACATCTTCCAGTTGGTGATCAAGGGATTTGTGGTTAAAGTGATAATCTTAATGCAATTTTCCACAATTTGACCCAGGGTGTGAACTTTTTCTCCTCCCAATTAGCTTCATGCTTTTCTGAGCAATATCCATTTCAACAATAGTGCTGGGGAAGAAATCTTTTTTGATGAGGAAGGGAGCCTGCCATCAGGATACGATATCATCAACTTGGTCACATTCCCCAATGACACCTTCCAGAAAGTCCAAACTGGAAGGATGGATCCCCTGGCTCGTGAAGGAAAAAGGTTCACCATGAATGCAAGTGCTACTGTATGGAACCACAAGTTTAAAGAGGTATGGAGACCTGTCCCGCCTCACCTTGCTAGGTTCCCTGACTTTAAGGGGTTTTCTCACAACCCAGCTCCAATATCAGGAGTCAAGAGGGTTGGGAGGGAGAAATGGGCTGAAAGGAATGGAGTGCCCTGATGGGGGATGCTCTGTTTCTCTCCTCTGGGCAATGCTCCAGGAGTCTCAGATTGAGGACTCCAGCAGTAGGGTCCAGGTGACTTCCCCCCACCCCCGAAAGAGGAAATTTTCAGCCTGACCCCAGACTTGCCTTGACCATGTTTGATGCCTCTGACCTCTTTTTGTCTGCCTGCAGTCAGACCCAACTTGGCTTTTGCCTGGTTCAGGGAGTAGACCCTGAATATTTGGATATTTGGTTTTGAGAATAATAGAAGTGGGGGGAAATCAGAACATACTTCCTTGTTGTTCCTGTTAGATGCAACCCCGTTCCCAGTGTGTCGATAGCTGCTATCTTGGATCCAGCAGGATTGCGCAGCAGGGAAGACAAGTTTGTTGCTATGATTGTGCTCAGTGTCCTGCGGGAAGGATTTCAATACAGACTGGTAAAAATATGTATATTGAGAAACCAAATCCAAATGTTTAAAATTCTCTATCTTATTTTCTACATCAGATAGATGACTGAATTTCTCAACATACTTCTGTTGAACTCAAGTACCCTCTGTGCACTACACCTCCACTCACCATGGGCCACCCCAGCACCCCCCAAGTGCAGTTATGGGGCTGCTGAAACCTCCATTATTCCCTACTGAGAAAAACCTTAAAGACGCGTAAACTTCAAAAATCACTTTAAAATGATCCCTTTGCCCAATTCCTTTGAAATAATTCTGGTAGCTTACTTGCCCCCTTTGGACACTACCACCCACCACACTCCACCCTGGGCCACCCGTTTCCCCACAATGTGAAGAGATGCATTTGCTGAAACCTCCATCATTCCCTATTGAAAAGAACCTTAAAGACACTTAAATTTTAAAAATCACATTAAAAAAAAAAATCAGCCCTTTTCCCAATTCCTTAGAAATAATTCTGGTAGCTTCCTTGCCATCACTAGGCACTACCACCAACTATACTCCACCCTCGGCCATCCATTTCCCCCTGACATGAAGGAGAAAATCTTAAAGATGTGTGAACTTCAAAAAAATCACCAAAAATCAGCCATTTGCTCATCTCCTCTGAAATTTGAGTGGTAGCCTCCACCCATTAGGCACTTCCATCCCATACCACTCTTTTGGCTCCAGGACCAGTTTTTTGGATGATAATAAGTTCATATTCAGATTTGGATTAATTCGGAACCGAATCGAATCTAGGGTGATTTGGATGGGTATGATTTGGATCCGAAATGAAACAGGTGTGTTTTGATTTAGGTCCAAAATCAAACATCAAATATCCATAATGCACACCCCTAGTGTAGATCACAGATAAAATGAAATAAATCATTAAATTAAAAAACTGTAAGAACAGCAAAAATAAGAGCAGCTTAAAATCTATCAACGTCACATGAGAGGGAGCAAACGTTAACAACTCGGTCTGTAGTAAAACAAGACAGTCAGCAGATTCCAGTTAAAGTTGAACAATGTTTGTTTATCTTGGCAAAACAAAGACTTTGTTGATGTATTTCAGATGCAGACCAGTGTGAGATGTGCCCAGAAGATCAATGTCCAAATGAGAAACAGGATCAATGCATCCCCAAAAGAATAACTTATTTATCCTATGGAGAACCATTGGGAGCGGTTTTGATTTCTTTTGCTCTTTTGTTTTCCCTGATCACCTTTGCTGTGATTGGGATCTTTGTTCTGCTCCGCAAAACTCCCATTGTGAAAGCCAATAACTGGAGCATTACCTGTACGCTACTCTCCTCTCTGCTGCTTTGCTTTCTCTGCTCCTTCCTATTCATTGGTCAGCCTAGGAAGGTGACATGCCTCCTCAGACAAACCGTGTTTGGCATCACCTTTACTGTTGCTCTTTCTTCTGTGTTGGCCAAAACCATCACTGTCGTTCTGGCCTTCCTGGCCACCAAGCCGGGAAACAGGTTGAGGAGATGGATAGGGAAGAGGCTGGCAGTATCGGTCATCATTCTCTGTTCACTTATTCAAACTGGAATCTGTGCTGTGTGGCTGGCAACCACTCCCCCTTTCCCAGAGTTTGACATGCACTCTCAGATCAGTGAGATCATTGTGCAATGCAATGAAGGCTCAAACACCATGTTCTACATCGTCCTGGGCTACATGGGTTTTCTGGCCATCATCAGCTTCACTGTGGCCTTCCTTGCGAGAAAGTTACCAGATAGCTTTAATGAAGCCAAGCTGATCACCTTCAGCATGCTGGTCTTTTGCAGTGTTTGGGTGACCTTTGTCCCAAGCTACTTGAGCACCAAGGGGAAATACATGGTGGCTGTGGAGGTCTTCTCCATCATGGCCTCTAGTGGTGGACTGTTGAGTTGTATCTTCCTTCCCAAATGCTACATTATGATTCTTAGACCTGATCTGAACACCAGAGAGCAACTGGTTAGGAAACGATATTGAGACACTGGACTCTTTCTGCCTTTTCTAGTTCTTCAACACCATGTCTCTCATCATTATATTCCCATATTAGTAGTGAAGGAAGACGTAGATTAGATAATACAGTCAACATGGGTGGTATCAGTGACTAAGTCTTTGTGGTATTGAGACAATGGAGGGAACTGTGGAAGAGCTGCTTGAACAATGAGCCATATTACACAGCTCTGGCACTGCTTTGAAGGACACAGCAGCCCTGCAGCACCATGTGTCCAGAATGCAGCACTGGATGTCAGCCAGCCTACAGTGTGGGCCACAGACTAATAGTTCTCTCAAAGAAGGGAGATAACTGTAGACAGGCTTATACTTAAGGTTAGGTGAAAAAAGAATGGCTGACAACCAGACTAACGCAGTGTGTGGCAATCAAATGAAGCACGTGTGTTTGACATGCATTCCGCATTCATCCAGATCATGGTGTAGTGCAATGAAGGGTCTGTTACATGGGTTTTCTGGCCATCATCAGCTTCACTGTGGCCTCCCTTGCTAGAATGTTACTGATGGATTTAAATTTATTTATTTATTTATTTATTATTTAACGTATTTTTATACCGCCCAAAACTTACGTCTCTGGGTGGTTTACAACAAGATAAAAACAAAAGTAAAACATTAGTTAAAAACAAAAACAAGAAATTTTAAACAAAATTTAAAATTTTTGAAACAATATTCTAAAAACAACATTTAAACAATTTAATGAAGCCAAGCATATCACCTACAGCATGCTGGTCTTCTGCAGTGTTTGCATGTCCTTTGTTCCAAACTACTTGAGCACCATAGAGAAATACATGGTGGCTGTAGAGGTCTTCTCCATCTTGGCCTCTAGTGGTGGACTGTTGAGTTGTATCTTCCTCCCCAAATGCTACATTATTATTCTTAGACCTGATCTGGACACCAGAGAGCAGTTTGTATGGGGAAAGAATTGTGGCATTGAAGTCTTTGGTTGTTTTTGTTGAGTAATTTCCTCCTATTCCTCCTATGTATTATTTTATTTATTATTTATTATTAAAACTTTTATACTGCCCTTCCAAAAGTCCCAGGGTGGTTTACATTAAAACACCATTAAAATCAGTTAATAATTAAAACAAAAATTATAAAGCATAAAACAATGATTAACAATTAAAAACATTGTCAAATAGCAATTAAATAATCAGAACCATTTAAAAACAAGTTTTAAAAAGCTGAGAAAGCCTGGTTGAAGAGATGTTTTTTCAGAAGTTGTTTAAAAATTGCCAGAGATGAGGAGGCTCACATTCCAACAGGGAGCGCATTCCACAATATCGGGGCAGCAGCCAAGAAGACCCATCTCTGTGTAGCCACCAAATGAGTTGGCAGTAACTGGAGACGTACCTCCTCATAGCGAAGAAGATGCTCTCTTAAATACCCAGGGCCTAAGCCGTTTAGGGCTTTATAAGTTACTAGTATTTTGAAGCCCGTTATAATAACGGGCGCTAGCCTTTTCCTCTCCCCTTTACTGTTTTTTTTAAAAAAAATACTGACGACGCCGTTGCCGCCGAAGTCCCACCCTCCCTCCCTCCCAACTTCCGAAACCACCTTACCCCGGCCCGTGACAGTTGAGAAAAGAAAGACCTAAATTGAAGAGGGACAGAGGAGCTCACAAGCAGTGCTCCTCCCTCTGCAAAGCCTCTTTCCGAACTGGCGCTTGGGGCGGAAAGGACGCCTCTTGCGTCCTTTCGGCCCCAAGCGCCAGTTCGGGCAGAGCCTTTGCAGAGGGAGGAGCACTGCTTGCGAGCTCCTCTCTCCCTCTTCAATTTAGGTCTTTCTTTTCTCAACTGTCACGGGCCGGGGTAAGGTGGTTTCGGAAGTTGGGAGGGAGGGAGGGTGGGACTTTGGCAGCAGCAGCGGCGGCAGCATTTTTACTTTTCGTTTTCTTCGGCCTTCGCTCGGCCCCCGGTCCCGGCCTCCGTCTCCCTGGGCCGGTCTGGACCTCCGCCGCCATTCCCCCTCCCGCCACCCACCGCGGCCCGTGTCTCTGGCCCGGCCGGCCACCCAGGGCTCCGGCGGGCCCGCCACCCACCGCCACCGTGGCTCCAGCAGGCCCACTGCCGCCGCCCGCGGCTCCAGCCGGGCCCTCCGCTGCCCGGGGCCTCTCCCTTGTTGCCGCGGCATGTCCTCTGGCCAAGGCGGCGGCGGCCAATGTCCCCCAGCGCCGCTCACTCGGCTTCTTCGGGGCGGCCGCTTCTGGCCACCCAAGATGGCCACCGGCTGCCAGTGATCGTGTCTCCCTGGCTCTGTTCTGCGCATGCGCTCCGCGCATGCGCAGAACAGGCCAGGGAGGCACGGACACATGCTTGGTGTCCGTCCACGGACGGACACCAAGGGTTTTATTATAGAGGATAACTAGCACTTTGTATTTTGTCCGGAAACCTATTGGCAGCCAGTGTAGCTCCATCAGTAAAGGAGTAACGAGGTCTCTCCGAGATGACCCAGAGACCAGCCTGGCTGCTGCATTCTGAACCAACTGAAGTTTCCAGATTACGTACAAAGGCAACCCCACGTAGAGCGCATTACAGAAGTCAAGTCTGGAGGTTACCAACAGATGTACCACTGTTTTGAGGTCACAGATCTCAAGAAACGAGCACAGCTGGGGTATCAGCAGGAGCTGAAAGAAAGCACCCCTGGCCCCTGCCTCAACCTGAGAAACCAGGGAAAGGTGTGGATCCATAAATACTCTCAGACTGCGAGCCTGTTCCTTTTGGGAAATGTGACCCAGTCTAGAACAGGTAGATCAAAATTGTCTCTAGAGTTCTGACCCCACACAGTAAGTACCTCCGTCTTATCGGGATTTCAGCTTCAGTTTATTCTCCCTCATCCAGCCCATTACTGCTTCCAGGCAGGCATTTAGGGAAGATATGCCAACTCCTGAAGAAGTTGACATGGAGAAGTAGATCTGGGTGAACTCCTGAGCCGCACTGGACAAATTGGTCCCAAAATGAACATTGAAGTCCCCTATCACCAAAAGTCTGTGAGACTCCAACGCAACTTCCACGGACAAGGCCGTGAGCTCAATAAGGGATTCTGTTGGGCAATGGGGCAATCGGTACACCAACAAAAGTCCCAAACTATCCCTGGTCCCCAAACTCAAGTACACACATTCAATATGGTCCGATACCCTAATAGGGAGATATTATCCTTATAGACCACAGCCACTCCACCCCACCGCCCACATCCCCTCACCCTCTCCTCTACAGAATATCCTGGAGAAAGAAGCTGGGACCAGGCTGGGCCACTAGCCTCCCTCAACCAAGTCTCGGTAATACACACCAGGTCGGCCCTTTCATCCATGATCAGATCATGGATGAGTTCTGATTTATTTTGGACCAACCTAGCATTTCAGAGGAGCAAAGTAAGGTTATGTGGGATGTTGGCAGTGCTCCCCAAGGTCAAAGAGCTGGCAGGACAGCTAGAAGGGGAGATAGCTATTAGGTTTCTGACTACCCTTCCCCTGGAACAGCCTTCTGACCTGCCTGTGGGGGCCAAGAAGGAAATTTTTGGGTCGCACCAGATTGGCACTAGGCATGGCCTTTTTTTGCCTACTTCTCACTGAGTCCTTTGGCTTTCAGTCATAGGTTGGCACTGAAGGAACCGTTCACTTGGCAGGAGAGTGCTGGTTTTGGGTAGGTAGATAGAATAACAGTGTTCGGCTGGAGGCCAATTTGGGGTGGGAGCAGGGCCGGATTAAACTAGGGTGGGGCCTGTAACATATGTCATAAAGGGGTCCCAAATTTTTAAAATGCACATAAATTTTAAAACATAAATTATTTACTTGCTTAGTAAAGTAATCCAATTTTTTCACTTGCTATACATATCATATGACAGCCAAGGCAATGTTAAGAAGTGCTGTCAGGGCTGGACTGGGGACACTAAGATGCCGGTGGAATTTATGTGGAGAGGGCGCCAGGTTTTGAGCAGAATGGCTACTTAAGGGTGGGAGTATCATGGGCGTAACGATAGGGGGGGCAGGGGGGGCACGTGCCCCAGGCGCCACTTGCTGGGGGGGCGCCAAAAAGTGCCCGCCAATCCCCGAAAATTTATTGGGGGGAAAAATATTTTTTGCCGCCGAATTTTTTTTTTTTTTGCCGCCGCCGCCGCCACACAGACCGACCGAGCGGCCAATTGTCCGCACCAGAGAAACCCGGCAGGCGGCAGCCACGAGCAGCAGGAATGGGGGAAAGGGAGGGCGCCGGGCGGCTCTGTGCGGCTGGATGGGGGTTGGGCGGCTCTTTACGGCTGGATGGGGGTTGTTCGCCTTCCCGCCATCTCCCTCTGCCTTCCCTCTCACCCTGCCCACCATTCCCGCCCTCCCGTTCGCAGCAGCAGAAGGTGGAAGGAAGCCCACGCCCACCAGTGCCGCACTTTCCGATCACCATTTTAGAGGCAAGGGGGTCGGTCCTCGCTGTCCTCGCCCGCACCTCCTTCTTCAGGAGTCCCCCCACGCAAAGCCAAGCGAAGCCTGCAAGTAAGTGCGTGCAGGCTGTGGCTTCGTAAGTGCAGCTAGGAATGACTGTGGCAAGAGATAGCTCAGCTGTTTCTGGCAACATAAAGCAATGATTCACACTGAAACGCGACAAGTTTATGTATAAAAATAATATGCAATGACCCTATTGTTTACAATTCTATATCCACACGTTGCATATCCTCAAGGGAAAGCTCAGGTGGTTGTCAAGGCAACCCAGTCACTCCCTGCTCTGCTTCCCCCGCCTCCTTCCTTGAGTCTGCTTGCATTTGAATGGACTCACGTGGACTGTCCCGAGATAATTAGAAAACAATCCCGCACTGTTTGAACGTTTCTCAGACCACGAGGTGCTGTTGCTGCTCCCTCTGAGCTTGCTATACGCCACGCCAGCGGATTGGCAAGATAGTGGAATGGGGCTGCAGCAATGGTGACTCAGCCGACTCCACATCTCCCCACACAACCACAACGCTTCCTAGCGTGGATGATCTCCCATTTTTCATATGGTAGCTTCATCTAGGCTTAGGTGTTGCCAAGCTTGTTTCTGGCAGTGCTCATAGCTGAATTGTACAGACCAGACAAAAACCCAATAGAATAAGTTTTCCCAATACTCTATATTCCCATACACGGAAAAGCAGCAACTCTAGAATTCCTGCATGCCATCTAGCTGTTACAACAACTGTGCCAGAAAAAAGGTGGCAAACTTCAGGTCCCTGAAAACATCATGTGAGGTGATTTATCCATTCCCTACTGTGCATTTGTGATAAAGGAGAAAGCAGGAGGGATGAAATAACCTTTTGGTTCTGAGAAGCTGGAAAAAACAAGAATAGGACAGAAAAGGAAACCAATGGTATACAAATCTGTGATAATTTATGGTTTCACTATGAACTCCTCTGTTCTTGTACTAGAACAGTATATTTTCTATAAAAATATAGATGCTTTTCAGCATCTTCCTATAGCACTGCTGCCCAATATTTCTACTTTTTCTGTTATAAAGTTGGGAGAGGAAGCTATTCTTTCCCCATTTTTTATGTGCAGTTTAGCATGGGGGTGGGGAGTGGAAATATCCTATAAAGCCTAAAAGGGATTTTGATCACATCTTTTAAGTGGAGAGATGTTTAGGAAGTTTTGATTGCTGGTTCCTCAGCTGTATCTATATCTATACATCTATAACCTTTAAAGATTGTAAATCCAGCATTTTTCATAACATAAAACTTCAGTTTACATGGGCTGTTAAATGCTGCAGAATGAGTGAATAAAATTTGTCAGCAACGATCATCTACTGATAGTAAATGCTGAGCCCAAGCTTGGTTAGTCATGTAAACATAAGGGTTTATCTTGTAACTAGTAACTACCCTTAGATGCTGTCGCACTCCTCCTGTGGGGCCACATGATATAACTGTGCTTGGCTGGATAGAGGCGTAACGATGGGGGGGGGGCACGCGGGGGGGGGGCCATTTCAGTGCTTGCCCCGGGCGCCGTTTTCCCTAGTTACGCCTCTGGGGAGTATTCATTGCTGCCGAGTGCAGCAGGGCACAGTCAACATGTTGACCAGGATTCCCTCGATGGTGTGCACGTGTGAATGTGCTCACAAGGTTTTTGATGTAAGCTCAGTTAATTGTAGCTCCAGCACAGGTTGAGTCAGGAAGGCCCCACTCTGAATGCACATGGTGCCCACACACTGCCTTGATACTGTTACTCAGACCAAACTCACTCCACACTCAGATGAAAAAAAATTAGAGAGAACAGTGATGAAGACCAGGGCTCCCAGATGCATCGTGTATGAATGGCACATATTGGAATACGTGCTTGGAGTGCAGAAATGTGAAAAAAAATATGCATGAATACAGATCAGCAATATGGTTCACTGGCCACAGATTTCACAAGTGTTGAGCACACATGAATGGCTGCTGTTGATTCTCATCTCTGCGATTGCAGTGGGGGAGCAAAGGGAGTTAATCTTTGCAAGGATGATAGCAGTGCCCTCCACCTTTGACACAGCTTCTGGAGGGGAATATAGTATTTTTGCATACATGGAGATGTACCCCACCCACCCCCACAGACAATGCCTCTGCATATTCCTCCCATCAAAATGATAGGCATTTTGCGAGCCAATAAATCATGCAGCAAGGTGTGCATTGAAGACTGGGGTGGGTTGGGGAGGTTGAAAGGAGGGATCACTGTTGTATCAGGCAAAAAGGTTTCCCTTCCTACTTCAAATCTGGAAACATAAACCCACACAGACAGGTCATGCTAAAAAATCCGGTCCTGAAGTCATGACTAAGGAGGAAAAGCAAAAACCATTGATGAAGGCAGGCAAGTGGGGCAGGTGGAGGGGGGGGGGAGAGGACAACCTCCATCTAAACCATCGGATTCACACAATACATGGCAGAGAGTGAACTGAATGAAATTACTATGGCCCAGGACCAGCAGACAGTACCTGCGAACCAACAAATCACAGATACAGGTCAGAGGCCGTTTCCATTGTTGGAAAAATAATGCGGCCACCTTTGAGACCCAGATCCCTCTTTCCACACCCCACTAGTCATGAGAACAATCCTCAAAGGTCTCTTTCCAGGATCTGCTTACAGAACAACTGTGAGGGGGGAAATGGCCATGCTCCTTCCTTCAGAGCTCAGACAAGAGAACCAACCGGCTTCCTTAAAGATTGGTGGGTTTCACAGGAGAGGCTTCTTGGAAAGTCACCTGTGGGTTCAAGCAGTGCTCTAGGTAAGTACGTGTGAACTGGGGAGTGAGAGATCCCTTACTCTCTTCTACATACACACACATACCTCACATAGTGTGAGACTCCAGAAAGAGAAGGCGGCACCAGTAGATTACAAGCAGAAAGGCACATGGGAATGCAGGGGGGGATATGTGTCCCTAAATAGCTCCCTCTCACACACACATGCAAAAATGCACATTGGCACCAACTCACTCTCCTAACGGTGTGGGGATCTTGCAAGCAGAAAAGAAAAGACACCATGTGAAGGGAGAAGAAAGGGAAGCCCGGCGTCCCTGCGTGAAAGCACAGGCTGGCACTCAGCAGACTGAGCAGAGCAGCACGGAGCGATACGACTCAGCTTTGCGCAGGTGCCTGAATTATTTATCTCCCCGCCCTCTCTTCCCACAGTCAATCACAAACTAAAAGATGGAAACTGAGCCACATCGCAGGGCTTGTGGGATTTGGAGTTTCTTTCCTCCAAGAACTTCCATGGAAAATGCTTCACTTCCAGTTAGCGGCAGAAGAACTACAATTCCCAGGTGCCAAAGGGCGACGATGACAGAGTCACTCGTGATCTGACCCGCCATTCTCTCGAATACTGGGCCCTCGAAAATGTGGGGCCTGTAGCATTTGCTACTTTTGCTACTAGGTTAATCTGGCAATGGTGAGGTGGCCAAGGAACAGCCTTCCAGGGTTTTTGCGGCCCAAAGTGTTGGGAATGGGGGGGGGGGAGGCTCGACTCAACAACTCAGAGTTCCCGTCCCCCCCACCCAGCTTGTTGCTGTGCCCGTTGTCATCAGTTGAGTTTTCTTTACATTTAGTCATAGTCCCATTTTTTCACTGTGCTCCTTGACTTTCATTACTAGAGCTTGCAGATCATCCGCATTCTCCGCTATCAGAATGGTGTCATCAGTATAGTGCAGGTTATTGCTGTTTCTTCCTCCAGCTTTAAAACCATGCTCATCTTCTTCCAATCCAGCTTCTCTCAGTATATGTTCAGCATATAAATTGAATAAAAAGGGAGAAAGTATACAGCCTTGTCTTACTCTGAACGTCTGGTTCACCACTATGGAGTAAATCCACCTGTCTCCGTGGAAACACAGCTGCAGCTCATTCAGACATGTCCTCCTGTGTCTATTCCAGGGGGCCAAGGAACAGCCTTCCAGGGTTTTGGCAGCACAAAGGGTTGGGAATGGCGGGGGTGGCAGGCTGGACTGTGGGCACTGAGAGGGCGGGGGAATGTTTGTGGGGAGGGCGCCGGGTTTTGAGCAGAATGGGTAATTGAGGGTGGGAATTGGGGCGCAGGGGCACCCCGCAGGGTGTGGCACACCGGGAATATGCCCTGTTGCCCTGTGGGCCAGTCTGAGCCCGGGTGGCTCAACTCACCAACTCAGAGTTCCCCTCCCCACACGTGCGCTTTAAAGTTTTAACAGGAAAGCCTTTTTACGCTAGGAAATCCCCTGTATAGGTAAAGGGGAATCCCAGCTGGATTCCCATTTACAAGTATATTCCCCCGCCGAGCCAGCCTTCCAGCCAGTTCCATGAAATGGGGTGGGGGGGTTCAATTCTAACTTGGACTGGCACACACACACCCCTTTTGAGGGCCTTTCTGGTTCATCCTCGGGCCACCCAAACAGGCCTGGCTCAGTCTGAGCTGGTTCGCATAACCCTCTTTCTCTCCTCTCTCTGTCTACACTAAGCCAGAAGCAAAGCCTCCTTGGAATCTGCCATTCCCCAAATCTCATCCTTCCCGACCTTCTCTCAATATCCAGTGCACCACTATGGGATATTTTATCACACTAATTCTGCCATGTAATGTATTTATTTCACTAATTTACTTTCATTCTCTTTTAATAAATTTGAATTTGTTCACTGAAACCTTGTTTTGTCCCTTTGTTTTGTTATTAGTTCCATGTCTACCACAGAGGGATAGACATTACAGTAGCAGCCCTAGGCCCCGCATATTACAAACCCTCATATTACAAATCCGTAACCGTGGTTTGTGCCATAACACAGGTCCGGATGATCAAAGCAAGGTTACTGAACATGAACAAAGGTTCTGCACTATGTCTGAATCCTGAAATTATTATTTTATTTTTACAAACTTGGGTAGATTTTTTCCTGACCATGAATCCATTTATATACCACATCTTTGCAGTGGAGCCTAGAAACATTTCCATTCAATTGTTTATTTTCTTTCTGGGGGATTGACTTCTAATACTTGGTCATCCCTGCCTGGGCCATTTTGAGGGAAGACCTTGCTGATGAATGCTAGGATACCCTATGGAAGGGGAAGAAGGGGAATGTTCTGCCTGACATTTTAGAAGATAAGTCACATTGGCTATGTAGGACACATTGGCGATCTGTACCCACTTGTTATAAAATCAATGAAATATATAAAAATAAAATAAAATATATCATCTGGATGCATTTACCAGAAGCCCCTTACTGCATGTTTAGTTTTCCTCGCACTCAACGCAAGGCCCAATGACCAGCAGGCACTTGGGTCCCCAAGGTATTAATTGAATCCTGTTATTGCCAGCTAAATAGCAAAAATTGGTTAGGAGGGAATAAAAAATGTTCTCGTGGATTGTATAGGGACCAGAGGACTGTAGGGAAAGTGTCAATCCACCCTGAAATTATCAAAATCACTATTATTCAGTTCTGCTTCTTGTGGAAGCCCCATGGCTAGACAGAGGTCATTTAATGATAAGATTGGTTAATTATAACTCAGTAGCTCATACCAGGCTACATTCACTCACTGTATAAGGATTTTAAAATGCCCGTGTGTGCCCTAAAACTCAGGAGACGTTAACATGAATCAAACAAGGCTCTGTCAAATGGAATTTCTGTGTTGGTAAAGTTCTTTATGGGTAGTCTTCTCTAGCTGACAAAGCAAGTGTACAGCTGGGGTGAGATTCAAAATTTGCAGGAGCTCAGAATGGTTCGGTTACTTCCATTCCTCCTATATCTGCCTGCTATTTTCAGCAGGCAGAACAGCAGGCAAAGACATCTGTGCAAAATTCAGCACAATTCCAAGACAGATTCCAGAGAAGACATTACCATTGGGGAATTTGGATCCTTCTTACAGGGTGGTGTGCTTCGATTCAACTTTACTGTACCACCAGACAGATCCACAACAGGATAGTGAGTAGTGTGTCTTTTGATTTAATGGTTGTATTGGGTCTTTTAGGTAGGGCTGATCTATTGTATGCCTATGTGGTTTAAATTATTCTAGTGGAGATTCATTATTAATGGCAGCTTCTGATATGCCTCGCATGGAGGCTGCAGCATCTAGCCATGGTGTGTGAATGGACCTTAGCAAATCTAATAGCACAGTCTGATCTTTAATCATTTGCATTCCAAATCTCCTGGGTTTGATCTCTGGCATCTCCACGCAGGGCTGGGAAAGGAAACTCCTCTGTCTGAAACCAGATTCCCTGCCAGTCCCAATAAAGAATAGTGACCTAGCTAGACGAACAGCCTGACTCAATATAAGGCAACTTGATATCCTTGCATGTCCGTATATCATACCAAGCACAATGATTTCCATGGGGGTTTATTTACTTGTATTCAGATGTACGTGAACCAACACTATTCCTAGGGTTCTAGATTGCTAACCCAACCATCAAAAGTCAAAACACTCTAAGGAAGCAGATCCATTTGACAGTTGGTCAGAAGTAGTATTTTCAAATTTCCAGTTTTAAATAGTTTTTCTCTATTTTAGTTAGAAGTAGGACAATCATCCTTTAGGAAAAAGACATTTATCAGCACAGTATAGCTCAACGTTGCCTGGAAAAAGAAACTGGCAGGCATACAGAACAAGGATGCAAAGGTGCAGGGAGAGAGTAGCTAAATAGAACTGGTGCAGTAGGGAAGCAGCAATTTATGAGACCCTTCCCTTCCCCAGGAAGCCCTCTGGGCCACCTGAAAATCTGCACAGCCCTCAGGGACATATTTTCAGGTGGAACACCTGAAGAGAGGGCTTTTGGGGGATGGTTAATGTGTAAAAAATTGCTGCTTCCCTGCTGAGCATGTGCAGTTAGTTTGAAGGTTCTGTTCGATGGCTTTCTTGCTGCACTGCCGCATCCTTGTTCTGTATGTCAGCAACATTCCCCGATGTTTGGGCAAAACCCTTGTGGTTGTCCGTGCTCTGGAGATAGCGTTTGTGCTAATGTCATAGATGTTCAGCTGTGTATGCAGGGAATAGGGGACAGAGAGGACCTCATTCAGGTCTGTCATAATGCTCCCTCTCTCCCCTGCCAAACGGTTACTATGCTGGTGTATGGTGGAGGGGTGGGGGTTTGCATCTGGTCAGACAAGGGATAATACCCACTTTATTCCTCCCCAATTGTTCTTTCCAGTGCATGTCTCTACTCCTGCCACCCCTGATTGGACATTGTCTTTGAAGCTATATTAGAGTCAAAACCTCTGAAAGGAAATCAGACACACCAATACAAATATTCTCAGCAGGAATATTGATCGTTATTGCTACATCTTTCACATTAACCTATGGTCTCACGAATTCACCATCATATTATCCAAATGGAGAGGATGCCACCTTTTCTTTATGGAGGGCAGCAGCATCTCTAAGACCGCCTTTGTCAAACAGTTGTATGACAAATGGTGATAGTAAAGTATGGATCAGTGGTAGAGCATCTTTTTTTCATGCAGTGGGTCCAAGGTTCAATCCATGACACCTCCAGGTTGAGGTGGGAAAGACTCCAGCCTGAAAATTTGGATAGCCATCACCAGTCAGTGTAGACACCACTGAGCAATAGTCTGACTCGGATTAGAGCAGTTTCCTATGTCCCTAGGAATTCATGAAAGGGAGCTTTCTCCCAATGGCTGCATATCAACAATGGGGAAAGATGTACGGGCTGCATATCTATATGTCAGAAAATATATATGGCTGGCCTTAAAGTCATTCAACTATGTTTGTTTGTTTAACACATTTGTATTCTGCCCAAAACGCAAGTCTCTGGGCGGTTTACAACAAAACAATAAAAACAACCAATAAAAAGATTAAAACATTTCAACCATTAAAATTTAAAATGTTAAAACTATTAAAAACACTATCAAACTATTATATGTTGTCTTCCATATTTGCAAGCAGAATATATATAAACACAATAGACTTGTTTTGCTGATCTATGCATGTAAAACTACATTAAAATCTCATTGCAGTTTAATGCCTAAAAATTACCAGCATGTTCTTGCCTTCATCTTTGCAATTCAAGAGATCAACAGGAATGACCATCTCTTACCCAATATCACACTGGGATTTGAAATCTATGACAATGCTTTCAATCCACTGAGAGTCATTTGGAACACTCTGCAGTTCCTCTTCACAGGTCAGGGGAATCCCTTGAATTACAACTGTGACAGGAAGCAGCAGCTAGTCCTCGCCATTGGTGGGCTCACCTCCCCAAATTCCATGCCGATGGCCAGTGTCTTCAATACCTACAAGATCCCACAGGTATGTCTGTTCCTACAGAGGAGTAGTTGTAGTCATTCAGAAATGGCTATGTTCCTGAGGTAGCTCAGTTTGGAAGCAGCTTTTGAGAAGACAAGGCTTCCTTGTCTGGAGGAGGAAAACATTTGTTTTTTTTCCTAAAGAAGAAAGCAAGAGGGCAAGCAAACCAACCAACAAGGGGGAAAGGACAAGGTAAGTTTGTAAGGGCTAGTCTTTTATTGGGTTTAATTTCTGGCTATACCCCTACTAATTGTGCAAAGAGGCACCTTTTTGATGTGGTGATTCTCTTTATTTAGCATTGGGAGAGTAATTGGCCTGATCCAACCACAGCATGGTACCTCCAATGACTGTTGCTGGTGTCTATATTAATTTTTATATTGTGAGCCCTTCAGGGACAGGGATCCATCTTATTTATTGATTATTTCTCTATGTAAACCACTCTGGATACTTTTGCTGAGAAGTGGTATATAGATATTTGTTGTTGTTGGCTGGCTAGGGGTTCATTTTTGACAGGGCAGTTTCAATTTCAGTTTCAGTTGTGCCTAGAGAGAAAATGGGTGGGGATTAGCTACCGCTATGCTCTGAAGGTGGCTCAGTTTGGAAGCCACCCTTGAGAAGACAATGCTGAGACAAGGGCAGTTTTTCTTTTTGGAGATCTATGAGCAGGAGTTTGGTAACAGACATCAAATGAGTTTTGTGAGGGGTTTAGAAGGGAAGTTGCATGTGGGCCCAGAAGTGGTCTCCCTTTATCAGAAACAAGACACCAAGCATGAAAAAGTGAGTACTGACCCACTTTTGTAACTTTCCTGGAGGAAGAGCTTGATACCTTTAATTAGATGATGATTGCAGCTTAGACCAATCTGTGAAGGAAACAATCTCTATGTCTGCATTCACACAGAACATGAAGCCGGAGGTGAAGTGACCTCCAGTTTCAAAAACCGTATGTCTGAATGTGGACAACCAGAGTTTCAACAGAAAATGAAGTTGCGGTTTTCCTCCTCTGAGAGTGATTTGCACTTTTGGTTTCTAATGAGGACTACCACTTGGACAGTTCCACCAGAGGACTTGGAACCACAGTTCCAAACCACAGTTTGTTATATGCAAATGCAGCCACTATATTCTAAATTCTGAATAACCAATAAAACCAGTTATGAAGCAAGAATGCCTGCAGAAGAGGGGGTGCCTCCCAGAGTGTGACTATCTGCCTGAGGTGCAGAAGTTGTGGTTGTGCGTTCGGTGCAAAGAGCTCCTGGCTCTCAGGTAATAAGTGCATTCTCTTGAAGCCAAGATGGCGGACCTGGAGAAACTCAGGGAAGCAGAGAGGTTTCTGAATGAGACCCTCAGGAATGTGATAGAGGCATCCTAGTCCCATGCTGACAGCTCCTCTACTCTTATAGATGATGATTATGATGATGATGATAATGATGATGATGATGATGATGATGATGATGATGATGATGATGATGATTTCGATTTCTATACCACCCTTCCAAAAATGCCTCGGGTTGGTTTACACAGAGAAATAATAAATAAATAAGATGTCTCCCTGTCCCCAAAGGGCTCACAATCTTTAAAAAAAAGATACAAGATAGAAATCAGCAACAGTCACTGGAGGTACAATGCTGGGGGTGGATAGGGCCAGTTACACTCTCCCTGCTAAATAAAGAGAATCACCACAGTAAAAGGTGCCTCTTTGCCCAGTTAGCAGGGGATGGAAATCTTAGGGATGCAGGGCATCAGTCTGAAGAAGAGAGGGATGCTCTCTTAGAAGGGACACCTTCCTTGCGTAATGCTCCCAAATCCTCTCACACATAGGATACTCCTCCAGGGATTGGGGGCCTCCTAGTAGTGGGCAATTTGATAATTAGGAACTGGGGAAGGTGAAGAAGAGTGCAACAAAGATGATCAGGGGCATGGTGCACCTTTCTTATAAGGTAAGTCTACAGTGTCTGGGGCTTTTTAGTTTGGAAAAGGGGTGGCTATGGGGAGACATGATCGATGTTTATAAAATTATGCATGGAGAAGAGAGAGTGGACAGAGAGAAATCTTTCTCCCTCTCTAACAAATCTCATGGGTCTGAAGGCCAGGTAAAATAGGACCAACTAAAGAAAGTCATTTTTCACAGAGCAGAAAATTAATCTATGGAATTCTCTGCTATGGGATGTGGCAAATATACAGTAGAACCAAAAAAAAAAAAAAAAAAAGGCATGCCCTCACCTCTTGCCAGTTGGCTTCTCAGAGGCATCTGGTAGGCCACTGTGTGAAACAGCAAGGCTGTTCTTATGTTCTTGAATGGAACATTCCAAGTTCTTAGAGTGTTTTCTCAAAAAATTAAGGAATAATTACTCAGTCCACAGTGCAATGTCTTGCTTTCAATACATTATTATTGTCATTTTCTTTAAATATTAGGGCCACAACTTCCCTGAACACATTTTCTTTCAAACTGTGTTTCAACCTTGCCCCAGCTTTCACTTTCAAGTAGGAATAGTCTTTAATTTTTCTTCATCCTGTTTAGAATCCTATCCCAATATAAGACTCAATGGTACCAGTAGTTCCTACTCAAAATAGAAGTATTGTCCTATCTTAAATATTTGATGGAAGCTGAAATTTAGTGAACTGAAGAAGTAATACTTTGATCAAGAATGAAGGGATGTACGTTTAATACTGTTTTTAAAAAACAAAAAAATTTCCCCCCTTTTAGCTGAGTTATGGATCTTTTGACCCTGTGCTAAGTGATCAAACCCGGTTCCCTTTCTTCTTCCGGATGGTTCCAAGTGAAGACCTTCAATATATTGGGATTATTTTTCTGCTGAAGCATTTCAAGTGGAATTGGATCGGTCTGCTCACATCAGATGATGACAGTGGAGAAACATTTCTACAAAATATGAGACCAAGACTTCTCCAGAGCAATATTTGTATTGCTTTGGCACAATCCATTCCAAAATTAACGAGTCACACATCAAATACACACACTGAAAAAATGCTGGTGGAAATAGCTAATGCTGTCTGGAAGGAAGCAAAGCTGAATGTGTTTCTTGTCTATGGGGATAGTCATTCTATGGAGGGTTTACGAATAATCTTAGAATCCTACGAATTTCATCTTAAGCTTCCATTGGAGAGAGTGTGGCTCATAACTGCTCAGTGGGATTGCACAACTCTTTCTTCATGGGATAAATTCACAGCGAAATCCTTCAATGGTTCTTTGTCATTCACACTTCACACAAAAGTGGTTCCAGGATTTCAGGACTTTCTTGAGAACATAAATCCATACCAGTCTATGATATATTTCATCCATCAGTTCTGGTGCTTTGCATTTTTCTGTTCACTCCCAAAGCATGGCTTATATGTTCCAAATCAAGACAACTGCACTGGGGAGGAGAAACTGGGGAGCCTCCCTGAATCTGTGCTTGAAATGGGCATGTCTGGGCAGAGCTATAACATCTACAATGCTGTTTATGCTGTAGCACATGCTCTCCATACTATGTATTCTTCGAAAACTAAACAGAAGGAAATGGAGAAACTCGGGGGAAAGAGTCTTCTGTTACGGCCTGTATGTGTTTCCTACTCTTTGTTTGCATTTCACTTCTCATTGTATTAGTTCATAACTCATGCTAGCAGTTCTGTGATATAATGTCTGACTGTGGCATGCAGTTCCTTACACCCTGACTAACAAAGCACTGGTGAAGCAGTGTGAGGTAGCTTAGGCTGAGAGAGAAGAAACTCACTCAGAATCACACAGAATCATCCATGAACTTCATGGCTAAATGGAGATTTGAATCTGAATTTGAAAAATTCAGTTGGAAATCAAATCAAATTGCCCTTTTAAGGGGTGACCCAATTATTATGCTTTTCAACAAAAATAAATTTCAGGAAGCAAACCTTATATCAAGCATCTTGTAATTGTTTATTCAATATTCAGTATTGTTTGATGTTTTAACATGGCTGATTCCCATTCCAGAATAAGGTAAATGGATGTCAGTTTTTCCAAAAGTCTTTCCCTTTGTAATAATTATCCCAAACTTGCTTAGTATATCAATTTATATGTGAGTATTCTTTGCCGTATGATCCTGTACTATTCGTCAACAGGAATTGCTGTTGCTTCCAGTGGCTTCCTACCAATATAAACATGCTTAAAGGTATATTCCTGATAGGTATATAGTATTTCTTGTCAGTGACATCTTCCAGTTGGTGATCAAGGGATTTGTGGTTAAAGTGATAATCTTAATGCAATTTTCCACAATTTGACCCAGGGTGTGAACTTTTTCTCCTCCCAATTAGCTTCATGCTTTTCTGAGCAATATCCATTTCAACAATAGTGCTGGGGAAGAAATCTTTTTTGATGAGGAAGGGAGCCTGCCAACTGGATACGATATCATCAACTTGGTCACATTCCCTAATGACACCTTCCAGAAAGTCCAAACTGGAAGGATGGATCCCCTGGCTCGTGAAGGAAAAAGGTTCACCATGAATGCAAGTGCTACTGTATGGAACCAAAAGTTTAAAGAGGTATGGAGACCTGTCCCGCCTCACCTTGCTAGGTTCCCTGACTTTAAGGGGTTTTCTCACAACCCAGCTCCAATATCAGGAGTGAAGAGTGTTGGGAGGGAGAAATGGGCTGAAAGGAATGGAGTGCCCTGATGGGGAATGCTCTGCTTCTCTCCTCTGGGCAATGCTCCAGGAGTCTCAGACTCCAGCAGTAGGGTCTAGGTGACTTTCCCCCCAGACAGAGGAAATAATCAGCCTGACCCCAGATTTGCCTTGACCATGTTTGATGCCTCTGACCTCTTTTTGTCTGCCTGCAGTCAGACCCACCTTGGCTTTTGCCTGGTTCAGGGAGTAGACCCCTATTCCATACTCTTCATATGTGGATTATTTGGTTTTGAGAATAATAGAAGGGGTGGGGGGAATCGGAATATTCTTCCTTCTTGCTCCTGTTAGATGCAGCCCCGTTCCCGATGTGTTGATAGCTGCCATCCTGGATCCAGCAGGATTGCCCGGCAGGGAAGACAAGTTTGTTGCTATGATTGTGCTCAGTGTCCTGAGGGGAGGATTTCAACACAGATTGGTAAAAATATGTATATTGTGTAACCAAATCCAAATGTTTAAAATTCTCCTTTTCTACATCAAATATATGACTGAATTTCTAAATTTGAAATAGAATTATGTGAAAGTGATGTGAAACTAATTACCAAAATGTACAATTTGTTATTATGTGAACAAATGAGAGATGAAGTGGTAAAATCAACAATGGTAAAATGGGCACAAGATGTAGGTCAGAATATTAACTTAGAGGCCTGGGAGAAGCTATGGAAGAAAGATCTTAAATTTATAGCATGTTATCATTTAAAAGAAAATTTAATAATAATGATGTACAGGTCGTATTTAACACCTAAGAAACTAGCTTTAATGTATAAAAATGTATCTAATAAGTGCTGGAGATGTAAAGATAGTGAGGTGTCTTTTTATCACATGTGGTGGTCCTGCAGAGAGGTAAAGAGGTTTTGGCATATGATTTATTATGAACTTTAAAAGATTTTTAAATGTATATTTCATAAGAGACCTGAATCCTTTCTATTGGGTATAATCAATGAAGAAATCTTGGGGCGGGGGGGGGGAATAGAAATTTATTCCTATATCTTACGACGACAGCTAGAATGGTTCTTGGCAGAAATGGAGATCTGTGGAAATTCTAGCAAGAGAAGAATGGTTGAGGAAGGCATATGAATATGCAGAATGGCAAAACTTACTGTATTAGTAAGAGATAGTCATATAGAAAACTTTGTAGAAGATTGGAAACCCTTTTTGCGGTATATAAAAAACAATGTGAATTTGGATTTATTAAGGGGGGTTGAAATGTAAAGATAACAGTTGGGGGATTTGTTATAGTAATGAAACTATTAGATTACTATGGTGATGAAAACAAGGATTAAGACATAATAACTAGATATATAAATGCATAGAAAATATTCACATGAGAGCAAACATAGATGTTATAGTATAACTGTGTTGAAAGATGAACCGGAAGTCACATTGATATGTAGAAAACTAATAAACATAAAGTGCAAATATATATATATAAATATGACAGAATTCCTCAACATACGTCTGTTGAACTCAAGTACTAGTGCCAAGATCTGTGGGTTTTATTTAGTCTGGCAAATCTTTTCACTTGGAAAACTTTCCCTACACCTTCTCCAGGAACAGCAATCTGCCCTCTGCAGCATCATCTAGGACTTAATCTTCAGGTATTAGCACCCTTGCAGGGAAAGGAAACATTTTGTTTTCTTACAACTAAATTCTCAGCATATGTAGGCTTTTCATGTGAAGCCAGAATCTGTAACCATCCCAAAATCTAGAAAAAGTCTGTGCAGGATAGAAACTATGGCATTTATGATGAGCAATCCTTTAGTTTAACTTTTCAGGAGCTGGCCTTTGCTAATGAATATCCTGGATTCTTTGAAAGTTCAAACAATAAGCTGCAATGGCCGATGTTCCCATTAGAAAAAGCTGGTGCTAGGTGAGATGCACTGATGCTGCTGAAGGGGTCAACAAAGGGAACACTGCTACTAACTTGGGGACAGTGAATTTGGATGATTGCCACTTCCCCCCAGAAGCATTATTTGCCAGTTGAAAATACGTCCCTGAGGGTCATGTAGCTATCAGGGAAGAAACCCATGGGTTAGAAACCCATGGGGGTGGTTGGCACCCTATGTGCACTACACCACCACTCGCTCTGGGCCACCCCAGCACCCCCCAAGTGCACTTATGGGGCTGCTGAAAGCTCCATTATAACTTATTATGAGGAAAAACCTTAAAGACACGTAAACTTCAACAATTCACCAAAAATCAGCCCTCTGCCCAAATCCTTTGAAAAAATTCAGGTAGCTTCCTTGCCCCTACCTGGCACTACCACCAACCCCACACTGCTCTAGGCCACACCTTTGCCCCCAATGTGAAGCTATACATTTGCTGACACCTCCATGCTTCTTTATGGAGAAAAACCTTAAAGACGCGTAAACTTCAAAAATCACTTTAAAATCACCCCTTTGCCCAATTCCTTTCAAGTAATTCTGATAGCTTCCTTGCCCACCCTAGGAACTACCAGCTACCACGCTCCACTCTATGACACCCCTTTCCCCCTGATGTGAAGCTATACATTTGCTGCAATCCTAATTATTCTCTATGAGGAATTCAAAAATACTTTAACAATTCACTAATTATCAGTGGAGTGTCCAATTGCCTTGGGATTTTTTGGGTGGTAAGAACCCCTGTCTGTCTACCACCAACCCCGCTATTGTGCCCCTAGGTGCTCCACAATAGGGCATATGGACTGGTTTGTGTCCCATTATACTCAATGAGAAAAATAATTTAAAATATTTCAAATATTCATAAAAAATCATATGGGTGTCTGATTGCTTCAGGGTTTGCATGGTTGTTGGCACCCATGGGTGCTCCACAATAAGGAATAATGGCATGGTTAGGGTCCCATTATATCCTATGAGAAAAAATAAAAATAATTTTCAAAAATTCATAAAAAATCGTACAAGTGTCCGATTGCTTTGGGGTTTGGGCGGCAGGTACCCCTGGGTGCCAGATACCATCCTACCAATTTCTGGGTGTCTGAACCGTTCTGAAGCAGTCCAAACTGGTCTGAACCAGTTCAGATCCTAACCGAACCAGGGGGTGGTTCGAACAAAACCAAAACCGAACCACCCCCTCCTGGTTCAGACCCGGTTCGGATCTGAACCGAACCGGGTGAACCGGTTTTGTGCACATCCCTAATTACCTCCTGTTAAACACTTCAAGGCAGTGTAGAATACGGATATGCGAAACTTTTTGGGTGTTTCGGCACCAAAATGAAACACCCAATCACCATCCCAAAATGTTTTAGAGCCGAAACAAATCACCCCTGTGTCAGCTCCAAAAATTTTGTAGTTTCGGCCCTCCATTTTGTGACCGAGATCGTGCTTCTCCATCCTCCTCCATTTTGAGTTCTGACATGTGCTTGAATTTCCCACCTTTCAGCCTTGCATTGACTTCAATGCAAAGTTCCGATCTGCAACGGAATGCCCATATTTGGCTCTGCAGGATCCAAATTAACCTCCCATTGACCAAGGGGAGGTGAAGGAGGGGGCAAGTGTGTGGTTGGATTTCTGGAGGTGTTTTCAGGAGGGTATTAAAGAGCCAGAAGCCATTTCTTCCTTTCTGCTGCCTTGTGTGGGGAGAGAGTTCTTTTGCCTGATTGCTCAGCCTTGCGATCAAACATCCATCATGGCCTCCAACCATTCTTCAGCATTGCTGCCATTGCCTTTTTTTCCTCCAGCAATTTTTTTAATTGAGAAAAAGAAGAGGACAATAACTATTATTATTGACAATGTTGCCTCGTATTTTCTTTTATTGAATATTTTGAGTTGATGCTGAAATGAAAATGATGAATGTTAATGTGATAATATTAATATGATATATATAATGCTGATGCCCTGATGTGATGTGTTGATGATTATGAGTTGCTGTTGTTCATGCATTTCTGTTTTGTGATGTGCTTTGCTTTCCGAACCACTTGCCTCTTTAATGTTTATTATCTGAGACTTTGCTTGGTGGCAGAAGGTTCTTTCTCTCTCTGTGGACTTCTTGTTTGCAATGAAGAAGTGGATTGGGTCATATTGTGAGTTGTAGCATCATCAGAGTTTTTATTCAAAGATCGCTTGCATCATGATGTGCTGGTGCCACAGGCTCTGATCCGGTGCAGAAATTTATTTATTTATTTATCTATCTATCTATCTATCTATCTATCTATTTATTTATTTATTTAATCAAATTTTTACACTGCCTCAAACTGTCATCTCTGGGCAGTTCATAATAACATAAAACAAGTTAAAAACATATACAAAAAACTTAAAACAATTTAACAATTGAAAAATAAACCAGAGTTTAAAACCTAAGAAAATTTAAAAGCTGAGAAAGCTTGGTGAAAACATGGGTTTTCAGGTGAGTGTTTTTTTAATTGCCAGAGATCGGGAGGATCGTATCTCAGCAGGGAGCACATTCCACAATCTCGGGGTAGTGATCAAGGAGGCCCGTCACTGTGTAGCCACCAAACGAGTTGGCGGTAAACGGAGACGGACCTCCTCAGATGACTTCAGCGGGCGGAGGGGCTCGTAGTGAAGAAGACACTTTCTTAAATACCCAGGGCCTAAGCCATTTAGGGCTTTATCAGTTATAATTAGCACTTTATAATTTGTCCGCAAACCTATTGGAAACCAGTGTAGCTCCATCACTAAAGGAGTAACATGGTCTCTCCGAGATGACCCAGAGACCAACCCGGCTGTCGCATTCTGAACCAACTGAAGTTTCTGGGCTACGTACAAAGGCAGCCCCACTTAGAGCGCATTACAGAAGTCAAGTGTGGAGGTTACCAACAGATGTACCACTGTTTTGAGGTCACTGATCTCGAGAAACGAGAGCTGCTGGCGTATCAGCCGGAGCTGATAGAAAGCAACCCTGGCCACCGTCTCAACCTGAGAAACCAGGGAAAGGTGTGGATCCAGAAGTACTCCCAGACTGCAAACCTGTTCCTTTTGGGGAAGTGTGACCCCATCTAGAACAGGCAGATCAAAATCATCTCTAGAGTTCTGACCCCGCACAATAAGTACCTCTGTCTTATCTGGATTCAGCTTCAGTTTATTCTCCCTCATCCAGCCCATTACTGCTTCCAGGCAGGCATTTAGGGAGGAAATGCCAGCTCCTGAAGAAGTTGACATGGAGAGGAAGTATACTGGTAACACCGAACTCCAAATCCCCTGATGATCTCTCCCAGTGGTTTCATGTAGATGTTAAAAAACGTTAAGTATGGAGCCTTGAGGGGCACCATACTTACGCTCAGAGTTCGAAGAGCAACAGTCTCCAGTTGACACCATCTGGAACCTGACGGAGAGGTAGGAGCAGAACCTCTGTAAAAGAGTGCCTCCCACCCCCCAACCCCCTCAGACATTCCAGAAGAATACTACGGTTGATAGTATTGAAAGCCTCCGAGAGATCCAAAAGGACCAACAGGTCACACTTCCTCTGTCAATTCCCAATTGGACATCATCCATCAGGCTGACCAAGGCAGTCTCCACCACATAGCCAACCCTTGGGTCTATATAATCAGTTTCCTCCAAGACCCACTGGAGTTGAGAGGCCACCACCTTCTCAATTAGTTTTCCCGGCCATGGGAGGCTGGAAAAAGGCCTATAATTGCTCAACTCTGATGAATCTAATGCAGGTTTCTTTAGAAGAAGTCTAATGATTGCCTTCTTAAGACAAGGAGGCATCCTGCCCTCCCTCAGAGAAGCATTTATGATTTACACCAGGCTGTCTACAACAGCCCCCTTGCTAGATCGAACAAGCCATGTAAGACAAGGGTCAAGTGAACAAGTGGTAGGCCTCAACGCTCCAAGCAGCTTGTCCACCTCCTCAGGAGTTAGAAATTGAAACCGATCCAGTCGAATCACATAAGGAGTTGTTAGGCACCTCCAGTGCAGACATCAAATTAATTGTGGAGTCTCATCTAGGTCGGCCTGAATCTGAGAGATTTTATCTGGGAAAAACCTTTTAAACACATCGCAGCGGGTAACTGATGATTGCAAATTCTGGTTCAAGGGAGGGGGATACTAGTCCCCTCACAACCCTGAAAAACTCCACTGTACGCGAACCCGCAGGGCAATATGGGCAGAAAAGAACTGCCTGTTTGCCGTGCGTGTTGCCTGAGCATAGATCTTTAGATGTGCTCTATGTCGCTATCTGTCGGATACGAGTCTTTCTCCACTTGCGCTCCAATCTCCTGTCTTGCCACTTCAGCCCCCATAGATCTTCTGTATACCAAGGGGCCAATTTTGAAGCGGATCAGAGAGGACGCTTGGGAGCAATCGTGTCTACTGCCCTGGTGAGCAAGTTGTTCCAGTTCTCAACCAGGGTGTCAACAGGGTGTCACCAGCAAAGCCAACATTGAATTCTTCCAAGGCTTCTTGGAATCCTACTGGATCCAATACCCTCTTCGGACGGACCATTCTAATAGGCCCCTTGCCCCTGCAGAGGTGGGAACTGCTTGTAAGTCCAACCTTAACCAGATGGTGGTCTGTCTATGACAATGGGGAAATCACAGGTGTCCGCATCCATGGAATACCCCCGTGATCAGAGTAAAAGACCAAATCAAGCATGTGACCTGCAATATGCGTCGGTCCAGAGACCACTTCGGACAGGCCCATAGTTGTCATGGCCGCTATGAACTCCTGAGCTGCCCTGGACAGATTGGTCCTAAAATGAACATTGAAGTCCCCCAGCACCAAGAGTCTGGGAGACTAAAAAGCGAGTTCCGCGACCAAGTCCGTAAGCTCAGTAAGGGATTCCACTGGGCAACAGGGTGATCGGTACAACAAAAGAAGTCCCAATCTATCCCTGGTCCCCAAACATAAGTACACACATTCAATATGGTCTGATACCCTAACAGGGACCCTGGTAAGGGAGATGCTATCCTTATATAACACAGCCACTCCACGTCCCCACCCACGTCCCCTCACCTGCTCCACTACAGAATATCCTGGAGGTTAAGCTGGAACCAGACTGGACCATTAGCCTCCCACAACCAAGTCTCAGTAATACATACTAGGTGGGACCCTTCATCCATAATCAAATCTCGTATGAGCTCTGGCTTGTTTTGGACTGACCTGGCATAGCAGAGGAGCAAGGTAAGGCTATGTGGCTTACTGGCAATGCTCCCTGAGGTCAAAGAGCTGGAAGGACAGCCTGAAGGGGAGACAGCTATTAAATTTCTGACTACCCTTCCTCTGGAACAGCCTGCTGACCTGCCAACGTTTCTTATTCTATTCCCCACCACTACCAGGATAGCTGCCCCATAGTCAACGAAGGCAATGTCAAAGAAATGCGCCAAAAAATTGTGTGCCATCATTGTAATCATTGTCGTCATCACTCTTTCGACTTGCGGAGGTGGCAGGGGGGCAAAACCTTGCTGTTTGAGATTTTTAATGACAAACCATGAATCCACTCACATTTGCTACCAGACAATCTACACTCAGAACATCTCAGAAACAACAAAACTCAGTACCCCATAGGTTAGAAACCCATGGGGGTGGTTGGTACCCTCTGTGAACTACACCTCCACTCGCTCTGGGCCACACCAGTGCCCCCCAAGTGCAGTTATGGGGCTCCTGAAACCTCCATTAATCCCTATGAGAAAAACCTTAAAGATGCGTAAACTTCAAATATCACTTAAAAATCACCCTTTGCCCAATTCCTTTGAAATATTTCTGGTAGCTTGCTTGCCACCACTAGGCACTACCACCAACCACATTCTTCCCTGAGCCACACCTTTCCTCCTGACATGAAGAGGAAAACCTTAAAGATGCATGAACTTCAAAAGATCACCAAAAATCAGCCCTTTGCCCAATTCCTTTTTGGATGGTAGCCTCCACCCATTAGGAGCTAACACCCCACCCTGCTCTTTTGGCTCCAGGACCGGTTTTTTGGATCCTAAATCCAGATTCAGATTTGGATTAATTCATATCCGAAGCGAATCTGGGGTGATTTGGATGGGTCTGATTTGGATCCGAAATGAAAGAGAGATGTTTTGATTTGGGTCCAAATTGAAACACAGAAAATCCGAAATGCACACCCCTAGTGTAGAACACAGATAAAATGAAATAAATCCTTAAATTAAAAACTGTAAGAACAGCAAAAGTAAGAGCAGCATAAAATCTATCAAAATATCACATGAGAGGGAGGAAACGTTAACAACCCGCTTGGTAGGAAAACAAACCAGTCAACAGATTCGTTAAAGTTGAACAATGTTTGTTTATCTTGGAAAACAAAGACTTTGTTGATGTATTTCAGATGCAGACCAGTGTAAGATGTGCCCAGAAGATCAATGTCCAAATGAGAAACAGGATCAATGCATCCCCAAAAGAATAACTTATTTATCCTATGGAGAACCATTGGGAGCGGTTTTGATTTCTTTTGCTCTTTTGTTTTCCCTGATCACCTTTGCTGTGATTGGGATCTTTGTTCTGCTCCGCAAAACTCCCATTGTGAAAGCTAATAACTGGAGCATTACCTGTACCCTTCTCTCCTCTCTGCTGCTTTGCTTTCTCTGCTGCTTCCTATTCATTGTTTGGCCTAGGAAGGTGACCTGCCTCCTCAGACAAACCGTGTTTGGCATCACGTTTACTGTTGCTCTTTCTTCTGTGTTGGCCAAAACCATCACTGTTGTTCTGGCCTTCCTGGCCACCAAGCCGGGAAACAGGATGAGGAGATGGATAGGGAAGAGGCTGGCAGTATCGGTCATCATTCTCTGTTCACTTATTCAAATTGGCATCTGTGCTGTGTGGCTGGCAAACACTCCCCCTTTCCCAGAGTTTGACATGCACTCTCAGATCAGTGAGATCATTGTGCAATGCAATGAAGGCTCAAACACCATGTTCTACATCGTCCTGGGCTACATGGGTTTTCTGGCCATCATCAGCTTCACTGTGGCCTTCCTTGCAAGAAAGTTACCAGATAGCTTTAATGAAGCCAAGCTGATCACCTTCAGCATGCTGGTCTTTTGCAGTGTTTGGATAACCTTTGTCCCAAGCTACTTGAGCACCAAGGGGAAATACATGGTGGCTGTGGAGGTCTTCTCCATCATGGCCTCTGGTGGTGGACTGTTGAGTTGTATCTTCCTTCCCAAATGCTACATTATGATTCTTAGACCTGATCTGAACACCAGAGAGCAACTAGTAAGGAAACAATATTGAGACACTGGACTCTTTCTGTCTTTTCTTGTTCTTCGGCACCATGTCTCTCATCATTATATTCCCATATTAGTAGTGAAGGAAGACGTAGATTAGAGAATACAGTCAACATGGGTGGTATCGGTGACTAAGCCTGGGTGATATCGGGACAATGGTGGGGACTGTGGAAGAGCTGCTTGAACAATGAGCCATATTGCACAGCTCTGGCACTGCTTTGAAGGACACAGCAGCAATGCAGCACCATGTGTCCAGAATGCAGCACTGGTTGTCAGCCAGCCTACAATGTGAGCCACAGACTAATAGTTCTCAAAGAAGGGAGATAACTGTAGACAGGCTTATACTTAAGGTTCGGTGAAAAAAGAATGGCTGACATCCAGACTAACACAGTGTGTTGGCATCCAATGAAGCACATTTGTTTGAAATGCATTCTACATTCATCCAGATCATGTTGCAATGCAATGAAGGTTCTGAAGGTCTGTTACATGGGCTTTCTGGCAATCATCAGCTTCACTTTGGCCTTCCTTGCTAGAATGTTACTGATGGATTTATTTATTAAGTCAGTCAGTCACTCAGTCATTTATTTAACATATCTTTATACCAGTGGTGTAACTATAGGGGGGCAGGGGGGCATGTGCCCCGGGAGCCACCCCAGCGGGTCACATGGGGGCACCAAAATGTGGCCTCCCCCCCGCCACCCCCCTGGATCGCCCCAAGTGGCAGCGGGGCCAGGCGTGTGACGATGTGGCGGTGGTGATGAGCAGTGGTGTGGGCGGTGGCGGCGGCGGTTCCCCCGCCGAGTGCGGCGGTGGCTGGCTGCAGCGAGGGCCGCTGTAGCGAGGCCTGAGCGGCGGCGGATCGCCCGCCGAGGAGGAGTTCAATCAGAGCATGGAGAAGGAGTTCAATCAGAGCCGAGGAGGAGTTCAATCAGGAGGAGTTCAATCAGGGGAGGAGTTCAATCAGAGTGGCGCCGAGCCTGCCTTCTGGCGCCGCTCTGATTGAACTCCTCCCCTGATTGAACTCCTCCTGATTGAACTCCTCCTCAGCTCTGATTGAACTCCTCCTCGGCGGGCGATCCTCAGGCCGCGCTACAGCGGCCCTCACCGCAGCCAGCCACCGCCACACTCGGCGGGCGACCCGCCGCCGCCACCGCCCACACCACCGCCACATCGCCGCGCTGCACGCCCGCCGCCGAATCGCTAGGTGACCCGCCACCGCCGAATCGCCGGACGACCCGCCGCCGCAATTTGTTGCCTGGGGAGCGGCGCTGCGCCCTCACAGGTATGTGGGGGCCGGCGGGGGGGGCACCATTTCAGGGCCGGCCAGAGCTTGCCCTGGGCGCCGTTTCCCCCCGATAGGCCTCTGCTTTATACCACCCAAAACTTACGTGTCTGGGCAGTTTACAACAAGATAAAAACAAATGTAAAACATTAGTTAAAAACAAAAACAAGAAATTTTAACCACAACAATTTAAAATTTTTAAAACAATATTCTAAAAACAACATTAAAACAATTTAATGAAGACAAGCTGATCACCTTCAGCATGCTGGTCTTCTGCAGTATTTGGATGTCCTTTGTCCAAATCTACTTGAGCACCAAGAGGAGATACATGGTGGCTATGGAGGTCTTCTTCATCTTGGTCCCTAGTGGTGGACTGTTGAGTTGCATCTTCCTCCCCAAATGCTACATTATTATTCTTAGATCTGATCTGGACACTAGAGAGCAACTAGTACGGAAAATGAATTGTGGCATTGGACTCTTTGGTTATTTTTGATGAGTTTTCTACTATTTCCTACTATTTCCTACTATTCCTCCTGTATTAGTGGTCATGCAAAATAAAGATACTGTTTCAAACAAAGCCATCACCCTGGATGCTAAAGTGTGGGTGACGTCAAGCTCTGGCTACTTGCACATAAAAATGTCACACAGTTCCTGATTATTTCCCCTTCTTTGTTCAACATTCCATTCCATCTTTCTTGTCCTTATTAGTGTCCACACAATTATGTCTGTAGCTGTCCCTCATTTTCAAATTATCTTTGCTTTGAAAATGTACCGCAAGAGACAGAGGAAATAAGTTTTGGTTTGGTTTCTGGATGATTCCTCTGCTATGGTATTGGTTCTAATTTTGCCAGTCTCTGCCGCCGTGCCAGCACAATGAGGTGGGGTTCTGGGTTGTGCCCCCATTACATGAGGCAGTCACGGGCACCATCATGCTCCCCTCCACGTGACAGGGATCGGCCAATTAGGCAAGGAGGCGGCCCAATTTCGTCCCGGCTGCCTCCATTCCGTTCAGTGGCTCCGCAGCTTGGCACCAGCGAGGATCACTGGCGTAGCTCTCTCCATAGTGGCCATGTGGAGGGGCTGGGACAGGACTGACGAGAAGGGCCATCGCCAGCAGCATCATGGAGGTGGGGGGTGAGTGCATCAGCGGAGAGTGGCGGAGGCTTGGGGCCAGTACAATGAGGCAGGGTTGTGCCCCTGGCACATGAGGCAGCCACGGGCACCATCTTGCCTCCCCCTCCACCTGGCAGGGATCGGCCAATGAGGGAAAGAGGTGGGGCGATTGGGTCCCGGCTGCCTCTGTTCCGTTCAGTTGCTCCACAGCTTGGCACCCACCTAACACCCTGTACTCAGTGAAGGATAGCCGGTAGCCTGTGGGGGCCAAGTAGGAAATTTTTGGGTCGCACCAGATTGGCACTAGGCATGGCCTTTTTTTGCCTACTTCTTACTGAGTCCTTTGGCTTTCAGTCATAGGTTGGCACTGAAGGAACCGTTCACTTGGCAGGAGAGTGCAGGTTGTTTTCCCCCCCAAATTCAATCTTTATTGATTTTAACAATAGTAATATTATCATTAACAAATAAACAAAAGTGGACTTCCCGCACACATCTCTTCGTGAATCATCAGCTATAAAATTTACCCTTGCTATAATAATAATTCAAAACATAAATTTAAACCCTTACAAACACAGTTAGTCTACCCAACCTGCAATTTTTACTAAATTTCAAACCCTGCTGTAAGGTCCATGGTAGGAAAATAGTTCTTTAAATACAACAAAAATGGTTTCCAATCTTCTTTAAAACATTCTAAGTTTTGGTCTCTCATCAATGTTGTAAGTTTTGCCATCTCCGCATATTCCAAAAATTTTATCAGCCAATCTTCTTTTCAAGGCAGTTCATTACTCTTCCATTTCTGTGCATATATTATTCTAGCTGCCGTAGAAGCGTACATAAAAAATGTTAAATTAGTTGTAGAAATTACACCTTGTGTTATTCCCAGCAGGAAGGATTCTGGCTTCTTAGGAAATGTCATTTTAAATATTTTCTTTAACTCATTATATATCATATCCCAATAGGCCTTAGCCTTCTCACAGGTCCACCACATATGAAAAAAGTACCTTCAGAATGTCCACACTTCCAACATTTGTTTGAAACATTTTTATACATTAATGTCAGTTTTTTTGGTGTCAAATACCATCTATACATCATTTTATAATAATTTTCTTTTAAAGTATTACATGCAGTAAATTTTAAATCATTTTTCCATAATTTTTCCCAGGCTGCCATTTCTATGTTACACCCCACATCTTGAGCCCATTTTATCATTGTTGTTTTAACCACTTCTTCTCTTGTCTCCTCCAGAAGTAAAAGTTTATACATTTTAGAAACTAATTTTTCATCATTTTCACATAAGTCCTTCTCAAAGTTCGATGTCTGATCTTCAAATCCAACTTCAAAATCCTTCTTATGTAACTCTTTCAACTGATGGTATTGAAACCAATCTCTGACCAAATTTTGTACTTCAGTTAAACTTTTTAACTTACAGTCCTTGTCCTGAAAATATAGCAAATCCCTATAGGTACCCCAATGCAATTGCATATTTACTTCTTTACGTGATAAAGCTTCAGTCGGAGATACCCATAACGGAGTTTTAGGTTCCAACCATTTTTTATATTTTAACCACACCCTCATTAAACACCTTCTCACATAATGGTTCAAAAAATCTTTATGTATTTTACTTTTTTCATACCACAGATATGCATGCCATCCAAACCTTCTATCAAATCCTTCCCAGTCAAGTATTCTAGGGTTTCTTAATGTTATCCATTATTTTAGCCACGTCAAACAAACAGCATCGAAATACAACCTTAAGTCCGGTAAGGTAAGACCACCTCTTTCCTTTGCATCTGTTAAATTCTTAAAATTAATTCTTGGTCTTTTCCCTTCCCAAACAAACTTAATTATATCCTTCTGCCATTGCTTGAAACAAGTTAAAGTATTGATTATAGGAATAGTCTGAAAGAGAAATAACATTTTAAGCAAGACATTCATTTTCACCACTGAAATTCTTCCCATTCAAGACAAATTCATTTTAGACCATCTTTGTAAATCAATTTTCACTGTATTCCATATTTTAACATAATTATTTGTAAACAACAAAGAATTATTGTTTGTTAACCAGACCCCCAAGTATTTAATTTTCTTCTCCACTTTCAACTCACTTATTTCAGAGAATCTATCCTTGGAGTTCTGATCCATATTTTTTTGTCAGAACCTTAGTTTTGGCCTTGTTTATATAAAATCCAGCCAGCTGGCCAAATTGTTGTATTTTTTCCAAGAGTCTTCCAATCTTGTCCATTGGATTTTCTAGAAAAAACACAACATCGTCCGCAAAGGCTCTCAACTTGTAGTTTTGTTTCCCAATTTGGGGGCCATATATTTTATCATCTTCTCTAATACTTCTACAAAGCACTTCTAGGACCAATATGAAAAGCAATGGGGAAAGTGGACATCCTTGTCTGGTCCCTTTTTGTATTTCACAATTGTCTGATAATTCCCCATTTACAATAATCTTAGCATATTGCTCTGAATAAATGGTCTTAATTGCCCTAATAAAGTTGTTGCCAACACCCATTACATCTAATAGTCTCCACATAAATTGCCACGAAACATTATCGAAGGCTTTCTCTGCATCCAAAAAAATCATCGCCATCTGTTTGTCATTATGTTTTTCATAATACTCCAGGCATAATCCCTTTTTGTAAGATATCATTCATAGTCCATTGAAAAGGCTGTAAAATTTGATCTTTGAATGACTTGTAATACAAAGCTGACAATCCATCAGGTCCTGGGGCCTTGTTGGACTTACTTTGATTTATTGCTTCTATTATTTCCATGATTTTTATCGGAGCATTCTTAATTTCTATATGTTCCTTAGAAAGTTTTGGAATATTTTTGGTTCTAAGAAACTGCTCGATTTTTTTGTCTTCAACTATCTTATCTTTATATAATTCTGAATAATATTTTAAAAATTCAGCTCTTAGTCCCTTTCCATCATAAGAGAGCCCGTTTTTTGTAAGTATTTTAGATATATAATTTTTTTCTCTCGGATCTAATTTTCCAAGCTAACAACTTGCCTGGCTTATTTGCGAACTCAAATACCCTTTGCTTAGCATACTTCAAATTCCGTTCAAATTCATTTGCTACTAACATAGAAAGTTGTTGTAACATTTTGATAGCTTGAGTAACCATCTTCTTATCTTTGGCCCATAATAATTCTCTTTCCTTTTTGGAGATCTGCATCAATAATGTCTCTTTTTTCAATCCTCTATGCTTTTTAAAATATGCATTTTGCTGTATGAAAAAACCTCTCATAACTGCTGTGCTTGCATCCCAGATTATTTTATTGTCCATTCCTTGATTTAAATTCAATTCAAAATAGTCCTTTAACTTCTTTTTGGCTTTCTCCACAACATCTGTTTTTTTCAAGAGGTACTCATTCAATCTCCAGTGAAATGAAGTCGTTCCTTTCTTCTTCCATGTAAAACAAATTGGATTATGATCTGAAAAAGCCCTGGGTAAAATATCCATTCTTTTCATACATGGTGTAATAGCTTTAGATGTCCAAACCATATCTATCCTTGAATGTCATTGATATCTTTCAGAAAAATAAGTATATTCTTTTGCATTTAAATTTTTAATTCTCCACAAATCATAAAGATCCATGTGTTCTGCTAAATCAAAGAATGCTTTAGGAAGTTTACCTTGTAAATTCTTTTCCGATCTATCAGATTTTCTGTCCATAGATGTAGAAACAACACCATTAAAGTCTCCCATTATAATCAAATTGACATTCGATAACTCAGCCATCTTTTGATCCAAATAGTTACAAAATTCAACTTTCTTTTCATTAGGGGCATAGATTCCAATTATCACCGTTTTAATTCCAGAGATTAAAATTTCCAATGCTAGTAGCCTACCTTCATCATCTTTGAAAATCAATTTAGGTTCAAATTGTTGTTTGACATAAAATACTACCCCTCTTTTTTTTTTCCTTATCTAAGGAAACAAATTCTTGTCCTAGAGCCTTGTTGACCAAAATTTTTCTATCTTGTTTTCTAATATGTGTCTCCAGTAAACACACAATGTCCAAATTTTGTTTCTTAAGAAAATGAAAGACTCTATTTCTTTTTGCTTTTGTGTTTAACCCATTAATGTTCCAAGAAAGACTCCTATAGTCTCTTAATTTGTAATCCATCTGGTCTAATTTGAGTTATGTGTTGAGGGAGCTGGATGCTCAGAAGATAAGTTTTTTTTGTATTTCCGCCAGAATTCTTGCGCCTTGAGGAGCTCAGTGAATCTATTCTTCTTGCCCTTATAAAAAAAGGAAACTCCCTCCGGTATTTCCCACCTAAAACGTATTCCATTGGCATTCAAAGCATCTTTCAAAAATTTGTAATCCTTAGGTTTTCTTAGAATTCTGGCTGGTATTTCTTTCAAAAACTTTATCTGCTGGGTTTCAATAGTAAGAGCTGTAGCAAAATGAGCCTGAACAATTCACTCATTAATTGATTTTGAACTAAATTGCACCAAACAGTCTTTAATTTATTTATTCCTTGTAGCAAAATCCAAATTTAAACAAAAAGCTACCTCAATCTGTGGCTCCATCTCTTCAGCTGTAATTCCCAAAAGTGATGCAAGCTCCTCCCCAAGTAATTTTTTGATGTCTTGGCCAGCTTTTTCTGGAATACCTCTGAACCTTAAAAAACTCTCTTTTTGTCTTACTTCCAACAATGCCAATGGGTAGGTAGACTGAATAATGGTGTTTGGCTGGAGGCCAATTTGGGGTGGGAGCAGGGCCAGATTAAGCTAGTGTGGGGACTGTAACATATGTCATAAAGGGGCCCCAAATTTTTAAAATGCACATAAATTTTAAAACATAAGCCAAGGCAATGTTAAGAATTGCTACCAGGGCTGGACTGGGGGCACTGAGAGGGCAGTGGAAAGTATGTGGGGAGAGAGCCTGGTTTTGAGCAGAATGGCTACCTAAGGGTGGAAGTATTCATTGCTGCCGAGTGCAGCGGGGCGCAGTCAACATGGAGACCAGGGGTCCCTCGATGGTGTACGCGTGTGAATGTGCTCACACGGTTTTTGATGTAAGCTCAGTTAATTGTAGCTCCTGCACAGGTTGAATCAGGAAGGCCCCACTCTGAATGCACATGGTGCCCACACACTGCCTTGAAACTGTCACTCAGAACAAAACTCATTCGACACACATAGATGAAAAAAAATTAGAGAGAACACCGATGGAGACCAGGCCTCCCAGAAGTGTCGAGTATCAATTGCAAATATTGCAATACGTGCTTGGAGTGCAGAAATGTGAACAAACATGCATGCATACAGATCAGCAATCATCTTCACTGGCCACAGATTTCACAAGTGTTGAGCACACATGAATGGCTGCTGTTCATTCTCAGCTCTACGACGGCAGTGGGGGAGGAAAGGGGGTTAATCTTTGAAAGGATGACAGCAGTGCCCTCCACCTTTGACCCAGCTTCTGGAGGGGAATATAGTATTTGTGCATGCATGGAGATGTACCCCCCCCTCCCAACACACACACACATACACACAATGCTTCTGCATATTCCTCCCATCATAATGATAGGCATTTTGCAAGCCAATAAATCATGCAGCAAGGTGTGCATTGAAGAATGGGGTGGGTTGGGGAGGTTGAAAGGAGGGATCACTGTTGTATCAGGTAAAAGGGTTTACCTTCCTACTTCAGATTTGGAAACATAAACCCACACAGACAGGTCATGCTAAAAACTCTGGTCCTGAAGTCATGACTAAGGAGGAAAAGCAAAAACCATTGATGAAAAGGCAGGCAAGTGGGGCAGGTGGAGCAGGGGGAGAGGACAACCTCCATCTAAACCATCTGATTCACACAATACATGCCAGAGAGTGAACTGAATGAAATTACTATGGTCCAGGACCAGCAGACAGTACCTGCGAACCAACGAAACACAGATACAGGTCAGAGGCCATTTCCGTTGTTTGAAAAATAAGGCGGCCACCTTTGAGACCCAGATCCCTCTTTCCACACCCCACTAGTCATGAGAACAATCCTCAAAGGTCTCTTTCCAGGATCTGCTTACAGAACAACTGTGAGGGGGGAAATGGCCATGCTCCTTCCTTCAGAGGTCAAACAAGAGAACCAACCGGCTTCCTTAAAGATTGGTGGGTTTCACAGGAGAGGCTTCAAGGAACGTCACCTGTGGGTTTAGGCAGTGCTCTAGGTAAGTACGTGTGAATTGGGGAGCGAGAGATCCCTTTCTCTCTTCTACATACACACACTAACCCCTTGCTGAGTGTGATACTCCAGAAAGAGAAGGCGGCACCAGTAGATTACAAGCAGAAAGGCACGTGGGAATGCAGGGGGGGATATGTGTCCCTAAATAGCTCCCTCTCTCACACACGTGCAAAAATGCACAATGGCACCAACTCACTCTCCTAACGGTGGGGGGATTTTGCAAGCAGAAAAGACAAGACACCGTGTGAAGGGAGAAGAAAGGGAAGCCCAGCGTCCCTGCGTGAAAGTGCAGGCTGGCACTCAGCAGACTGAGCAGAGCAGCACAGAGAGATACGACTCAGCTATGCGCAGGCGCCTGAATTGTTTTATCTCCCCGCCCTCTCTGCCCACAGTCAATCACAAACAAAAAGATGAAAACTGAGCCACATCGCAGGGCTTGTGGTATTTGGAGTTTCTTTCCTCCAAGAGCTTCCATGGAAAATGCTTCACTTCCAGTTAGCGGCAGAAGAACTACAATTCCCAGGTGCCAAAGGGCGATGATGATAGAGTCACTAGTGAACTGACCCGCCGTTCTCTCAAATACAGGGCCCTCGAAAATGTGGGGCCTGTAGCATTTTATACTTTTGCTACTAGGTTAATCCGGCAATGGTGAGGTGGCCAAGGAACAGCCTTCCAGGGTTTTTGCGGCCCAAAGGGTTGGGAATGCAGGGGGGGAGGCTCGACTCACCAACTCAGAGTTCCCCTCCCCCCACCCAGCTGGTTGCTGTGCCCGTTGTCATCAGTTGAGTTTTCTTTACATTTAGTCATAGTCCCATTTTTTCACTGTGCTCCTTGACTTTCATTTCTAGAGCTTGCAGATCATCTGCATTCTCAGCTATCAGAATGGTGTCATCAGCATAGTGCAGGTTATTGATGTTTCTTCCTCCAACTTTAAAATCATGATCATCTTCTTCCAATCTGGCTTCTCTCAGTATATGTTCAGCATAAAAATTGAATAAAAAGGGAGAAAGTATACAGCCTTGTCGTACTCTGAACGTCTGGTTCACCACTATGGAGTAAATCCACCTGTCTCCGTGGAAACACAGCTGCAGCTCATTCAGACATGTCCTCGTGTGTCTATTCCAGGGGGCCAAGGAACAGCCTTCCAGGGTTTTGGCAGCACAAAGAGATGGGAATGGCGGGGGTGGCAGGCCGGACTGCGGGCACTGAGAGGGCGGGGGAATGTTTGTGGGGAGGGCACTGGGTTTTGAGCAGAATGGGTAATTAAAGGTGGGAATTGGGGCACAGGGGCACCCCGCAGGGTGTGGCACACCGGGAATATTCCCTGTTGCCCTGTGGGCCAGTCTGAGCCCGGGTGGCTCGACTCACCAACTCAGAGTTCCCCTCCCCACACGTGCGCTTTAAAGTTTTAACAGGAAAGCCTTTTTAGGCTAGGAGATCCCCTGTATTTGTAAAGGGGAATCAAAGCTGGATTCCCAGTTACAAGTATATCCCTCGCCGTACCAGCCTGCCAGCCAGTTCCATGAAATGGGGGGGGGGGTGGTCCCAATTCTAACTTGGACTTGCACCCACCCCACCCCCCTTTTGAGGACCGGTCTGGATAGTCCTCGGGCCACCCAAACTGGCCTGGCTCAGTCTGAGCTGGTTTGCACAACCCTCTTTCTCTCCCCTCTCTGTCTACACTAAGCCAGAAGCAAAGCCTCCTTGGAATCTGCCATTCCCCAAATCTCATCCTTCCCGACCTTCTCTGAATATCCGGTGCACCACTATGGGATATTTTATCACACTAATTCTGCCATGTAATGTATTTGTTTCACTAATTTACTTTCATTCTCTTTTAATAAATTTGAATTTCTTCACTGAAACCTTGTTTTGTCCCTTTGTTTTGTTATTAGTTCCATGTCTACCACAGAGGGATAGACATTACAGTAGCAGCCCTAGGCCCCGCGTCTTGTAACCGTGGTTTCTGCCATAACACAGGTCCAGATGATCAAAGACAGCAAGGTTACTGAACATGAACAAAGGTTCTGCACTATGTCTGAATCCTGAAATTATTATTTTATTTTTACAAACTTGGGTAGATTTTTTCCTGACCATGAATCCATTTATATACCACATCTTTGCAGTGCAGCCTAGAAACATTTTCATTCAATTGTTTATTTTCTTTCTTGGGGATTGACATCTAATACTTGGTCATCCCTGCCTGGGCCATTTTGAGGGAAGACATTGCTGATGAATGATAGGATAACCTATGGAAGTGGAAGAAGGGGAACGTTCTTTCTGACATTTTAGAAGTTAGTCACATTGGCTATGTAGGACACATTGGCGATCTGTACCCACTGGATATAAAATCAATGAAATATATAAAAATAAAATACATAAATCTTTTGGATGCATTTACCAGAAGCCCCTTACTGCATGTTTAGTTTTCCTCGCACTCAACTCAAGGCCCAATGACCAACAGGCACTTGGGTCCCCGAAGTGTTAAGTGAATCATGTTATTGCTTGCTAAAGAACAAATATTGGTTAGGAGGGAATAAAAAATGTTTTCTTGGATTGTATAGGGACCAGAGGACAGCAGGGAAAGTGTCAATCCACCCTGTAATTATCAAAATCACTATTATTCAGTTATGCTTCTTGTGGAAGCCCCATGGCTAGATAGAGGTCATTTAATGATACGATTGGTTAATTATAACTCAGTAGCTCATACTAGGCTACATTCACTCAGTGCAGAAGGATTTTAAAATGACCGTGTGTGCCCTAAAACTCAGAAGACATTTATATGAAACAGACAAGGCTCTGTCAAATGGAATTTCTGTGTTGGTAAAGTTCTTTATGGGTAGTCTTCTCTAGCTGACAAAGCAAGTGTGCAGCTGGGGTGAGATTCAAACTTTGCAGGAGCTCAGAATGCTTTGGTTACTACCGTTCCTCCTATATCTGCCTGCTATTTTCAGCAGGCAGAACAGCAGGCAAAGATATCTGTGCAAAATTCAGCACAATTCCAAGACAAGTTCCAGAGAAGACATTACCATTGGGGAATTTGGATCCGTCTTACAGGGTGATGTGCTTCCATTCAACTTTACAGTATTACCAGACAATTCCACAGCAGGGTAGTGAGTAGTGCGTCTTTTGTTTTAATGGCTGTATTGGGTCTTTTAGGTAGGGCTGAGCTAATGTATGCCTATGTGGTTTAAATTATTCTAGTGGAGATTCATTATCAATAGCAGCTTCTGATATGCCTTGCATGGAGGCTGCAGCATCTAGCAGTGGTGTGTGAATGGACCTTAGCAAATCTAATAGCACAGTCTGATCTTTAATCATTTGCATTCCAAATCTCCTCAGTTTGATCTCTGGCATCTCCACGCAGGGCTGGGAAACTCCTCTGTCTGAAACCAGATTCCCTGCCAGTCCCAATAAAGAATAGTGACCTAGCTAGACCAACAGCTTGACTCAGTATAAGGCAACATGATATGCTTGCATGTCCATATATCACACCAAGCACAATGATTTCCATGGGGGTTTATTCACGTGTATTCATATGTACGTGAACCAAGACTATTTCTAGGGTTCTAGATTGCTAACCCAACCATCAAAAGTCAAAACACTCTAAGGAAGCAGATCCATTTGACAGTTGGTCAGAAGTAGTATTTTCAAATTTGCAGTTTTAAATAGTTTTTCTCTATTTTAGTTAGAAGTAGGACAATCATTCTTTAGCAAAAGGACATTTAGCAGCACAGTATAGCTCAACATTGCCTGGAAAAAGAAACTGGCAGGAATACAGAACAAGGGTGCAGAGGTGCAGGGGGAGAGAAGCTAAAGAGACTGCTGCAATAGGGAAGCACCAATTTATGAGACCCTTACCCTCCCCTGGAATCCCTCTGGGCCACCTGAAAATCTGCACAGCCCTCAGGGACATATTTTCAGGTGGAACACCTGAAGAGAGGGCTTTTGGGGGAAGGGGAATGTGCAGAAAATTGCTGCTTCCCTGCTGAGCATGTGCAGTTAGTTAGGCAGTTCTGTTAGATGCCTTTCTTGCTGCACTGCCACATCCTTGCTCTGTATGTCAGCAACAGGCCCCGATGTTTGGGCAAAACCCTTGTGGTTGTCCGTGCTCTGGAGATAGCGTTTGTGCTAATGTCATAGGTATGCAGGGAACAGGGGACAGAGAGGACTTCATTCAGGTCCGTCATAATGCTCCCTCTCTCCCCTGCCAAGCGGTTACTATGCTGGTGTATGGTGGAGGGGTGAGGGTTTGCATCTGGACAGGCAGTGGATAATACCCACTTTATTCCTCCCCAATAGTTCTTTCCAGTGCATGGCTCTACTCCTGCCACCCCTGATTAGACATTGTCTTCGAAGCTCTAATAGAGTCAAAACCTCTGAAAGGAAAATCAGACACACCAATACAAATATTCTCAGCAGGAATATTGATCGATATTGCTACATCTTTCACATTAACCTATGGTCTTAGGAACTGACCCTCATATTGTCCAAATGGAGAGGATGCCCCCTTTTCTTTATGGAGGGCAGCAGCATCTCTAAGACCTCCTTTGTCATACAGCTGTATGACAGATGGCGATAGTGGAGTATAGATCACTGGTAGAGCATCTTTTTTGCATGCAATGGGTCCCAGGTTCAATCTATGCCACCTCCAGGTCGGGCTGGGAAAGACGACATCCTGAAAATTTGGATAGCCATCACCAGTCAGTGTAGACACCACTGAGCAATAGTCTGACTCGGATTAGAGCATTTTCCTATGTCCCTAGAAATTCATGCAGGGGAGCTTTCTCCCAATGGCTGCATATCAACAATGGGGAAAGATGTACTGGCTGCATATCTGTATGTCAGAAAAAATATACAGTTGGGCTTAAAGTCATTCAACTATGTTTGTTTCTTTAACACATTTGTATTCTGCCCAAAATGCAAGTCTCTGGGTGGTTTACAACAAAACAAGAAAAACAACCAATAAAAAGATTAAAACATTTCAACCATTAAAATTTAAAATGTTAAAACTATCAAAAACACAATCAAACTATTATATGTTGTCTTCCATACTTGCAAGCAGAATATATATAAACGCAATAAACTTGTTTTGCTGATCTATGCATGTAAAACTACATTAAAATCTCATTGCAGTTTAATGCCTAAAAATTACCAGCATGTTCTTGCCTTCATCTTTGCAATTCAAGAGATCAACAGGAATGACCATCTCTTACCCAATATCACACTGGGATTCGAAATCTATGACAATGCTTTCAATCCACTGAGAGCCGTTTGGAACACTCTGCAGTTCCTCTTCACAGGGCAGGGGAATCCCTTGAATTACAACTGTGACGGGAAGCAGCAGCTAGTCCTTGCCATTGGTGGGCTCACCTCCCCAAATTCCATACAGATGGCCAGTGTCTTCAATACCTACAAGATCCCACAGGTATGTCTGTTCCTACAGAAGAGTAGCTGTAGTCATTCAGAAATGGCTATGTTCCTGAGGTAGCTCAGTTTGGAAGCAGCTTTTGAGAAGACAAGGCTTCCTTGTCTGGAGGAGGAAAATGTTTGTTTTCGTTCCTAAAGAAGAAAGCAAGAGGGCAAGCAAACCAACCAACAAGGGGGAAAGGACAAGGTATGTTTGTTAGGCTAGTTTTTTATTGGGTTTAATTTCTGGCTATACCCCTACTAATTGTGCAAAGAGGCACCTTTTTGTTGTGGTGATTCTCTTTATTTAGCAGGGGGAGGGTAACTGGCCCGATCCAACCGCAGCACGGTACCTCCAATGACTGTTGCTGATGTCTATATTTCTTTTTAGATTGTGAGCCCTTCAGGGACAGGGATTCATCTTATTTATTTATTATTTTTCTATGTAAACCACTCTGGATCCTTTTGCTGAGAAGTGGTATATAAATATTTGTTGTTGTTGGCTGGCTAGGGGTTCATTTTTGACAGGGCAGTTTCAATTTCAGTTTCAGTTGTGCCTAGAGAGAAAATGGGTGGGGATTAGCTACCGCTATGCTCTGAAGGTGGCTCTTTTTGGAAGCCACCCTTGAGAAGACAATGCTGAGACAAGGGCAGTTTTTCTTTTTGGAGATCTGTGAGCAGGAGTTTGGTAACAGACATCAAATGAGTTTTGTGAGGGGTTTAGTAGGGAAGTTGCATGTGGGCCCAGAAGTGGTCTCCCTTTATCAGAAACAAGACATCAAGCATGAAAAAGTGAGTACTGCCCCACTTTTGTAACTTTCCTGGAGCAAGCGCTTGATACCTTTAATTAGATTATGATTGCAGCTTAGACCAATCTGTGAAGGAAACAATCTCTATGTCTGCATTCACACAGAACATGAAACCGGAGGTGAAGTGACCTGCAGTTTCAAAAACTGTATGTCTGAAAGTGGACAACCTCAGTTTAAACAGAAAATGAAGTTGAGGTTTTCCTCCCCTGAGAGTGATTTGAACTTTTGGTTTGTAATGAGGACCACCACCTGGACAGTTCCACCTGAGGACTTGGAACCACAGTTCCAAACCACAGTTTGTTATATGCAAATTCAGCCACTATATTCTAAATTCTAAATAACCAATAAAACCAGTTATGAAGCAAGAATGCCAGCTGAAGAGGGGGTGCCTCCCAGAGTGTTACTATCTGTCTGAGGTACAGAAGTTGTGGGTGTGCGTTCAGTGCAAAGAGCTCCTGGCTCTCAGGTAACAAGTGCATTCTCTTGAAGCCAAGATGTGATAGAGGCATCCTATTCCCATGCTGACAGCTCCTGTACTCTCATAGATGATGATGATGATGATGATGATGATGATGATGATGATGATGATTAATTCAATTTCTATACCGCACTTCCAAAAATGGCTCAGGGCAGTTTACACAGAGAAATAATAAATAAATGAATAAGATGGCTCCCTGTCTCCAAAGGGCTCACATTCTAAAAAAATATATGAGATAGAAACCAGCAACAGTCACTGGACGTACTGTGCTGGGGGTGGATAGGACCAGTTACTCTCCCCCTGCTAAATAAAGAGAATCACCACAGTGAAAGGTGCCTCTTTGCCCAGTTAGCGGGGATGAAGATCTTAGGGATGCAGGGCATCAGTCTGAAGAAGTGAGGACTGCTCTCTTAGAAGGGACACCTTCCTTGGGTAATGCTCCCAAATCCTCTCACACATAGGATACTCCTCCGGGGATTGGGGGCCTCCTAGTAGTGGGCAATTTGATAATTAGGAACTGGGGAAGGTGAAGAAGAGTGCAACAAAGATGATCAGGGGCATGGTGCACCTTTCTTATAAGTTAAGTCTACAGTGTCTGGGGCTTTTTAGTTTGGAAAAGGGGTGGCTATGGGGAGACATGATGGACGTTTATAAAATTATGCATGGAGAAGAGAGAGTGGACAGAGAGAAATCTTTCTCCCTCTCTAACAAATCGCATGGGTCTGAAGGCCAGGTAAAATAGGACCAACTAAAGGAAGTCATTTTTCACAGAGCAGAAAATTAATCTATGGAATTCTCTGCTATGGGATGTGGCAAATATAGAACAAAAAAAATGGCATGCCCTTACCTCTTGCCAGTTGGCTTCTCAGAGGCATCTGGTAGGCCACTGTGTGAAACAGCAAGGCTGTTCTTATGTTCTTGAATAGAAAGGTTTTCATCCCCTTCCAAGTCCTTAGAGTGTTTTCTCAAAAAATTAAGGAATAATTACTCAGTCCGCTGTGCAATTTCTTGTTTTCAATACATTATTATTGTCATTTTCTTTTAATATTACGGCCACAACTCCCCTGAAAACATTTTCTTTCAAACTGTGTTTCAACCTTGCCCCAGCTTTCACTTTCACGTAGGAATAGTCTTTAATCTTTCTTCATCCTGTTTAGAATCCTATCCCAGTATAAGACTCAATGGTACCAGTAGTTCCTACTCAAAATAGTAGTATTGTCTTATCTGAAATATTTGATGGAAGCTGAAATTTAGTGAATTGAAGAAGTAATACTTTGATCAAGAACAAAGGGATGTCCTTGTAATACTGTTTTTAAAAAACAAAAAACAATTTCCCCCCTTTTAGCTGAGTTATGGATCTTTTGACCCTGTGCTAAGTGATCAAACCCGGTTCCCTTTTTTCTTCCGGATGGTTCCAAGTGAAGACCTTCAATATATCGGGATTATTTTTCTGCTGAAGCTTTTCAAGTGGAATTGGATCGGTCTGCTCACATCAGATGATGACAGTGGAGAAACATTTCTTCAAAATATGAGACCAAGACTTCTCCAGAGCAATATTTGTATTGCTTTGGCACAATCCATTCCAAAAGTAACAAGTCACACATCAAATACACACACTGAAAAAATGCTGGTGGAAATAGCTTCTGCTGTCTGGAAGGAAGCAAAGCTGAATGTGGTTCTTGTCTATGGGGATAGTCATTCTATGGAGGGTTTACGAATAATCTTAGAATCCTACGAATTTCATCTTAAGCTTCCATTGCAGAGAGTGTGGCTCATAACTGCTCAGTGGGATTGCACAACTCTTTCTTCATGGGATAAATTCACAGGGAAATCCTTCAATGGTTCTTTGTCATTCACACTTCACACAAAAGTAGTTCCAGGATTTCAGGACTTCCTGCAGAGCATAAATCCATACCAGTCTATGATATATTTCATCCATCAGTTCTGGATGTTTGCATTTCTCTGTTCACTCCCAAAGCATGGCTTATATGTTCCAAATCAAGACAACTGTACTGGGGAGGAGAAACTGGGGAGCCTCCCTGAATCTGTGCTTGAAATGGGCATGTCTGGGCAGAGCTATAACATCTACAATGCTGTTTATGCTGTAGCACATGCTCTCCATTCTATGCATTCACCGAAAACTAAACAGAAGGAAATGGAGAAAAACAGGGGAAAGAGTCTTTTATTACAGCCTGTATGTGTTTCCTCCTCCTTGTTTGCATTTCACTTCTCATTGTATTAGTTCATAACTCATACTTGCAGTTCTGTGATATAATGTTGACTCAGCCTTCCATCCTTCCGAGGTCGGTAAAATGAGTACCCAGAATGTTGGGGGCAATATGCTAAATCATTGTAAACCGCTTAGAGAGCTTTGGCTATAGAGCGGTATATAAATGTAAGTGCTAAATGCTATGATGTCTGATTGTGGCATGCAGTTCCTGACACCCTGACTAACAAAGCACTGCTGAAGCAGTGTGAGGTAGCTTAGGCTGAGAGAGAAGAAACACCCAGAATCACCCATGAACTTCATGGCTAATTGGAGATTTGAATCTGAATTTGAAAAATTCAGTTGGAAATCAAATCAAATTGCCCTTTTAAGGGTTGACACAATTATTATGCTTTTCAACAAAAATAAATTTCAGGAAGCAAACCTTATATCAAGCATCTTGTAATTGTTTATTCAATATTCAGTATTGTTTGATGTTTTAATATGGCTGATTCCCATTCCAGAATAAGTTAAATGGATGTCACTTTTTCCAAAAGTCTTTCCCTTTGTAATAATTATCCCAAACTTGCTTTGTATATCAATTTATATGTGAGTATTCTTTGCCGTAAGATCCTGTACTATTCGTCAACAGGAATTGCTGTTGCTTCCCGTGGCTTGCTACCAATATAAACATGCTTAAAGGTATATTCCTGAAAGGTATATAGTATTTCTTCTCAGTGACATCTTCCAGTTGGTGATCAAGGGATTTGTGGTTAAAGTGATAATCTTAATGCAATTTTCCACAATTTGACCCAGGGTGTGAACTTTTTCTCCTCCCAATTAGCTTCATGCTTTTCTGAGCAATATCCATTTCAATAATAGTGCTGGGGAAGAAATCTTTTTTGATGAGGAAGGGAGCCTGCCAACTGGATACGATATCATCAACTTGGTCACATTCCCCAATGACACCTTCCAGAAAGTCCAAACTGGAAGGATGGATCCCCTGGCTCGTGAAGGAAAAAGGTTCACCATGAATGCAAGTGCTACTGTATGGAACCACAAGTTTAAAGAGGTATGGAGACCTGTCCCGCCTCACCTTGCTAGTTTCCCTGACTTTAAGGGGTTTTCTCACAACCCAGCTCCAATATCAGGAGTGAAGAGTGTTGGGAGGGAGAAATGGGCTGAAAGGAATGGAGTGCCCTGATGGGGAATGCTCTGCTTCTCTCCTCTGGGCAATGCTCCAGGAGTCTCAGACTCCAGCAGTAGGGTCTAGGTGACTTCCCCCCCCAGACAGAGGAAATAATCAGCCTAACCCCAGATTTGCCTTGACCATGTTTGATGCCTCTGACCTCTTTTTGTCTGCCTGCAGTCAGACCCACCTTGGCTTTTGCCTGGTTCAGAGAGTAGACCCCTATTCCATACTCTTCATATGTGGATTATTTGGTTTTGAGAATAATAGAAGGGGTGGGGGAAATCGGAACATTCTTCCTTCTTGCTCCTGTTAGATGCAGCCCCGTTCCCGGTGTGTTGAGAGCTGCCATCCTGGATCCAGCAGGATTGCCCAGCAGGGAAGACAAGTTTGTTGCTATGATTGTGCTCAGTGTCCTGCGGGGAGGATTTCAACACAGATCGGTAAAAATATGTATATTGTGTAACCAAATCCAAATGTTTAAAATTCTCCTTTTCTACATCAAATATATGACTGAATTTCTAAATCTGAAATAGAATTATGTGAAAGTGATGTGAAACTAATTACCAAAATGTACAATTTGTTATTATGTGAAGAAATGAGAGATGAAGTGGTAAAATCAACAATGGTAAAATGGGCACAAAATGTAGGTCAGAATATTAACTTAGAGGCCTGGGAGAAGCTATGGAAGAAAGATCTTAAATTTATAGCATGTTATCATTTAAAAGAAAATTTAATAAAAATGATGTACAGATGGTATTTAACACCTAAGAAACTAGCTTTAAAGTATAAAAATGTATCTAATAAGTGCTGGAGATGTAAAGATAGTGAGGTGTCTTTTTATCACATGTGGTGGTCCTGCAGAGAGGTAAAGAGGTTTTGGCATATGATTTATTATGAACTTTAAAATATTTTGAAATGTATATTTCATAAGAGACCTGAATCCTTTCTGTTGGGTATAATCAATGAAGAAATCTTGGGGCGGGGGGGGGGAATAGAAATTTATTCCTATATCTTACGACGACAGCTAGAATGGTTCTTGGCAGAAATGGAGATCTGTGGAAATTCCAGCAAGAGAAGAATGGTTGAGGAAGGCATATGAATATGCAGAAATGGCAAAACTTACTGTATTAGTAAGAGATAGTCATATAGAAAACTTTGTAGAAGATTGGAAACCCTTTTTGCGGTATATAAAAAACAATGTGAATTTGGATTTATTAAGGGGAGTTGAAATGTAAAGATAACAGTTGGGGGATTTGTTATAGTAATGAAACTATTAGATTACTATGGTGATGAAAGCAAGGATTAGGACGTAATAACTAGATATATAAATATGTAGAAAATATTCACATGAGAGCAAACATGGATGTTATAGTATAACTGTGTTGAAAGATGAACCGGAAGTCACACTGATATGTAGAAAACTAATAAACATAAAATGCAAATATATATATATGACAGAATTCCTCAACATACGTCTGTTGAACTCAAGTACTAGTGCCAAGATCTGAGGGTTTTATTTTGTCTGGCAAATCTTTTCACTTGGAAAACTTTCCCTACTCCTTCTCCAGGAGCAGCAATCTGCCTTCTGCAGCATCATCTAGGACTTAATCTTCAGGTATTAGCACCCTTGCATGGAAAAGAAGCATTTTGTTTTCTTACAACTAAATTCTCAGCATATGTAGGCTTTTTATGTGAAGCCAGAATCTGTAACCATTCCAAAATCTAGAAAAAGTCTGTGCAGGATAGAAACTATGGCATTTATGATGAGCAATCCTTTAGTTTAACTTTTCAGGTGCTGGCCTTTGCAGAAGAACATCCTGGATTCTTTGAAAGTTAAAACAATAAGCTGCAATGGCCGATGTTCCCATTAGAAAAAGCTGGTGCTAGGTGAGATGCACTGATGCTGCTGAAGGGGTCAATGAAGGGAACACTGCTACTAACTTGGGGACAGTGAATTTGGATGATTGCTACTTCCCCCCAGAAGCATTATTTGCCAGTTGAAAATATGTCCCTGAGGGTTATGTAGCTATCAGGGACATTGTTTAGACTGGCGCAGAACACTTCAGAGGGAAGGAGAGATCATCAAAAATTGATCTCCCTCTCATGGGTGCTGGTGCTGTATTACCCTTCATAGGTAGTACTGGCTTTTAGCAACTCAACATTTCAGCCAATATAAACAAAATAAAACAAGCAGAAAAGATGCCTACAAATGGCACAGTTCCTGCAAATGAGGAACAGCAAGTGTTTGGCTCCTAAAAATGGTCAAAGAGATTATATTTATTGCTTGTTTGTTTTTAATTTTCATATTGCCTCCTGTTAAACACTTCAAGGCAGTGTAGAATAGGGATGTGCGAAACTTTTTGGGTGTTTCGGCACCAAAATGAAACACCCAATCACCATCCCAAAATGTTTTAGAGCCGAAACAAATCGCCCCTGGGTCGGCTCCAAAATTTTTGTAAGTTTTGGTCCTCCATTTTGTGACCGAGATAGTGCTTCTCCTTCCTCCTCCATTTTGAGTTCTGAAATGTGCTTGAATTTCCCACCTTTCAGCCTTCCATTGACTTCAATGCAAAGTTCCGATCTGCAACGGAATGCCCATATTTGGCTCTGCAGGATCCAAACTAATCTCCCATTGGCCAAGGGGAGATGAAGGAGGGGGCAAGTGTGGGGGTGGATTTTTGGAGGTGTTTTCAGGGGGGTATTAAAGGGCCAGCAGCCATTTCTTCCTTTCTGCTGCCTCATGTGGGGAGAGAGTTCTTTTGCCTGATTGCTCAGCCTTGCCATCACACATCCACCATGGCCTCCAACCATTCTTCAGCATTGCTGCCATTGCTGCCTTTTTTTCTCCAGCAATTTTTTAATTGAGAAAAAGAAGATGATTCCATCTTTTATTCCTTCTGCCTTGCTGACACAAACAGCCTGCTACCTGAGCCATCCTGGGACCTTGGCTGGATTCTCTCCTGCTTTTTTCCCTTTTGTATCTGTGAAAAAGAGAATTTGATAATTCAACCTTTTTTGGCCATCACATAGTTGTTTTGACCTGTACTGAGAGAAGAATGCTCTCTGCCTGCACAAGCAGCCACCACCACCAGCCCCAGATCTTCCAGATTTTTGAGCCTTTTGTGGATGCCCCATCTAAAGACTTAAGAAGGAGCAGGAGAGAGAGAGACCAGCAGACCAACAGAAGTAGCAGCCCAACATTTTGGAGAAGAGAAGACTTAGTGGTGAGTTTATTTTAACACACACATACTGTACACACACGCACCACTCTGGGCCTAGGCGCTGCCTATGAGTCTCTCTGTGTGTGTGTGTTTTAAATAAACCAATCCATCCCCCCATTTTATAGAGCAGTAGCAGTATATTAAACCGATTCTCTCAGCCATTATTTTGTATCTTCTTGTCCGGCTGGCTATACCACATTGTGTCTCTGCTGTTGGGACATTGTATCTCTGCTCTTTTTATCCATCCATCTCCTCCTACTAGCAACTATTATTATTGACAATGTTGCCTCCTCTTTTCTTTCGTTGAATATTTTGAGTTGATGCTGAAATGAAAATGATGAATGTTAATGTGATAATATTAATATGATATATATAATGCTGATGCCCTGATGTGATGTGATGATGATTATGAGTTGCTGTTGTTCATGCATTTCTGTTTTGTGATATGCTTTGCTTTCCAAACCACTTGCCTCTTTAATGTTTATTATCTGATACTTTGCTTTATGGCAGAAGGTTCTGTCTCTCTGTGTGGACTTCTTGTTTGCAATGAAAAAGTGGATTGGGTCATATTGTGAGTTGTAGCATCATCAGAGTTTTTATTCAAAGATTGCTTGCATCATGATGTGCTGGTGCCACAGGCTCTGATCCAGTGCAGAAATTTATTTATTTATTTATTTATTTATTTATTTATTTAAACTTTTACACTACCTCTAACTGTCATCTCTGTGCAGTTCACAATAATATAAAACAAGTTAAAAACATATACAAAAAACTTAAAACAATTTAACAATTGAAAAATAAACCAGAGATTAAAACCTAAAAAAATTTAAAAGCTGAGAAAGCTTGGTGAAAACATGGGTTTTGAGGTGCTTTTTAAAAATATTACCAGAGATGGGGAGAATCGTATCTCAGCAGGGAGCACATACCACACTCTTGGGGCAGCAGTCGAGAAGGCCCGCCTCTGTGTAGCCACCAAATAAGTTGGCGGTAACTGAAGAAGGACCTCCTAGGATGACCTCAATGGGCGGTGAGGCTCGTAGTGAAGAAGACGCTATCTTAGATAAACAGGGCCTAAGCCGTTTAGGGCTTTATAAGTTATAATTAGCACTTTGTATTTTGTCCAGAAACCTATTGGCAGCCAGTGTACCTCCATCACTGTTTTGAGGTCATTGATCTCGAGAAACAGGAGCAGCTGGCGTATCGGCCGGAGCTGATAGAAAGCACCCCTGGCCACCCTTATTGTTCTGACCCCGCACAATAAGTACCTCTGCCTTATTTGGATTCAGCTGCAGTTTATTCTCCCTCATCCAGCCCATTACTGCTTCCAGGCAGGCATTTAGGGAGGATATGCCAGCTCCTGAAGAAGTTGACATGGAGAACTAGATCTGCGTGTCAAAAGTATACTGGTAACACCGAACTCCAAATCCCCTGATGATCTCTCCCAGCGTTTTCATGTAGATGTTAAAAAACATTAAGTATGGAGCCTTGAGGGGAACCATACTTATGCTCAGAGTTTGAAGAGCAACAGTCTCCAATTGACACCATCTGGAATCTGTCCGAGAGGTAGGAGCAGAACCTCTGTAAAAGAGTGCCTCCCACCCCCAACCCCCTCAGACATTCCAGAAGAATACTACGGTTGATAGTATTGAAAGCCTCCGAGAGATCCAAAAGGACCAAAAGGTCACACTTCCTCTGTCAATTCCCAATTGGACATCATCCATCAGGCTGACCAAGGCAGTCTCCACCACATAGCCAACCCTTGAGTCTATATAATCAGTTTCCTCCAAGACCGACTAGAGTTGAGGCCACCACCTTCTCAATTACCTTTCACGGCAATGGGAGGCTGGAAACAGGCCTATAATTGCTCAACTCTGAGGGATCTAATGCAGGTTTCTTTAGAAGAAGTGTAAGTGTAAGAAGTGTTCTTAAGACAAGGAGGCATCCTGCCCTCCCTCAGAGAAGCATTTATGATTTACACCAGGCTGTCTACAACAGCCCCCTTGCTAGATAGAACAAGCCATGTTGGACAAGGGTCAAGAGAACAAGTGGTAGGCCTCAATGCTCCAAGCAGCTTGTCCACCTCCTCAGGAGTTACAAACTGAAACCGATCCAGTCAAATCACATAAGGAGTTGTTGGGCACCTCCAGTGCAGGCATCAAATTAATTGTGGAGTCTCCATCTATGTCGGCCTGAATCTGAGAGATTTTATGTGGGGAAAACTATTTAAACACATTGCAGGGGTAATTGATGATTCCAAATTCTGGTTCAAGGGAGGGGAATACTAGTCCCCTCACAACCCTGAACAACTCCACTGGACGTGAACTCGCAGGGCAATATGGGCAGAAAAGAATCGCTTCTTTGCCGGACGTATTGCCGGAGCATAAATCTTTAGATGTGCTCTATATCTCAATCTGTATATCTCAATCTTCGAGCCGAGTCTTTCTCCACTTGCACTCCAGTTGCCAGCCTTGCCACTTCAGCCCCCATAGATCTTCCATATACCAAGGGGCCAATTTTGAAGCGGATCAGAGAGGACGCTTGGGAGCAATCGTGTCTACTGCCCTGGTGAGCAAGTTGTTCCAATTCTCAACCAGGGTGTCAACAGGAGCACCAGCAAAGCAACATTGAATTCAGCCAAGGCTTCTTGGAATCCTACTGTATCCAATAACCTCTTCAGGTGGACCATTCTAATAGGCCCCTTGCCCCTGCAGAGGTGGGAACTGCTTGTAAGTCCAACCTTAACCAGATGGTGGTCTGTCTATGACAATGGGGAAATCACATGTGTCCACATCCATGGAATACCCCCATGATCAGAGTAAAAGACCAAATCAAGCATGTGACCTGCAATATGCGTCGGTCCAGAGACCACTTGGGACAGGCCCATAGTTGTCATGGCCGCTATGAATTCCTGAGCTGCCCTGGACAGATTGGTCCCGAAATGAACATTGCAGTCCCCCAGCACCAAGAGTCTGGGAGACTCCAACGCGGTTTCCACGACCAAGTCCGTGAGCTCAGTAAGAGATTCCGCTGGGCAGCAGGGTGATCGGTACAACAAAAAAAGTCCCAATCTATCCCTGGTCCCCAAACTTAAGTACACACATTCCATATGGTCTGATACCCTAACAGGGACCCTGGTAAGGGAGATGCTATCCTTATAGAACACAGCCACGCTACCTCCCCACCCACGTCCCCTCACCTGCTCCACTACAGAATATCCTGGAGGTTAAGCTGGAACCAGACTGGACCACTAGCCTCCCACAACTAAGTCTCAGTAATACATACTAGGTGGGATCCTTTATCCATAATCAAATCTCGTATGAGCTCTGGCTTGTTTTGGACTGACCTGGCAGAGGAACAAGGTAAGGCTATATGGCTTGTTGGCAATGCTCCCTAAGGTCAAAGAGCTGGAGAGACAGCCTGAAGGGGAGACAGGTATTAAATTTCTGACTACCCTTCCTCTGGAACAGCCTGCTGACCTGCCAACATTTCTTCTTCTATTCCCCACCACTACCAGGATAGCTGCCCCATAGTCAACGAAGGCAATGTCAAAGAAATGCACCAAAAAATTGTGTGCCATCATTTTTGTCATTGTCGTCATCACTCTTTCGACTTGCAGAGGTGGAAGGGGGGCAAAACTTTGCTGTTTGAGATTTTTAATGACAAACCATGAATCCACTCACATTTGCTACCAGACAATCTACACTCAGAACATCTCAGAAACAACAAAACCCAGTACCCCATAGGTTAGCAACCCATGGGGGTGGTTGGTACCCTCTGTGCACTACACCGCCACTCGCTCTGGGCCACACCAGTGCCCCCCAAGTGCAGTTATGGGGCTCCTGAAACCTCCATTATTCCCTATGAGAAAAACCTTAAAGATGTGTAAACTTCAAAAATCACTTAAAAATCACCCTTTGCCCAATTCCTTTGAAATACTTCTGGTAGCTTCCTTGCCACCACTAGGCACTACCACCAACCACATTCTTCCCGGAGCCAAACCTTTCCTCCTGACATGAAGAGGAAAACCTTAAAGATGCATGAACTTCAAAAGATCACCAAAAATCAGCCCTTTGCCCAATTCCTTTTTGGGTGGTAGCCTCCAACCATTAGGCGCTACCACACCACCCTGCTCTTTTGGCTCCTGGACCAGTTTTTGGATCCTAAATGATTCAGATTCAGATTTTGAATAATTCAGATTCGAAGCGAATCTGGGGTGATTTGGATGGGTCTGATTTGGATCCCAAATGAAACAGAGATGTTTTGATTTGGGTCCAAATTGAAACACAGAAAATCCGAAATGCACACCCCTAGTGTAGAACACAGATAAAATCTAATAAATCATTAAATTAAAAACTATAAAAACAGCAAAAGTAAGAGCAGCATAAAATCTATCAACATATGACATGAGAGGGAGGAAACGTTAACAACATTAACAAACCAGTCAACAGATTCGTTCCTTGGCAAAACAAAGACTTTGTTGATGTATTTCAGATGCAGACCAGTGTGAGATGTGCCCAGAAGATCAATGTCCAAATGAGAAACAGGATCAATGCATCGCAAAAACGATGACCTATTTATCCTATGGAGAACCATTGGGAGCGGTTTTGATTTCTTTTGCTCTTTTGTTTTCCCTGATCACCTTTGCTGTGATTGGGATCTTTGTTCAGCTCCGCAAAACTCCCATTGTGAAAGCCAATAACTGGAGCATTACCTGTACGCTACTCTTATCTCTGCTGCTTTGCTTTCTCTGCTCCTTCCTATTCATTGGTCAGCCTAGGAAGGTGTTCTGCCTCCTCAGACAAACCGTGTTTGGCATCACCTTTACTGTTGCTCTTTCTTCTGTGTTGGCCAAAACCATCACTGTTGTTCTGGCCTTCCTGGCCACCAAGCCGGGAAACAGGATGAGGAGATGGATAGGGAAGAGGCTGGCAGTATCAGTCATCATTCTCTGTTCACTTATTCAAATTGGCATCTGTGCTGTGTGGCTGGCAAACACTCCCCCTTTCCCAGAGTTTGACATGCACTCTCAGATCAGTGAGATCATTGTGCAATGCAATGAAGGCTCAAACACCATGTTCTACATCATCCTGGGCTACATGGGTTTTCTGGCCATCATCAGCTTCACTGTGGCCTTCCATGCTAGAAAGTTACCAGATAGCTTTAATGAAGCCAAGCTGATCACCTTCAGCATGCTGGTCTTCTGCACTGTTTGGATTACTTTTGTCCCAAGCTACTTGAGCACCAAGGGGAAATACATGGTGGCAGTGGAGGTCTTCTCCATCATGGCCTCTAGTGGTGGACTGTTGAGTTGTATCTTCCTCCCCAAATGCTACATTATTATTCTTAGACCTGATCTGAACACCAGAGAGCAACTAGTAAGGAAACAATATTGAGACACTGGACTCTTTCTGCCTTTTCTTGTTCTTCGGCACCATGTCTCTCATCATTATATTCCCATATTAGTAGTGAAGGAAGGCGTAGATTAGAGAATACAGTCAACATGGGTGGTATCGGTGACTAAGCGTAGGTGATATCGGGACAATGGGGGGAACTGTGGAAGAGCTGCTCGAACAATGAGCCATATTGCACAGCTCTGGCACTGCTTTGAAGGACACAGCAGCCCGGCAGCACCATGTGTCCAGAATGCAGCACTGGATGTCAGCCAGCCTACAGTGTGGGCCACAGACTAATAGTTCTCTCAAAGAAGGGAGATAACTGTAGACAGGCTTATACTTAAGGTTAGGTGAAAAAAGAATGGCTGACAACCAGACTAACGCAGTGTGTGGCCATCAAATGAAGCTCGTGTGTTTGACATGCATTCCACATTCATCCAGATCATGGTGCAGAGCAATGAAGGGTCTGTTACATGGGTTTTCTGGCCATCATCAGCTTCACTGTGGCCTTCCATGCTAGAATGTTACTGATGGATTTAAATTTATTTATTTATTTATTTATCATTTATTTATCATTTATTTATTTATTTTGTATTTAACATATTTTTATACCGCCCAAAACTTACATCTCTGGGTGGTTTACAACAAAAACAAGAAATTTTAAACACAACAATTTAAATTTTTTAAAACAATATTCTAAAAACAACATTAAAACAATTTAATGAAGCCAAGCAGATCACCTTCAGCATGCTGTTCTTCTGCAGTGTTTGGATGCCAGGGCTGCATTGGGGGCACTGAGAGGGCGGTGGAATGTATGTGGGGAGGGAGCCAGGATTTGAGCAGACTGGCTACCTAAGGGTGGGAGTATTCATTGCTGCCAAGTGCAGCAGGGCGCAGTCAACATGGAGACCAGGGGTCCCTAGATGGTTTTTAATGTAACCTGAGTTAATTGTAGCTCCCGCACAGGTTGAATCAGGAAGGCCCCACTCTGAATGCACATGGTGCCCACACACTGCCTTGAAACTGTCACTCAGAACAAAACTCACTCTACACTCAGATGAAAAAAATTAGAGAGAACACTGATGGAGACCAGGCCTCCCAGAAGAGTTGTATATCAATGGCACATATTGTAATACATGCTTGGAGTGCAGAAATGTGAAAAAAATGCTTGAATACAGATCAGCAATCATGTTCACTGGCCACATATTTCACAAGTGTTGAGCACACATGAATGGCTGCTGTTCATTCTCAGCTCTACGACAGCAGTGGGGGAGCAAAGGGGGTTAATCTTTGCAAGGATGAAAGCAGTGCCCTCCACCTTTGACCCAGCTTCTGGAGGGGAATATAGTATTTGTGCATGCATGGAGATGTACACACACACACACACACACACACAATGCCTCTGCATATTCCTCCCATCATAATGATGGGCATTTTACGAGCCAATAAATCATGCAGCAAGGTGTGCATTGAAGAATGGGGTGGGTTGGGGAGGTTGAAGGGAGGGATCACTGTTCTATCAGGCAAAAAGGTTTCCCTTCCTACTTCAGATCTGGAAACATAAACCCACACAGACAGGTCATGCTAAAAAATCTGGTCCTGAAGTCATGAATAAGGAGGAAAAGCAAAAACCATTGATGAAAAGGCAGGCAAGTGGGGCAGGTGGAGCAGGGGAAGAGGACAACCTCCATCTAATCCATCTGATTCACACAATGCATGCCAGAGAGTGAACTGAATGAAATTACTATGGTCCAGGACCAGCAAACAGTACCTGCGAACCAACAAATCACAGATACAGGTCAGAGGCAATTTCCGTTGTTGGAAAAATAATGCGGCCACCTTTGAGACCCAGATCCCTCTTTCCACACCCCACTAGTCATGAGAACAATCCTCAAAGGTCTCTTTCCAGGATCTGCTTCAAAACAACTGTGAGGAGGGAAATCGCTATGCTCCTTTCTTCAGAAGTCAAACAAGAGAACCAACCGGCTTCCTTAAAGATTGGTGGGTTTCACAGTAGAGGCTTCTTGGAATGTCACCTGTGGGTTCAAGCAGTGCTCTAGCTGAGTTCGTGTGAACTGGGGAGCGAAAGAGCCCTTTCTCTCTTCTACATACACACACATACCCCTTGCTGAGTGTGATACTCCAGAAAGAGAAGGCGGCACCAGTAGATTACAATCAGAAAGGCACATGGGAATGCAGGGTGGGATATGTGTCCCTAAATAGCTCCCCCTCTCACACACGGGAAAAAATCTGGGGCCCGTAGCATTTGCTACTTTTGCTACTAGGTTAATCCAGCCGTGGTGAGGTGGCCAAGGAACAGCCTTCCAGGGTTTTTGCGGCCCAAAGGGTTGGGAATGCGGGGGGGGGAGGCTCGACTCACCAACTCAGAGTTCCCCTCCCCCCACCCAGCTGGTTGCTGTGCCCGTTGTCATCAGTTGAGTTTTCTTTACATTTAGGCATAGTCCCATTTTTTCACTGTGCTCCTTGACTTTCATTACTAGAGCTTGCAGATCATCCGCATTCTCCGCTATCGGAATGGTGTCATCTGTATAGTATTGGTTATTGATGTTTCTTCCTCCAGCTTTAAAACTACGCTCATCTTCTTCCAATCCAGCTTCTCTCAGTATATGTTAAGCATACAAGTTGAATTAAAAGGGAGAAAGTATACAGCCTTGTCTTACTCTGAACGTCTGGTTCACCACTATGGAGTAAATCCACCTGTCTCCGTGGAAACACAGCTGCAGCTCATTCAGACATGTCCTTGTGCGTCTATTCCAGGGGGCCAAGGAACAACCTTCCAGGGTTTTTGCGGCCCAAAGGGTTGGGAATGGTGGGGGTGGCAGGCCAGACTGTGGGCATTGAGAGGGCGGGGGAATGTTTGTGGGGAGGGCGCCGGGTTTTGAGCAGAATGGGTAATTAAAGGTGGGAATTGGGGCGCAGGGGCACCCCGCAGGGTGTGGCACACCGGGAATATGCCCTGTTGCCCTGTGGGCCAGTCTGAGCCCGGGTGGCTCAACTCACCAACTCAGAGTTCCCCTCCCCACACGTGCGCTTTAAAGTTTTAACAGGAAAGCCTTTTTAGGCTAGGAGATCCCCTGTATTTGTAAAGGGGAATCCCAGCTGGATTCCCATTTACAAGTATAGCCCCCGCCGAGCCAGGCTGCCAGCCAGTTCCATGAAATGGGGGGGTGGTCCCAATTCTAACTTGGACTGGCACACACACACCCCTTTTGAGGGCCGGTCTGGTTCATCCTCGGGCCACCCAAAGGGGCCTGGCTCAGTCTGAGCTGGTTCGCGTAACCCTCTTTCTCTCCCCTCTCTGTCTACACGAAGCCAGAAGCAAAGCCTCCTTGGAATCTGCCATTCCCCAAATCTCATCCTTCCCTACCTTCTCTGAATATCCGGTGCACCACTATGGGATATTTTATCACACTAATTCTGCCATGTAATGTATTTGTTTCACTAATTTACTTTCATTCTCTTTTAATAAATTTGAATTTGTTCACTGAAACCTTGTTTTGTCCCTTTGTTTTGTTATTAGTTCCATGTATACCGCAGAGGGATAGACATTACAGTAGCAGCCCTAGGCTCCGCATCTTGTAACCGTGGTTTCTGCCATAACACAGGTCCGGATGATCAAAGACAGCAAGGTTACTGAACATGAACAAAGGTTCTGCACTAAGTCTGAATCCTGAAACTATTATTTTATTTTTACAAACTTGGGTAGATTATTTCCTGACCATGAATCCATTTATATACCACATCTTTGCAGTGCAGCCTAGAAACATTTTTTTGTTATTAGAAACATTGTTTTGTTATTAGTTCCATGTCTACCACAGAGGGATAGACATTACAGTAGCAGTCCTAGGCCCCACATCTTGTAACCGTGGTTTGTGCCATAACACAGGTCCGGATGATCAAAGACAGCAAGGTTACTGAACATCAACAAAGGTTCTGCACTAAGTCTGAATCCCGAAATTATTATTTTTTTTTTACAAACTTGGGTAGATTATTTCCTGACCATGAATCCATTTATATACCACATCTTTGCAGTGGAGTTTAGAAACATTTTCATTCAATTGTTTATTTTCTTTCTGGGGGATTGACATCTAATACTTGGTAATCCCTGCTTGGGCCATTTTGAGGGAAGACCTTGCTGATGAATGCTAGGATACCCTATGGAAGTGGAAGAAGGGGAATGTTCTGCCTGACATTTTAGAAGTTAAGTCACATTGGCTATGTAGGACACATTGGTGATCTGTACCCACTTGTTATAAAATCAATGAAATATACATAAATAAAATAAATAAAGCCCCTTACTGCATGTTTAGTTTTCCTGGCACTCAACGCAAGGCCCAATGACCAGCAGGCACTTGGGTCCCCAAAGTGTTAATTGAATCCTGTTATTGCCTGCTGAATAGCAAATATTGGTTAGGAGGGAATAAAAAACGTTTTCTTGGTTTGTATAGGGACCAGAGGACTGTAGGGAAAGTGTCAATCCACCCTGTAATTATCAAAATCACTAGTATTGAGTTCTGCTTCTTGTGGAAGCCCCATGGCTAGCTAGAGGTCATTTAATGATAAGATAGGTTAATTATAGCTCAGTTGCTCATACCAGGCTACACTCCCTCAGTGTGTAAGGATCTAAAAGTGCCAGTGTGTGCCCTAGAACTCAGGAGACGTTAAAATGAATCAAACAAGGCTCTGTCAAATGGAATTTCTGTGTTGGTAAAGTTCTTTGTAGGTAGTCTTCTCTAGCTGACAAAGCAAGTGCACAGCTGGGGTGAGATTCAAAATTTGCAGGAGCTCAGAATGGTTCGGTTACTACCATTCCTCCTATATCTGCCTGCTATTTTCAGCAGGCAGAACAGCAGGCAAAGACATCTGTGCAAAATTCAGCACAATTCCAAGACAGATTCCAGAGAAGGCATTACCATTGGGGAATTTGGATCCTTCTTACAGGGTGATGTGCTTCTATTCAACTTTACTGTACCACCAGACAGATTCATAACAGGATAGTGAGTAGTGCGTCTTTTGATTTAATGGTTGTATTGGGTCTTTTAGGTAGGACTGATCTAATGTATGCCTATCTGGTTTAAATTATTCTAGTGGAGATTCATTATCAATGTCAGCTTCTGATATGCCTAACATTGAGGCTGCAGCATCTAGCCATGGTGTGTGAATGGACCTTAGCAAATCTAATAGCACAGTCTGATCTCTAATCATTTGCATTCCAAATCTCCTGGGTTTGATCTCTGGCATCTCCAGGCACAGCTGGGAAACTGCTCTGTCTGAAAGCAGATTCCCTGCCAGTCTCAATAAAGAATAGTGACCTAGCTAGACCAATGGCCTGATTCAATATAAGGCAACTTGATATCCTTGTATGTCCATATATCATACCAAGCACAATGATTTCCAAGGAGGTAATGTAATGTAATGTAATGTAATGTAATTTTATTTACAGTCATTGACCAAACAGAGAGTAAAAACCAGTAAACATTAAAATATGTATATACATATATACAGTTTAAGATTGGGGTGATATCCCATTATACCTTTTAAAAGCAATATAACTAAACTTAGCTACAGGAATAGAAATTAAAGCACCTTTGTCTGAAAGCCGATGTTTTACAAGGTTAGCATCGGATTGATCTGCCAGTTTACATATTAGAGGAGCAATAAGGCGTTCCCTGGGATACAAATGGAGATTACAGTGGAGAAGGATATGTGTGACAGTTTCTGTATCTCCTGATCCACAACGGCAGTGTCGTTCTTCTAAAGGCACACCTTGAAACCTCCCAGCTAGAAGTGCGGATGGAAAGGAATTAACCCTTACTCTTGTGAATATCCATCAAAACTTAGAGAAAGTAATTGTCGACAGATATTTTGCAGGGAAAAGATCCATATTAGTTCTTATAGTTCTATCAAACTCTGGAAGTGCAGCCCAGTTTTCTTGGATCTCAGTATCAACAAAGCGTTGTTTCACTACTCTTTTGGCGTTCACTAGACCCAATTCCAGCAGTTGGGCTGGGTCTAAGCCTAGAGAGGTGAGCTTCGTACTTACTGTAGTACACCATAATGGCTGGGGACTAACTGAAAGAAACTCAGGAATTAAACCAACTGGTCGCAGATGTATTTTCAACCAGAAATAAATAATCAAAAGCCAGGCCAGAGATTCAATTTTTATGAAGCCAGCCTATGTCCTTAAAGTCACATTTGCTGTACATTTTGGTGTACCAAAAACATTCCTCAAGAACCGTGATTGGGTTCTTTCCAAAGTGTCAAACCTTGAGTATGGACCTTGTTGTATGCCATACAATAATTACGGAATGACCTTTGCAGTATAAAGCTTTAAGGCAGCTGGTATGTAGCCTGCACCCTGAGTTCTGAAAAAATCTTAAGATTGCTGCTGTGCTGCGTTTTGCCGAGTCTGTGACCATACTAAGATGTGCTGATTTCCCAGCATTATGTTGAAAAATTACCCCCAGGTATTTTATTTGATTTACCTGTTCTAGTTGGTGTCCATCTAGCATCCATACAAATTTTTTAACTTTATTGGTGAAACACATGATTTTAGATTTGTCATAATTAATCTGTAGATGCTCATCTCTGCAGTAAAGTGCTAAGGCATCTAACGCTCTTTTGAGCCCAACCCTGGTTTGAGACAGAATTACTGTGTCGTCGACATACATCAGGATTGGGATTTTCTTGTTGGCTAGTTTTGGTGTGTGTGTGTCAGATGTCTGCAAACACTTTATCAAATCGTTAATGCAAAGATTGAATAGGTAAGGGGCTAGTACACACCTTTGTCGCACCCCTTTCCTAGTGGGTACTAAGTTTGTAAGGTTACCAGCATGGTCTAAACGCACTCTTATAAAGGAATTTTCGTGCATTTTTATGAGCAAGGGTAGAAGCCTTCGGTCCATAGAAGTAGCCGCCAATTTAGACCAAAGACAGCCTCTAGAAACTGCATCAAAAGCCATCTTAAGGTCTATAAAAGCGGCAAACAGGGGTCGCTTATTCCTTTTTACCTGTTTGTCCACAAGATGTTGTAATATTAGACAGTGGTCTAATCCAGATCTGTTAGCTCTAAATCCTGCCTGCTCATCCTCAATAATGCACTCCTGCTCCATCCAAGCACATAGTTTGACACAGAAGTGCTTGGCATAAAGTTTACTTATGATATTTAAAAGGCTTATTGGTCTATAATTAAAGGGATCATCCCTTCTGCCTTTCTTATGGATGGGAACCACAATCGCCGTTCCCCAATCCTGGGGGAATTGTGCTGTTTGATCAATATGTGTGAAGAGAGCAGCCAGCTCAGGAGCCCACCAATCTTTGTAGAGCTTCAGAAGTTCCGGCGGGATACAATCGTTTCCAGGTGCTTTCCTGCATTTCAGTTGCATGATTAATTGCTCTATCTCTTTAGTGGAGACCGGAGAGCAGTGTGGTAATGAACCTATTTGAAGGGGGCCTTGGGGAGAGATATCATTATAAAGTGCCCGAAAATGAGTTTCCCATCATTCTTGGGTTATTGAGCAGGCCTGAGTGGAGTGTATCTTATTATTTGCTATTGAAATTAGTCTCCAAAAGCTCATTGAGTCGTTCTTCTTCACTGCACTTATTAAAAGTGACCACTTCTTTTGTGTATCAGCCCTTTTTTTTAATCTAAGAAGGGCTTTATATTCCTTTTTCTTTTTCGGTATTTCTATAACGAGGTCGGCAGAGGGATTAGAGCTAGCATATTTTGAAAGAGTAACAAGATGTTTTTTAGCCCTAATAAACTCATAATCGAACCATTTTTTAGGGCGGTAAGATTTTAGTTCTGATCTGGCGTGGTCCGGTATGGTTATCAAAGCTTTAATTGAGCAAATAAGGATCTCATAGTTCTAAGTGACACAATGGATGCCACCTTTTCTTTATGGAGGGCAGCAGCATCTCTAAGACCTCCTTTGTCATACAGCTGTATGACAAATGGCGATAGTAAAGGATAGATCAGTGGTAGAGCATCTTTTTTTCATGCAGTAGGTCCAAGGTTCAATCCATGACACCTCCAGGTTGGGCTGGGAAAGACTCCAGCCTGGAACTTTGGATAGCCATCACCAGTCAATGTAGACACCAGTGAGCAATAGTCTGACTCGGATTAGAGCAGATTCCTATGTCCCTAGAAATTCATGCAGGGGAGCTTTCTCCCAATGGCTGCATATCAACAATGGGGAAAGATGTACTGGCTGCATATCTGTATTTCAGAAAAAATATACAGCTAGTCTTAAAGTCATTCAACTATGTTTGTTTGCTTAACACATTTATATTCTGCCCAAAATGCAAGTCTCTGGGCGGTTTACAACAAAACAAGAAAAACAACCAATAAAAAGATTAAAACATTTCAACCATTAAAATTTAAAATGTTAAAACTATCAAAAACACAATCAAACTATTATATGTTGTCTTCAATACTTGCAAGCAGAATATATATAAATGCAATAGACTTGTTTTGCTGATCTATGCATGTAAAAGTACATTAAAATCTCATTGCAGTTTAATGCCTAAAAATTACCAGCATGTTCTTGCCTTCATCTTTGCAATTCAAGAGATCAACAGGAATGACCATCTCTTACCCAATATCACACTGGGATTCGAAATCTATGACAATGTTTTCAATCCGCTGATAGCCGTTGAGAACACTCTGCAGTTCCTCTTCACAGGGCAGGGGAATCCCTTGAATTACAACTGTGACGGGAAGCAGCAGCTAGTCCTTGCCATTGGTGGGCTCACCTCCCCAAATTCCATGCAGATGGCCAGTGTCTTCAATACCTACAAGATCCCACAGGTATGTCTGTTCCTACAGAGGAGTAGCTGTAGTCATTCAGAAATGGCTACGTTCCTGAGGTAGCTCAGTTTGGAAGCAGCTTTTAAGAAGACAAGGCTTCTCAAGTGGAAGACAAGTGGAAAACAAGTGGAAGACAAGTGGAGAACATTTGTTTTTGTTCCTAAAGGAGAAAGCAAGAGGGCAAGCAAACAAACCAACAAGGGGGAAACGACAAAGTAAGTTTGTTAGGGCTAGTCTTTTATAGGGTTTAATTTCTGGCTGTACCCCTACTAATTGTGCGAAGAGGCACCTTTTTGATGTGGTGATGATTCTCTTTATTTAGCAGGGGGAGAGTAACTGGCACAATCCAACCGCAGCACAGTACCTTCAATGACTGTTGCTGGTGTCTATATTTCTTTTTAGATTGTGAGCCAGTCAGGGACAGGGATCCATCTTATTTATTTATTATTTCTCTAAATAAAGCATTCTGGAAAATTTTGCTGAGAAGTGGTATATAATTATTTGTTGTTGTTGGCTGGCTAGGGGTTCATTTTTGACAGGGCAGTTTCAATTTCAGTTTCAGTTGTGCCTAGAGAGAAAATGGGTGGGGATTAGCTACAGCTGTGCTCTGAAGGTGGCTCAGTTTGGAAGCCACCCTTGAGAAGACAATGCTGAGACAAGGGCAGTTTTTCTTTTTGGATATCTATGAGCAGGAGTTTGGTAACAGACATCAAATGAGTTTTGTGAGGGGTTTAGTAGGGAAGTTGCATGTGGGCCCAGAAGTGGTCTCCCTTTATCAGAAACAAGACACCAAGCATGAGAAGGTGAGTACTGCCCCACTTTTGTAACTTTCCTGGAGGAAGAGCTTGATACCTTTAATTAGATGATGATTGCAGCTTAGACCAATCTGTGAAGGAAACCATCTCTATGTCTGCATTCACACAGAACATGAAACCGGAGGTGAAGTGACCTCCAGTTTCAAAAACTGTATGTCTGTTTGTGGACAACCACAGTTTCAACAGAAAATGAAGTTGCGGTTTTCCTCCCCTGAGAGTGATTTGCACTTTTGGTTTCTAATGAAGACTACCACTTGGACATTTCCACCAGAGGACTTGGAACCACAGTTCCAAACCACAGTTTGGTCTATGCAAATGCAGCCACTATATTCTAAATTCTAAATAACCAATAAAACCAGTTATGAAGCAAGAATGCCTGCAGAAGAGGGGCTGCCTCCCAGAGTGTGACTATCTGCCTGAGGTGCAGAAGTTGTGGGTGTGCGTTCGGTGAAAACAGCTCCTGGTTCTCAGGTAACAAGTGCATTCTCTTGATGCCAAGATGGCGGACCTGGAGAAGCTCAGGGAAGCAGAGAGGTCTGTGGATGAGACCCTCAGGAATATGATAGAGGCATCCAATTCCCATGCTGACATCTCCTCTACTCTCATAATGATGATGATGATGATGATGATGATGAATTCGATTTCTATACCGCCCTTCCAAAAATGGCTCAAGGCAGTTTACACAGAGAAATAATAAATAAATAAGATGGCTCCCTGTCCCCAAAGGGCTCACATTCTAAAAAAAAAAAATACTGGAGGTACTATGCTGGGGGTGGATAGGGCCAGTTACTCTCCCCCTGCTAAATAAAGAGAATCACCACAGTAAAAGGTGCCTCTTTGCCCAGTTAGCAGGGGATGAAAATCTTAGGGATGCAGGGCATCAGTCTGAAGAAGTGAGGACTGCTCTCTTAGAAGGAACACCTTCCTTGGGTAATGCTCCCAAATCCTCTCACACATAGGATACTCCTCCAGGGATTGGGGGCCTCCTAGTAGTGGGCAATTTGATAATTAGGAACTGGGGAAGGGGAAGAAGAGTGCAACAAAGATGATCAGGGGCATAGTGCACCTTTCATATAAGGTAAGTCTACAGTGTCTGGGGCTTTTTAGTTTGGAAAAGGGGTGGCTATGGGGAGACATGATGGACGTTTATAAAATTATGCATGGAGAAGAGAGAGTGGACAGAGAGAAATCTTTCTCCCTCTCTAACAAATCTCATGGGTCTGAAGGCCAGGTAAAATAGGACCAACTAAAGGAAGTCATTTTTCACAGAGCAGAAAATTAATCTATGGAATTCTCTGCTATGGGATGTGGCAAATATAGAAAGAAAGAAAAAAGGCATACCCTTACCTCTTGCCAGTTGGCTTCTCAGAGGCATCTGGTAGGCCACTGTGTGAAACAGCAAGGCTGTTCTTATGTTCTTGAATGGAAAGGTTTTCATCCCCTTCCAAGTTCTTAGAGTGTTTTCTCAAAAAATTAAGGAATAATTACTCAGTCCACTGTGCAATGTCTTGTTTTCAATACATTATTATTGTCATTTTCTTTCAATATTAGGGCCACAACTCCCCTGAACACATTTTCTTTCAAACTGTGTTTCAACCTTGCCCCAGCTTTCACTTTCACGTAGGAATAGTCTTTAATTTTTCTTCATCCTGTTTAGAATCCTATCCCAGTATAAGACTCAATGGTATCAGTCGTTCCTACTCAAAATAGAAATATTGTCTTATCTGAAATATTTGATGGAAGCTGAAATTTAGTGAATTGAAGAAGTAATAATTTGATCAAGAACAAAGGGATGTCCTTGTAATACTGTTTTTAAAAAACAATTTTCCCCCATATAGCTGAGTTATGGATCTTTTGACCCTGTGCTAAGTGATCAAACCCAGTTCCCTTTTTTCTTCCGGATGGTTCCAAGTGAAGACCTTCAATATATTGGGATTATTTTGCTGCTGAAGCATTTCAAGTGGAATTGGATCGGTCTGCTCACATCAGATGATGACAGTGGAGAAACATTTCTTCAAAATATGAGACCAAGACTTCTCCAGAGCAATATTTGTATTGCTTTGGCACAATCCATTCCAAAAGTAACAAGTCGCACATTAAATACACACACTAAAAAAATGCTGTTGGAAATAACTAATGCTGTCTGGAAGGAAGCAAAGATGAATGTGGTTCTTGTCCATGGGAATAGTCATTCTATGGAGGGTTTACGAATAATCTTACAATCCTACGAATTTCATCTTAAGCTTCCATTGGAGAGAGTGTGGCTCATAACTGCTCAGTGGGATTGCACAACTCTTTTTTCATGGGATAAATTCACAGGGAAATCCTTCAATGGTTCTTTGTCATTCACACTTCACACAAAAGTGGTTCCAGGATTTCAGGACTTTCTTGAGAACATAACTCCATACCAGTCTATGATATATTTCATCCATCAGTTCTGGATGTTTGCATTTTTCTGTTCACTCCCAAAGCATGGCTTATATGTTCCAAATCAAGACAACTGTACTGGGGAGGAGAAACTGGGGAGCCTCCCTGAATCTGTCCTTGAAATGGGCATGTCTGGGCAGAGCTATAACATCCACAATGCTGTTTATGCTGTAGCACATGCTCTCCATTCTATGTATTCATCGAAAGCTAAACAGAAAGAAATGGAGAAACACGGGGGAAAGAGTCTTTTGTTGTGGCCTGTATGTTTCCTCCGCTTTGTTTCCATGTCACTTCTCATTGTATTAGTTCATAACTCATATTAGCAGTTGTGATATAATGTCTGATTGTGGCATGCAGTTCCTGACATCCTGATTAGCAAAGCACTGGTGAAGCAGTGTGAGTTGGTTTAGGCTGAGAGAGAAGAAACTCACTCAGAATCATACAGAATCACCCATGATCTTCATGGCTAAATGGAGATTTGAATTTGAAAAATTCAATTGGAAATCAAATCAAATTGCCCTTTTCAGGGAAGAGACAATTATTATGTTTTCAACAAAAATAAATTTCAGGAAGCAAACCTTATATCAAACATCTTGTAAATGTTTATACAATATTAAGTATTGTTTGATGTTTTAATATGGCTGATACCCATTCCACAATAAGGTAAATGGATATCAGTTTTTCCAAAAGTCTTTCCCTTTGTTATAATTATCCCCAAATTGCTTTGTATATCAATTTATATGTGAATATTCACTGCTGTAAGATCCTGTACTATTCTTCAACAGAAATTGCTATTGCTTCCAGTGGCTTCCTACCAATATAAACATGCTTAAAGGTATATTCCTGATAGGTATATAGTATTTCTTCTCAGTGACATCTTCCAGTTGGTGATCAAGGGATTTGTTGTTAAAGTGATAATGTTAATGCAATTTTCCACAATTTGACCCAGGGTGTGAACTTTTTCTCCTCCCAATTAGCTTCATGCTTTTCTGAGCAATATCCATTTCAACAATAGTGCTGGGGAAGAAATCTTTTTTGATGAGGAAGGGAGCCTGCCATCAGGATACGATATCATCAACTTGGTCACATTCCCCAATGACACCTTCCAGAAAGTCCAAACTGGAAGGATGGATCCCCTGGCTCGTGAAGGAAAAAGGTTCACCATGAATGGAAGTGCTACTGTATGGAACCACAAGTTTAAAGAGGTATGGAGACCTGTCCCGCCTCACCTTGCTGGGTTCCCTGACTTTAAGGGGTTTTCTCACAACCCAGCTCCAATATCAGGAGTGAAGAGTGTTGGGAGGGAGAAATGGGCTGAAAGGAATGGAGTGCCTTGATGGGGGATGCTCTGTTTCTCTCCTCTGGGCAAAGCTCCAGAGGTCTCAGATTGAGGACTCCAGCAGTAGGGTCCAGGTGACCTCCCCCACTCCCTGACAGAGGAATTTATCAGCCTGACCCCAGATTTGCCTTGACCATGTTTGATGCCTCTGACCTCTTTTTGTCTGCCTGCACTCAGACCCACCTTGGCTTTTGCCTGGTTCAGGGAGTAGACCCCTATTCCATACTCTTCATATGTGGATATTTGGTTTTGAGAATAATAGAAGGGGTGGGGGGAATCGGAACATTCTTCCTTCTTGCTCCTGTTAGATGCAGCCCCGTTCCCGATGTGTTGAGAGCTGCCATCTTGGATCCAGCAGGATTGCCCAGCAGGGAAGACAAGTTTGTTGTTATGATTGTGCTCACTGTCCTGCGGGGAGGATTTCAACACAGACCGGTAAAAACATGTATATTGGGAAACCAAATCCAAATGTTTAAAATTCTCTATCTTCTTTTCTACATCAAATAGATGACTGAATTTCTCAACATACTTCTGTTGAACTCAAGTACTAGTGCCAAGATCTGAGGGTTTTATTTCGTCTGGCAAATCTTTTCACTTGAAAAACTTTCCCTACTCCTTCTCCAGGAGCAGCAATCTGCCCTCTGCAGCATCATCTAGGATAATCTTCCGGTATTAGCACCCTTGCAGGGAAAGGAAACATTTTGTTTTCTTACAACTAAATTCTCAGAATATCTAGGCTTTTCATGTGAAGCCAGAATCTGTAACCATTCCAAAATTAGAAAGAGTTTATGCAGGATAGAGACTATGGCATTTATGATGAGCATTCCTTTAGTTTAAGTTTTCAGGTGCTGGCCTTTGCAGAAGAATATCCTGGATTCTTTGAAAGTTAAAACAATAAGCTTCAGTGGCCAATGTTCCCATTAGAAAAAGTTGATGCTAGGTGATATGCATTGATGCTGCTGAAGGGGTCAATGAATGGAACACTGCTACTAACTTGGGGACAGTGAATTTGGATGATTGCCCCTTCCCCCCAGAAGCATTCTTCACCAGTTGGAAATATGTCCCTGAGGGTCATGTAGCTCTCAGGGACATAGTTTTGACTGGTGCAGAGCGCTTCTGGGGGAAGGAGAGATCGTCAAAAATTATTCTCTCTTTCATAGGTGCTGGTGCTGTATTACCCTTCATAGGTAGTACCAGCATTTTGCAACTCAACATTTCTGCCAATATAGACAAAATAAAACAATGCCAAAAAAATGCCTAAAATGGCACAGTGCCTACTAATGAGAAACATCAACTGTTCTGCTCCTGAATATGGACAAAGAGATTTTATCTTATTTATTGGTTTTGTGTTTTTAATTTTCATATTGCCTCCTGTTAAAATTCTATGTATAATAGGGAAGTGCAAAACATTTTGAGTGTTCCGGCACTGAAACGAAAAACCCAATCACCATCCTGAAATATTTTGGAGCAGAAACAAATCGCCCTTGTTTCGGTTCCGAACATGTTGTCGTTTCGGCCCTCCATTTTGTGACCGAGAACGTGCTTCTCCTTTCTCCTCCAATTTGAGTTCTGATGTGTGCTTGAATTTCCTGCCTTTCAGCCTCCCATTGACTTCTGCAAAGTTCCAAAATGTGCGTCTTCTTCCTCCTCCATTGAGTTCGGTGACATGTGCTTGAATTTCCTGCCTTTCAGTCTCCCATTGACTTAAATGCAAGTTCTGATGTGCAAAATAATGCCCATATTTGGCTCTACAGGAGCCAAAAAAATCTCCCATTAGCTAAGGGGAGATGGAGGAGGGGGCAAGTGGGGGGGGGATTTTGTGAGATGTTTTCAGGAGGGTATTAAAGGACCAGCAGCCATTTCTTCCTTGCTGCTGCCTTGTGTGGGGAGAGAGCTCTTTTGCATGATTGCTCAGCCTTGCCATCCCACATCCACCATTGCCTCCAACCATTGTTCAGCATTGCCACCATTGCCACCTTTTTTTCAACAGCAATTTTTTTAATTGAGAAAAAGAAGAGGAGTCCATCTTTTATTCCTTCTTCTTGCTAACACGGAAAGCCTGCTACCTGAGCCATCCTTGGACCTTGGCTGAGCATCCTTGAACCTGGGGGATCTAACACAGGCTTCTTTGGAAGAGGTCTAATGATTGCCTCCTTAAGACAAGGAGGCATCCTGCCCCCCTCAGAGGACCATTTATGATTACCAACAGGCTTTCTACAACAGCCCACCTGCTAGATCGAACAAGCCATGTTGGAGAAGGATCAAGTGAACAGGTGGTAGGCCTCACTGCTCCAAGCAGCTTGTCAACCTCCTCAGGAGTTACAAACTGAAATTGATCCAGTCAAATCACATAAGAGGAGTTTTTGGGCACCTCCAGTTCAGACACCAAATTAACTGTGGTTTCTCCATTAAGGTCTGCCCGAATCCAAGAGATTTTATCTGCGAAAAACTCAAAAAACACATCACAGTGGGAAACTGATGACTCCAAATTCTGGTTCAAGGTGGAGGGGCGGATACTAGTCCCTTCATAACCCTGAACAACTCCACTGGACGTGAACTCGCAGAGGCAATGTGGGCAGAAAAGAACCACCTGTTTGCCGCGCGTGTTACCTGACCATAGATCTTTAGATGTGCTTTATGTCGCTATCTGTCGGATACGGGTCTTTCTCCACTTGTGCTCCAATCGCCTGCCTTGCCACTTCAGCCCCTGTAGATCTTCCGTATACCAAAAGGGGCCAATTTTGAAGCGGGTCAAAGGGGACGCTTGGGAGCAATCATGTCTACTGCCCTGGTGAGCAAGTTGTTCCAATTCTCAACCAGGGTGTCAACAAGATCACCGGCAAAGCCAACACTGAATCCTTTCAAGGCTTCTTGGAATCCTACTGGATCCAATAACCTCTTTGGGCGAAGAATTCTAATAGGCCCCTTGCCCCGGTGGACGTGGGAAGTGCTTGTAAGTCCAATCTTAACCATCCATGACAATGGGGAAATCACAGGCATCCCCACCCACAGAACACCACCCTGATCAGTCAAAGACCAAATCAAGCATGTGACCTGCAATATGCATCGGTCCAGAGACCACTTGGGATAGGCCCATAGTTGTCATGGCCGCTATGAACTCCTGAGCTGCCCTGGACAGATTGGTCCCAAAATGAACATTGAAGTCCCCCAGCACCAAGAGTCTGGGAGATTCCAATGCGAGTTCTGCAACCAAGTCCATGAGCTCAGTAAAGGAATCTGTTGGGCAACGGGGCAATCGGTACACCAACAGAAGTCCCAATCTATCCCTGGTCCACAAACTTAAATACACACATTCAATATGATCTGATACCCTAACAGGGACCCTGGTAAGGGAGATGTTAGCCTCCACCTCCCCACCCACGTCCCCTGACCCGCTCCTCTACAGAATATCCTGGAGGGACAAGCTGGGACCAGACTGGACCACTAGCCTCCCCCAACCAAGTTTCACTAATACATACCAGGTCGGCTCCTTCATCCATGATCAAATCAGGGATGAGTTTAGATTTATTTTGGACCATCCTGGCATTACAGAGGAGCAGGGTAATGCTATGTGGATTGTTGGCAGTGCCCCCCCAAGGTCAAGGAGCTGGCAGGACATCCGGAAGGGGAGACCGCTATTAAATTTCTGACTACCTTCCCCTGGAATAGCCTGCTGACCTGCCAACATTACTTCTTCTATTCCCCACCACTACCAGGATAGCTGTCCCATAGTCAACAAAGGTGATGTCAAAGAGATGTGCCAAAAAAATTTGTGCCACCATTGTTGTTGTTGTCATCATCACTCTTTCAACTTGCGGAGATGAGAAGGGGGCAAAACCTCGCTATTCCACTGGCAGAATGTGTTGTTTAGCAGCATCCTTACTTTACTTGCTTTGGAAACCCAGTTCTCTTCTTTGCAAAGCTCTACTGTTGGTGGTGACGTGTGCTTTTAATGCAGATTTGGGACAGAAAGAGTGGGGGTAGTGGTAGTGCTCCAATGGGTGCCTGCCACCACCCAGATCCCAAAGGGATTGGGCAAAGGACTGGGTTTTGGTGATTTGTTGGAGTGTCTTTGGGGCAGATTCAGGGCAGAAAGGGGACATCTGGGGTGGAAGAGTGGGGTGGGGAGATAGTGCCCCAATGGATGCCTGTCATCACCCAGATCCCAAAGGGATTGGGCAAAGAGATGATTTTTGGTGATTTGTTGAAGTTTGAGTGTCTTTGGGGCAGATTTGAGGCAGAAAGGGGGCATTTGGGGTGGAAGAGCGGGGTGAGGTGGTAGTGCCGTACCCCAGTGGGTGCCTGCCACCACCCAGATCCCAAAGGGATTGGGCAAAGGGCTGATTTTTTGTGATTTGTTGAAGTTTATGCGTCTTTAAGGCTTTTCTCCATAGGAATAATGGAGGTTTCAGCAGCCCCATAACTGCACTTGGGGGGCACTGGGGTGGCCCGGAGCAAGTGACGGTGTAGTGCACAGGGGGTGCCAACCACCCCCATGGGTTGCTAACCCATGGGGTAGAGGGTTTTGTTGTTTCTGAGGTGTTCTGAGTGTCTATTCTCTGGTAGCATATGGGATTTATAATGACAAACCATGAATCCACTCTCATTTGCTACCAGTGAAACGACACTAAGAACCCCTCAGAAACAACAAAACCCTATACCCCATGGGATAGCAACCCATGCGGGTGGTTGGCACCCTCTGTGCACTAAACCTCCACTCACCCTGGGCCACCGCAGCATCCCCCAAGTGCAGTTATGGGGCTGCTGAAACCTCCATTATTCCCTATTGAGAAAAACCTTAAAGACACGTAAACTTCAAAAATCACTTTAAAATGATCCCTTTGCCCAATTCCTTTGAAATAATTCTGGTAGCTTCCTTCAACCCTTTGGACACTACCACCCACCACACCCCACCCTGGGCCATCCGTTTCCCCCCAATGTGAAGAGATGCATTTGCTGAAACCTCCATTATTCCCTATTGAGTAAAACCTTAAAGACACTTAAATTTTAAAAATCACTTTAAAAAAATCAGCGCTTTTCCCAATTCCTTAGAAATAATTCTGGTAGCTTCCTTGCCACCACTAGGCACTACCACCAGCTATAATCCACCCTGGGCCATCCCTTTCCCCCCAACATGAAGGAGAAAATCTTAAAGATGTGTGAACTTCAAAAACATCACCAAAAATCAGCCATTTGCTCAATTCCTCTGAAATTTGAGTGGTAGCCTCCACCCATTAGGCACTTCCATCCCATACCACTCTTTTCGCTCCAGGACCAGTTTTTTGGATGCTAATCAGTTCATATTCAGATTTGGATTAATTCGGAACCGAATCGAATCTGGGGTGATTTGGATGGGTCTGATTTGGATCCCAAATGAAATAGGGGTGTTTTGATTTGGGTCCAATATCAAACATCGAATATCCGATATGCACATCCCTAGTGTAGATCACAGATAAAATGAAATAAATCATTTAATTAAAAACTATAAGAAAAGCAAAAGTAAGAGCAGCTTAAAATCTATCAATGTCACATGAGAGGGGGCAAACGTTAACAACCCGGTCTGTAGTAAAATAAGACAGTCAACAGATTCCAGTTAAAGTTGAACAATGTTTGTGTATCTTGGCAAAACAAAGACTTTGTTGATGTATTTCAGATGCAGACCAGTGTGAGATGTGCCCAGAAGATCAATGTCCAAATGAGAAACAGGATCAATGCATCGCCAAAACAATGACCTATTTATCCTATGGAGAACCATTAGGAGCAATTTTGATTTCTTTTGCTCTTTTGTTTTCCCTGATCACCTTTGCTGTGATTGGGATCTTTGTTCTGCTCTGCAAAACTCCCATTGTGAAAGCCAATAACTGGAGCATTACTTGTACCCTTCTCTCCTCTCTGCTGCTTTGCTTTCTCTGCTCCTTCCTATTCATTGGTCAGCCTAGGAAGGTGACCTGTCTCCTCAGACAAACCGTGTTTGGCATCACCTTTACTGTCGCACTTTCCTCTGTGTTGGCCAAAACCATCACTGTTGTTCTGGCCTTCCTGGCCACCAAGCCGGGAAACAGGATGAGGAGATGGATAGGGAAGAGGCTGGCAGTATCGGTCATCATTCTCTGTTCACTTATTCAAACTGGAATCTGTGCTGTGTGGCTGGCAAACACTCCCCCTTTCCCAGAGTTTGACATGCACTCTCAGATCAGTGAGCTCATCGTGCAATGCAATGAAGGCTCAGACACCATGTTCTACATCGTCCTGGGCTACATGGGTTTTCTGGCCATCATCAGCTTCACTGTGGCCTTCCATGCTAGAAAGTTACCAGATAGCTTTAATGAAGCCAAGCTGATCACCTTCAGCATGCTGGTCTTCTGCACTGTTTGGATTACTTTTGTCCCAAGCTACTTGAGCACCAAGGGGAAATACATGGTGGCTGTGGAGGTCTTCTCCATCATGGCCTCTAGTGGTGGACTGTTGAGTTGTATCTTCCTCCCCAAATGCTACATTATTATTCTTAGACCTGATCTGAACACCAGAGAGCAACTAGTAAGGAAACAATATTGAGACACTGGACTCTTTCTGCCTTTTCTTGTTCTTCGGCACCATGTCTCTCATCATTATATTCCCATATTAGTAGTGAAGGAAGGCGTAGATTAGAGAATACAGTCAACATGGGTGGTATCGGTGACTAAGCGTAGGTGATATTGATGGCGTGGGTGATATTGAAACTACTAGAGGGAATACACAGTAGTAAGCATCCTTCTAGCAGAGCAGATCCTTCAGTTTAGTTAAACATAATGGCGTAGCTTATGTCAAGCTGTGAACTTCTATATCTAATTTATCATACATCAATATCGGGACAATGGGGGGAACTGTGGAAGAGCTGCTTCAACAATCATCCATATTGCACAGCTCTGGCACTGCTTTGAAGGACACAGCACCCCTGCAGCACCATGTGTCCAGAATGCAGCACTGGATGTCCGCCAGCCTACAGTGTGGGCCACAGACTAATAGTTCTCTCAAAGAAGGGAGATAACTGTAGACAGGCTTATACTTAAGGTTAGGTGAAAAAAGAATGGCTGACAACCAGACTAACGCAGTGTGTCGCCATCAAATGAAGCATGTGTGTTTGACATGCATTCCACATTCATCCAGATCATGGTGCAGTGCAATGAAGGGTCTGTTACATGGGTTTTCTGGCCATCATCAGCTTCACTGTGGCCTTCCATGCTAGAATGTTACTGATGGATTTAAATTTATTTATTTATTTATTTATTTAGTATTTAACATATTTTTATACCGCCCAAAACTTACGTCTCTGGGTGGTTTACAACAAGATAAAAACAAAAGTAAAACATTTGTTAAAAACAAAAACAAGATATTTTAAACAAAATTTAAAATTTTTGAAACAATATTCTAAAAACAGCATTAAAACAATTTAATGAGGCCAAGCAGATCACCTTCAGCATGCTGGTCTTCTGCAGTGTTTGCATGTCCTTTGTTCCAAACTACTTGAGCACCAAGGAGAAATACGTGGTTGGCTGTTGAGTTCTTCTCCATCTTGGCCTCTAGTGGCGGACTGTTGAGTTGTATCTTCCTCCCCAAATGCTACATTATTATTCTTAGACCTGATCTGGACACCAGAGAGCAGTTTGTATGGGAAAAGAATTGTGGCATTGAAGTCTTTGGTTGTTTTTGTTGAGTAATTTCCTACTATTCCTCCTATTTATTATTTTATTTATTATTTATTATTAAAACTTTTATACTGCCCTTCCAAAAGGCTCAGAGCAGTTTACATTAAAACACCATTAAAACCAGTTAATAATTAAAACAAAAATTATAAAGCATAAAACAATGATTAACAATTAAAAACATTGTAAAATAGCAACTAAATAATCAGAACCATTTAAAAACAAGTTTTAAAAAGCTGAGAAAGCCTGGTTGAAGAGATGTTTTTTCAGAAGTTGTTTAAAAATTGCCAGAGATGAGGAGGCTCACATTCCAGCAGGGAGCGCATTCCACAATATCGGGGCAGCAGCCGAGAAGACCCATCTCTGTGTAGCCACCAAATGAGTTGGCAGTAACTGGAGACGGACCTCCTCATAGCAAAGAAGATGCTCTCTTAAATACCCAGGGCCTAAGCCGTTTAGGGCTTTATAAGTTATAACCAGCACTTTGTATTTTGTCCGGTAACCTATTGGCAGCCAGTGTAGCTCCATCAGTAAAGGAGTAACGAGGTCTCTCCGAGATGACCCAGAGACCAGCCTGGCTGCCACATTCTGAACCAACTGAAGTCGACCACGTACAAAAGCAGGCCCACGTAGAGCGCATTACAGAAGTCAAGTCTGCAGCTTACCCAGAGGCGTAACTAGGGAAAACGGCACCTGCGGCAAGCGCTGAAATTGTGGCCCCCCCCCCGCCACGCACCCCCCCCCCCGCCACCACCCCCGGAAATATATGGAAATGTGTCAAAGCCATAGTCAAATGTGGGTTGTGGGCTGCATCTGTGCAAGTATACTGGGACAGGAAAAAGGAAACATGAGGCTACAAGGCTCTTTAGAAATATATATTTTAAAGAAATGTCTTGCACACCAACAGCCTAAGTCATCATTGTAATTTGCCCCTTCCTGTCACAAGCAGTGTGCTGTTCTTTTATTATTGACTCTAACTCTCAGATATCCCAGTCATGGATGGAAAATTCAGGGTCAATTTACAAGAGACACATTTTCTACATGGAAGTTTCTTCTGTGCAGGTGCTGTGCAGAAACCCATGTGTAGTGATCAATACATATGTAACTATTCCGCCAGGGGCATAGCAAGGTTGGAATGCGTCCAGAAACAGGATTTCAAAATGGGGCCCCAGACCCTCAAAGTCCAGGGCCGCCACACACCCCAGGCCCCCAAGGATTTAAGTCTGATATTTCAAAATAAGTATGCTACCTGGAAATACATTTCACTGAATACACGCATGCACACTTCACAGTATATAGTGATATACATTGAGTACTATATATTTGTGCTACTTTTAATGCCTAGAACACACTAGCAATGCTAATTATTAAAATGGACTCCTTGCTGCAGATTAGCAAATGATACTTTCAACCATGCAGGGTGAGCCTATGTTTGTTTTCTCAGAATTCTGAACAAATTCAGTCAAGTTTGATTCCAGGAGTCTTTTCACACCAGGCTTTTAAAGCCCTTTAACACACATCTCCTCTGGAATAGAGGTGCTGCATTCACATGTTGGCCAGATTTACCCTGAAGTCCCTGCAAGTTATTGGGGAGCAGTTCACACACAAGAAAAATAAAATAAAAGCACCACACATGCTTCACAGTTCTCACTCAGACCTTCTGGGTTGCAAAACAACTTGAACATAAGTGCATTTATAAATGAATGAATGAATAAATAAAATTAATAAAATACTGTTCTAGAAGTTTTTGCAATTTTCTGCTATGAAACAAGCCACTTATAGGACTTTTTAGATAGTTTTTTTTAAGTCAGCAAATTTTCCAAGCTGTTTCAAAATAAATATTCAGAGACTTCTCGGTCCCTCCCCCCCCCCACATCCAAGCCCTATGGCAAGCAGATCCCTATATATGGGGTGGGGGGGGGCGGGAAAGGTAACCACAAAAAGGAGTTCACACTCTACCTGGCAAATGCTGGTCTGGGTTAAGCAGGGCAGCAAGGGGTCTTCTGCTGCAGAGAACACTCTGGCTGCCTCCTCCTTCCTGGCTTGCTTGGGCCCTACTCGAGTTCAGGCTTCACTGCAGCCTACACGGAGGCCTCCGTGGAAGCCCCGCCCACCCACCGATCAGCTGAGAGGCGGGAGAAAAGGAGCTCTTTGCAGCTTGCCTGCTGCTTCGATTGCGGCCAGCAGAACAAGCAGGAGAGACGGCGAAGAGGGCAAGTGGCTGAGAGGCTATGGGGCTGGGCAGGGGGCAATGGGGAGTCACATGAGGTGCCCCTGGGGTGCCCCTCCAGGCAGTGGGGCCCCCAGACAACTGTCTCCCCTTGCCCTATCATTGTTACGCGCCTGGTCGGAGGGGACGCTTAGGAGCAATCATGTCTCCTGCCCTGATGAGCAAGTTGTTCCAGTTCTCAACCAGGGCATAAACAGGATCACCAGCAGAGCCAACACTGAATCCCTCGAAGGCTTCTTGGAATCCTACCGGATCCAGTAAGCTCTGCGGGCAGACCATGCTAATAGGCCCCTCACCCCTGCGAAGGTGGAAAGCGGTTGTAATTCCAACCTTAACCAGATGGTGGTCCGTCCATGACAAAGGGGAGATCGTGGGAGTCCCCACCCACGGAACACCACCCTGATCAGAGTCAAAGAACAAATCAAGTGTGTGACCTGCAATATGCGCCGATCCAGAGACTGCTTGGGATAGGCCCATCGTTGTCATGGCCACTATGAACTCCTGAGCCGCCCTGGACAAATTGGTCCCGAAATGAACATTGAAGTCCCCTAGCACCAAAAGTCTGTGAGACTCCAACGCAACTTCCGCGGCCAAGTCCGTGAGCTCAGTAAGGGATTCTGTTGGGTAACGGGGCAATCGTTACACCAACAGAAGTCTCAAACTATCCCTCGTCCCCAAACTCAAGTACACACATTCAATATGGTCCGATACCCTAACAGGGAGATATTATCCTTATAGACCACAGCCACTCCACCTCCCCGCCCAAATCCCCTCACCCACTCCTCTACAGAATATCCTGGAGAAAGAAACTGGGACCAGACTGGGCCACTAGCCTCCCCCAGCCAAGTCTCGCTAATACACACCAGGTCGGCCCTTTCATCCATGATCAGATCATGGATGAGTTCTGATTTATTTTGGACCGACCTGGCATTGCAGAGGAGCAAGGTAAGGTTATGTGGGATGTTGGCAGTGCTCCCCGAGGTCAAAGAGCTGGCAGGACAGCTAGAAGGGGAGACAGCTATTAGGTTTCTGACTACCCTTCCCCTGGAACAGCCTTCTGACCTGCCAACGTTATTTCTTCTATTCCCCATCACCACCGGAATAACTGCCCCACATTCAACGAAGGCACTCCCTGCCTCCCCTTCTCCAGACAAACCCACACACATTGCAACTTCAACCCAACTTCAGCACAATTTAAAACTGATTAAACAGAAGCCCCACTATTGAACGCCTCCCTCTATACAAATAGTTGGACAAAGTGTCCAGCCCTCGCCCTCGTTTCTGCCCCAGTGTGGCTCACCCAAAGGGGTGACCCCGCCACTGAAGGGCCTTATATTATTGGTCAAGCAAAATAAAGATACTATTTCAAATAAAGCCATCACCGTGGGTGCTAAAGTGTGGGAGACATCAAGCTCTGGCTACTTGCACATAAAAATGTCACACAGTTCCTGATTATTTCCCCTTCTTTGTTCATCATTTCATTCCATCTTTCTTATCCTTATTAGTGTCCACACAATTATGTCTGCAACTGTCCCCCATTATCAAATTATCTTTACTTTGAAAATGTACAGAAGGAAAAACTGAAAATATGTTTTGGTTTAGTTTCTGGATGATTTCTCTGCTATGGTATTGGTTCTAATTTTGCCAGTCCCCACCACCATGCCAGCGCAATGAGGTGGGGTTCTGGGTTGTGCCCCATCACATGAGGCAGTCACAGGCACAATCTTGCCCCCTGCCTCCACATGGCAGGAATCAGTCACTTAGGGAAGGAGGTGGGCCGATTGGGTCCTGGCTGCCTCCGTTCCATTCAGCTTGGCACCAGTGAGGATCACTGCGGTAGCTCTCTCCATAGTGGCCATGTGGACAGGCTGGGACAGGACTGACGAGAAGGGCCATCGCCAGCAGCATCATGGAGGTGGGGGGCGAGTGCATCAGCGGAGAGTGGCGGAGACTTGGGGCCAGTGCGATGAGGCGGAGTTGTGCCCCTGGCACATGAGGCAAGCACGGGCACCATCTTGCCTCCCCCTCCACATGGCAGGGATCGGCCAATGAGGGAAAGAGGTGGGGCAATTGGGTCCCGCCTGCCTGCATTCCGTTCAATTGCTTCACAGCTTAGCACCCACCCATCACCCTGTACGGGGCCAAGTAGGAAATTTTTGGGTCACCCCAGATTGGCACTAGGCATGGCCTTTTTATGCCTACTTCACACTGAGTCCTTTGGCTTTCAGTCATAGGTTGGCACTGAAGGAACCGATCACTTGGCAGGAGAGTGCTGGTGTTGGGTAGGTAGACTGAATAACGGTTTTCAGCTGGAGGCCAATTTGGGGTGGGAGCAGGGCTGGATTAAGCTAGGGTGGGGCCTGTAACATATGTCATAAAGGGGTCCCAAATTTTTAAAATGCACATAAATTTTAAAACATAAATTATTTACTTGCTCAGTAAAGTCATTCAATTTTTTCATTTGCTATACATATCATAGGATAGCCAATGTAATGTTAAGAATTGCTGCCAGGGCTGGACTGGGCACACTGAGAGGGCAGTGGAATGTATGTGGGGAGTGAGACAGGTTTTGAGCAGAATGGCTACCTAAGGGTGGGAGTATTCATTGCTGCCGAGTGCAGCGGGGCACAGTCAACATGGAGACCAGGGGTCCCTCAATGGTGTGCGCGTGTGCATGTGCTCACACGGTTTTTGATGTAAGCTCAGTTAATTGTAGCTCCCGCACAGGTTGAATCAGGAAGGCCACACTCTAAATGCACATGGTGCCCACACACTGCCTTGATACTGTCACTCAGAACAAAACTCACTCCACATACATGGAAAAAAATTAGAGAGAACACTGATTGAGACCAGGGCTCCCAGAAGCATCGTGTATCAATGGGACATATTGCAATACATGCTTGGAGTGCAGAATGTGAAAAAAAATATGCATGAATACAGATCAGCAATCATGTTCACGGGCCACAGATTTCACAAGTGTTGAGCACAACACATGAATACATGAATTGCTGCTGTTCATTCTCAGCTCTACGACTGCAGTGGGGGAGGAAAGGGGGTTAATCTTTGCAAGGGTGACAGCAGTGCCCTCCACCTTTGACCCAGCTTCTGGAGGGGAATATAGTATTTGTGCATACATAGAGATGTACCCCACCCACAATACCTCTGCATATTCCTCCCATCATAATGATAGGCATTTTGCGAGCCAATAAATCATGCAGTAAGGTGTGCATGGAAGAATGGGGTGGGTTGAGGAGGTTGAAAGGAGGGATCACTGTTGTATCAGGCAAAAAGGTTTCCCTTCCTACTTCAGATCTGGAAACATAAACCCACACAGACAGGTCATGCCAAAAAATCTGGTCCTGAAGTCATGAATAAGGAGGAAAAGCAAAAACCATTGATGGAAACTTGGAGCCAGTTCATAGTTTCAAATCAATATGAGGAGTCTTTATTGGAGAACTCCATTCTAGATAGGAAAGTGGAGAGACACAATCTCTAATCTAGCTAGCTAGCTGGATGCAGAGAGATGCTGTCTGCATCTTTGCACACATGGCGCAGAGAGCGAGGTGAGTGTGTGTGATAGGGAGAAGAAGGGGGGGCAGGCAGGCAGGAAGTCCCTGAGAGTAGCAATCTACATATCAAAGAGATAGTGTCAGAACAGTAGAGAGAAGGAATGACCAATGTCTTGACCCCTCTAGCCCTCTGACTCACTAGTCTGTCCCCCTCTGTCATTGAGGCATGAGGCAGCACAGAGTCCTTCATTTCCAACAATATGTTCACAGCTTACCACCACTATTCAGGAAACTAATCTTGTTGCTCTTTGGAGTCACAGCTAAATTTGAACTAGCAGGTAGCAATGTCTTTTTCAATTAACCCTTGAAAGATATGAGATAAAGGTAAGGATAGCTGTTCCTGAATATTTTCAGAGTGCCTTCCTCCCCTCTGAATATACACAACACACTTCCACATGCTAGGCAGAAAGCCTGGCGTTCAGGCAGAGATTCTCCTGCAGCTTCTCCCCTTGGCAGCTTTTGCCTACATGCATTCCATTTAGAACCGTTATTTAAAGAAGCATAATTACATAACTAACTGTACTGCATTGCTTCTTTCCTCCTAACATTTGTTCTGGATGAACTGAAGATGGGAAGAAGGCAAGGATTAGTTGGCATTGCCCGATATTGCTAATGGGCCTGCCTACTTTGCCGGACCTACTTTTATGCATGGAGGAGAGAGAGTGGACAGAGAGAAATCTTTCTCCCTCTCTAACAAATCTCATGGGTCTGAAGGCCAGGTAAAATAGGACCAACTAAAGGAAGTCATTTTTCACAGAGCAGAAAATTAATCTATGGAATTCTCTGCTATGGGATGTGGCAAATATAGAAAGAAAGAAAAAAGGCATGCCCTTACCTCTTGCCAGTTGGCTTCTCAGAGGCATCTGGTAGGCCACTGTGTGAAACAGCAAAGCTGTTCTTATGTTCTTGAATGGAAAGGTTTTCATCCCCTTCCAAGTCCTTAGAGTGTTTTCAACTTGGTCATCATCAACTTGGTCACATTCCCCAATGACACTATCCAGAAAGTCCATTCTGGAAGGATGGATCCCCTGGCTCGTGAAGGAAAAAGGTTCACCATGAATGGAAGTGCTACTATATGGAACCACAAGTTTAAAGAGGGATGTGGAGACCTGTCCCGCCACACCTTGCTAGGGTCCCTGACTGTAAGCGGTTTTCTCACAACCCAGCTCCAATATCAGGAGTCAAGAGTGTTGGGAGGGAGAAATGGGCTGAAAGGAATGGAGTGCCATGATGGTGGATGCTCTGTTTCTCTCCTCTGGGCAAAGCTCCGGGAGTCTCAGATTGAGGACTCCAGCAGTAGGGTCCAGGTGACCTCCCCCCACCCCCGACAGCGGAAATTATCAGCCTGACCCCAGATTTGCCTTGACCATGTTTGATGCCCCCAACCTCTTTTTGTCTGCCTGCAGTCAGACCCAGCTTGGCTTTTGCCTGGTTCAGGGAGTAGACCCCTATTCCATACTCTTCATATGTGGATATTTAGTTTTGGGAATAATAGAAGTCGGGGAAAATCAGAACATTCTTCCTTCTTGCTCCTGTTAGATGCAGCCCCGTTCCCGATGTGTTGAGAGCTGCCATCTTGGATCCAGCAGGATTGCCCAGCAGGGAAGACAAGTTTGTTGTTATGATTGTGCTCAGTGTCCTGCGGGGAGGATTTCAACACAGACCGGTAAAAATATGTATATTGTGTAACCAAATCCAAATGTTTAAAATTCTCTATCTTCTTTTCTACATCAAATAGATGACTGAATTTCTCAACATACTTCTGTTGAACTCAAGTACTAGTGCCAAGATCTGAGAGTTTTATTTAGTCTGGCAAATCTTTTCACTTGAAAAACTTTCCCTACTCCTTCTCCAGGAGCAGCAATCTGCCCTCTGTAGCATCATCTAGGATTTAATCTTCAGGTATTAGCACCCTTGCAGGGAAAGGAAACATTTTGTTTTCTTACAACTAAATTCTCAGAATATCTGGGCTTTTCATGTGAAGCCAGAATCTGTAACCTTTCCAAAATTAGAAAGAGTTTATGCAGGATAGAGACTATGGCATTTATGATGAGCATTCCTTTAGTTTAAGTTTTCAGGTGCTGGCCTTTGCAGAAGAATATCCTGGATTCTTTGAAAGTTAAAACAATAAGCTGCAATGGCAGATGTTCCCATTAGAAAAAGCTGATGCTAGGTGATATGCATTGATGCTGCTGAAGGGGTCAACGAATGGAACACTGCTACTCACTTGGGGACAGTGAATTTGGATGATCACCCCTTCCCCCCAGAAGCATTCTTCACCAGTTGGAAATATGTCCCTGAGGGTCATGTAGCTCTCAGGGACATATTTTTGACTGGCGAAGAGAACTTCTGGGGGATAGAAGAGATCATCAAAAATTAATCTCTCTCTCATAGGTGCTGGTGCTGTATTACACTTCATAGGTAGTACCAGCATTTTGCAACTCAACATTTCTGCCAATATAAACAAAATAAATCATTGCCCCCCAAAAAGCCTATAAATGGCACAGTGTCTACAAATGAGAAACATCAACTTGGCTTTTTTGTTTTTAATTGCTTTGCATTGCTTTTTTGTTTTTAATTTTCATATTGCCTCTTGTTAAAATTCTATGTCTAATAGGGAAGTGGAAAATGTTTTGGGTGTTCCGGCACCGAAACGAAAAACCCAATCACCATCCTGAAATATTTTGGAGCCGAAACAAATCACCCTTGTTTCGGTTCCAAACATGTTGTCATTTCAGCCCTCCATTTTGTGACCGAGAATGTGCTTCTCCTTTCTCCTCCAATTTGAGTTCTGAAGTGTGCTTGAATTTCCTGCCTTTCAGCCTCCCATTGACTTCCGCAAAGTTCCAAAATGTGCGTCTTCTTCCTCCTCCATTGAGTTCGGTGACATGTGCTTGAATTTCCTGCCTTTCAGCCTCCCATTGACTTCAATGCAATGTTCTGATGTGCAAAATAATGCCCATATTTGGCTCTACAGGAGCCAAATTAATCTTCCATTAGCTAAGGGGAGGTGGAGGAGGGGGCAAGGGGGGGGATTTCGGGAGATATTTCAGGAGGGTATTAAAGGGCCAGTAGCCATTTCTTCCTTGCTGTGCCTTGTGTGGGGAGAGAGCTCTTTTTCATGATTGCTCAGCCTTTCCATCACACATCCACCATTGCCTCCAACCATTGTTCAGCACTGCCACCATTGCCACCTTTTTTTTCTCCCGCAATTTTTTTAATTGAGAAAAATAAGAAGATTCCATCTTTTATTCCTTCTGTCTTGCTAACACGGAAAGCCTGCTACCTGAGCCATCCTTGGACCTTGGCTGGATTCTCTCCTGTATTTGTTGAGAAAGCTTCGGCGAAAAGATGGGTTTTGAGGTGTTTTTTAAAAATTGCCAGAGATGGGGAGGAGATATTAAGAGAGATATTATAATCCACCTCCCCACCAACGTCCCCTCACCCACTCCTCTATAGAATATCCTGGAGGGAGAAACTGGGACCAGAATGGTCCACTAGCCTCCCCCAACCAAGTTTCACTAATACGTACCTGGTCGGCTCCCTCAACAATGATCAAATCAGGGATGAGTTTAGGTTTATTTTGGACCATCTTGGCATTACAGAGGAACAGGGTAAGGCTTTGTGGATTGTTGGCAGTGACCCCCAAGGTCAATGAGCTGGCAGGACAGCCGGAAGGGGAGACCGCTATTAATTTTCTGACTTCCTTCCCCTGGAATGGCCTGCTGACCTGCAAACATTACTTCTTCTATTCCTCACCACTACCAGGATAGCTGTCCCATAGTCAACAAAGGTGATGTCAAAGAGATGTGCCAAAAAATTGTGTGCCACCATTGTTGTTGTTGTCATCATCACTCTTTCAACTTGCGCAGGTGAGAGGGGGGCAAAACCTCACTATTCCACTGGCAGAATATGTTGTTTAGCAGCATCCTTACTTTACTTGCTTTGGAAACCAGGTTCTCTTCTTTGCAAAGCTCTACTGTTGTTGTTGACGTGTGCTGTTAATGCAGATTTGGGACAGAAAGAGTGGGGGTAGTGGTAGTGCTCCAATGGGTGACTGCCACCACCCAGTTCCCATAGGGATTAGGCAAATGACTGGGTTTTGGTGATTTGTTGAAGTTTGAGTGACTTTGGGGCAGATTCGGGGCGGAAAGGGGACATCTCGGGTGGAAGAGTGGGGTGGGGTGATAGCGCCCCAATGGATGCCTGTCATCACCCAGATCCCAAAGGGATTGGGCAAAGGGATGATTTTTGGTGATTTGTTGAAGTTTCTTTGGGGCAGATTTGGGGCAGAAAGGGGGCATTTGGGGTGGAAGAGTGGGGTGAGGTGGTAGTGCCGTACCCCAGTGGGTGCCTGCCACCACCCAGATCCCAAAGGGATTGGGCAAAGGGCTGATTTTTTGTGATTTGTTGAAGTTTATGCGTCTTTAAGGCTTTTCTCCATAGGAATAATGGAGGTTTCAGCAGCCCCATAATTGCACTTGGGGGGCACTGGGGTGGCCCAGAGCAAGTGACGGTGTAGTGCACAGGGGGTGCCAACCACCCCATGGGTTGCTAACCCATGGGGTACAGGGTTTTGTTGTTTCTGAGGTGTTCTGAGTGTCTATTCTCTGGTAGCATATGGGATTTATAATGACAAACCATGAATCCACTCTCATTTGCTACCAGTGAAACTACACTAAGAACCCCTCAGAAACAACAAAACCCTATACCCCATGGGATAGCAACCCATGCGGGTGGTTGGCACCCTCTGTGCACTAAACCTCCACTCACCCGGGCCACCCCAGCGTCCCCCAATTGCAGTTATGGGGCTGCTGAAACCTCCATTATTCCCTATTGAGAAAAACTTTAAAGACGCATAAACTTCAAAAATCACTTTAAAATGATCCCTTTGCCCAATTCCTTTGAAATAATTCTGGTACCTTCCTGGCCCCCTTTGGACACTCCCACACACCACACCCCACCCTGGGCCACCCATTTCCCCCCAATGTGAAGAGATGCATTTGCTGAAACCTCCATTATTCCCTATTGAGAAAAACCTTAAAGACACTTAAATTTTAAAAATCACTTTTTAAAAAATCAGCCCTTTTCCCAATTCCTTAGAAATAATTCTGGTAGCTTCCTGCCACCACTAGGCACTACCACCAACCACACTCCACCCTGGGCGATCCCTTTCCCCGCAAACTTAAAGGAGAAAATCTTAAAGATGTGTGAACTTCAAAAAATCACCAAAAATCAGTCCTTTGCTCAATTACTCTGAAATTTGAGTGGTAGCCTCCACCCATTAGGCACTTCCATCCCATACCATTCTTTTGTCTCCAGGACCGGTTTTTTGAATGCTAATCAGTTCATATTCAGATTTGGATTAATTCGGAACCAAATCGAATCTGGGGTGATTTGGATGGGTCTGATTTGGATCCGAAATGAAATAGGGGTGTTTTGATTTGGGTCCAAAATCAAACATCGAATATCTGAAATGCACACCCCTAGTGTAGATCACAGATAAAATGAAATAAATCATTAAATTAAAAACTATAAGAACAGCAAAAGTAAGAGCAGCTTAAAATCTATCAATGTCACATGAGAGGGAGCAAACGTTAACAACCCGGTCTGTAGTAAAACAAGCCAGTCAGCAGATTCCAGTTAAAGTTGAACAATGTTTGTGTATCTTGGCAAAACAAAGACTTTGTTGATGTATTTCAGATGCAGACCAGTGTGAGATGTGCCCAGAAGATCAATGTCCAAATGAGAAACATGATCAATGCATCGCCAAAACAATGACCTATTTATCCTATGGAGAACCATTAGGAGCAATTTTGATTTCTTTTGCTCTTTTGTTTTCCCTGATCACCTTTGCTGTGATTGGGATCTTTGTTCTGCTCTGCAAAACTCCCATTGTGAAAGCCAATAACTGGAGCATTACTTGTACCCTTCTCTCCTCTCTGCTGCTTTGCTTTCTCTGCTCCTTCCTATTCATTGGTCAGCCTAGGAAGGTGTCCTGCCTCCTCAGACAAACCGTGTTTGGCATCACCTTTACTGTTGCTCTTTCTTCTGTGTTGGCCAAAACCATCACTGTTGTTCTGGCCTTCCTGGCCACCAAGCCGGGAAACAGGATGAGGAGATGGATAGGGAAGAGGCTGGCAGTATCGGTCATCATTCTCTGTTCACTTATTCAAATTGGCATCTGTGCTGTGTGGCTGGCAAACACTCCCCCTTTCCCAGAGTTTGACATGCACTCTCAGATCAGTGAGATCATTGTGCAATGCAATGAAGGCTCAAACACCATGTTCTACATCGTCCTGGGCTACATGGGTTTTCTGGCCATCATCAGCTTCACTGTGGCCTTCCTTGCGAGAAAGTTACCAGATAGCTTTAATGAAGCCAAGCTGATCACCTTCAGCATGCTGGTCTTCTGCACTGTTTGGATTACTTTTGTCCCAAGCTACTTGAGCACCAAGGGGAAATACATGGTGGCTGTGGAGCTCTTCTCCATCATGGCCTCTAGTGGTGGACTGTTGAGTTGTATCTTCCTTCCCAAATGCTACATTATTATTCTTAGACCTGATCTGAACACCAGAGAGCAACTAGTAAGGAAACAATATTGAGACACTGGACTCTTTCTGCCTTTTCTTGTTCTTCGGCACCATGTCTCTCATCATTATATTCCCATATTAGTAGTGAAGGAAGGCGTAGATTAGAGAATACAGTCAACATGGGTGGTATCGGTGACTAAGCGTGGGTGATATCGGGACAATGGGGGGGGGAAACTGTGGAAGAGCTGCTTGAACAATGAGCCATATTGCACAGCTCTGGCACTGCTTTGAAGGACACATCAGCCCGGTAGCACCATGTGTCCAGAATGCAGCACCGGATGTCAGCCAGCCTACAGTGTGGGCCACAGACTAACAGTTATCAAAGAAGGGAGATATATGTAGACAACCTTATACTTAAGGTTAGGTGAAAAAAGAATGGCTGACAACCAGACTAACGCAGTGTGTGGCCATCAAATGAAGCACGTGTGTTTGACATGCATTCCACATTCATCCAGGTCATGGTGCAGTGCAATGAAGGGTCTGTTACATGGGTTTTCTGGCCATCATCAGCTTCACTGTGGCCTTCCATGCTAGAATGTTACTGATGGATTTAAATTTATTTATTTATTTATTTATCATTTATTTATTTAATTTGTATTTAACATATTTTTATACCGCCCAAAACTTACATCTCTGGGTGGTTTACAACAAAAACAAGAAATTTTAAACACAACAATTTAAATTTTTTAAAACAATATTCTAAAAACAACATTAAAACAATTTAATGAAGCCAAGCAGATCATCTTCAGCATGCTGTTCTTCTGCAGTGTTTGGATGCCAGGGCTGGACTGGGGGCACTGAGAGGGCGGTGGAATGTATGTGGGGAGGGAGCCAGGATTTGAGCAGAATGGCTACCTAAGGGTGGGAGTATTCATTGCTGCCAAGTGCAGCGGGGCGCAGTCAACATGGAGACCAGGGGTCCCTAGATGGTTTTTAATGTAAGCTGAGTTAATTGTAGCTCCCGCAAAGGTTGAATCAGGAAGGCCCCACTCTGAATGCACATGGTGCCCACACACTGCCTTGAAACTGTCACTCAGAACAAAACTCACTCTACACTCAGATGAAAAAAATTAGAGAGAACACTGATGGATACCAGGCCTCCCAGAAGCGTTGTATATCAATGGCACATATTGTAATACATGCTTGGAGTGCAGAAATGTGAAAAAAATGCTTGAATACAGATCAGCAATCATGTTCACTGGCCACATATTTCACAAGTGTTGAGCACACATGAATGGCTGCTGTTCATTCTCAGCTCTACGACAGCAGTGGGGGAGCAAAGGGGGTTAATCTTTGCAAGGATGATAGCAGTGCCCTCCACCTTTGACCCAGCTTCTGGAGGGGAATATAGTATTTGTGCATGCATGGAGATGTACAAACACACACACACACACACACACACAATGCCTCTGCATATTCCTCCCATCATAATGATGGGCATTTTACGAGCCAATAAATCATGCAGCAAGGTGTGCATTGAAGAATGGGGTGGGTTGGGGAGGTTGAAAGGAGGGATCACTGTTCTGTGAGGCAAAAAGGTTTCCCTTCCTACTTCAGATCTGGAAACATAAACCCACACAGACAGGTCATGCTAAAAAATCTGGTCCTGAAGTCATGAATAAGGAGGAAAAGCAAAAACCATTGATGAAAAGGCAGGCAAGTGGGGCAGGTGGACCGGGGGGAGACGACAACCTCCATCTAAACCATCTGATTCACACAATGCATGCCAGAGAGTGAACTGAATGAAATTACTATGGTCCAGGACCAGCAAACAGTACCTGCGAACCAACAAATCACAGATACAGGTCAGAGGCAATTTCCGTTGTTGGAAAAATAATGCGGCCACCTTTGAGACCCAGATCCCTCTTTCCACACCCCACTAGTCATGAGAACAATCCTCAAAGGTCTCTTTCCAGGATCTGCTTCAAAACAACTGTGAGGAGGGAAATCGCTATGCTCCTTTCTTCAGAAGTCAAACAAGAGAACCAACCGGCTTCCTTAAAGATTGGTGGGTTTCACAGTAGAGGCTTCTTGGAATGTCACCTGTGGGTTCAAGCAGTGCTCTAGCTGAGTTCGTGTGAACTGGGGAGTGAAAGAGCCCTTTCTCTCTTCTCCATACACACACATACCCCTTGCTGAGTGTGATACTCCAGAAAGAGAAGGCGGCACCAGTAGATTACAAGCAGAAAGGCACATGGGAATGCAGGGGGGGATATGTGTCCCTAAATAGCTCCCCCTCTCACACACATGCAAAAATGTGGGGCCCGTAGCATTTGCTACTTTTGCTACTAGGTTAATCCGGCCGTGGTGAGGTGGCCAAGGAACAGCCTTCCAGGGTTTTTGCGGCCCAAAGGGTTGGGAATGCGGTGGGGGGGAGGCTCGACTCACCAACTCAGAGTTCCCCTCCCCCCACCCAGCTGGTTGCTGTGCCCGTTGTCATCAGTTGAGTTTTCTTTACATTTAGACATAGTCCCCTTTTTTCACTGTGCTCCTTGACTTTCATTACTAGAGCTTGCAGATATTCCGCATTCTCCGCTATAAGAATGGTGTCATCAGTATAGTATTGGTTATTGCTGTTTCTTCCTCCAGCTTTAAAACCATGCTCATCTTCTTCCAATCCAGCTTCTCTCAGTATATGTTCAGCATATAAATTGAATAAAAAGGGAGAAAGTATACAGCCTTGTCTTACTCTGAACGTCTGGTTCACCACTATGGAGTAAATCCACCTGTCTCCATGGAAACACAGCTGCAGCTCATTCAGACATGTCCTCGTGTGTCTATTCCAGGGGGCCAAGGAACAACCTTCCAGGGTTTTTGCGGCCCAAAGGGTTGGGAATGGTGGGGGTGGCAGGCCGGACTGCGTGCACTGAGAGGGCGGGGGAATGTTTGTGGGGAGGGCGCCGGGTTTTGAGCAGAATGGGTAATTGAGGGTGGGAATTGGGGCGCAGGGGCACCCCGCAGGGTGTGGCACACCGGGAATATGCCCTGTTGCCCTGTGGGCCAATCTGAGCCCGGGTGGCTCGACTCACCAACTCAGAGTTCCCCTCCCCACACGTGCGCTTTAAAGTTTTAACAGGAAAGCCTTTTTAGGCTAGGAGATCCCCTGTATTTGTAAAGGGGAATCCCAGCTGGATTCCCATTTACAAGTATATCCCCCGCCGAGCCAGGCTGCCAGCCAGTTCCATGAAATGGGGGGGTGGTCCCAATTCTAACTTGGACTGGCACCCCCCCCCCCCTTTGAGGGCCGGTCTGGTTCATCCTCGGGCCACCCAAAGGGGCCTGGCTCAGTCTGAGCTGGTTCGCGTAACCCTCTTTCTCTCCCCTCTCTGTCTACACGAAGCCAGAAGCAAAGCCTCCTTGGAATCTGCCATACCCCAAATCTCATCCTTCCCTACCTTCTCTGAATATCCGGTGCACCACTATGGGAATCACACTAATTCTGCCATGTAATGTATTTGTTTCACTAATTTACTTTCATTCTCTTTTAATAAATTTGAATTTGTTCACTGAAACCTTGTTTTGTCCCTTTGTTTTGTTATTAGTTCCATGTCTACCGCAGAGGGATAGACATTACAGTAGCAGCCCTAGGCCCCGCATCTTGTAACCGTGGTTTGTGCCATAACACAGGTCCAGATGATCAAAGACAGCAAGGTTACTGAACATCAACAAAGGTTCTGCACTAAGTCTGAATCCTGAAATTATTATTTTATTTTTACAAACTTGGGTAGATTATTTCCTGACCATGAATCCATTTATATACCACATCTTTGCAGTGGAGTTTAGAAACATTTTCATTCAATTGTTTATTTTCTTTCTGGGGGATTGACATCTAATACTTGTTCATCCCTGCTTGGGCCATTTTGAGGGAAGACCTTGCTGATGAATGCTAGGATACCCTATGGAAGTGGAAGAAGGGGAATGTTCTGCCTGACATTTTAGAAGTTAAGTCACATTGGCTATGTAGGACACATTGGCGATCTGTACCCACTCATTATAAAATCAATGAAATATATATAAATAAAATATAATAAAATAAATCATCTGGACGCATTGACCAGATGCCTCTTACTGCATGTTTCCCTTTCTTCTCACTCAAAGCAAGGCCCAATGACCAGCAGGCACTTGGGTCCACAAAGTGTTAACTGAATCCTGTTATTGCCTGCTAAACAACAAATATTGTTTAGGAGGGAATAAGAAATGTTCTCATGGATTGTATAGGGACCAGAGGACAGCAGGGAAAGTGTCAATCCACCCTGTAATTATCAAAATCACTATTATTCAGTTCTGCTTCTTGTGGAAGCCCCATGGCTAGCTAGAGGTCATTTAATGATAAGATAGGTTAATTATAACTCAGTAGCTCATACTAGGACACATTCACTCAGTGTTTTAAGGAATTTAAAGTGCCAGTGTGTGCCCTAGAACTCAGAAGACGTTAACATGAAACAAACAACGCTCTGTCAAATGGAATTTCTGTGTTGGTAAAGTTCTTTGTGGGTAGCCTTCTCTAGCTGACAAAGCAAGTGTACAGCTGGGGTGAGATTCAAAATTTGCAGGAGCTCAGAATGGTTCGGTTACTACCATTCCTCCTATATCTGCCTACTATTTTCAGCAGGCAAAGACATCTGCGCAGAATTCAGCACAATTCCAAGACAGGTTCCAGAGAAGACATTACCATTGGGGAATTTGGATCCTTCTTACAGGGTGTTGTGCTTCTATTCAACTTTACTGTACCACCAGACATATCCACAACAGGATAGTGAGTATTGCATCTTTTGTTTTAATGGTTGTATTGGGTCTTTTAAGTAGGGTTGATCTAATGTATGCCTATCTGGTTTAAATTATTCTAGTGGAGATTCATTATCAATGGCAGCTTCTGATATGCCTCACATGGAGGCTGCAGCATCAAAAGTCACAACAGTCTCAGGAAGCCAGTTCCAGCTGACAGTTGGTTAGGAGTCATATTTTCAAATTTCCAGTTTTAAATAGCTTTTCTCTATTTTGGTTAGAAGTGGGACAATCATCCTCTACTCCTGCTTCCCCTGAGTGGAGGATGTCTTTGAAGCTCTATTAGATAGACAGTCAAAACCTCTGAAAGGACATTTAGCAGCACAGGTATAGCTCAACCTTGCCTGGAAAAAGAAACTGGCAGGCATACAGAACAAGGATGCAGAGGGGCAGGGAGAAAGCAGCTAAATAGAACTGGTGCAGTAGGGAAGCAGCAATTTATGAGACCCTTCCCTTCCCCAGGAAGCCCTCTGGGCCACCTGAAAATCTGCACAGCCCTCAGGGAGATATTTTCTGGTGGAACACACCAGAACTCACCATCATATTGTCCAAATGGAGAGGATGCCACTTTTTCTTTATTAAGGGCAGTGGCAGAGGGATTAGAGCTAGCATATTTTGAAAGAGTAACAAGATGTTTTTTAGCCCTAATACACTCATAATCGAACCATTTTTTAGGGCGGTAAGATTTTAGTTCTGATCTGGCGTGGTCCGATTTGGTTATCAAAGCTTTAATTGAGCAAATAAGGATCTCATAGTTCTAAGTGACACAATGGATGCCACCTTTTCTTTATGGAGGGCAGCAGCATCTCTAAGACCTCCTTTGTCATACAGCTGTATGACAAATGGCGATAGTAAAGGATAGATCAGTGGTAGAGCATCATTTTTGCATGCAATGGATCCAGGGTTCAATCCATGACACGTCCAGGTCGAGCTGGGAAAGAATCCAGCCTGAAAATTTGGATAGCCATCACCAGTCAGTGTAGACACCACTGAGCAATAGTCTGACTCAGATTAGAGCAGTTTCCCATGTCCCTAGAAATTCATGCAGGGGAGCTTTCTCCCAATGGCTGCATATCAACAATGGGGAAAGATGTACTGGCTGCATATCTGTATGTCAGAAAAAATATACAGCTGGTCTTAAAGTCATTCAACTATGTGTGTTTGTTTAACACATTTGTATTCTGCCCAAAACGCAAGTCTCTGGGCGGTTTACAACAAAACATTAAAAACAACCAATAAAAAGTTTAAAACATTTCAGCCATTAAAATTTAAAATGTTAAAACTATTAAAAACACAATCAAACTATTATGTGTTGTCTTCCATACTTGCAAGCAGAATATATATAAATGCAATAGACTTGTTTTGCTGATCTATGCATGTAAAACTACATTAAAATCTCTTTACAGTTTAATGCCTAAAAATTACCAGCATGTTCTTGCCTTCATCTTTGCAATTCAAGAGATCAACAGGAATGACCACCTCTTACCCAATATCACACTGGGATTCGAAATCTATGACAATGTTTTCAATCCGCTGAGAGCCGTTGGGAACACTCTGCAGTTCCTCTTCACAGGGCAGGGGAATCCCTTGAATTACAACTGTGACAGGAAGCTGCAACTAGTCCTTGCCATTGGTGGGCTCACCTCCCCAAATTCCATGCAGATGGCCAGTGTCTTCAATACCTACAAGATCCCACAGGTATGTCTGTTCCTAGCGATGACTAGCTGTAGTCATTCAGAAATGGCTACGTTCCTGAGGTAGCTCAGTTTGGAAGCAGCTTTTGAGAAGACAAGGCTTCCTTGTCTGGAGGAGGAAAATGTTTGTTTTCGTTCCTAAAGAAGAAAGCAAGAGGGCAAGCAAACCAACCAACAAGGGGGAAAGGACAAGGTATGTTTGTTAGGCTAGTTTTTTATTGGGTTTAATTTCTGGCTATACCCCTACTAATTGTGCAAAGAGGCACCTTTTTGATGTGGTGATGATTCTCTTTATTTAGCAGGGGGAGAGTAACTGGCCCTATCCAACCGCAGCATGGTACCTCCAGTGACTGTTGCTGGTGTCTATATTTCTTTTTAGATTGTGAGCCAGTCAGGGACAGGGATTCATCTTATTTATTTATTATTTCTCTATGTAAACCACTCTGGAAACTTTTGCTGAGAAGTGGAATATAAATATTTGTTGTTGTTGGCTGGCTAGGGGTTCATTTTTGACAGGGCAGTTTCAATTTAAGTTTCAGTTGTGCCTAGAGAGAAAATGGGTGGGGATTGGCTACCGCTATGCTCTGAAGGTGCCTCAGTTTGGAAGCCACCCTTAAGAAGACAATGCTGAGACAAAGGAAGTTTTTCTTTTTGGAGATCTGTGAGCAGGAGTTTGGTAACAGACATCAAATGAGTTTTGTGAGGGAACTTTTAGTAGGGAAGTTGCATGTGAGCCCAGAAGTGGTCTCCCTTTATCAGAAACAAGACACCAAGCATGAAAAAATGAGTACTGCACCACTTTTGTAACTTTCCTGGAGCAAGAGCTTGATACCTTTAATTAGATGGTGATTGCAGCTTAGACCAATCTGTGAAGGAAACAATCTCTATGTCTGCATTCACACATAACATGAAACCGGAGGTGAAGTGACCTCCAGTTTCAAAAACTGTATGTCTGAATGTGGACAACCAGAGTTTCAACAGAAAATGAAGTTGCGGTTTTCCTCCTCTGAGAGTGATTTGCACTTTTGGTTTGTAATGAGGACCACCACTTGGACAGTTCCACCGGAGGACTTGGAACCACAGTTCCAAACCACAGTTTGTTATATGCAAATGCAGCCACTATATTCTAAATTCTAAATAACCAATAAAACCAGTTATGAAGCAAGAATGCCAGCAGAAGAGGGGGTGCCTCCCAGAGTGTGACTATCTGCCTGAGGTGCAGAAGTTGTGGGTGTGCGTAGGGTGCAAAGAGCTCCTGACTCTCAGGTAACAAGTGCAAAGAGCTCCTGGCTCTCAGGTAATAAGTGCATTCTCTTGAAGCCAAGATTTCGGACCTGGAGAAGCTCAGGGAAACAGAGAGGTCGGTGGATGAGACCCTCTGGAATGTGATAGAGGCATCCTATTCCCATGCTGACAGCTCCTCTACTCTCATAGATGATGATGATGACGATGATGATGATGATGATGATGATGATGATGATGATGATGATGATTATTTCAGTTTCTATACCGCCCTCCCAAAAATGGTTCGGGGTGGTTTACACAGAGAAATAATAAATAAATAAGATGGCTCCCTGTCCCCAAAGGGCTCACAATCTTAAAAAAAAAAGATACAAGATAGAAACCAGCAACAGTCACTGGACCTACAATGCTGGGGGTGGATAGGGCCAGTTACTCTCCCCCTGCTAAACAAAGAGAATCACCACAGTAAAAGGTTCCTCTTTGCCCAGTTAGCAGGGGATGAAGGGATGTGGGGATGTAGAGATGCAGGGCATCAGTCTGATGAAGAGAGAGATGCTCTCTTAGAAGGGACACCTTCCTTGCGTAATGCTCCCAAATCCTCTCACACATAGGATACTCCTCCGGGAATTGGGGGCCTCCTAGTAGTGGGCAATTTGATAATTAGGAACTGGGGAAGGTGAGGAAGAGTGCAACAAAGATGATCAGGGGCATGGTGCACCTTTCTTATAAGTTAAGTCTACAGTGTCTGGGGCTTTTTAGTTTGGAAAAGGGGTGGCTATGGGGAGACATGATGGACATTTATGAAATTATGCATGGAGAAGAGAGAGTGGACAGAGAGAAATCTTTCTCCCTCTCTAACAAATCTCATGGGTCTGAAGGCCAGGTAAAATAGGACCAACTAAAGGAAGTCATTTTTCACAGAGCAGAAAATTAATCTATGGAATTCTCTGCTATGGGATGTGGCAAATATACAGTAGAACCAAAAAAAAAAAAAAAAGGCATGCCCTCACCTCTTGCCAGTTGGCTTCTCAGAGGCATCTGGTAGGCCACTGTGTGAAACAGCAAGGCTGTTCTTATGTTCTTGAATGGAAAGGTTTTCATCCCCTTCCAAGTTCTAGAGTGTCTTCTAAAAAAATTGAAGGAATAATTACTCAGTCCACTGTGCAATGTCTTGTTTTCAAAAGACTATTATTGTCATTTTCTTTCAATATTAGGGCCACAACTCCCCTGAACACATTTTCTTTCAAACTGTGTTTCAACCTTGCCCCAGCTTTCACTTTCAAGTAGGAATAGTCTTTAATCTTTCTTCATCCTGTTTAGAATCCTATCCCAGTATAAGACTCAATGGTACCAGTAGTTCCTACTCAAAATAGAAGTATTGTCTTATCTGAAATATTTGATGGAAGCTGAAATTTAGTGAATTGAAGAAGTAATACCTTGATCAAGAACAAAGGGATGTCCTTTTAATACTGTTTTTAAAAAACAAAAAACAATTTCCCCCCCTTTTAGCTGAGTTATGGATCTTTTGACCCTGTGCTAAGTGATCAAACCCGGTTCCCATTTTTCTTCCGGATGGTTCCAAGTGAAGACCTTCAATATATTGGGATTATTTTTCTGCTGAAGCATTTCAAGTGGAATTGGATCGGTCTGCTCACATCAGATGATGACAGTGGAGAAACATTTCTTCAAAATATGAGACCAAGACTTCTCCAGAGCAATATTTGTATTGCTTTGGCACAATCCATTCCAAAAGTAACAAGTCACACATCAAATACACACACTGAAAAAATGCTGGTGGAAATAGCTAATGCTGTCTGGAAGGAAGCAAAGCTGAATGTGGTTCTTGTCTATGGGGATAGTCATTCTATGGAGGGTTTACGAATAATCTTAGAATCCTACGAATTTCATCATAAGCTTCCATTGGAGAGAGTGTGGCTCATAACTGCTCAGTGGGATTGCACAACTCTTTCTTCATGGAATAAATTCACAGGGAAATCTTTCAATGGTTCTTTGTCATTCACACTTCACAGAAAAGTAGTTCCAGGATTTTGGGAGTTCCTGGAGAGTATAAATCCATACCAGTCTATGATATATTTCATCCATCAGTTCTGGTCGTATGCATTTTTCTGTTCACTCCCAAAGCATGGCTTATATGTTCCAAATCAAGACAACTGCACTGGGGAGGAGAAACTGGGGAGCCTCCCTGAATCTGTCCTTGAAATGGGCATGTCTGGGCAGAGCTATAACATCTACAATGCTGTTTATGCTGTAGCACATGCTCTCCATACTATGTATTCTTCGAAAACTAAACAGAAGGAAATGGAGAAACTCGGGGGAAAGAGTCTTCTGTTACGGCCTGTATGTGTTTCCTCCTCCTTGTTTGCATTTCACTTCTCATTGTATTAGTTCATAACTCATAATAGCAGTTCTGTGATATAATGTCTGATTGTGGCATGAAGTTCCTGACACCCTGACTAACAAAGCACTGGTGAAGCAGTATGAGGTAGCTTAGGCTGAGAGAGAAGAAACACCCAGAATCACCCATGAACCTCATGGCTAAATGGGGATTTGAATCTGAATTTGGGAAATTCAATTGGAAATCAAATCAAATTGCCCTTTTAAGGGGTGACACAATTATTATGCTTTTCAACAAAAATAAATTTCAGGAAGCAAACCTTATATCAAATATCTTGTAAATGTTTATTCAATATTCAGTATTGTTTGATGTTTTAATATGGCTGATTCCCATTCCAGAATAAGGTAAATGGATGTCAGTTTTTCCAAAAGTTTTTCCCTTTGTAATAATTATCCCAATCTTACTTTGTGTATCAATTTATATGTGAGTATTCTTTGCCGTAAGATCCTGTACTATTCGTCAACAGGAATTGCTGTTGCTTCCCGTGGCTTGCTACCAATATAAACATGCTTAAAGGTATATTCCTGAAAGGTATATAGTATTTCTTCTCACTGACATCTTCCAGTTGGTGATCAAGGGATTTGTGGTTAAAGTGATAATCTTAATGCAATTTTCCACAATTTGACCCAGGGTGTGAACTTTTTCTCTTCCCAGTTAGCTTCATGCTTTTCTGAGCAATATCCATTTCAATAATAGTGCTGGGGAAGAAATCTTTTTTGATGAGGAAGGGAGCCTGCCATCTGGATACGATATCATCAACTTGGTCACATTCCCCAATGACACCATCCAGAAAGTCCAAACTGGAAGGATGGATCCCCTGGCTCGTGAAGGAAAAAGGTTCACCATGAATGCAAGTGCTACTGTATGGAACCACAAGTTTAAAGAGGTATGGAGACCTGTCCCGCCTCACCTTGCTAGATTCCCTGACTTTAAGGGGTTTTCTCACAACCCAGCTCCAATATCAGGAGTGAAGAGTGTTGGGAGGGAGAAATGGGCTGAAAGGAATGGAGTGCCCTGATGGGGAATGCTCTGCTTCTCTCCTCTGGGCAATGCTCCAGGAGTCTCAGACTCCAGCAGTAGGGTCTAGGTGACTTTCCCCCCAGACAGAGGAAATAATCAGCCTGACCCCAGATTTGCCTTGACCATGTTTGATGCCTCTGACCTCTTTTTGTCTGCCTGCAGTCAGACCCACCTTGGCTTTTGCCTGGTTCAGGGAGTAGACCCCTATTCCATACTCTTCATATGTGGATTATTTGGTTTTGAGAATAATAGAAGGGGTGGGGGGAATTGGAACATTCTTCCTTCTTGCTCCTGTTAGATGCAGCCCCGTTCCCGATGTGTTGAGAGCTGCCATCCTGGATCCAGCAGGATTGCCCGGCAGGGAAGACAAGTTTGTTGCTATGATTGTGCTCAGTGTCCTGAGGGGAGGATTTCAACACAGATCGGTAAAAATATGTATATTGTGTAACCAAATCCAAATGTTTAAAATTCTCCTTTTCTACATCAAATATATGACTGAATTTCTAAATTTGAAATAGAATTATGTGAAAGTGATGTGAAACTAATTACCAAAATGTACAATTTGTTATTATGTGAAGAAATGAGAGATGAAGTGGTAAAATCAACAATGGTAAAATGGGCACAAGATGTAGGTCAGAATATTAACTTAGAGGCCTGGGAGAAGCTATGGAAGAAAGATCTTAAATTTATAGCATGTTATCATTTAAAAGAAAATTTAATAACAATGATGTACAGGTGGTATTTAACACCTAAGAAACTAGTTTTAATGTATAAAAATGTATCTAATAAGTGCTGGAGATGTAAAGATAGTGAGGTGTCCTTTTATCACATGTGGTGGTCCTGCAGAGAGGTAAAGAGGTTTTTGCATATGATTTATGATGAACTTTAAAAGATTTTTAAATGTATATTTCATAAGAGACCTGAATCCTTTCTGTTGGGTATAATCAATGAAGAAATCTTGGGGCGGGGAATAGAAATTTATTCCTATATCTTACGACGACAGCTAGAATGGTTCTTGGCAGAAATGGAGATCTGTGGAAATTCCAGCAAGAGAAGAATGGTTGAGGAAGGCATATGAATATGCAGAAATGGCAAAACTTACTGTATTAGTAAGAGATAGTCATATAGAAAACTTTGTAGAAGATTGGAAACCCTTTTTGCGGTATATAAAAAACAATGTGAATTTGGATTTATTAAGGGGAGTTGAAATGTAAAGATAACAGTTGGGGGATTTGTTATAGTAATGAAACTATTAGATTACTATGGTGATGAAAACAAGGATTAGGACATAATAACTAGATATATAAATACGTAGAAAATATTCACATGAGAGCAAACATAGATGTTATAGTATAACTGTGTTGAAAGATGAACCAGAAGTCACATTGATATGTAGAAAACTAATAAACATAAAGTGCAAATATATATATATGACTGAATTCCTCAACATACGTCTGTTGAACTCAAGTACTAGTGCCAAGATCTGAGGGTTTTATTTAGTCTGGCAAATCTTTTCACTTGGAAAACTTTCCCTACTCCTTCTCCAGGAGCAGCAATCTGCCTTCTGCAGCATCATCTAGGACTTAATCTTCAGGTATTAGCACCCTTGCACAGAAAAGAAGCATTTTGTTTTCTTACAACTAAATTCTCAGCATATGTAGGCTTTTTATGTGAAGCCAGAATCTGTAACCATTCCAAAATCTAGAAAAAGTCTGTGCAGGATAGAAACTATGGCATTTATGATGAGCAATCCTTTAGTTTAACTTTTCAGGTGCTGGCCTTTGCAGAAGAACATCCTGGATTCTTTGAAATTTAAAACAATAAGCTGCAATGGCCGATGTTCCCATTAGAAAAAGCTGATGCTAGGTGAGATGCACTGATGCTGCTGAAGGGGTCAACGAAGGGAACACTCCTACTAACTTGGGGACAGTGAATTTGGATGATTGCTACTTCCCCCCAGAAGCATTATTTGCCAGTTGAGAATATGTCCCTGAGGGTCATGTAGCTATCAGGGACATTGTTTAGACTGGCGCAGAACACTTCAGAGGGAAGGAGAGATCATCAAAAATTGATCTCCCTCTCATGGGTGCTGGTGCTGTATTACCCTTCATAGGTAGTACTGGCTTTTAGCAACTCAACATTTCAGCCAATATAAACAAAATAAAACAAGCAGAAAAGATGCCTACAAATGGTACAGTTCCTGCAAATGAGGAATAGCAAGTGTTTTGCTCCTAAAAATGGTCAAAGAGATTTTATTTATTTTTAATTTTCATATTGCCTCCTGTTAAACACTTCAAGGCAGTGTAGAATAGGGATGTGCGAAACTTTTTGGGTGTTTCGGCACCAAAATGAAACACCCAATCACCATCCCAAAATGTTTTAGAGCCGAAACAAATCGCCCCTGGGTCGGCTCAAAATTTTTGTAAGTTTTGGCCCTCCATTTTGTGACCGAGATAGTGCTTCTCCTTCCTCCTCCATTTTGAGTTCTGAAATGTGCTTGAATTTCCCAACTTTCAGCCTTCCATTGACTTCAATGCAAAGTTCCGATCTGCAACGGAATGCCCATATTTGGCTCTGCAGGATCCAAACTAATCTCCCATTGGCCAAGGGGAGATGAAGGAGGGGGCAAGTGTGGGGGTGGATTTTTGGAGGTGTTTTCAGGGGGGTATTAAAGGGCCAGCAGCCATTTCTTCCTTTCTGCTGCCTCGTGTGGGGAGAGAGTTCTTTTGCCTGATTGCTCAGCCTTGCCATCACACATCCACCATGGCCTCCAACCATTCTTCAGCATTGCTGCCATTGCTGCCTTTTTTTCTCCAGCAATTTTTTAATTGAGAAAAAGAAGAGGATTCCATCTTTTATTCCTTCTGCCTTGCTGACACAAACAGCCTGCTACCTGAGCCATCCTGGGACCTTGGCTGGATTCTCTCCTGCTTTTTTCCCTTTTGTATCTGTGAAAAAGAGAATTTGATAATTCCACCTTTTTTGGCCATCACATAGTTGTTCTGCCCTGTACTGAGAGATGAATGCTGCCTGCCTGCACAAGCAGCCACCACAACCAGCCCCAGATCTTCCAGATTTTTGAGACTTTTGTGGATGCCCCATCTGAAGACTGAAGAAGGAGCAGGAGAGAGAGAGACCACCAGACCAACAGAAGTAGCAGCCCAACATTTTGGAGAAGAGAAGACTTAGTGGTGAGTTTATTTTAACACACACCTACTGTACACACACGCACCACTCTGGGCCTAGGCGCTGCCTGTGAGTCTGTGTGTGCGTGTGTGTGTTTTAAATAAACCAGTCCATCCTCCCATTTTATAGAGCAGCAGCAGTATATTAAACCGATTCTCTCAGCCATTATTTTGTATCTTCTTGTCCGGCTGGCTATACCACATTGTGTCTCTGCTGTTGGGACATTGTATCTCTGCTCTTTTTATCCATCCATCTCCTCCTACTAGCAACTATTATTATTGACAATGTTGCCTCCTCTTTCCTTTCATTGAATATTTTGAGTTGATGCTGAAATGAAAATGATGAATTTTAATGTGATAATATTAATATGATATATATAATGCTGATGCCCTGATGTGATGTGATGATGATTATGAGTTGCCGTTCTTCTTGCCTCTTTAATGTTTATTATCTGAGACTTTGCTTTATGGCAGAAGGTTCTCTCTCTCTCTGTGGACTTCTTGTTTGCAATGAAAAAGTGGATTGGGTCATATTGTGAGCTGTAGCATCATCAGAGTTTTTATTCAAAGATTACTTGCATTATGATGTGCTGGTGCCACAGGCTCTGATCCGGTGCAGAAATTGATTGATTGATTGATTGATTGATTGATTGATTGATGTATTTAAACTTTTACACTACCTCTAACTGTCATCTCTGTGCAGTTCACAATAATATAAAACAAGTTAAAAAAATATACAAAAAACTTAAAACAATTTAACAATTGAAAAATAAACCAAAGATTAAAACCTAAAAAAATTTAAAAGCTGGGAAAGCTTGGTGAAAACATGGGTTTTGAGGTGCTTTTTAAAAATATTACCAGAGATGGGGAGAATCGTATCTCAGCAGGGAGCACATTCCACACGCTTGGGGCAGCAGCCGAGAAGGCCCGCCTCTGTGTAGCCACCAAATAAGTTGGCGGTAACTGGAGATGGACCTCCTCAGATGACCTCAATGGGCGGTGAGGCTCGTAGTGAAGAAGATGCTATCTTAGATACACAGGGCCTAAGCCGTTTAGGGCTTTATAAGTTATAATTAGCACTTTGTATTTTGTCCGGAAACCTATTGGCAGCCAGTGTAGCTCCATCACTAAAGGAGTAACGTGGTCTCTCCAGGATGACCCAGAGACCAACCAGGCTGCCGCATTCTGAACCAACTGAAGTTTCTGGACTCCGTACAAAGGCAGCCCCACATAGACCGCATAACAGAAGTCATGTTTGGAGGTTACCAACAGATGTACCACTGTTTTGAGGTCATTGATCTCGAGAAACGGGAGCAGCTGGTGTATCAGCCGGAGCTGATAGAAAGCACCCCTGGCCACCCTTATTGTTCTGACCCCGCACAATAAGTACCTCTGTCTTATTTGGATTCAGCTTCAGTTTATTCTCCCTCATCCAGCCCATTACTGCTTCCAGGCAGGCATTTAGGGAGGATATGCCAGCTCCTGAAGAAGTTGACATGGAGAAGTAGATCTGCGTGTCAAAAGTATACTGGTAACACCGAACTCCAAATCCCCTGATGATCTCTCCCAGCGGTTTCATGTAGATGCTAAAAAACGTTAAGTATGGAGCCTTGAGGGGAACCATACTTAAGCTCAGAGTTCGAAGAGCAACAGTCTCCAATTGACACCACCTGGAATCTGTCCGAGAGGTAGGAGCAGAACCTCTGTAAAAGAGTGCCTCCCACCCCCAACCCTCTCAGACATTCCAGAAGAATACTACGGTTGATTAGGGATGTGCAAAAAATTTCGGGCACAGAACGATCTGTGCCCGAAACGAACAATTTCGGGTGATTTGGGGCCGAACCGTATCACCCCCGATTTCCCCCGATATTTTTCGGGCACGAGCCAAATCACCCGAATTTCGGGCATAAAAATTTGGGTGATTCGGCTCACGGTTGATTTTTGGTGAATTTTTAAAATTTTAGTGACTTTGGGGCAGTTCGGGGGCATAGCATGGGATCTGGGCAAAAGGAGTGGGGTGGTGTGGTAGTGCCTAATGGGTGCAGGCTACAACCCCAATTTCAGGGGGATTGGGCAAAGGGCTGATTTTTGGTAAATTTCTGAAAATTTCATGTCTTTGGGGCAGATTGGGGCATATTGGGGCAGAAAGTGGGGCCTGGGGCAGAATAGTGGGGTGGGTTGGTAGTGCCTAATGGGTGGAGGCTACCACCCCAATTTCAGGGGGTTTGGACAAAGGGCTGATTTTTTGAGAATTTTTCAAGTTTTAATGACTTTGGGGCAGTTTGGGGGCAGAAAGTGGATCTGCCCCAAAAGAGTGGGGTGGGGTGGTAGTGCCTAATGGGTGGAGGCTACCACCCCAAAAACTTCTGAGGTGTAAATTCTCATTCTATCATAGCAAATGAGCTATTTTTCAATTAAACAACTCTCATGACCCCACTTTCACTTTTTCACACTTTCCTTTACTATGAATAATATGAGGAAGTAATCAGTTTAGCACACTTCACCTTATGAAGACAAACCTCATACAAATAAATTCACCATAATTCACCCCTCTGCCCAATCACTCTTAAATTGGGGATGGGTGGTAGCCCGCAGCCATTAGGCACTATCTACCAGCCCACCCCACTCCTTTGGGGCAGATCCACTTTCTGCCCCCTATCTGCCCCAAAGACACCCAAACTTCAAAAATTCTCAAAAAATCAGCCCTCTGCCCAATCCCCCTGAAATTGGGGTGGTAGCCTCCATCCATTAGGCACTACCACCACACCCCACTCTTTTGGGGCAGATCCACTTTCTGCCCCCAAATTGCCCCAAAGTCACTAAAACTTAAAAAATTCTCAAAAAATCAGCCCTTTGTCCAAACCCCCTGAAATTGGGGTGGTAGCCTCCACCCATTAGGCACTACCACTGCACCCCACTATTCTGCCCCAGGCCCCACTTTCTGCCCCAATATGCCCCAATATGCCCCAAAGACATGAAATATTCAGAAATTTACCAAAAATCAGCCCTTTGCCCAATCCCCCTGAAATTGGGGTGGTAGCCTGCACCCATTAGGTACTACCACGCCACACCACGCCTTTTGCCCAGATCCCATGCTATGCCCCCGAACTGCCCCAAAGTTACTAAAACTTTAAAAATTCACCAAAAATCAGGATTTTGCCCCAACCCCCTGAAATTGGGGTGGTAGACTCTACCCCTTGGGCACTACCACCGCACCCCAAAATTTTGCCCCTGGGCCCCTTTTTACCCCCCCGAATCGATTCAGAATCAGATTCGGGTTAAATCCGAATCCGAAACGAATCAAGGGTGATTCGGGTGACCCAGGTTCGGGTCCGAGCCAAATCACCCAAAATCCCAAATTGCACACCCCTACGGTTGATAGTATTGAAAGCCTCCGAGAGATCCAAAAGGACCAAAAGGTCACACTTCCTCTGTCAATTCCCAATTGGACATCATCCATCAGGCTGACCAAGGCAGTCTCCACCACATAGCCAACCCTTGGGTCTATATAATCAGTTTCCTCCAAGACGGACTAGAGTTGAGGCCACCACCTTCTCAATTACCTTGCACGGCCATGGGAGGCTGAAAACAGACCTATAATTGCTCAGCTCTGAGGGATCTAATGCAGGTTTCTTTAGAAGAAGTGTAATGATTGCCTTCTTAAAACAAGGAGGCATCCTGCCCTCCCTCAGAGAAGCATTTATGATTTACACCAGGCTGTCTACAACAGCCCCCTTGCTAGATAGAACAAGCCATGTTGGACAAGGGTCAAGAGAACAAGTGGTAGGCCTCAATGCTCCAAGCAGTCTTGTCCACCTCCTCAGGAGTTACAAACTGAAACAGATCCAGTCAAATCACCTGTTGTTGGGCACCTCCAGTGCAGACATCAAATTAATTGTGCAGTCTCCATCTATGTCGGCCTGAATCTGAGAGATTTTATGTGGGAAAAACTATTTAAACACATCGCAGGGGTAATTGATGATTGCAAATTCTGGTTCAAGGGAGGGGAATGCTAGTCCCCTCACAACCCTGAACAACTCCACTGGACGTAAACTCACAGGGCAATATGGGCAGAAAAGAACCGCCTCTTTGCCGCACGTATTGCCGGAGCATAAATCTTTAGATGTGCTCTATGTCTCAATCTGTCGGATTCGAGCCGAGTCTTTCTCCACTTGCACTCCAGTTGCCAACCTTGCCACTTCAGCCCCCATAGATCTTCCGTATACCAAGGGGCCAATTTTGAAGCGGATCAGAGAGGACGCTTGGGAGCAATCGTGTCTACTGCCCTGCTGAGCAAGTTGTTCCAATTCTCAACCAGGGTGTCAACAGGAGCACCAGCAAAGCAACATTGAATTCATCCAAGGCTACTTGGAATCCTACTGGATCCAATAACCTCTTCAGGTGGACAATTCTAATAGGCCCCTTGCCCCTGGAGAGGTGGGAACTGCTTTTAAGTCCAACCTTAACCAGATGGTGGTCTGTCTATGACAATGGGGAAATCACAGGTGTCCGCATCCATGGAATACCCCCGTGATCAGAGTAAAAGACCAAATCAAGCATGTGACCTGTAATATGCGTCGGTCCAGAGACCACTTGGGACAGGTCCATAGTTGTCATGGCCTCTATGAATTCATGAGCTGCCCTGGACAGATTGGTCCCAAAATGAAAATTGAAGTCCCCCGGAACCAAGAGTCTGGGAGACTCCAACACGGTTTCCGCGACCAAGTCCGTGAGCTCAGTAAGGGATTCCGCTGGGCAGCAGGGTGATCGGTACAACAAAAGAAGTCCCAGTCTATCCCTGGTCTCCAAACTTAAGTACACACATTCCATATGGTCTGATACCCTAACAGGGACCCTGGTAAGGGAGATGTTATCCTTATAGATCACAGCCACTCCACCTCCCCACCCACGTCCCCTCACCTGCTCCTCTACAGAATATCCTGGAGGGTGAAGCTGGAACCAGACTGGACCATTAGCCTCCCACAACCAAGTCTCAGTAATACATACTAGGTGGGATCCTTTATCCATAATCAAATTTCGTATGAGCTCTGGCTTGTTTTGGACTGACCTGGCATTGCAGAGGAGCAAGGTAAGGCTATGTGGCTTGTTGGCAATGCTCCCTGAGGTCAAAGAGCTGGAGGGACAGCCAGAAGGGGAGACAGCTATTAAATTTCTGACTACCCTTCCTCTGGAACAGCCTGCTGACCTGCCAACGTTTCTTCTTCTATTCCCCACCACTACCAGGATAGCTGCCCCATAGTCAACGAAGGCAATGTCAAAGAAATGCGCCCAAAAATTGTGTGCTATCATTGATGTCATTGTCGTCATCACTCTTTCGACTTGCAGAGGTGGCAGGGGGGCAAAACCTTGCTGTTTGAGATTTTTAATGACAAACCATGAATCCACTCACATTTGCTACCAGACAATCTACACTCGGAACACCTCAGAAACAACAAAACCCAGTACCCCATAGGTTAGCAACCCATGGGGGTGGTTGGTACCCTCTGTGCACTACACCGCCACTTGCTCTGGGCCACACCAGTGCCCCCCAAGTGCAGTTATGGGGCTCCTGAAACCTCCATTATTCCCTATGAGAAAAACCTTAAAGATGCGTAAACTTCAAAAATCACTTAAAAATCACCCATTGTCCAATTCCTTTGAAATACTTCTGGTAGCTTCCTTGCCACCACTAGGCACTACCACCAACCACATTCTTCCAAGAGCCACACCTTTCCTCCTGACATGAAGAGGAAAACCTTAAAGATGCATGAACTTCAAAAGATCACCAAAAATCAGCCCTTTGCCCAATTCCTTTTTGGGTGGTAGCCTCCACCCATTAGGCGCTACCACACCACCCTGCTCTTTGGGCTCCAGGACCATTTTTTGGATCCTAAATGATTCAGATTCAGATTTTGAATAATTCATATCAGAAGCGAATCTGGGGTGATTTGGATGGGTCTGATTTGGATACGAAATGAAACAGAGATGTTTTGATTTGGGTCCAAATTGAAACAGAGAAAATCCGAAATGCACACCCCTAGTGTAGATCACAGATAAAATGAAATAAATCATTAAATTAAAAACTATAAAAACAGCAAAAGTAAGAGCAGCATAAAATCTATCAACATATGACATGAGAGGGAGGAAACATTAACAACATTAACAAACCAGTCAACAGATTCGTTCCTTGGCAAAACAAAGACTTTGTTGATGTATTTCAGATGCAGACCAGTGTGAGATGTGCCCAGAAGATCAATGTCCAAATGAGAAACAGGATCAATGCATCGCCAAAACGATGACCTATTTATCCTATGGAGAACCATTGGGAGCGGTTTTGATTTCTTTTGCTCTTTTGTTTTCCCTGATCACCTTTGCTGTGATTGGGATCTTTGTTCTGCTCCGCAAAACTCCCATTGTGAAAGCCAATAACTGGAGCATTACTTGTACCCTTCTCTCCTCTCTGCTGCTTTGCTTTCTCTGCTCCTTCCTATTCATTAGTCAGCCTAGGAAGGTGACCTGCCTCCTCAGACAAACCGTGTTTGGCATCACCTTTACTGTTGCTCTTTCTTCTGTGTTGGCCAAAACCATCACTGTTGTTCTGGCCTTCCTGGCCACCAAGCCGGGAAACAGGATGAGGAGATGGATAGGAAAGAGGCTGGCAGTATCGGTCATCATTCTCTGTTCACTTATTCAAATTGGCATCTGTGCTGTGTGGCTGGCAACCACTCCCCCTTTCCCAGAGTTTGACATGCACTCTCAGATCAGTGAGATCATTGTGCAATGCAATGAAGGCTCAAACACCATGTTCTACATCGTCCTGGGCTACATGGGTTTTCTGGCCACCATCAGCTTCACTGTGGCCTTCCTTGCGAGAAAGTTACCAGATAGCTTTAATGAAGCCAAGCTGATCACCTTCAGCATGCTGGTCTTCTCCACTGTTTGGATTACTTTTGTCCCAAGCTACTTGAGCACCAAGGGGAAATACATGGTGGCAGTGGAGGTCTTCTCCATCATGGCCTCTAGTGGTGGACTGTTGAGTTGTATCTTCCTCCCCAAATGCTACATTATGATTCTTAGACCTGATCTGAACACCAGAGAGCAACTAGTAAGGAAACAATATTGAGACACTGGACTCTTTCTGCCTTTTCTTCTTCTTCGGCACCATGTCTCTCATCATTATATTCCCATATTAGTAGTGAAGGAAGGCGTAGATTAGAGAATACAGTCAACATGGGTGGTATCGGTGACTAAGCGTGGGTAATATCGGGACAATGGGGGGGGGACTGTGGAAGAGCTGCTTGAACAATGAGCCATATTGCACAGCTCTGGCACTGCTTTGAAGGACACATCAGCCCGGCAGCACCATGTGTCCAGAATGCAGCACTGGATGTCAGCCAGCCTACAGTGTGGGCCACAGACTAATAGTTATCTCAGATTTTGCCCCAACCCCCTGAAATTGGGGTGGTAGACTCTACCCATTGGGCACTACCACCGCACCCCAAAATTTTGCCCCTGGGCCCCTTTTTACCCCCCCGAATCGATTCAGAATCAGATTCGGGTTAAATCCGAATCCGAAACGAATCAAGGGTGATTCGGGTGACCCAGGTTCGGGTCCGAGCCAAATCACCCAAAATCCCAAATTGCACACCCCTACGGTTGATAGTATTGAAAGCCTCCGAGAGATCCAAAAGGACTAAAAGGTCACACTTCCTCTGTCAATTCCCTATTGGACATCATCCATCAGGCTGACCAAGGCAGTCTCCACCACATAGCCAACCCTTGGGTCTATATAATCAGTTTCCTCCAAGACGGACTAGAGTTGAGGCCACCACCTTCTCAATTACCTTGCACGGCCATGGGAGGCTGAAAACAGACCTATAATTGCTCAGCTCTGAGGGATCTAATGCAGGTTTCTTTAGAAGAAGTGTAATGATTGCCTTCTTAAAACAAGGAGGCATCCTGCCCTCCCTCAGAGAAGCATTTATGATTTACACCAGGCTGTCTACAACAGCCCCCTTGCTAGATAGAACAAGCCATGTTGGACAAGGGTCAAGAGAACAAGTGGTAGGCCTCAATGCTCCAAGCAGTCTTGTCCACCTCCTCAGGAGTTACAAACTGAAACAGATCCAGTCAAATCACCTGTTGTTGGGCACCTCCAGTGCAGACATCAAATTAATTGTGCAGTCTCCATCTATGTCGGCCTGAATCTGAGAGATTTTATGTGGGAAAAACTATTTAAACACATCGCAGGGGTAATTGATGATTGCAAATTCTGGTTCAAGGGAGGGGAATGCTAGTCCCCTCACAACCCTGAACAACTCCACTGGACGTAAACTCACAGGGCAATATGGGCAGAAAAGAACCGCCTCTTTGCCGCACGTATTGCCGGAGCATAAATCTTTAGATGTGCTCTATGTCTCAATCTGTCGGATTCGAGCCGAGTCTTTCTCCACTTGCACTCCAGTTGCCAACCTTGCCACTTCAGCCCCCATAGATCTTCCGTATACCAAGGGGCCAATTTTGAAGCGGATCAGAGAGGACGCTTGGGAGCAATCGTGTCTACTGCCCTGCTGAGCAAGTTGTTCCAATTCTCAACCAGGGTGTCAACAGGAGCACCAGCAAAGCAACATTGAATTCATCCAAGGCTACTTGGAATCCTACTGGATCCAATAACCTCTTCAGGTGGACAATTCTAATAGGCCCCTTGCCCCTGGAGAGGTGGGAACTGCTTTTAAGTCCAACCTTAACCAGATGGTGGTCTGTCTATGACAATGGGGAAATCACAGGTGTCCGCATCCATGGAATACCCCCGTGATCAGAGTAAAAGACCAAATCAAGCATGTGACCTGTAATATGCGTCGGTCCAGAGACCACTTGGGACAGGTCCATAGTTGTCATGGCCTCTATGAATTCATGAGCTGCCCTGGACAGATTGGTCCCAAAATGAAAATTGAAGTCCCCCGGAACCAAGAGTCTGGGAGACTCCAACACGGTTTCCGCGACCAAGTCCGTGAGCTCAGTAAGGGATTCCGCTGGGCAGCAGGGTGATCGGTACAACAAAAGAAGTCCCAGTCTATCCCTGGTCTCCAAACTTAAGTACACACATTCCATATGGTCTGATACCCTAACAGGGACCCTGGTAAGGGAGATGTTATCCTTATAGATCACAGCCACTCCACCTCCCCACCCACGTCCCCTCACCTGCTCCTCTACAGAATATCCTGGAGGGTGAAGCTGGAACCAGACTGGACCATTAGCCTCCCACAACCAAGTCTCAGTAATACATACTAGGTGGGATCCTTTATCCATAATCAAATTTCGTATGAGCTCTGGCTTGTTTTGGACTGACCTGGCATTGCAGAGGAGCAAGGTAAGGCTATGTGGCTTGTTGGCAATGCTCCCTGAGGTCAAAGAGCTGGAGGGACAGCCAGAAGGGGAGACAGCTATTAAATTTCTGACTACCCTTCCTCTGGAACAGCCTGCTGACCTGCCAACGTTTCTTCTTCTATTCCCCACCACTACCAGGATAGCTGCCCCATAGTCAACGAAGGCAATGTCAAAGAAATGCGCCCAAAAATTGTGTGCTATCATTGATGTCATTGTCGTCATCACTCTTTCGACTTGCAGAGGTGGCAGGGGGGCAAAACCTTGCTGTTTGAGATTTTTAATGACAAACCATGAATCCACTCACATTTGCTACCAGACAATCTACACTCGGAACACCTCAGAAACAACAAAACCCAGTACCCCATAGGTTAGCAACCCATGGGGGTGGTTGGTACCCTCTGTGCACTACACCGCCACTTGCTCTGGGCCACACCAGTGCCCCCCAAGTGCAGTTATGGGGCTCCTGAAACCTCCATTATTCCCTATGAGAAAAACCTTAAAGATGCGTAAACTTCAAAAATCACTTAAAAATCACCCATTGTCCAATTCCTTTGAAATACTTCTGGTAGCTTCCTTGCCACCACTAGGCACTACCACCAACCACATTCTTCCAAGAGCCACACCTTTCCTCCTGACATGAAGAGGAAAACCTTAAAGATGCATGAACTTCAAAAGATCACCAAAAATCAGCCCTTTGCCCAATTCCTTTTTGGGTGGTAGCCTCCACCCATTAGGCGCTACCACACCACCCTGCTCTTTGGGCTCCAGGACCATTTTTTGGATCCTAAATGATTCAGATTCAGATTTTGAATAATTCATATCCGAAGCGAATCTGGGGTGATTTGGATGGGTCTGATTTGGATACGAAATGAAACAGAGATGTTTTGATTTGGGTCCAAATTGAAACACAGAAAATCCGAAATGCACACCCCTAGTGTAGAACACAGATAAAATGAAATAAATCATTAAATTAAAAACTATAAAAACAGCAAAAGTAAGAGCAGCATAAAATCTATCAACATATGACATGAGAGGGAGGAAACGTTAACAACATTAACAAACCAGTCAACAGATTCGTTCCTTGGCAAAACAAAGACTTTGTTGATGTATTTCAGATGCAGACCAGTGTGAGATGTGCCCAGAAGATCAATGTCCAAATGAGAAACAGGATCAATGCATCGCCAAAACGATGACCTATTTATCCTATGGAGAACCATTGGGAGCGGTTTTGATTTCTTTTGCTCTTTTGTTTTCCCTGATCACCTTTGCTGTGATTGGGATCTTTGTTCTGCTCCGCAAAACTCCCATTGTGAAAGCCAATAACTGGAGCATTACTTGTACCCTTCTCTCCTCTCTGCTGCTTTGCTTTCTCTGCTCCTTCCTATTCATTAGTCAGCCTAGGAAGGTGACCTGCCTCCTCAGACAAACCGTGTTTGGCATCACCTTTACTGTTGCTCTTTCTTCTGTGTTGGCCAAAACCATCACTGTTGTTCTGGCCTTCCTGGCCACCAAGCCGGGAAACAGGATGAGGAGATGGATAGGAAAGAGGCTGGCAGTATCGGTCATCATTCTCTGTTCACTTATTCAAATTGGCATCTGTGCTGTGTGGCTGGCAACCACTCCCCCTTTCCCAGAGTTTGACATGCACTCTCAGATCAGTGAGATCATTGTGCAATGCAATGAAGGCTCAAACACCATGTTCTACATCGTCCTGGGCTACATGGGTTTTCTGGCCACCATCAGCTTCACTGTGGCCTTCCTTGCGAGAAAGTTACCAGATAGCTTTAATGAAGCCAAGCTGATCACCTTCAGCATGCTGGTCTTCTGCACTGTTTGGATTACTTTTGTCCCAAGCTACTTGAGCACCAAGGGGAAATACATGGTGGCAGTGGAGGTCTTCTCCATCATGGCCTCTAGTGGTGGACTGTTGAGTTGTATCTTCCTCCCCAAATGCTACATTATGATTCTTAGACCTGATCTGAACACCAGAGAGCAACTAGTAAGGAAACAATATTGAGACACTGGACTCTTTCTGCCTTTTCTTCTTCTTCGGCACCATGTCTCTCATCATTATATTCCCATATTAGTAGTGAAGGAAGGCGTAGATTAGAGAATACAGTCAACATGGGTGGTATCGGTGACTAAGCGTGGGTAATATCGGGACAATGGGGGGGGGGACTGTGGAAGAGCTGCTTGAACAATGAGCCATATTGCACAGCTCTGGCACTGCTTTGAAGGACACATCAGCCCGGCAGCACCATGTGTCCAGAATGCAGCACTGGATGTCAGCCAGCCTACAGTGTGGGCCACAGACTAATAGTTATCTCAGAGAAGGGAGATAACTGTAGAAAGGCTTATACTTAAGGTTAGGTGAAAAAAGAATGGCTGACAACCAGACTAACGCAGTGTGTGGCCATCAAATGAAGCACGTGTGTTTGACATGCATTCCACATTCATCCAGATCATGGTGCAGAGCAATGAAGGGTCTGTTACATGGGTTTTCTGGCCATCATCAGCTTCACTGTGGCCTCCCTTGCTAGAATGTTACTGATGGATTTAAATTTATTATTTATTTATTCATTTATTTATTTATTTATTTATTTATTTTGTATTTAACATATTTTTATACCGCCCAAAACTTACATCTCTGGGTGGTTTACAACAAAAACAAGAAATTTTAAACACAACAATTTAAATTTTTTAAAACAATATTCTAAAAACAACATTAAAACAATTTAATGAAGCCAAGAAGATCACCTTCAGCATGCTGGTCTTCTGCAGTGTTTGGATGCCAGGGCTGGACTGGGGGCACTGAGAGGGCGGTGGAATGTATGTGGGGAGGGATCCAGGATTTGAGCAGAATGGCTACTTAAGGGTGCGAGTATTCATTGCTGCCCAGTGCCGCAGGGCGCAGTCAACATGGAGACCAGGGGTCCCTCGATGGTTTTTGATGTAAGCTCAGTTAATTGTAGCTCCCGCACAGGTTGAATCAGGAAGGCCCCACTCTGAATGCACATGGTGCGTGCACACTGCCTTGAAACTGTCACTCAGAACAAAACTCACTCCACACTCAGATGAAAAAAAATCAGAGAGAACACTGATGGAGACCAGGCCTCCCAGAAGCATTGTGTATCAATGGCACATATTGCAATACATGCTTGGAGTGCAGAAATGTGAAAAAAAATGCTTGAATACAGATCAGCAATCATGTTCACTGGCCACATATTTCACAAGTGTTGAGCACACAGGAAAGGCTACCGTTCATTCTCAGCTCTACGACAGTAGTGGGGGAGCAAAGGGGGTTAATCTGTGCAAGGATGATAGCAGTGCCCTCCACCTTTGACCCAGCTTCTGGAGGGGAATATAGTATTTGTGCATGCATGGAGATATACACACACACACACACACACACACACACAATGCCTCTGCATATTCCTCCCATCATAATGATGGGCATTTTACGAGCCAATAAATCATGCAGCAAGGTGTGCATTGAAGAATGGGGTGGGTTGGGGAGGTTGAAAGTGGGGATCACTGTTGTATCAGGCAAAAAGGTTTCCCTTCCTACTTCAGATCTGGAAACATAAACCCACACAGACAGGTCATGCTAAAAAATTTGGTCCTGAAGTCATGAATAAGGAGGAAAAGCAAAAACCATTGATGAAAAGGCAGGCAAGTGGGGCAGGTGGAGGGGGGAAGAGGACAACCTCCATCTAAACCATCTGATTCACACAATACATGCCAGAGAGTGAACTGAATGAAATTCCTATGGTCCAGGACCAGCAGACAGTACCTGCGAACCAACAAATCACATATACAGGTCAGAGGCCATTTCCGTTGTTGGAAAAATAATGCGGCCACCTTTGAGACCCAGATCCCTCTTTCCACACCCCAATAGTCATGAGAACCATCTTCAAAGGTCTCTTTCCAGGATCTACTTCAGAACAACTGTGAGGGGGGAAATCGCTATGCTCCTTCTTTCAGAGGTCAAACAAGAGAACCAACCAGCTTCCTTAAAGATTGGTGGGTTTCACAGGAGAGGCTTCTTGGAACGTCACCTGTGGGTTCAAGCAGTGCTCTAGGTAAGTACGTGTGAATTGGGGAGCGAGAGGTCCCTTTCTCTCTTCTACATGCACACACATACCCCTTGCTGAGTATGATACTCCAGAAAGAGAAGGCGGCACCAGTAGATTACAAGCAGAAAGGCACGTGGGAATGTAGGGGGGGATATGTGTCCCTAAATAGCTCCCCCTCTCACACACGGGAAAAAATCTGGGGCCCGTAGCATTTGCTACTTTTGCTACTAGTTTAATCGGGCAGTGATGAGGTGGCCAAGGAACAGCCTTCCAGGGTTTTTGCGGCCCAAAGGGTTGGGAATACGGGGAGGGGGGAGGCTCGACTCACCAACTCAGAGTTCCCCTCCCCCCACCCAGCTGGTTGCTGTGCCCGTTGTCATCAGGTGAGTTTTCTTTACATTTAGACATAGTCCCATTTTTTCACTGTGCTCCTTGACTTTCATTACTAGAGCTTGCAGATATTCCGCATTCTCCGCTATCAGAATGGTGTCATCTGTATAGTATTGGTTATTGATGTTTCTTCCTCCAACTTTAAAACCATGCTCATCTTCTTCCAATCCAGCTTCTCTCAGTATATGTTAAGCATATAAGTTGAATTAAAAGGGAGAAAGTATACAGCCTTGTCTTACTCTGAACGTCTGGTTCACCACTATGGAGTAAATCCACCTGTCTCAGTGGAAACACAGCTGCAGCTCATTCAGACATGTCCTCGTGTGTCTATTCCAGGGGGCCAAGGAACAGCCTTCCAGGGTTTTGGCGGCCCAAAGGGTTGGGAATGGTGGGGGTGGCAGGCCGGACTGCGGGCACTGAGAGGGCGGGGGAATGTTTGTGGGGAGGGTGCCGGGTTTTGAGCAGAATGGGTAATTGAGGGTGGGAATTGGGGCGCAGGGGCACCCCGCAGGGTGTGGCACACCGGGAATATGCCCTGTTGCCCTGTGGGCCAGTCTGAGCCTGGGTGGCTCGACTCACCAACTCAGAGTTCCCCTCCCCACACATGCGCTTTAAAGTTTTAACAGGAAAGCCTTTTTAGGCTAGGAGATCCCCTGTATTTGTAAAGGGGAATCCCAGCTGGATTCCCATTTACAAGTATATCCCCCACCGAGCCAGCCTGCCAGACAGTTCCATGAAATGGGGGGTGGTCCAATTCTAACTTGGACTGGCACCCCCCCCCTTTAGAGGGCCGGTCTGTTTCATCCTCGGACCAACCAAACAGGCCTGGCTCAGTCTGAGCAGGTTCGCATATCCCTCTTTCTCTCCCCTCTCTGTCTACACTAAGCCAGAAGCAAAGCCTCCATGGAATCTGCCATTCCCCAAATCTCATCCTTCCCGACCTTCTCTGAATATCCGGTGCACCACTATGGGATATTTTATCACACTAATTCTGCCATGTAATGTATTTGTTTCACTAATTTACTTTCATTCTCTTTTAATAAATTTGAATTTGTTCACTGAAACCTTGTTTTGTCCTTGTTATTAGTTCCATGTCTACCACAGAGGGATAGACATTACAGTAGCAGCCCTAGGCCCCGCATCTTGTAACCGTGGTTTCTGCCATAACACAGGTCCGGATGATCAAAGACAGCAAGGGTACTGAACATGAACAAAGGTTCTGCACTATGTCTGAATCCTGAAATTATTATTTTATTTTTACAAACTTGGGTAGATTTTTTCCTGACCATGAATCCATTTATATACCACATCTTTGCAGTGGAGCCTAGAAACATTTCCATTCACTGGTTTATTTTCTTTCTGGGGGATTGACATCTAATACTTGTTCATCCCTGCTTGGGCCATTTTGAGGGAAGACATTGCTGATGAATGCTAGGATACCCTATGGAAGTGGAAGAAGGGGAATGTTCTGCCTGACATTTTAGAAGTTAAGTCACATTGGCTATGTAGGACACGTTGGTGATCTGTACCCACTTGTTATAAAATCAATGAAATATACATAAATAAAATAAATAAAGCCCCTTACTGCATGTTTAGTTTTCCTGGCACTCAACGCAAGGCCCAATGACCAGCAGGCACTTGGGTCCCCAAAGTGTTAATTGAATCCTGTTACTGCCTGCTGAATAGCAAATATTGGTTAGGAGGGAATAAAAAATGTTTTCTTGGTTTGTATAGGGACCAGAGGACTGTAGGGAAAGTGTCAATCCACCCTGTAATTATCAAAATCACTAGTATTGAGTTCTGCTTCTTGTGGAAGCCCCATGGCTAGCTAGAGGTCATTTAATGATAAGATAGGTTAATTATAGCTCAGTTGCTCATACCAGGCTACACTCCCTCAGTGTGTAAGGATCTAAAAGTGCCAGTGTGTGCCCTAGAACTCAGGAGACGTTAACATGAATCAAACAAGGCTCTGTCAAATGGAATTTCTTTCTTGGTAAAGTTCTTTGTGGGTAGTCTTCTTAGCTGACAAAGCAAGTGTACAGCTGGGGTGAGATTCAAAATTTGCAGGAGCTCAGAATGGTTCGGTTACTACCATTCCTCCTATATCTGCCTGCTATTTTCAGCAGGCAGAACAGCAGGCAAAGACATCTGTGCAAAATTCAGCACAATTCCAAGACAGATTCCAGAGAAGGCATTACCATTGGGGAATTTGGATCCTTCTTACAGGGTGATGTGCTTCTATTCAGCTTTACTGTACCACCAGACATATCCACAACAGGATAGTGAGTAGTGCATCTTTTGATTTAATGGTTGTATTGGGTCTTTTAGGTAGGACTGTAATAATGTATGCCTATCTGGTTTAAATTATTCTAGTGGAGATTCATTATCAATGGCAGCTTCTGATATGCCTAACATTGAGGCTGCAGCATCTAGCCATGGTGTGTGAATGGACCTTAGCAAATCTAATAGCACAGTCTGATCTCTAATCATTTGCATTCCAGATCTCCTGGGTTTGATCTCTGCCATCTCCAGGCACAACTGGGAAACTGCTCTGTCTGAAAGCAGATTCCCTGCCAGTCCCAATAAAGAATAGTGACCTAGCTAGACCAATGGCCTTATTCAATATAAGGCAACTTGATATCCTTGTATGTCCATATATCATACCAAGCACAATGATTTCCAAGGAGGTAATGTAATGTCATGTCATGTAATTTTATTTACAGTCATTGACCAAACAGAGAGTAAAAACCAGTAAACATTAAAATAGGTATATACATATATACAGTTTAAGATTGGGGTGATATCCCATTATACCTTTTAAAAGCAATATAACTAAACTTAGCTACAGGAATAAAAATTAAAGGATCTTTGTCTGAAAGCAGATGTTTTACAAGGTTAGCATCGGATTGATCTGCCAGTTTACATATTAGAGGAGCTATAAGGCGTTCCCTGGGATACAAATGGAGATTACAGTGGAGAAGGATATGTGCGACAGTTTCTGTATCTCCTGATCCACAACGGCAGTGTCGTTCTTCTAAAGGCACACCTTGAAACCTCCCAGCTAGAAGTGCGGATGGAAAGGAATTAACCCTTACTCTTGTGAATATCCATCAAAACTTAGAGAAAGTAATTGTCGACAGATATTTTGCGGGGAAAAGATCCATATTCGTTCTTATAGCTCTATCAAACTCTGGAAGCGCAGCCCAGTTTTCTTGGATCTCAATATCAACAAAGCGTTGTTTCACTACTTTTTTCGCGTTCACTAGACCCAATTCCAGCAGTTGGGCTGGGTCTAAGCCTAGAGAGGTGAGCTTCGTACTTATTGTAGTACACCATAATGGCTGGGGACTAACTGAAAGAAACTCAGGAATTAAACCAACTGGTCGCAGATGTATTTTCAACCAGAAATAAATAATCAAAAGCCAGGCCCGAGATTCAATTTTTATGAAGCCAGCCTCTGTCCTTAAAGTCACATTTGCTGTACATTTTGGTGTACCAAATAAATTCCTCAAGAACCCTGATTGGGTTCTTTCCAAAGTGTCAAACCTCGAGTATGGACCTAGTTGTATGCCATACAATAATTGCGGAATGACCTTTGCAGTATAAAGCTTTAAGGCAGCTGGTATGTAGCCTGCACCCTGAGTTCTGAAAAAATCTTAAGATTGCTGCTGTGCTGCGTTTTGCCGAGTCTGTGACCATACTAATATGTGCTGATTTCCCAGCATTATGTTGAAAAATTACCCCCAGGTATTTTATTTGATTTACCTGTTCTAGTCGGTGTCCATCTAGCATCCATACAAATTTTTTAACTTTATTGGTGAAACACATGATTTTAGATTTGTCATAATTAATCTGTAGATGCTCATCTCTGCAGTAAAGTGCTAAGGCATCTAACGCTCTTTTGAGCCCAACCCTGGTTTGAGACAGAATTACTGCGTCGTCGGCATACATCAGGATTCGGATTTTCTTGTTGGCTAGTTTTGGTGTGTGTGTGTCAGATGTCTGCAAACACTTTATCAAATCGTTAATGCAAAGGTTGAATAGGTAAGGGGCTAGTACACACCCTTGTCGCACCCCTTTCCTAATGGCTACTAAGTTTGTAAGGTTACCAGCATGGTCTAAACGCACTCTTATAAAGGAATTTTCATGCATTTTGATGAGCAAGAGTAGAAGCCTTCGGTCCATAGAAGTAGCCGCCAATTTAGACCAAAGACGGCCTCTAGAAATTGCATCAAAAGCCATCTTAAGGTCTATAAAAGCGGCAAACAGGGGTCGCTTATTCCTTTTTACCTGTTTGTCCACAAGATGTTGTAATATTAGACAGTGGTCTAATCCAGATCTGTTAGCTCTAAATCCTGCCTGCTCATCCTCAATAATGCACTCCTGCTCCATCCAAGCACATAGTTTGACACAGAAGTGCTTGGCATAAAGTTTACTTATGATATTTAAAAGGCTTATTGGTCTATAATTAAAGGGATCATCCCTTCGGCCTTTCTTATGGATGGGAACCACAATCGCCGTTCCCCAATCCTGGGGGAATTGTGCTGTTTGATCAATATGTGTGAAGAGAGCAGCCAGAACAGGAGCCCACCAATCTTTGTAGAGCTTCAGAAGTTCCGGCGGGTTACAATCGTTTCCAGGTGCTTTCCCACATTTCAGTTGCATGATTAATTGCTCTATCTCTTTAGTGGAGACCGGAGAGCAGTGTGGTAATGAACCTATTTGAAGGGGGCCTTGGGGAGAGATATCATTATAAAGTGCCCGAAAATGAGTTTCCCATCATTCTTGGGTTATTGAGCAGGCCTGAGTGGAGTGTATCTTATTATTTGCTATTGAAATTAGTCTCCAAAATCTCATTGAGTTGTTGTTCTTCACTGCACTTATTAAAAGTGACCACTTCTTTTGTGTATCAGCCCTTTTTTTTTTATCTAAGAAGGGCTTTATATTCCTTTTTCTTTTTCGATATTTCTATAACCAGGTCTGCAGAGGGATTAGAGCTAGCATATTTTGAAAGAGTAACAAGACGTTTTTTAGCCCTATTACACTCATAATTGAACCATTTTTTAGGGCGGTAAGATTTTAGTTCTGATCTGGCGTGGTCCGGTTTGGTTATTAAAGCTCATCACCAGTCAATGTAGACACCACTGAGCAATAGTCTGACTCGGATTAGATCAGTTTCCTATGTCCCTAGGAATTCATGAAGGGGAGCTTTCTCCCAATGGCTGCATATCAACAATGGGGAAAGATGTACTGGCTGCATATCTGTATGTCAGAAAAAATATACAGCTAGTCTTAAAGTCATTCAACTCTAATTGTTTGTTTGTTTAACACATTTGTATTCTGCCCAAAATGCAAGTCTCTGGGCGGTTTACAACAAAACAATAAAAACAACCAATAAAAAGATTAAAACATTTCAACCATTAAAATTTAAAATGTTAAAACAATTACAAACACAATCAAACTATTATATGTTGTCTTCCATACTTGTAAGCAGAAATGGCTACGTTCCTGAGGTAGCTCAGTTTGGAAGCAGCTTTTGAGAAGACAAGGCTTCTCAGGTGGAAGACAAGTGGAAAACAAGTGGAAGACAAGTGGAGAACATTTTTTTTTTGTTCCTAAAGGAGAAAGCAAGAGGGCAAGCAAACAAACCAACAAGGGGGAATGGACAAGGTATGTTTGTTAGGGATAGTCTTATATAGGTTTTAATTTCTGGCTGTACCCCTACTAATTGTGCAAAGAGGCACCTTTTTGATGTGGTGATGATTCTCTTTATTTAGCAGGGGGAGAGTAACTGGCACAATCCAACCGCAGCACATTACCTTCAATGACTGTTGCTGGTGTCTATATTACTTTTTACATTGTGAGCCTTTCAGGGACAGGGATCCATCTTATTTATTGATTATTTCTCTATGTAAACCACTCTGGATACTTTTGCTGAGAAGTGGTATATAAATATTTGTTGTTGTTGGCTGGCTAGGGGTTCATTTTTGACAGGGCAGTTTCAATTTCAGTTTCAGTTGTGCCTAGAGAGAAAATGGGTGGGGATTAACTACAGCTTTGCTCTGAAGGTGGCTCTTTTTGGAAGCCACCCTTGAGAAGACAATGCTGAGACAAGGGCAGTTTTTATTTTTGGAGATCTGTGAGCAGGAGTTTGGTAACAGACATCAAATGAGTTTTGTGAGGGGTTTAGTAGGGAAGTTGCATGTGGGCCCAGAAGTGGTCTCCCTTTATCAGAAACGAGACACCAAGCATGAGAAGGTGAGTACTGCCCCACTTTTGTAACTTTCCTGGAGAAAGAGCTTGATACCTTGAATTAGATGATGATTGCAGCTTAGACCAATCTGTGAAGGAAACAATCTCTATGTCTGCATTCACACAGAACATGAAACCGGAGGTGAAGTGACCTCCAGTTTCAAAAACTGTATGTCTGTTTGTGGACAACCACAGTTTCAACAGAAAATGAAGTTGCGGTTTTCCTCCCCTGAGAGTGATTTGCACTTTTGGTTTCTAATGAGGACTACCACTTGGACAGTTCCACCAGAGGACTTGGAACCACAGTTACAAACCACAGTTTGTTATATGCAAATGCAGCCACTATATTCTAAATTCTAAATAACCAATAAAACCAGTTATGAAGCAAGAATGCCTGAAGCAGAGGGGGTGCCTCCCAGAGTGTGACTATCTGCCTGAGGTGCAGAACTTGTTGGGTGTGCATTCGGTGCAAAGAGCTCCTGGCTCTCAGGTAACAAGTGCATTCTCTTGAAGCCAAGATGGCGGACCTGGAGAAGCTCAGGGAAGCACAGAGGTTTGTGGATGAGACCCTCAGGAATGTGATAGAGGCATCCTATTCCCATATTGACAGCTCCTCTACTCTCATAGATGATGATGATGATGATGATAATGATGATGATGATGATGATGATGATGATGATGATGAAGAATTCGATTTCTATAGCACCCTTCCAAAAATGGCTCAGGGCAGATTACACAGAGAAATAATAAATAAATAAGATGGCTCCCTGTCCCCAAAGGGCTCACATTCTAAAAAAAAAATACAAGATAGAAACCAGCAACAGTCACTGGAGGTACTATGCTGGGGGTGGACAGGGCCAGTTACTCCCCCCCTGCAAAATAAAGAGAATCACCACAGTAAAAGGTGCCTCTTTGCCCAGTTAGCAGGGGATGAAAATCTTAGGGATGTAGGGCATCAGTCTGAAGAAGTCAGGAATGCTCTCTTAGAAGGGACACCTTCCTTGCATAATGCTCCCAAATCCTCTCACACATAGGATACTCCTCCAGGGATTGGGGGCCTCCTAGTAGTGGGCAATTTGATAATTAGGAACTGGGGAAGGGGAAGAAGAGTGCAACAAAGATGATCAGGGGCATGGTGCACCTTTCTTATAAGGTAAGTCTACAGTGTCTGGGGCTTTTTAGTTTGGAAAAGAGGTGGCTATGGGGAGACAGGATGGACGTTTATAAAATTATGCATGGAGAAGAGAGAGTGGACAGAGAGAAATCTTTCTCCCTTTAAAACAAATCTCATGGGTCTGAAGGCCAGGTAAAATAGGACCAACTAAAGGAAGTAATTTTTCACAGAGCAGAAAATTAATCTATGGAATTCTCTGCTATGGGATGTGGCAAATATACAGTAGAACCAAAAAATAAAAAAGGCATGCCCTCACCTCTTGCCAGTTGGCTTCTCAGAGGCATCTGGTAGGACACTGTGTGAAAAAGCAAGGCTGTTCTTATGTTCTTGAATGGAAAGGTTTTCATCCCCTTCCAAGTTCTTAGAGTGTTTTCTCAAAAAATTAAGGAATAATTACTCAGTCCACTGTGCAATGTCTTGTTTTCAATAGATTATTGTTGTCATTTTCTTTCAATATTAGGGCCACAACTCCCCTGAACACATTTTCTTTCAAACTGTGTTTCAACCTTGCCCCAGCTTTCACTTTCAAGTAGGAATAGTCTTTAATCTTTCTTCATCCTGTTTAGAATCCTATCCCAGTATAAGACTCAATGGTACCAGTAGCTCCTACTCAAAATAGAAGTATTGTCCTATCCTAAATATTTGATGGAAGCTGAAATTTAGTGAATTGAAGAAGTAATAATTTGATCAAGAACAAAGGGATGTCCTTGTAATACTGTTTTTAAAAAACAATTTCCCCCCTTTTAGCTGAGTTATGGATCTTTTGACCCTGTGCTAAGTGATCAAACCCGGTTCCCTTTTTTCTTCCGGATGGTTCCAAGTGAAGACCTTCAATATATCGGGATTATTTTTCTGCTGAAGCATTTCAAGTGGAATTGGATTGGTCTGCTCACATCAGATGATGACAGTGGAGAAACATTTGCTCAAAATATGAGACCAAGACTTCTCCAGAGCAATATTTGTATTGCTTTGGCACAATCCATTCCAAAAGTAACAAGTCGCACATCAAATACACACACTGAAAAAATGCTGGTGGAAATAGCTAATGCTGTCTGGAAGGAAGCAAAGATGAATGTGGTTCTTGTCTATGGGGATAGTCATTCTATGGAGGGTTTACGAATAATCTTAGAATCCTACGAATTTCATCATAAGCTTCCATTGGAGAGAGTGTGGCTCATAACTGCTCAGTGGGATTGCACAACTCTTTCTTCATGGGATAAATTCACAGGGAAATCCTTCAATGGTTCTTTGTCATTCACACTTCACACAAAAGTAGTTCCAGGATTTCAGGACTTTCTTGAGAACATAACTCCATACCAGTCTATGATATATTTCATCCATCAGTTCTGGTGGTTTGCATTTTTCTGTTCACTCCCAAAGCATGGCTTATATGTTCCAAATCAAGACAACTGCACTGGGGAGGAGAAACTGGGGAGCCTCCCTGAATCTGTGCTTGAAATGGGCATGTCTGGGCAGAGCTATAACATCTACAATGCTGTTTATGCTGTAGCACATGCTCTCCATTCTATGTATTCATCGAAAGCTAAACAGAAAGAAATGGAGAAACACGGGGGAAAGAGTCTTTTGTTGTGGCCTGTATGTTTCCTCCGCTTTGTTTCCATGTCACTTCTCATTGTATTAGTCCATAACTCATACTAGCAGTTGTGATATAATGTCTGATTGTGGCATGCAGTTCCTGACATCCTGATTAGCAAAGCACTGGTGAAGCAGTGTGAGTTGGTTTAGGCGGAGGAGAACAAACTCATTCAGAATCACACAGAATCACCCATGATCTTCATGGCTAAATGGAGATTTGAATTTGAATTTGAAAAATTCAATTGCAAATCAAATCAAATTGCCCTTTTAAGGGAAGATACAATTATTATGTTTTCAACAAAAATAAATTTCAGAAAGCAAACCTTATATCAAACATCTTGTAAATGTTTATTCAATATTCAGTATTGTTTGATGTTTTAATATGGCTGATACCCATTCCACAATAAGGTAAATGGATATCAGTTTTTCCAAAAGTCTTTCCCTTTGTTATAATTATCCCCAAATTGCTTTGTATATCAATTTATATGTGAATATTCACTGCTGTAAGATCCTGTACTATTCTTCAACAGAAATTGCTATTGCTTCCAGTGGCTTCCTACCAATATAAACATGCTTAAAGGTATATTCCTGATAGGTATATAGTATTTCTTCTCAGTGACATCTTCCAGTTGGTGATCAAGGGATTTGTTGTTAAAGTGATAATGTTAATGCAATTTTCCACAATTTGACCCAGGGTGTGAACTTTTTCTCCTCCCAATTAGCTTCATGCTTTTCTGAGCAATATCCATTTCAACAATAGTGCTGGGGAAGAAATCTTTTTTGATGAGGAAGGGAGCCTGCCATCAGGATACGATATCATCAACTTGGTCACATTCCCCAATGACACCTTCCAGAAAGTCCAAACTGGAAGGATGGATCCCCTGGCTCGTGAAGGAAAAAGGTTCACCATGAATGGAAGTGCTACTGTATGGAACCACAAGTTTAAAGAGGTATGGAGACCTGTCCCGCCTCACCTTGCTGGGTTCCCTGACTTCAAGGGGTTTTCTCACAACCCAGCTCCAATATCAGGAGTGAAGAGTGTTGGGAGTGAGAAATGGGCTGAAAGGAATGGAGTGCCCTGATGGGGGATGCTCTGTTTCTCTCCTCTGGGCAAAGCTCCAGGAGTCTCAGATTGAGGACTCCAGCAGTAGGGTCCAGGTGACCTCCCCCACTCCCTGACAGAGGAAATTATCAGCCTGACCCCAGATTTGCCTTGACCATGTTTGATGCCTCTGACCTCTTTTTGTCTGCCTGCAGTCAGACCCACCTTGGCTTTTGCCTGGTTCAGGGAGTAGACTCCTATTCCATACTCTTCATATGTGGGTATTTAGTTTTGAGAATAATAGAAGTGGGGGGAAATCAGAACATTCTTCCTTGTTCCTGTTAGATGCAACCCCGTTCCCGGTGTGTCGAGAGCTGCCATCTTGGATCCAGCATGATTGCCCAGCAGCGAAGACAAATTTGTTGCTATGACTGTGCTCAGTGTCCTGCAGGGAGGATTTCAACACAGACTGGTAAAAATATGTATATTGGGAAACCAAATTCAAATTTTTAAAATTCTCTATCTTATTTCTACATCAAATAGATGACTGAATTTCTCAACATACTTCTGTTGAACTCAAGTACTAGTGCCAAGATCTGAGGGTTTTATTTAGTCTGGCAAATCTTTTCACTTGGAAAACTTTCCCTACTCCTTCTCCAGGAGCAGCAATCTGCCCTCTGCAGCATCATCTAGGATTTAATTTTCAGGAATTAGCACCCTTGCACGGAAAAGAAACATCTTGTTTTCTTACAACTAAATTCTCAGAATATCTAGGCTTTTCATGTGAAGCCAGAATCTGTAACCTTTCCAAAATTAGAAAGAGTTTATGCAGTATAGAGACTATGGCATTTATGATGAGCATTCCTTTAGTTTAAGTTTTCAGGTGCTGGCCTTTGCAGAAGAATATCCTGGATTCTTTGAAAGTTAAAACAATAAGCTTCAGTGGCCAATGTTCCCATTAGAAAAAGTTGATGCTAGGTGATATGCATAGATGCTGCTGAAGGGGTCAACGAATGGAACACTGCTACTCACTTGGGGACAGTGCATTTGGATGATTGCTCCTTCCCCCCAGAAGCATTCTTCACCAGTGGGAAATATGTCCCTGAGGGTCATGTAGCTCTCAGGGACATAGTTTTGACTGGTGCAGAGCACTTTTGGGGGAAGGAGAGATCATCAAAAATGATTCTCTCTTTCATAGGTGCTGGTGCTGTATTACCCTTCATAGGTAGTACCAGCATTTTGCAACTCAACATTTCTGCCAATATAGACAAAATAAAACAATGCCAAAAAAATGCCTAAAATGGCACAGTGCCTACTAATGAGAAACATCAACTGTTCTGCTCGTGAATATGGACAAAGAGATTTTATCTTATTTATTGGTTTTGTGTTTTAATTTTCATATTGCCTCCTGTTAAAATTCTATGTATAATAGGGAAGAGCAAAACATTTTGGGTGTTCCAGAACCGAAACGAAAAACCCAATCACCATCCTGAAATATTTTGGAGCAGAAACAAATCGCCCTTGTTTCGGTTCCGAAAATGTTGTCGTTTCGGCCCTCGATTTTGTGACCGAGAACGTGCTTCTCCTTTCTCCTCCAATTTGAGTTCTGATGTGTGCTTGAATTTCCTGCCTTTCAGCCTCCCATTGACTTCCGCAAAGTTCCGAAATGTGCTTCTTCTTCCTCCTCCATTGAGTTCAGTGACATGTGCTTGAATTTCCTGCCTTTCAGCCTCCCATTGACTTCCGCAAAGTTCCAAAATGTGCTTCTTCTTCTTCCTCCATTGAGTTCGGTGACATGTGCTTGAATTTCCTGCCTTTCAGCCTCCCATTGACTTAAATGCAAGTTCTGATGTGCAAAATAATGCCCATATTTGGCTCTACAGGAGCCAAATTAATCTCCCATTAGCTAAGGGGAGATGGAGGAGGGGGCAAGTGGGGGGGGATTTTGTGAGATGTTTTCAGGAGGGTATTAAAGGACCAGCAGCCATTTCTTCCTTGCTGCTGCCTTGTGTGGGGAGAGAGCTCTTTTGCATGATTGCTCAGCCTTGCCATCCCACATCCACCATTGCCTCCAACCATTGTTCAGCATTGCCACCATTGCCACCTTTTTTTCTCCAGCAATTTTTTTAATTGAGAAAAAGAAGAGGAATCCATCTTTTATTCCTTCTGTCTTGCTAACACAGAAAGCCTGCTACCTGAGCCATCCTTGGACCGTGGCTGAGCCATCCTTGGACCTGGGGGATCTAACACAGGCTTCTTTGGAAGAGGTCTAATGATTGCCTCCTTAAGACAAGGAGGCATCCTGCCCCCCTCAGAGGAGCATTTATGATTACCACCAGGCTTTCTACAACAGCCCACCTGTTAGATCAAACAAGCCATGTTGGAGAAGGATCAAGTGAACAAGTGGTAGGCCTCACTGCTCCAAGCAGCTTGTCCACCTCATCAGGAGTTACAAACTAAAATTGATCCAGTCAAATCACATAAGAGGAGTTTTTGGCACCTCCAGTTCAGACACCAAATTAATTGTGGTTTCTCCATCTATGTCTGTCCGAATCCAAGAGATTTTATCTGCAAAAAACTCAATAAACACATCACAGTGGGAAACTGAGGACTCCAAATTCTGGTTCAAGGTGGGGGGTGGATACTAGTCCCTTCACAACCCTGAACAACTCCACTGGACATGAATTCGCAGAGGCAATATGGGCAGAAGAGAACCACCTGTTTGCTGCGCGTGTTGCCTGAGCATAGATGTTTAGATGTGCTCTATGTCGCTATCTGTCAGATACGAGTCTTTCTCCACTTGCGCTCCAATCTCCTCCCTTGCCACTTCAGCCCCTGTAGATCTTCCGTATACCAAAAGGGGCCAATTTTGAAGCGGGTCAAAGGGGACGCTTGGGAGCAATCGTGTCTACTGCCCTGGTGAGCAAGTTGTTCCAATTCTCAACCAGGGTGTCAAAAAGATCACCGGCAAAGACAACACTGAATCCTTTCAAGGCTTCTTGGAATCCTACTGGATCCAATAACGTCTTTGGGCGCAAAATTCTAATAGGCCCATCACCCCTGTGGAGGTGGGAAGTGCTTGTAAGTCCAATCTTAACCATCCATGACAATGGGGAAATCACAGGCGTCCCCACCCACAGAACACCACCCTGATCAGAGTCAAAGACCAAATCAAGCATGTGACCTGCAATATGCATCGGTCCAGAGACCACTTGGGATAGGCCCATAGTTGTCATGGCCGCTATGAACTCCTGAGCTGCCCTGGACAGATTGGTCCCAAAATGAACATTGAAGTCCCCCAGCACCAAGAGTCTGGGAGACTCCAACGCAAGTTCCGCGACCAAGTCCATGAGCTTACTAAAGGATTCTGTTGAGCAACGGGGCAATCGGTACACCAACAGAAGTCCCAGTCTATCCCTGGTCCCCAAACTTAAGTACACACATTCAATATGATCTGATACCCTAAAAGGGACCCTGGTAAGGGAGATGTTATCCTCCACCTCCCCACCCACGTCCCCTCACCCGCTCCTCTACAGAATATCCTGGAGGGAGAAACTGGGACCAGAATGGTCCACTAGCCTCCCCCAACCAAGTTTCACTAATACGTACCTGGTCGGCTCCCTCAACCATGATCAAATCAGGGATGAGTTTAGGTTTATTTTGGACCATCTTGGCATTACAGAGGAGCAGGGTAAGGCTTTGTGGATTGTTGGCAGTGACCCCCAAGGTCAATGAGCTGGCAGGACAGCCGGAAGGGGAGACAGTCATTAAATTTCTGACTACCTTCCCCTGGAATGGCCTGCTGACCTGCCAACATTACTTCTTCTATTCCTCACCACTACCAGGATAGCAGTCCCATAGTCAACAAGGGCGATGTCAAACAGATGTGCCAAAAAATTGTGTGCCACCATTGTTGTTGTTGTCATCATCACTCTTTCAACTTGCGCAGCTGAGAGGGGTGCAAAACCTCGCTATTCCACTGGCAGAATATGTTGTTTAGCAGCATCCTTACTTTACTTGCTTTGGAAACCCAGTTCTCTTCTTTGCAAAGCTCTACTGTTGTTGGTGACGTGTGCTTTTAATGCAGATTTGGGACAGAAAGAGTGGGGGTAGTGGTAGTGCTCCAATGGGTGCCTGCCACAACCCAGTTCCCATAGGGATTGGGCAAATGACTGGGTTTTGGTGATTTGTTGAAGTTTGAGTGTCTTTGGAGCAGATTAGGGGTGGAAAGGGGGCATCTGGGGTAGAAGAGTGGGGTGGGGTGATAGTGCCCCAATGGATGCCTGTCATCACCCAGATCCCAAAGGGATTGGGCAAAGGGATGATTTATGGTGATTTGTTGAAGTTTGAGTGTCTTTGGGGCAGATATGGGGCAGAAAGGGGGCATTTGGGGTGGAAGAGTGGGGTGAGGTGGTAGTGCCATACCCCAGTGGGTGCCTGCCACCACCCAGATCCCAAAGGGATTGGGCAAAGGGCTGATTTTTTGTGATTTATTGAAGTTTATGCGTCTTTAAGGCTTTTCTCCATAGGAATAATGGAGGTTTCAGCAGCCCCATAACTGCACTTGGGGGGCACTGGGGTGGCCCAGAGCAAGTGACGGTGTAGTGCACAGGGGGTGCCAACCACCCCCATGGGTTGCTAACCCATGGGGTACAGGGTTTTGTTGTTTCTGAGGTGTTCTGAGTGTCTATTCTCTGGTAGCATATGAGATTTATAATGACAAACCATGAATCCACTCTCATTTGCTACCAGTGAAACTACACTAAGAACCCCTCAGAAACAACAAAACCCTATACCCCATGGGATAGCAACCCATGCGGGTGGTTGGCACCCTCTGTGCACTAAACCTCCACTCACCCGGGCCACCCCAGCGTCCCCCAATTGCAGTTATGGGGCTGCTGAAACCTCCATTATTCCCTATTGAGAAAAACTTTAAAGACGCATAAACTTCAAAAATCACTTTAAAATGATCCCTTTGCCCAATTCCTTTGAAATAATTCTGGTACCTTCCTGGCCCCCTTGGAACACTCCCACCCACCACACCACACCCTGGGCCACCCATTTCCCCCCAATGTGAAGAGATGCATTTGCTGAAACCTCCATTATTCCCTATTGAGAAAAACCTTAAAGACACTTAAATTTTAAAAATCACTTTTTAAAAAATCAGCCTTTTTCCCAATTCCTCAGAAATAATTCTGGTAGCTTCCTTGCCACCACTAGGCACTACAACCAACTATACTCCACCCTGGGCCATCCCTCTCCCCCTGACATGAAGGAGAATATCTTAAAGATGTGTGAACTTCAAAAAAATCACCAAAAATCAGTCCTTTGCTCAATTCCTCTGAAATTTGAGTGGTAGTCTCCACCCATTAGGCACTTCCATCCCATACCACTCTTTTGTCTCCAGGACCGGTTTTTTGAATGCTAATCAGTTCATATTCAGATTTTGATTAATTCAGAACCAAATCGAATCTGGGGTGATTTGGATGGGTCTGATTTGGATCCAAAATGAAATAGGGGTGTTTTGATTTGGGTCCAAAATCAAACATCGAATATCCGAAATGCACACCCCTAGTGTAGATCACAGATAAAATGAAATAAATCATTAAATTAAAATCTATAAGAACAGCAAAAGTAAGAGCAGCTTAAAATCTATCAATGTCACATGAGAGGGAGCAAACGTTAACAACCCAGTCAGTAGTAAAACAAGGCAGTTAGCAGATTCCAGTTAAAGTTGAACAATGTTTGTGTATCTTGGAAAAACAAAGACTTTGTTGATGTATTTCAGATGCAGACCAGTGTGAGATGTGCCCAGAAGATCAATGTCCAAATGAGAAACAGGATCAATGCATCGCCAAAACAATGACCTATTTATCCTATGGAGAACCATTAGGAGCAATTTTGATTTCTTTTGCTCTTTTGTTTTCCCTGATCACCTTTTCTGTGATTGGGATCTTTGTTCTGCTCTGCAAAACTCCCATTGTGAAAGCCAATAACTGGAGCATTACTTGTACCCTTCTCTCCTCTCTGCTGCTTTGCTTTCTCTGCTCCTTCCTATTCATTGGTCAGCCTAGGAAGGTGACCTGCCTCCTCAGACAAACCGTGTTTGGTATCACCTTTACTGTCGCACTTTCCTCTGTGTTGGCTAAAACCATCACTGTTGTTCTGGCCTTCCTGGCCACCAAGCCGGGAAACAGGATGAGGAGATGGATAGGGAAGAGGCTGGCAGTATCAGTCATCATTCTCTGTTCACTTATTCAAATTGGCATCTGTGCTGTGTGGCTGGCAACCACTCCCCCTTTCCCAGAGTTTGACATGCACTCTCAGATCAGTGAGATCATTGTGCAATGCAATGAAGGCTCAAACACCATGTTCTACATCGTCCTGGGCTACATGGGTTTTCTGGCCATCATCAGCTTCACTGTGGCCTTCCTTGCGAGAAAGTTACCAGATAGCTTTAATGAGGCCAAGCTGATCACCTTCAGCATGCTGGTCTTTTGCAGTGTTTGGGTGACCTTTGTCCCAAGCTACTTGAGCACCAAGGGGAAATACATGGTGGCAGTGGAGCTCTTCTCCATCATGGCCTCTAGTGGTGGACTGTTGAGTTGTATCTTCCTTCCCAAATGCTACATTATTATTCTTAGACCTGATCTGAACACCAGAGAGCAACTAGTAAGGAAACAATATTGAGACACTGGACTCTTTCTGCCTTTTCTTGTTCTTCGGCACCATGTCTTTCTTCATTATATTCCCATATTAGTAGCGAAGGAAGGCGTAGATTAGAGAATACAGTCAACATGGGTGGTATCGGTGACTAAGCGTGGGTGATATCGGGACAATGGGGGGAACTGTGGAAGAGCTGCTTGAACAATGAGCCATATTGCACAGCTCTGGCACTGCTTTGAAGGACACATCAGCCCGGCAGCACCATATTTCCAGAATGTATCACCGGATGTCAGTCAGCCTACAGTATTGGCCACAGACTAATAGTTCTCAAAGAAGGGAGGTATATGTAGACAACCTTATACTTAAGGTTAGGTGAAAAAAGAATGGCTGACATCCAGACTAACACAGTGTGTGGTCATCCAATGAAGCACATTTGTTTGAAATGCATTCTACATTCATCCAGATCATGTTGCAATGCAATGAAGGGTCTGAGGGTCTCTTACATGGGCTTTCTGGCAATCATCAGGTTCACTGTGGCCTTCCTTGCTAGAATGTTACTGATGGATTTATTTATTTAGTCAGTCATTTATTTAAAATATCTTTATACCACCCAAAACCTACGTCTCTGGGCGATTTACAAGAAGATAAAAACAAATATAAAACATTAGTTAAAAACAAAAACAAGAAATTTTAAACATAACAATTTAATTTTTTTAAAACAATATCCTAAAAACAACATTAAAACAATTTAATGAAGCCAAGCCGATCACCTTCAGCATGCTGGTCTTCTGCAGTATTTGGATGTCCTTTGTCAAAAGCTACTTGAACACCAAGCGGAGATACATGGTGGCTATGGAGGTCTTCTTCATCTTGGTCTCTAGCGGTGAACTGTTGAGTTGCATCTTCCTCCCCAAATGCTACATTATTATTCTTAGACCTGATCTGGACACCAGAGAGCAACTAGTACGGAAAATGAATTGTGGCATTGGACTCTTTGGTTATTTTTGATGAGTTTTCTACTATTTCCTACTATTTCCTACTATTTCCTACTATTCCTCCTATATTAGTGGTCATGCAAAATAAAGATACTGTTTCAAACAAAGCCATCACCCTGGATGCTAAAGTGTGGGTGACGTCAAGCTCTGGCTACTTGCACATAAAAATGTCACACAGTTCCTGATTATTTCCCCTTCTTTGTTCAACATTTCATTCCATCTTTCTTGTCCTTATTAGTGTCCACACAATTATGTCTGTAGCTGTCCCTCATTTTCAAATTATCTTTGCTTTGAAAATGTACCGCAAGAGACAGAGGAAATAAGTTTTGGTTTGGTTTCTGGATGATTTCTCTGCTATGGTATTGGTTCTAATTTTGCCAGTCTCTGCCGCCGTGCCAGCACAATGAGGTGGGGTTCTGGGTTGTGCCACCATTACATGAGGCAGTCACGGGCACCATCATGCTCCCCTCCACGTGACAGGGATCGGCCAATGAGGGAAAGAGGTGGGGCGATTGGGTGCCGGCTGCCTCCATTCCGTTCAGTTGCTCCACAGCTTGGCACCCACCCAACACCCTGTACTCAGTGAAGGATAGCCGGTAGCCTGTGGGGGCCAAGTAGGAAATTTTTGGATCGCACCAGATTGGCACAAGGCATGGCCTTTTTTTGCCTACTTCTCACTGAGTCCTTTGGCTTTCAGTCATAGGTTGGCACTGAAGGAACCGTTCACTTGGAAGGAGAGTGCTGGTGTTGGGTAGGTAGACTGAATAACAGTGTTCGGCTGGAGGCCAATTTGGGGTGGGAGCAGGGCCAGATTAAGCTAGTGTAGGGCCTGTAACATATGTCATAAAAGGGCCCCAAATATTTAAAATGCACATAAATTTAAAAACATAAATTATTTACTTGCTTAGTAAAGTCATTCAATTTTTTCATTTGCTATACATACCATAGGATAGCCAAGGCAATGTTAAGAATTGCTGCCAGGGCTGGACTGGGGACACTAAGATGGCGGTGGAATTTATGCGGAGAGGGCGCCAGGTTTTGAGCAGAATGGCTATTTAAGGGTGGGAGTATTCATTGCTGCCGAGTACAGCGTGGCACAGTCAACATGGAGACCAGGGTTCCCTTGAAGGTGTACACGTGTGCATGTGCTCACATGGTTTTTGATGTAAGCTCAGTTAATTTTAGATCCCGCACAGGTTGAATCAGGAAGGCCCCACTCTGAATGCACATGGTGCGCGCACACTGCCTTGAAACTGTCACTCAGAACAAAACTCACGCCACACTCAGATGAAAAAAAATTAGCAAGAACACCGATGGAGACCTGGGCTCCCAGAAGCGTCGTGTATCAATGGCACATATTGCAAAACGTGCTTGGAGTGCAGAAATGTGAACATGCATGCATACAGATCAGCAATCATGTGCACTGGCCACAGATTTCACAAGTGTTGAGCACAACACATGGATACATGAATGGCTGCCATTCATTCTAAGCTCTACGACTGCAGTGGGGGAGGAAGGGGCTTAATCTTTGCAAGGATGAAAGCAGTGACCTCCACCTTTGACCCAGCTTCTGGAGGGAATATAGTATTTTTGCATGCATGGAGATGTACCTGTCTCCGTGGAAACACAGCTGCAGCTCATTCAGACATGTCCTCGTGTGTCTATTCCAGGGGGCCAAGGAACAGCCTTCCAGGGTTTTTGCGGCCCAAAGGGTTGGGAATGGCGGGGGTGGCAGGCCGGACTGTGGGCACTGAGAGGGTGGGGCAATGATTGTGGGGAGGGCGCCGGGTTTTGAGCAGAATGGGTAATTAAGGTGGGAATTCGGGCACAGGGGCACCCCGCAGGTCGTGGCGCACCGGAAATATGCCCTCTTGCTAGGAGATCCCCTGTATTTGTAAAAGGGAATCCAGCTTGCTGGATTCCCATTTACAAGTATACCCCCTACCAAGCAAGCCTGTGAGCCAGTTCCATGAATGGGGGGTAGTCCAGTTCTAAATCAGACTGGCACCCTCCCCCATACACCTTATGAGGACTGGCCTGGTTCATCCTCGGACCACCCAAACAGGCCTGGCTCTGTCTAAGCTGGTTCGCACAACCCTATTTCTCTCCCTACTTTGTCTACACTAAGCCAGAAGCAAAGCCTGCTTGGAGTCTGCCGTTCCCCAAATCTCATCCTTCCCTAACTTCTCTGAATGTCCGGTGCACCATTATGGAATATTTCATCCCACTAATTCTTCTACTCTCTTTTCTTTCTAAAGAAGAAAGCAAGAGGGCAAGCAAACAAACAAAGAAAGGGGAAAGGACAAGTTAAGTTAGTTAGGGCTAGTCTTTTATAGGGTTCAATTTCTGGCTATCCCCCTACTAATTGTGCAAAGAGGCACCTTTTAACGTGGTGCATCTCTTTATTTAGCAGGCCCTATCCACCCTCAGCACAGTACCTCCAGTGACTCTTGCTGGTGTCTGTCTTATGTTTCTTTTTAGATTGTGAGCCCTTTGGGGACAGGGAGCCATTTTATTTATTTATTATTTTTCTGTGTAAACAGTCCTGAGCCATTATTGGAAGGGTGGTATAGAAAATGAATGAATGAATGAATGAACGAACGAATGAATGAACAAATGAATGTAATGTATTTGTTTCACTAATTTACTTTCATTCTCTTTTAATAAATTTGAATTTGTTCACTGAAACCCTTTGTTTCAGTGAACAAACCCTTTGTTTTGTCCCTTTGTTTTGTTATTAGTTCCATATCTACCACAGAGGGATAGACATTACAGTAGCAGCCCTAGGCCCCGCATCTTGTAACCATGGTTTCTGCCATAACACAGGTCCGGATGATCAAAGACAGCAAGGTTACTGAACATGAACAAAGGTTCTGCACTATGTCTGAATCCTGAAATTATTATTTTATTTTTACAAACTTGGGTAGATTTTTTCCTGACCATGAATCCATTTATATACCACATCTTTGCAGTGGAGCCTAGAAACATTTTCATTCACTGGTTTGTTTTCTTTCTGGTCGATTGACATCTAATAGTCAACTAAGCCCTGCTTTGGGCCATTTTGAGGGAAGACCTTGCTGATGAATGCTAGGATACCCCATGGAAGTGGAAGAACGGGAATGTTCTGCCTGACATTTTAGAAGATAGGTCACTTTGCCTATGTAGGACACATTGGCGATCTGTACCCACTCATTATAAAATCAATGAAATATATATAAATAAAATATAATAAAATAAATCATCTGGACGCATTGACCAGATGCCTCTTACTGCATGTTTCCCTTTCTTCTCACTCAAAGCAAGGCCCAATGACCAGCAGGCACTTGGGTCCACAAAGTGTTAACTGAATCCTGTTATTGCCTGCTAAACAACAAATATTGTTTAGGAGGGAATAAGAAATGTTCTCTTGGATTGTATAGGGACCAGAGGACAGCAGGGAAAGTGTCAATCCACCCTGTAATTATCAAAATCATTATTATTCAGTTCTGCTTCTTGTGGAAGCCCCATGGCTAGCTAGAGGTCATTTAATGATAAGATTGGTTAATTATAACTCAGTAGCTCATACTAGGACACATTCACTCAGTGTTTTAAGGATTTTAAAGTGCCAGTGTGTGCCCTAGAACTCAGGAGACGTTAACATGAAACAAACAAGGCTCTGTCAAATGGAATTTCTGTGTTGGTAAAGTTCTTTGTGGGTAGCCTTCTCTAGCTGACAAAGCAAGTGTACAGCTGGGGTGAGATTCAAAATTTGCAGGAGCTCAGAATGGTTCGGTTACTACCATTCCTCCTATATCTGCCTACTATTTTCAGCAGGCAAAGACATCTGCGCAGAATTCAGCACAATTCCAAGACAGGTTCCAGAGAAGACATTACCATTGGGGAATTTGGATCCTTCTTACAGGGTGTTGTGCTTCTATTCAACTTTACTGTACCACCAGACATATCCACCACAGGATAGTGAGTATTGGATCTTTTGTTTTAATGGTTGTATTGGGTCTTTTAAGTAGGGTTGATCTAATGTATGCCTATCTGGTTTAAATTATTCTAGTGGAGATTCATTATCAATGGCAGCTTCTGATATGCCTCACATGGAGGCTGCAGCATCAAAAGTCACAACAGTCTCAGGAATACAGTTCCAGCTGACAGTTGGTCAGGAGTCATATTTTCAAATTTCCAGTATTAAATAGCTTTTCTCTATTTTGGTTAGAAGTGGGACAATCATCCTCTGCTCCTGCTTTCCCTGAGTGGAGGATGTCTTTGAAGCTCTATTAGATAGACAGTCAAAACCTCTGAAAGGACATTTAGCAGCACAGGTATAGCTCAACCTTGCCTGGAAAAAGAAACTGGCAGGCATACAGAACAAGGATGCAGAGGGGCAGGGAGAAAGCAGCTAAATAGAACTGGTGCAGTAGGGAAGCAGCAAATTATGAGACCCTTCCCTTCCCCAGGAAGCCCTCTGGGCCACCTGAAAATCTGCACAGCCCTCAGGGAGATATTTTCTGGTGGAACACCTGAAGAGAGGGCTTTTGGGGGAAGGGGAATGGGCAGAAAATGGCTGCTTCCCTGCTGAGCACGTGCAGTTAGTTAGGAAGTTCTGTTAGATGACTTTCTTGCTGCACCACCGAATCCTTTCTCTCTATGTCAGCAATATTACCCGCTGTTTGGGCAAAACCTTTGTGGTTGTCCGTGCTCTGGAGATAGCATTTGTGCTATTGTCATAGGTGTTCAGCTGTGTATGCAGGGAATTGGGGACAGAGAGGACCTCAGTCAGGTCTGTCATAATGCTCCCTCTCTCCCCTGCCAAGCAGTTATTATGCTGGTGTATGGTGGAGGGGTGGAGGTTTGCATCTGGACAGACAATGGATAATACCCACTTTATTCCTCTCCAATGGTTCTTTCCAGATCATGACTCTACTCCTGCCTCCCCTGAGTGGAGGCTGTCTTTGAAGCTCTATTAGATAGAGAGTCAAAACCTCTGAAAGGAAAATCAGACACACCAATTCTCAGCAGGAATATTGATTGGTATTGCTACATCTTTCACATTAACCTATGGTCTTAGGAACTCACCCTCATATTGTCCAAATGGAGAGGATGCCACTTTTTCTTTATTAAGGGCAGTGGCATCTCTAAGACCTCCTTTGTCATACAGCTATATGACAAATGGCGATAGTGGGGTATCAGTGGTAGAGCATCTTTTTTGCATGCAGTGGGTCCCAGGTTCAATCCATGACACCTCCAGGTAGGGCTGGGAAAGACGCCAGCCTGGAACTTTGGATAGCCAACACCAGTCAATGTGGACACTACTGAGCAATAGTCTGACTCGGATTAGAGCAGTTTCCTATGTTCCTAGGAATTCATGAAGGGGAGCTTTCTCCCAAAGGCTGCATATCAACAATGGGGAAAGATGTACTGGCTGCATATCTATATGTCAGAAAAAATATACAGCTGGTCTTAAAGTCATTCAACTATGTTTGCTTGTTTAACACATTTGTATTCTGACCCAAATGCAAGTCTCTGGGCGGTTTACAACAAAACAATAAAAACAACCAATAAAAAGATTAAAACATTTCAGCCATTAAAATTTAAAATGTTAAAACCATTAAAAACACAATCAAACTATTATATGTTGTCTTCCATACTTGCAAGCAGAATAAATAGAAATGCAATAGACTTGTTTTGCTGATCTATGCATGTAAAACTACATTAAAATCTCATTGCAGTTTAATGCCTAAAAATTACCAGCATGTTCTTGCCTTCATCTTTGCAATTCAAGAGATCAACAGGAATGACCATCTCTTACCCAATATCACACTGGGATTTGAAATCTATGACAATGTTTTCAATCCGCTGAGAGCCGTTGGGAACACTCTGCAGTTCCTTTTCACAGGGCAGGGGAATCCTTTGAATTACAACTGTGACGGGAAGCAGCAGCTAGTCCTTGCCATTGGTGGGCTCACCTCCCCAAATTCCATGCAGATGGCCAGTGTCTTCAATACCTACAAGATCCCACAGGTATGTCTGTTCCTACAGAGGAGTAGCTGTAGTCATTCAGAAATGGCTATGTTCCTGAGGTAGCTCAGTTTGGAAGCAGCTTTTGAGAAGACAAGGCTTCCTTGTCTGGAGGAGTAAAACGTCTGTTTTCTTTCCTAAAGAAGAAAGCAAGAGGGCAAGCAAACCAACCAACAAGGGGGAAAGGAGAAGGTAAGTTTGTTAGGGTTAGTCTTTTATAGGGTTTAATTTCTGGCTGTACCCCTACTAATTGTGCAAAGAGGCACCTTTTAGATGTGGTGATTCTCTTTATTTAGCAGAGGGAGAGTAACTGGCCCGATCCAACCACAGCACAGTATCTTCAATGACTGTTGCTGGTGTCTATATTTCTTTTTAGATTGTGAGCCGTTCAGGGACAGGGATTCATCTTATTTATTTATTATTTCTCTATGTAAACCACTCTGGATACTTTTGCTGAGAAGTGGTATATAGATATTTGTTGTTGTTGGCTGGCTATGGGTTCATTTTTGACAGGGCAGTTTCAATTTCAGTTTCAGTTGTGCCTAGAGAGAAAATGGGTGGGGATTAGCTACCGCTATGCTCTGAAGGTGGCTCTTTTTGGAAGCCACCCTTGAGAAGACAATGCTGAGACAAGGGCAGTTTTTCTTTTTGGAGATCTGTGAGCAGGAGTTTGGTAACAGACATCAAATGAGTTTTGTGAGGGGTTTAGTAGGGAAGTTGCATGTGGGCCCAGAAGTGGTCTCCCTTTATCAGAAACAAGACACCAAGCATGAGAAGATGAGTACTGCCCCACTTTTGTAACTTTCCTGGAGCAAGAGCTTGATACCTTTAATTAGATGATGATTGCAGCTTAGACCAATCTGTGAAGGAAACAATCTCTATGTCTGCATTCACACAGAACATGAAACCGGAGGTGAAGTGACCTCCAGTTTCAAAAACTGTATATCTGAATGTGGACAACCACAGTTTCAACAGAAAATGAAGTTGCGGTTTTCCTCCTCTGAGAGTGATTTGCACTTTTGGTTTGTAATGAGGACCACCACCTGGACAGTTCCACCAGAGGACTTGGAACCCCAGTTCCAAACCACAGTTTGTTATATGCAAATGCAGCCACTATATTCTAAATTCTAAATAACCAATAAAACCAGTTATGAAGCAAGAATGCCAGCAGAAGAGGGGGTGCCTCTCAGAGTGTGACTATCTGCCTGAGGTGCAGAAGTTGTGGATGTGCGTTCGGTGCAAAGAGCTCCTGGCTCTCACGTAACAAGTTCAAAGAGCTCCTGGCTCTCAGGTAATAAGTGCATTCTCTTGAAGCCAAGATGGCGGACCTGGAGAAGCTCAGGGAAGCAGAGAGGTTTGTGAATGAGACCCTCAGGAATGTGATAGAGGCATCCTATTCCCATGCTGACAGCTCCTCTGCTCTCATAGATGATGATGATGATGATGATGATGATGATGATGATGATGATGATGGTGATGATGGTGATTATGATGATGATTAATTCAATTTCTATACCGCCGTTCCAAAAATGGTTCAGGGCAGTTGACACAGAGAAATAATAAATAAATAAGATGGCTCCCTGTCCCCAAAGGGCTCAGATTCTAAAAAAAAAAAAAGAGATAGAAACCAGCAACAGTCACTGGACGTACTGTGCTGGGGGTGGATAGGGCCAGTTACTCTCCCCCTGCTAAATAAAGAGAATCAGCACAGTGAAAGGTGCCTCTTTGCCCAGTTAGCGGGGATGAAGATATTAGGGATGCAGGGCATCAGTCTGAAGAAGAGAGGAATGCTCTCTTAGAAGGGACACCTTCCTTGGGTAATGCTCCCAAATCCTCTGACACATAGGATACTCCTCCGGGGATTGGGGACCTCCTAGTAGTGGGCAATTTGATAATTAGGAACTGGGGAAGGTGAAGAAGAGTGCAACAAAGATGATCAGGGGCATGGTGCACCTTTCTTATAAGGTAAGTCTACAGTGTCTGGGACTTTTGAGTTTGGAAAAGGGGTGGCTATGGGGAGACATGATGGACGTTTATAAAATTATGCATGGAAAAGAGAGAGTTGACAGAGAGAAATCTTTCTCCCTCTCTAACAAATCTCATGGGTCTGAAGGCCAGGTAAAATAGGACCAACTAAAGGAATTCATTTTTCACAGAGCAGAAAATTAATCTATGGAATTCTCTGCTATGGGATGTGGCAAATATAGGAAAAAAAACCCAAAAGGCATGCCCTTACCTCTTGCCAGTTGGCTTCTCAGAGGCATCTGGTAGGCCACTGTGTGAAACAGCAAGGCTGTTCTTATGTTCTTGAATAGAAAGGTTTTCATCCCCTTACAAGTCCTTAGAGAGTTTTCTCAAAAAATTAAGGAATAATTACTCAGTCCGCTGTGCAATGTCTTGTTTTCAATACATTATTATTGTCATTTTCTTTCAATACTACGGCCACAACTCCCCTGAACACATTTTCTTTCAAACTGTGTTTCAACCTTGCCCCAGCTTTCACTTTCAAGTAGGAATAGTCTTTAATCTTTCTTCATCCTGTTTAGAATCCTATCCCAGTATAAGACTCAATGGTACAAGTAGTTCCTACTCAAAATAGAAGTATTGTCTTATCTGTAATATTTGATGGAAGCTGAAATTTAGTGAATTGAAGAAGTAATACCTTGATCAAGAACAAAGGGATGTCCTTTTAATACTGTTTTTAAAAAACAAAAAACAATTTCCCCCCCTTTTAGCTGAGTTATGGATCTTTTGACCCTGTGCTAAGCGATCAAACCCGGTTCCCTTTTTTCTTCCGGATGGTTCCAAGTGAAGACCTTCAATATATCGGGATTATTTTTCTGCTGAAGCATTTCAAGTGGAATTGGATCGGTCTGCTCACATCAGATGATGACAGTGGAGAAACATTTCTTCAAAATATGAGACCAAGACTTCTCCAGAGCAATATTTGTATTGCTTTGGCACAATCCATTCCAAAAGTAACGAGTCGCACATTAAATACACACACTAAAAAAATGCTGTTGGAAATAGCTAATGCTGTCTGGAAGGAAGCAAAGATGAATGTGGTTCTTGTCTATGGGGATATTCATTCTGTGGAGGGTTTACGAATGATCTTAGAATACTGCAAATTTCATCATAAGCTTCCATTGGAGAGAGTGTGGCTCATAACTGCTCAGTGGGATTGCACAACTCTTTCTTCATGGAATAAATTCACAGGGAAATCCTTCAATGGTTCTTTGTCATTCACACTTCACAGAAAAGTGGTTCCAGGATTTCAGGACTTTCTTGAGAACATAAATCCATACCAGTCTATGATATATTTCATCCATCAGTTCTGGTGGTTTGCATTTTTCTGTTCACTCCCAAAGCATGGCTTATATGTTCCAAATCAAGACAACTGCACTGGGGAGGAGAAACTGGGGAGCCTCCCTGAATCTGTGCTTGAAATGGGCATGTCTGGGCAGAGCTATAACATCTACAATGCTGTTTATGCTGTAGCCCATGCTCTCCATACTATGTATTCTTCGAAAACTAAACAGAAGGAAATTGAGAAACTCGGGGGAAAGAGTCTTCTGTTACGGCCTGTATGTATTTCCTCCTCCCTGTTTGCATTTCACTTCTCATTGCATTAATTCATAACTCATAATAGCAGTTCTGTGATATAATGTCTGATTGTGGCATGCAGTTCCTGACATCCTGACTAACAAAGCACTGGTGAAGCAGTGTGAGGTAGCTTAGGCTGAGAGAGAACAAACACCCAGAATCACCCATGAACTTCATGGCTAAATGGCGATTTGAATCTGAATTTGGGAAATTCAATTGGAAATCGAATCAAATTGCCCTTTTATGGGGTGACACAATTATTATGCTTTTCAAAAATAAATAAATTTCAGGAAGCAAACCTTATATCAAACATCTTGTAAATGCTTATTCAATATTCAGTATTGTTTGATGTTTTAATTTATATGTGAATATTCACTGCTGTAAGATCCTTTAATATACTTCAACAGATATTGCTATTGCCTCCAGTGGCTTCCTACCAATATAAACATGCTTAAAGGTATATTCCTGATAGGTATATAGTATTTCTTCTCAGTGACATCTTCCAGTTGGTGATCAAGGGATTTGTGGTTAAAGTGATAATATTAATGCAATTTTCCACAATTTGACCCAGGGTGTGAACTTTTTCTCCTCCCACTTAGCTTCATGCTTTTCTGAGCAATATCCATTTCAACAATAGTGCTGGGGAAGAAATCTTTTTTGATGAGGAAGGGAGCCTGCCATCAGGATACGATATCATCAACTTGGTCACATTCCCCAATGACACCTTCCAGAAAGTCCAAACTGGAAGGATGGATCCCCTCGCTCGTGAAGGAAAAAGGTTCACCATGGATGGAAGTGCTACTGTATGGAACCACAAGTTTAAAGAGGTATGGAGACCTGTCCCGCCTCACCTTGCTGGGTTCCCTGACTTTAAGGGGTTGTCTCACAACCCAGCTCCAATATCAGGAGTCAAGAGGGTTGGGAGGGAGAAATGGGCTGAAAGGAATGGAGTGCCATGATGGGGGATGCTCTGTTTCTCTCCTCTGGGCAATGCTCCAGGAGTCTCAGATTGAGGACTCCAGCAGTAGGGTCCAGGTGACCTCCCCCACTCCCCGACAGAGGAAATTATCAGCCTGACCCCAGACTTGCCTTGACCATGTTTGATGCCTCTGACCTCTTTTTGTCTGCCTGCAGTCAGACCCAACCTTGCTTTTGCCTGGTTCAGGGAGTAGAGCCTGAATATGTGGATATTTGGTTTTGAGAATAATAGAAGTGTGGTGAAATCAGAACATACTTTCTTGTTGTTCCTGTTAGATGCAACCCCGTTCCCGGTGTGTCGAGAGCTGCCATCTTGGATCCAGCAGGATTGCCCAGCGGGGAAGACAAGTTTGTTGCTATGATTGTGCTCAGTGTCCTGCGGGAAGGATTTCAATACAGACTGGTAAAAATATGTATATTGGGAAACCAAATCCAAATGTTTAAAATTCTCTATCTTATTTTCTACATCAAATAGATGACTGAATTTCTCAACATACTTCTGTTGAACTCAAGTACCCTCTGTGCACTACACCTCCACTCACCATGGGCCACCCCAGCACCCCCCAAATGCCGTTATGGGGCTGCTGAAACCTCCATTATTCCCTTTTGAGAAAAACCTTAAAGACGCGTAAACTTCAAAAATCACTTTAAAATAATCCCTTTGCCCAATTCCTTTGAAATAATTCGGGTAGCTTACTTGCCCCCTTTGGACACTACCACCCACCACACTCCACCCTGGGCCACCCGTTTCCCCCCTATGTGAAGAGATGCATTTGCTGAAACCTCCATCATTCCCTATTGAGAAAAACCTTAAAGACACTTAAATTTTAAAATTCACTTTTTTAAAAAATCAGCCCTTTTCCCAATTCCTTAGAAATAATTCTGGTAGCTTCCTTGCCACCACTAGGCACTACCACCAACTATACTCCACCCTGGGCCATCCCTTTCCCCCCAAACTTAAAGGAGAAAATCTTAAAGATGTGTGAACTTCAAAAAAATCACCAAAAATCAGCCATTTGCTCAAGTCCTCTGAAATTTGAGTGGTAGCCTCCACCCAATAGGCACTTCCATCCCATCCCACTCTTTTGGCTCCAGGACCAGTTTTTTGGATGATAATCAGTTCATATTCGGATTTGGATCAATTCGGAACTGAATCGAATCTTGGGTGATTTGGATGGGTCTGATTTGGATCCGGAATGAAACAGAGATGTTTTGATTTGGGTCCAAAATCAAACATCAAATATCCATAATGCACACCCCTAGTGTAGATCACAGATAAAATGAAATAAATCATTAAATTAAAAACTATAAGAACAGCAAAAATAAGAGCAACTTAAAATCTATCAACGTCACATGAGAGGGAGCAAACGTTAACAACACGGTCTGTAGTAAAACAAGGCAGTCAGCAGATTCCAGTTAAAGTTCAACAATGTTTGTGTATCTTGGCAAAACAAAGACTTTGTTGATGTATTTCAGATGCAGACCAGTGTGAGATGTGCCCAGAAGATCAATGTCCAAATGAGAAACAGGATCAATGCATCCCCAAAAGAATAACTTATTTATCCTATGGAGAACCATTGGGAGCGGTTTTGATTTCTTTTGCTCTTTTGTTTTCCCTGATCACCTTTGCTGTGATTGGGATCTTTGTTCAGCTCCGCAAAACTCCCATTGTGAAAGCCAATAACTGGAGCATTACCTGTACGCTACTCTTCTCTCTGCTGCTTTGCTTTCTCTGCTCCTTCCTATTCATTGGTCAGCCTAGGAAGGTGACCTGCCTCCTCAGACAAACCGTGTTTGGCATCACCTTTACTGTTGCTCTTTCTTCTGTGTTGGCCAAAACCATCACTGTTGTTCTGGCCTTCCTGGCCACCAAGCCGGGAAACAGGTTGAGGAGATGGATAGGGAAGAGGCTGGCAGTATCGGTCATCATTCTCTGTTCACTTATTCAAACTGGAATCTGTGCTGTGTGGCTGGCAAACACTCCCCCTTTCCCAGAGTTTGACATGCACTCTCAGATCAGTGAGATCATTGTGCAATGCAATGAAGGCTCAAACACCATGTTCTACATCGTCCTGGGCTACATGGGTTTTCTGGCCACCATCAGCTTCACTGTGGCCTTCCTTGCGAAAAAGTTACCTGATAGCTTTAATGAAGCCAAGCTGATCACCTTCAGCATGCTGGTCTTTTGCAGTGTTTGGATAACCTTTGTCCCAAGCTACTTGAGCACCAAGGGAAAATACATGGTGGCAGTGGAGGTCTTCTCCATCATGGCCTCTAGTGGTGGACTGTTGAGTTGTATCTTCCTCCCCAAATGCTACATTATTATTCTTAGACCTGATCTGAATACCAGAGAGCAACTGGTTAGGAAACGATATTGAGACACTGGACTCTTTCTGCCTTTTCTAGTTCTTCAACACCATGTCTCTCATCATTATATTCCCATATTAGTAGTGAAGGAAGACGTAGATTAGAGAATACAGTCAACATGGGTGGTATCAGTGACTAAGTCTGGGTGGTATTGAGACAATGGGGGGAACTGTGGAAGAGCTGCTTGAACAATGAGCCATATTGCACAGCTCTGGCACTGCTTTGAAGGACACAGCAGCAATGCAGCACCATGTGTCCAGAATGCAGCACTGGATGTCAGCCAGTCTACAGTGTGGACCACAGACTAATAGTTCTCTCAAAGAAGGGAGATAACTGTAGACAGGCTTATACTTAAGGTTAGGTGAAAAAAGAATGACTGACAACCAGACTAACGCAGTGTGTGGCCATCAAATGAAGCACGTGTGTTTGACATGCATTCCACATTCATCCAGATCATGGTGCAGAGCAATGGGGGGTCTGTTACATGGGTTTTCTGGCCATCATCAGCTTCACTTTGGCCTCTCTTGCTAGAATGTTACTGATGGATTTAAATTTATTTATTTGTTTGTTTGTTTGTTTGTTTGTTTGTTTGTTTGTTTGTTTAGTATTTAATGTATTTTTATACCGCCCAAAACTTACGTCTCTGGGTGGTTTACAACAAGATAAAAACAAAAGTAAAACATTAGTTAAAAACAAAAACAAGAAATTTTAAACAAAATTTAAAATTTTTGAAACAATATTCTAAAAATAAACATTAAAACAATTTAATGAAGCCAAGCATATCACCTACAGCATGCTTGTCTTCTGCAGTGTTTGCATGTCCTTTGTTCCAAACTACTTGAGCACCAAGGAGAAATGCATGGTGGCTGTAGAGTTCTTCTCCATCTCGGCCTCTAGTGGTGGACTGTTGAGTTGTATCTTCCTCCGCAAATGCTACATTATTATTCTTATACCTGATCTGGACACCAGAGAGCAGTTTGTATGGGGAAAGAATTGTGGCATTGAAGTCTTTGGTTGTTTTTGTTGAGTAATTTCCTACTATTCCTCCTATTTATTATTTTATTTATTATTTATTATTAAAACTTTTATACTGCCCTTCCAAAAGTCCCAGGGTGGTTTACATTAAAACACCATTAAAATCAGTTAATAATTAAAATAAAAATTATAAAGCATAAAACAATAATTAACAATTAAAAACATTGTAAAATAGCAATTAAATAATCAGAACCATTTAAAAACAAGTTTTATAAAGCTGAGAAAGCCTGGTTGAAGAGATGTTTTTTCAGAAGTTGTTTAAAAATTGCCAGAGATGAGGAGGCTCACATTCCAGCAGGGAGCGCATTCCACAATATCGGGGCAGCAGCCGAGAAGACCCATCTCTGTGTAGCCACCAAATGAGTTGGCAGTAACTGGAGACGGACCTCCTCATAGCGAAGAAGATGCTCTCTTAAATAACCAGTGCCTAAGCCGTTTAGGGCTTTATAAGTTATAACTAGCACTTTGTATTTTGTCCGGAAACCTATTGGCAGCCAGTGTAGCTCCATCAGTAAAGGAGTAACGAGGTCTCTCCAAGATGACCCAGAGACCAGCCTGGCTGCTGCATTCTAAACCAACTGAAGTTTCCAGATTACGTACAAAGGCAACCCCACGTAGAGCGCATTACAGAAGTCAAGTCTGGAGGTTACCAACAGATGTACCACTGTTTTGAGGTCACAGATCTCAAGAAACGAGCACAGCTGGTGTATCAGCAGGAGCTGAAAGAAAGCACCCCTGGCCCTGCCTCAACCTGAGAAAACAGGGAGAGGTGTGGATCCATAAATACTCTCAGACTGCGAACCTGTTCCTTTTGGGAAATGTGACCCCGTCTAGAACAGGTAGATCAAAATAGTCTCTATCGTTCTGACCCCGCACAGTAAGTACCTCCGTCTTATCGGGATTTCAGCTTCAGTTTATTCTCCCTCATCCAGCCCATTACTGCTTCCAGGCAGGCATTTAGGGAAGATATGCCAACTCCTGAAGAAGTTGACATGGAGAAGTAGATCTGGGTGAACTCCTGAGCCGCACTGGACAAATTGGTCCCACAAGGAACATTGAAGACCCCTAGCACCAAAAGTCTGTGAGACTCCAACGCAACTTCCACGGACAAGGCCGTGAGCTCAGTAAGGGATTCTGTTGGGCAACGGGGCAATCGGTACACCAACAAAAGTCCCAAAGTATCCCTGGTCCCCAAACTCAAGTACACACATTCAATATGGTCCGATACCCTAACAGGGAGATATTATCCTTATAGACAACAGCCACTCCACCCCACCACCCACATCCCCTCACCCTCTCCTCTACAGAATATCCTGGAGAAAGAAGCTGGGACCAGGCTGGGCCACTAGCCTCCCTCAACCAAGTCTCGGTAATACACACCAGGTCGGCCCCTTCATCCATGATCAGATCATGGATGAGTTCTGATTTATTTTGGACCAACCTGGCATTGCAGAGGAGCAAAGTAAGGTTATGTGGGATGTTGGCAGTGCTCCCCGAGGTCAAAGGGCTGGCAGGACAGCTAGAAGGGGAGACAACTATTAGGTTTCTGACTACCCTTCCCCTGGAACAGCCTTCTGACCTGCCTGTGGGGGCCAAGAAGGAAATTTTTGGGTCGCACCAGATTGGCACTAGGCATGGCCTTTTTTTGCCTACTTCTCACTGAGTCCTTTGGCTTTCAGGCATAGGTTGGCACTGAAGGAACCGTTCACTTGGCAGGAGAGTGCTGGTGTTGGGTAGGTAGATTGAATAACAGTGTTCGGCTGGAGGCCAATTTGGGGTGGGAGCAGGGCCGGATTAAACTAGGGTGGGGCCTGTAACATATGTCATAAAGGGGCCCCAAATTTTTAAAATGCACATAAATTTTAAAACATAAATTATTTACTTGCTTAGTAAAGTAATCCAATTTTTTCACTTGCTATACATATCATATGACAGCCAAGGCAATATTAAGAAGTGCTGTCAGGGCTGGACTGGGGACACTAAGATGCCGGTGGAATTTATGTGGAGAGGGCGCCAGGTTTTGAGCAGAATGGCTACTTAAGGGTGGGAGTATTCATTGCTGCCGAGTGCAGCAGGGCACAGTCAACATGTTGACCAGGATTCCCTCGATGGTGTGCACGTGTGAATGTGTTCACAAGGTTTTTGATGTAAGCTCAGTTAATTGTAGCTCCCGCACAGGTTGAATCAGGAAGGCCCCACTCTGAATGCACATGGTGCCTACACACTGCCTTGAAACTGTCACTCAGACCAAACTCACTCCACACTCAGATGAAAAAAAATTAGAGAGAACAGTGATGAAGACCAGGGCTCCCAGAAGCATCGTGTATGAATGGCACATATTGGAATACGTGCTTGGAGTGAAGAAATGTGAAAAAAAAATATGCATGAATACAGATCAGCAATATGGTTCACTGGCCACAGATTTCACAAGTGTTGAGCACACATGAATGGCTGCTGTTCATTCTCATCTCTGCGACTGCAGTGGGGAAGCAAAGGGGGTTAATCTTTGCAAGGATGATAGCAGTGCCCTCCACCTTTGACACAGTTTCTGGAAGGGAATATAGTATTTTTGCATACATGGAGATGTACCCCACCCACCCCCACAGACAATGCCTCTGCATATTCCTCCCATCAAAATGATAGGCATTTTGTGAGCCAATAAATCATGCAGCAAGGTGTGCATTGAAGATTGTGGTGGGTTGGGGAGGTTGAAAGGAAGTATCACTGTTGTATCAGGCAAAAAGGTTTCCCTTCCTACTTCAAATCTGGAAACATAAACCCACACAGACAGGTCATGCTAAAAAATCCGGTCCTGAAGTCAAGACTAAGAAGGAAAAGCAAAAACCATTGATGAAAAGGCAGGCAAGTGGGGCAGGTGGAGGGGGGGCGGAGAGGACAACCTCCATCTAAACCATCGGATTCACACAATACATGCCAGAGAGTGAACTGAATGAAATTACTATGGCCCAGGACCAGCAGACAGTACCTGCGAACCAACAAATCACAGATACAGGTCAGAGGCAATTTCCGTTGTTGGAAAAATAATGCGGCCACCTTTGAGACCCAGATCCCTCTTTCCACACCCCACTAGTCATGAGAACAATCCTCAAAGGTCTCTTTCCAGGATCTGCTTCAAAACAACTGTGAGGGGGGAAATCGCTATGCTCCTTCCTTCAGAGGTCAAACAAGAGAACCAACCGGCTTCCTTAAAGATTGGTGGGTTTCACAGTAGAGGCTTCTTGGAACTTCACCTGTGGGTTCAAGCAGTGCTCTAGCTGAGTTCATGTGAATTGGGGAGCGAGAGATCCCTTTCTCTTTTCTACATACACACACATACCCCTTGCTGAGTGTGATAATCCAGAAAGAGAAGGCGGTACCAGTAGATTACAAGCAGAAAGGCACGTGGGAATGCAGGGGGGGATATGTGTCCCTAAATAGCTCCCTCTCTCACACCCGTGCAAAAATGCACATTGGCGCCAACTCACTCTCCTAACGGTGGGGGTATCTTGCAAGCAGAAAAGAAAAGACACCGTGTGAAGGGAGAAGAAAGGGAAGCCCGGCGTCCCTGCGTGAAAGTGCAGGCTGGCACTCAGCAGACTGAGCAGAGCAGCACGGAGCGATACGACTCAGCTTTGCGCAGGCGCCTGAATTATTTATCTCCCCGCCCTCTCTGCCCACAGTCAATCACAAACTAAAAGATGGAAACTGAGCCACATCGCAGGGCTTGTGGGATTTGGAGTTTCTTTCCTCCAAGAGCTTCCATGGAAAATGCTTCAATTCCAGTTAGCGGCAGAAGAACTACAATTCCCAGGTGCCAAAGGGCGACGATGATAGAGTCACTCGTAATCTGACCCGCCGTTCTCTCGAATACTGAGCCCTCGAAAATGTGGGGCCTGTAGCATTTACTACTTTTGCTACTAGGTTAATCTGGCAATGGTGAGGTGGCCAAGGAACAGCCTTCCAGGGTTTTTGCGGCCCAAAGTGTTGGGAATGGGGGGGGGAGGCTCGACTCAACAACTCAGAGTTCCCGTCCCCCCCCCCACCCAGCTTGTTGCTGTGCCCGTTGTCATCAGTTGAGTTTTCTTTACATTTAGTCATAGTCCCATTTTTTCACTGTGCTCCTTGACTTTCATTACTAGAGCTTGCAGATCATCCGCATTCCCCGCTATCAGAATGGTGTCATCAGTATAGTGCAGGTTATTGCTGTTTCTTCCTCCAGCTTTAAAACCATGCTCATCTTCTTCCAATCCAGCTTCTCTCAGTATATGTTAAGCATATAAATTGAATAAAAAGGGAGAAAGTATACAGCCTTGTCTTACTCTGAACGTCTGGTTCACCACTATGGAGTAAATCCACCTGTCTCCGTGGAAACACAGCTGCAGCTCATTCAGACATGTCCTTGTGTGTCTATTCCAGGGGGCCAAGGAACAGCCTTCCAGGGTTTTGGCGGCCCAAAGGGTTGGGAATGGCGGGGGTGGCAGGCCAGACTGCGGGCACTGAGAGGGCGGGGGAATGTTTGTGGGGAGGGTGCCGGGTTTTGAGCAGAATGGGTAATTGAGGGTGTGAATTGGGGCACAGGGGCACCCCGCAGGGTGTGGCACACCGGGAATATGCCCTGTTGCCCTGTGGGCCAGTCTGAGCCTGGGTGGCTCAACTCACCAACTCAGAGTTCCCCTCCCCACACGTGCGCTTTAAAGTTTTAACACGAAAGCCTTTTTAGGCTGGGAGATCCCCTGTATAGGTAAAGGGGAATCCCAGCTGGATTCCCATTTACAAGTATATTCCCCCGCGGAGCCAGCCTGCCAGCCAGTTCCATGAAATGGGGGGGGGTTCAATTCTAACTTGGACTGGCACACACACACCCCTTTTGAGGGCCTTTCTGGTTCATCCTCGGTCCAGCCAAACAGGCCTGGCTCAGTCTGAGCTGGTTCGCATAACCCTCTTTCTCTCCCCTCTCTGTCTACACTAAGTCAGAAGCAAAGCCTCCTTGGAATCTGCCATTCCCCAAATCTCATCCTTCCCTACTTTCTCTCAATATCCAGTGCACCACTATGGGATATTTTATCACACTAATTCTGCCATGTAATGTATTTGTTTCACTAATTTACTTTCATTCTCTTTTAATAAATTTGAATTTCTTCACTGAAAGCTTGTTTTGTCCCTTTGTTTTGTTATTAGTTCCATGTCTACCGCAGAGGGATAGACATTACAGTAGCAGCCCTAGGCCCCGCATCTTGTAACCATGGTTTGTGCCATAACACAGGTCCGGATGATCAAAGACAGCAAGGTTACTGAACATGAACAAAGGTTCTGCACTATGTCTGAATCCTGAAATTATTATTTTATTTTTACAAACTTGGGTAGATTATTTCCTGACCATGAATCCATTTATATACCACATCTTTGCAGTGGAGCCTAGAAACATTTCCATTCAATTGTTTATTTTCTTTCTGGGGGATTGACATCTAATACTTTTTCATCCCTGCTTGGGCCATTTTGAGGGAAGACCTTGCTGATGAATGCTGGATACCCTATGGAAGGGGAAGAAGGGGAATGTTCTGCCTGACATTTTAGAAGATAAGTCACATTGGCTATGTAGGACACATTGGCGATCTGTACCCACTTGTTATAAAATCAATGAAATATATAAAAATAAAATAAAATATATCATCTGGATGCATTTACCAGAAGCCCCTTACTGCATGTTTAGTTTTCCTCGCACTCAACGCAAGGCCCAATGACCAGCAGGCACTTGGGTCCCCAAAGTGTTAATTGAATCCTGTTATTGCCTGCTAAATAGCAAAAATTGGTTAGGAGGGAATAAAAAATGTTCTCGTGGATTGTATAGGGACCAGAGGACTGTAGGGAAAGTGTCAATCCACCCTGAAATTATCAAAATCACTATTATTCAGTTCTGCTTCTTGTGGAAGCCCCATGGCTAGATAGAGGTCATTTAATGATAAGATTGGTTAATTATAATTCAGTAGCTCATACCAGGCTACATTCACTCAGTGTATAAGGATTTTAAAATGCCCGTGTGTGCCCTAAAACTCAGGAGACGTTAACATGAATCAAACAAGGCTCTGTCAAATGGAATTTCTGTGTTGGTAAAGTGCTTTGTGGGTAGTCTTCTCTAGCTGACAAAGCAAGTGTACAGCTGGGGTCAGATTCAAAATTTGCAGGAGTTCAGAATGGTTTGGTTACTACCATTCCTCCTATATCTGCCTGCTATTTTCAGCAGGCAGAACAGCAGGCAAAGACACCTGTGCAAAATTCAGCACAATTCCAAGCCAGGTTCCAGAGAAGACATTACCATTGGGGAATTTGGATCCTTCTTACAGGGTGGTGTACTTCGATTCAACTTTACTGTACCACCAGACAGATCCACAACAGGATAGTGAGTAGTGTGTCTTTTGATTTAATGGTTGTATTGGGTCTTTTAGGTAGGGCTGATCTACTGTATGCCTATCTGGTTTAAATTATTCTAGTGGAGATTCATTATTAATGGCAGCTTCTGATATGCCTCGCATGGAGGCTGCAGCATCTAGCCATGGTGTGTGAATGGACCTTAGCAAATCTAATAGCACAGTCTGATCTTTAATCATTTGCATTCCAAATCTCCTGGGTTTGATCTCTGGCATCTCCACGCAGGGATGGGAAAGAAACTCCTCTGTCTGAAACCAGATTCACTGCCAGTCCCAATAAAGAATAGTGACCTAGCTAGACCAACAGCCTGACTCAGTATAAGGCAACTTGATAACCTTGCATGTCCCTATATCATACCAAGCACAATGATTTCAGATGTACGTTTCACATGATTTCAGATGTGTATTCAGATGTACGTGAACCAACACTATTCCTAGGTTTCTAGACTGCTAACCCAACCATCAAAAGTCAAAACACTCTAAGGAAGCAGATCCATTTGACAGTTGATCAAATTTCAAATTTCCAGTTTTAAATAGTTTTTCTCTATTTTAGTTAGAAGTAGGACAATCATCCTTTAGGAAAAAGACATTTATCAGCACAGTATAGCTCAACGTCAACTGGAAAAAGAAACTGGCAGGAATACAGAACAAGGATGCAAAGGTGCAGGGAGAGAGCAGCTAAATAGAACTGGTGCAGTAGGGAAGCAGCAATTTATGAGACCCTTCCCTTCCCCAGGAAGCCCTCTGGGCCACCTGAAAATCTGCACAGCCCTCAGGGACATATTTTCTGGTGGAACACCTGAAGAGAGGGCTTTGGGGGGAAGGGGAATGTGCAGAAAATTGCTGCTTCCCTGCTGAGCAGGTGCAGTTAGTTAGGCAGTTCTGTTAGATGCCTTTCTTGCTGCACCACCAAATCCTTTCTCTCTATGTCAGCAAGATTCCCCGATGTTTGGGCAAAACCCTTGTGGTTGTCCATGCTCTGGAGATAGTGTTTGTGCTAATGTCATAGATGTTCAGCTGTGTATGCAGGGAACAGGGGACAGAGAGGACCTCATTCAGGTCTGTCATAATGCTCCCTCTCTCCCCTGCCAAATGGTTACTATGCTGGTCTATGGTGGAGGAGTGGGGGTTTGCATCTGGACAGACAATGGATAATACCCACTTTATTGCTCCCCAATTGTTCTTTCCAGTGCATGTCTCTACTCCTGCCTCCCCTGAGTGGACATTGTCTTTTAAGCTCTATTAGAAGGAAAGGAAATGAATTTCAGGAAATGATTTCCCTCTGAAAGGAAATCAGACACTCCAATACAAATATTCTCAGCAGGAATATTGATCGGTATTCCTACATCTTTCACATTAACCTATGGTCTCAGGAATTCACCATCATATTATCCAAATGGAGAGGATGCCACCTTTTCTTTATGGAGGGCAGCAGCATCTCTAAGACCTCCTTTGTCATACAGCTGTATGACAAATGGCGATAGTAAAGTATAGATCAGTGGTAGAGCATCATTTTTGCATGCAATGGATCCAGGGTTCAATCCATGACACCTCCAGGTCGAGCTGGGAAAGACTCCAGCCTGAAAATTTGGATAGCCATCACCAGTCAGTGTAGACACCACTGAGCAATAGTCTGACTCAGATTAGAGCAGTTTCCTATGTCCCTAGAAATTCATGCAGGGGAGCTTTCTCCCAATGGCTGCATATCAACAATGGGGAAAGATGTACTGGCTGCATATCTGTATGTCGGAAAAAATATACAGTTGGGCTTAAAGTCATTCAACTATGTTTGTTTGTTTAACACATTTGTATTCTGCCCAAAACGCAAGTCTCTGGGCGGTTTACAACAAAACATTAAAAACAACCAATAAAAAGATTAAAACATTTCATCCATTAAAATTTAAAATGTTAAAACTATTAAAAACACAATGAAACTATTATGTGTTGTCTTCCATACTTGCAAGCAGAATATATATAAATGCAATAGACTTGTTTTGCTGATCTATGCATGTAAAACTACATTAAAATCTCTTTACAGTTTAATGCCTAAAAATTACCAGCATGTTCTTGCCTTCATCTTTGCAATTCAAGAGATCAACAGGAATGACCATCTCTTACCCAATATCACACTGGGATTCGAAATCTATGACAATGCTTTCAATCCGCTGAGAGCCGTTTGGAACACTCTGCAGTTCCTCTTCACAGGGCAGGGGAATCCCTTCAATTACAACTGTGACAGGAAGCTGCAACTAGTCCTTGCCATTGGTGGGCTCACCTCCCCAAATTCCATGCAGATGGCCAGTGTCTTCAATACCTACAAGATCCCACAGGTATGTCTGTTCCTAGCGATGACTAGCTGTAGTCATTCAGAAATGGCTATGTTCCTGAGGTAGCTCAGTTTGGAAGCAGCTTTTGAGAAGACAAGGCTTCCTTGTCTGGAGGAGGAAAACGTCTGTTTTCGTTCCTAAAGAAGAAAGCAAGAGGGCAAGCAAACCAACCAACAAGGGGGAAAGGACAAGGTATGTTTGTTAGGCTAGTTTTTTATTGGGTTTAATTTCTGGCTATACCCCTACTAATTGTGCAAAGAGGCACCTTTTTGATGTGGTATTCTCTTTATTTAGCAGGGGGAGAGTAACTGGTCCTATCCAACCGCAGCATGGTACCTCCAGTGACTGTTGCTGGTGTCTATATTTCTTTTTAGATTGTGAGCCCTTCAGGGACAGGGATTCATCTTATTTATTTATTATTTCTCTATGTAAACCACTCTGGAAACTTTTGCTGAGAAGTGGTATATAGATATTTGTTGTTGTTGGCTGGCTAGGGGTTCATTTTTGACAGGGCAGTTTCAATTTCAGTTTCAGTTGTGCCTAGAGAGAAAATGGGTGGGGATTGGCTACCGCTATGCTCTGAAGGTGCCTCAGTTTGGAAGCCACCCTTAAGAAGACAATGCTGAGACAAGGGAAGTTTTTCTTTTTGCAGATCTGTGAGCAGGAGTTTGGTAACAGACATCAAATGAGTTTTGTGAGGGAACTTTTAGTAGGGAAGTTGCATGTGAGCCCAGAAGTGGTCTCCCTTTATCAGAAACAAGACACCAAGCATGAAAAAATGAGTACTGCCCCACTTTTGTAACTTTCCTGGAGCAAGAGCTTGATTGCCCACTGAAGAGGGGGTGCCTCCCAGAGTGTGACTATCTGCCTGAGGTACAGAAGTTGTGGGTGTGCGTTCGGTGCAAAGAGCTCCTGGCTCTCAGGTAACAAGTGCATTCTCTTGAAGCCAAGATGGCGGACCTGGAGAAGCTCAGGGAAGCAGAGAGGTCTGTGGATGAGACCCTCTGGAATGTGATAGAGGCATCCTATTCCCATGCTGACAGCTCCTCTACTCTCATAGATGATGATGATGACGATGATGATGATGATGATGATGATGATGATGATGATTTCGGTTTCTATACCGCCCTCCCAAAAATGGTTCGGGGTGGTTTACACAGAGAAATAATAAATAAATAAGCTGGCTCCCTGTCCCCAAAGGGCTCACAATCTTAAAAAAAAAGATACAAGATAGAAACCAGCAACAGTCACTGGACGTACAATGCTGGGGGTGGATAGGGCCAGTTACTCTCCCCCTGCTAAACAAAGAGAATCACCACAGTAAAAGGTTCCTCTTTGCCCAGTTAGCAGGGGATGAAGGGATGGGGGGATGTAGAGATGCAGGGCATCAGTCTGATGAAGAGAGGGATGCTCTCTTAGAAGGGACACCTTCCTTGCGTAATGCTCCCAAATCCTCTCACACATAGGATACTCCTCCGGGGATTGGGGGCCTCCTAGTAGTGGGCAATTTGATAATTAGGAACTGAGGAAGGGGAAGAAGAGTGCAACAAAGATGATCAGAGGCATGGTGCACCTTTCTTATAAGTTAAGTCTACAGTGTCTGGGGCTTTTTAGTTTGGAAAAGGGGTGGCTATGGGGAGACATGATGGACATTTATAAAATTATGCATGGAGAAGAGAGAGTGGACAGAGAGAAATCTTTCTCCCTCTCTAACAAATCTCATGGGTCCGAAGGCCAGGTAAAATAGGACCAACTAAAGGAAGTCATTTTTCACAGAGCAGAAAATTAATCTATGGAATTCTCTGCTATGGGATGTGGCAAATATAGAACAAAAAAAATGGCATGCCCTCACCTCTTGCCAGTTGGCTTCTCAGAGGCATCTGGTAGGCCACTGTGTGAAACAGCAAGGCTGTTCTTATGTTCTTGAATAGAAAGGTTTTCATCCCCTTCCAAGTCCTTAGAGTGTTTTCTCAAAAAATTAAGGAATAATTACTAAGTCCGCTGTGCAATGTCTTGTTTTCAATACATTATTATTGTCATTTTCTTTTAATATTAGGGCCACAACTCCCCTGAAAACATTTTCTTTCAAACTGTGTTTCAACCTTGTCCCAGCTTTCACTTTCAAGTAGAAATAGTCTTTAATCTTTCTTCATCCTGTTTAGAATCCTATCCCAGTATAAGACTCAATGGTACCAGTAGTTCCTACTCAAAATAGTAGTATTGTCTTATCTGAAATATTTGATGGAAGCTGAAATTTAGTGAATTGAAGAAGTAATACTTTGATCAAGAACAAAGGGATGTCCTTGTAATACTGTTTTTAAAAAACAAAAAACAATTTCCCCCCCTTTTAGCTGAGTTATGGATCTTTTGACCCTGTGCTAAGTGATCAAACCCAGTTCCCTTTTTTCTTCCGGATGGTTCCAAGTGAAGACCTTCAATATATCGGGATTATTTTTCTGCTGAAGCATTTCAAGTGGAATTGGATCGGTCTGCTCACATCAGATGATGACAGTGGAGAAACATTTCTTCAAAATATGAGACCAAGACTTCTCCAGAGCAATATTTGTATTGCTTTGGCACAATCCATTCCAAAAGTAACAAGTCACACATCAAATACACACACTGAAAAAATGCTGGTGGAAATAGCTAATGCTGTCTGGAAGGAAGCAAAGATGAATGTGGTTCTTGTCTATGGGGATAGTCATTCTATGGAGGGTTTACGAATAATCTTAGAATCCTACGAATTTCATCTTAAGCTTCCATTGGAGAGAGTGTGGCTCATAACTGCTCAGTGGGATTGCACAACTCTTTCTTCATGGGATAAATTCACAGGGAAATCCTTCAATGGTTCTTTGTCATTCACACTTCACACAAAAGTAGTTCCAGGATTTCAGGACTTCCTGCAGAGCATAAATCCATACCAGTCTATGATATATTTCATCCATCAGTTCTGGATGTTTGCATTTCTCTGTTCACTCCCAAAGCATGGCTTATATGTTCCAAATCAAGACAACTGCACTGGGGAGAAGAAACTGGGGAGCCTTCCTGAATCTGTGCTTGAAATGGGCATGTCTGGGCAGAGCTATAACATTTACAATGCTGTTTATGCTGTAGCACATGCTCTCCATTCTATGCATTCACCGAAAACTAAACAGAAGGAAATGGAGAAAAACGGGGGAAAGAGTCTTTTATTACAGCCTGTATGTGTTTCCTCCTCCTTGTTTGCATTTCACTTCTCATTGTATTAGTTCATAACTCATACTAGCAGTTCTGTGATATAATGTTGACTCAGCCTTCCATCCTTCCGAGGTCGGTAAAATGAGTACCCAGAATGTTGGGGGCAATATGCTAAATCATTGTAAACCGCTTAGAGAGCTTTGGCTATAGAGCGGTATATAAATGTAAGTGCTAAGTGCTATGATGTCTGATTGTGGCATGCAGTTCCTGACACCCTGACTAACAAAGCACTGCTGAAGCAGTGTGAGGTAGCTTAGGCTGAGAGAGAAGAAACACCCAGAATCACCCATGAACTTCATGGCTAATTGGAGATTTGAATCTGAATTTGAAAAATTCAGTTGGAAATCAAATCAAATTGCCCTTTTAAGGGGTGACACAATTATTATGCTTTTCAACAAAAATAAATTTCAGGAAGCAAACCTGATATCAAGCAACTTGTAATTGTTTATTCAATATTCAGTATTGTTTGATGTTTTAATATGGCTGATTCCCATTCCAGAATAAGTTAAATGGATGTCACTTTTTCCAAAAGTCTTTCCCTTTGTTATAATTATCCCAAACTTGCTTTGTATATCAATTTATATGTTAGTATTCTTTGCCGTAAGATCCTGTACTATTCTTCAACAGGAATTGCTGTTGCTTCCCGTGGCTTGCTACCAATATAAACATGCTTAAAGGTATATTCCTGATAGGTATATAGTATTTCTTCTCAGTGACATCTTCCAGTTGGTGATCAAGGGATTTGTGGTTAAAGTGATAATCTTAATGCAATTTTCCACAATTTGACCCAGGGTGTGAACTTTTTCTCCTCCCAATTAGCTTCATGCTTTTCTGAGCAATATCCATTTCAATAATAGTGCTGGGGAAGAAATCTTTTTTGATGAGGAAGGGAGCCTGCCATCAGGATACGATATCATCAACTTGGTCACATTCCCCAATGACACCTTCCAGAAAGTCCAAACTGGAAGGATGGATCCCCTGGCTCGTGAAGGAAAAAGGTTCACCATGGATGGAAGTGCTACTGTATGGAACCACAAGTTTAAAGAGGTATGGAGACCTGTCCCGCCTCACCTTGCTAGTTTCCCTGACTTTAAGGGGTTTTCTCACAACCCAGTTCCAATATCAGGAGTGAAGAGTGTTGGGAGGGAGAAATGGGCTGAAAGGAATGGAGTGCCCTGATGGGGAATGCTCTGCTTCTCTCCTCTGGGCAATGCTCCAGGAGTCTCAGACTCCAGCAGTAGGGTCTAGGTGACTTCCCCCCCCCCAGACAGAGGAAATAATCAGCCTAACCCCAGATTTGCCTTGACCATGTTTGATGCCTCTGACCTCTTTTTGTCTGCCTGCAGTCAGACCCACCTTGGCTTTTGCCTGGTTCAGAGAGTAGACCCCTATTCCATACTCTTCATATGTGGATTATTTGGTTTTGAGAATAATAGAAGGGGTGGGGGGAATCGGAACATTCTTCCTTCTTGCTCCCGTTAGATGCAGCCCCGTTCCCGGTGTGTTGAGAGCTGCCAACCTGGATCCAGCAGGATTGCCCAGCAGGGAAGACAAGTTTGTTGCTATGATTGTGCTCAGTGTCCTGCGGGGAGGATTTCAACACAGATCGGTAAAAATATGTATATTGTGTAACCAAATCCAAATGTTTAAAATTCTCCTTTTCTACATCAAATATATGACTGAATTTCTAAATCTGAAATAGAATTATGTGAAAGTGATGTGAAACTAATTACCAAAATGTACAATTTGTTATTATGTGAAGAAATGAGAGATGAAGTGGTAAAATCAACAATGGTAAAATGGGCACAAAATGTAGGTCAGAATATTAACTTAGAGGCCTAGGAGAAGCTATGGAAGAAAGATCTTAAATTTATAGCATGTTATCATTTAAAAGAAAATTTAATAAAAATGATGTACAGATGGTATTTAACACCTAAGAAACTAGCTTTAATGTATAAAAATGTATCTAATAAGTGCTGGAGATGTAAAGATAGTGAGGTGTCTTTTTATCACATGTGGTGGTCCTGCAGAGAGGTAAAGAGGTTTTGGCATATGATTTATGATGAACTTTAAAAGATTTTGAAATGTATATTTCATAAGAGACCTGAATCCTTTCTGTTGGGTATAATCAATGAAGAAATCTTGGGGCGGGGGGGGGAATAGAAATTTATTCCTATATCTTACGACGACAGCTAGAATGGTTCTTGGCAGAAATGGAGATCTGTGGAAATTCCAGCAAGAGAAGAATGGTTGAGGAAGGCATATGAATATGCAGAAATGGCAAAACTTACTGTATTAGTAAGAGATAGTCATATAGAAAACTTTGTAGAAGATTGGAAACCCTTTTGCGGAATATAAAAAACAATGTGAATTTGGATTTATTAAGGGGGGTTGAAATGTAAAGATAACAGTTGGGGGATTTGTTATAGTAATGAAACTATTAGATTACTATGGTGATGAAAACAAGGATTAGAACGTAATAACTAGATATATAAATACGTAGAAAATATTCACATGAGAGCAAACATGGATGTTATAGTATAACTGTGTTGAAAGATGAACCGGAAGTCACACTGATATGTAGAAAACTAATAAACATAAAATGCAAATATATATATATATGACTGAATTCCTCAACATACGTCTGTTGAACTCAAGTACTAGTGCCAAGATCTGAGGGTTTTATTTAGTCTGGCAAATCTTTTCACTTGGAAAACTTTCCCTACTCCTTCTCCAGGAGCAGCAATCTGCCTTCTGCAGCATCATCTAGGACTTAATCTTCAGGTATTAGCACCCTTGCACGGAAAAGAAGCATTTTGTTTTCTTACAACTAAATTCTCAGCATATGTAGGCTTTGTATGTGAAGCCAGAATCTGTAACCATTCCAAAATCTAGAAAAAGTCTGTGCAGGATAGAAACTATGGCATTTATGATGAGCAATCCTTTAGTTTAACTTTTCAGGTGCTGGCCTTTGCAGAAGAACATCCTGGATTCTTTGAAAGTTAAAACAATAAGCTGCAATGGCCGATGTTCCCTTTAGAAAAAGCTGGTGCTAGGTGAGATGCACTGATGCTGCTGAAGGGGTCAACGAAGGGAACACTGCTACTACTTGGGGACAGTGAATTTGGATGATTGCTACTTCCCCCCAGAAGCATTATTTGCCAGTTGAAAATATGTCCCTGAGGGTTATGTAGCTATCAGGGACATTGTTTAGACTGGCGCAGAACACTTCAGAGGGAAGGAGAGATCATCAAAAATTGATCTCCCTCTCATGGGTGCTGGTGCTGTATTACCCTTCATAGGTAGTACTGGCTTTTAGCAACTCAACATTTCAGCCAATATAAACAAAATAAAACAAGCAGAAAAGATGCCTACAAATGGCACAGTTCCTGCAAATGAGGAACAGCAAGTGTTTTGCTCCTAAAAATGGTCAAAGAGATTATATTTATTGCTTGTTTGTTTTTCATTTTCATATTGCCTCCTGTTAAACACTTCAAGGCAGTGTAGAATAGGGATGTGCGTAACTTTTTGGGTGTTTCGGCACCAAAATGAAACACCCAATCACCATCCCAAAATGTTTTAGAGCCGAAACAAATCGCCCCTGGGTTGGCTCCAAAATTTTTGTAAGTTTTGGTCCTCCATTTTGTGACCGAGATAGTGCTTCTCCTTCCTCCTCCATTTTGAGTTCTGACATGTGCTTGAATTTCCCACCTTTCAGCTTTCCATTGACTTCAATGCAAAGTTCCGATCTGCAACGGAATGCCCATATTTGGCTCTGCAGGATCCAAACTAATCTCCCATTGGCCAAGGGGAGATGAAGGAGGGGGCAAGTGTGGGGGTGGATTTTTGGAGGTGTTTTCAGGGGGGTATTAAAGGGCCAGCAGCCATTTCTTCCTTTCTGCTGCCTCATGTGGGGAGAGAGTTCTTTTGCCTGATTGCTCAGCCTTGCCATCACACATCCACCATGGCCTCCAACCATTCTTCAGCATTGCTGCCATTGCTGCCTTTTTTTCTCCAGCAATTTTTTAATTGAGAAAAAGAAGATGATTCCATCTTTTATTCCTTCTGCCTTGCTGACACAAACAGCCTGCTACCTGAGCCATCCTGGGACCTTGGCTGGATTCTCTCCTGCTTTTTTCCCTTTTGTATCTGTGAAAAAGAGAATTTGATAATTCAACCTTTTTTGGCCATCACATAGTTGTTTTGACCTGTACTGAGAGAAGAATGCTGTCTGCCTGCACAAGCAGCCACCACCACCAGCCCCAGATCTTCCAGATTTTTGAGCCTTTTGTGGATGCCCCATCTAAAGACTGAAGAAGGAGCAGGAGAGAGAGAGACCACCAGACCAACAGAAGTAGCAGCCCAACATTTTGGAGAAGAGAAGACTTAGTGGTGAGTTTATTTTAACACACACATACTGTACACACACGCACCACTCTGGGCCTAGGCGCTGCCTATGAGTCTCTCTGTGTGTGTGTGTTTTAAATAAACCAATCCATCCCCCCATTTTATAGAGCAGTAGCAGTATATTAAACCGATTCTCTCAGCCATTATTTTGTATCTTCTTGTCCGGCTGGCTATACCCCATTGTGTCTCTGCTGTTGGGACATTGTATCTCTGCTCTTTTTATCCATCCATCTCCTCCTACTAGCAACTATTATTATTGACAATGTTGCCTCCTCTTTTCTTTCGTTGAATATTTTGAGTTGATGCTGAAATGAAAATGATGAATGTTAATGTGATAATATTAATATGATATATATAATGCTGATGCCCTGATGTGATGTGATGATGATTATGAGTTGCTGTTGTTCATGCATTTCTGTTTTGTGATATGCTTTGCTTTCCAAACCACTTGCCTCTTTAATGTTTATTATCTGATACTTTGCTTTATGGCAGAAGGTTCTGTCTCTCTGTGTGGACTTCTTGTTTGCAATGAAAAAGTGGATTGGGTCATATTGTGAGTTGTAGCATCATCAGAGTTTTTATTCAAAGATTGCTTGCATCATGATGTGCTGGTGCCACAGGCTCTGATCCGGTGCAGAAATTTATTTATTTATTTATTTATTTATTTATTTATTTATTTATTTATTTATTTATTTATTTATTTGAACTTTTACACTACCTCTAACTGTCATCTCTGTGCAGTTCACAATAATATAAAACAAGTTAAAAACATATACAAAAAACTTAAAACAATTTAACAATTGAAAAATAAACCAGAGATTAAAACCTAAAAAAATTTAAAAGCTGGGAAAGCTTGGTGAAAACATGGGTTTTGAGGTGCTTTTTAAAAATATTACCAGAGATGGGGAGAATCGTATCTCAGCAGGGAGCACATACCACACTCTTGGGGCAGCACTCGAGAAGGCCCGCCTCTGTGTAGCCACCAAATAAGTTGGCGGTAACTGAAGAAGGACCTCCTCAGATGACCTCAATGGGCGGTGAGGCTCGTAGTGAAGAAGACGCTATCTTAGATACACAGGGCCTAAGCCGTTTAGGGCTTTATAAGTTATAATTAGCACTTTGTATTTTGTCCAGAAACCTATTGGCAGCCAGTGTACCTCCATCACTGTTTTGAGGTCATTGATCTCGAGAAACAGGAGCAGCTGGCGTATCGGCCGGAGCTGATAGAAAGCACCCCTGGCCACCCTTATTGTTCTGACCCCGCACAATAAGTACCTCTGTCTTATTTGGATTCAGCTTCAGTTTATTCTCCCTCATCCAGCCCATTACTGCTTCCAGGCAGGCATTTAGGGAGGATATGCCAGCTCCTGAAGAAGTTGACATGGAGAACTAGATCTGCGTGTCAAAAGTATACTGGTAACACTGAACTCCAAATCCCCTGATGATCTCTCCCAGCGTTTTCATGTAGATGTTAAAAAACATTAAGTATGGAGCCTTGAGGGGAACCATACTTACGCTCAGAGTTTGAAGAGCAACAGTCTCCAATTGACACCATCTGGAATCTGTCCGAGAGGTAGGAGCAGAACCTCTGTAAAAGAGTGCCTCCCACCCTCAACCCCCTCAGACATTCCAGAAGAATACTATGGTTGATAGTATTGAAAGCCTCCGAGAGATCCAAAAGGACCAAAAGGTCATACTTCCTCTGTCAATTCCCAATTGAACATCATCCATCAGGCTGACCAAGGCAGTCTCCACCACATAGCCAACCCTTGAGTCTATATAATCAGTTTCCTCCAAGACCGACTAGAGTTGAGGCCACCACCTTCTCAATTACCTTTCACGGCAATGGAAGGCTGGAAACAGGCCTATAATTGCTCAACTCTGAGGGATCTAATGCAGGTTTTTTTAGAAGAAGTGTAAGTGTAAGAAGTGTTCTTAAGACAAGGAGGCATCCTGCCCTCCCTCAGAGAAGCATTTATGATTTACACCAGGCTGTCTACAACAGCCCCCTTGCTAGATAGAACAAGCCATGTTGGACAAGGGTCAAGAGAACAAGTGGTAGGCCTCAATGCTCCAAGCAGCTTGTCCACCTCCTCAGGAGTTACAAACTGAAACCGATCCAGTCAAATCACATAAGGAGTTGTTGGGCACCTACAGTGCAGGCATCAAATTAATTGTGGAGTCTCCATCTATGTCGGCCTGACTCTGAGAGATTTTATGTGGGGAAAACTATTTAAACACATTGCAGGGGTAATTGATGATTCCAAATTCTGGTTCAAGGGAGGGGAATACTAGTCCCCTCACAACCCTGAACAACTCCACTGGACGTGAACTCACAGGGCAATATGGGCAGAAAAGAATCACTTCTTTGCCGGACGTATTGCCGGAGCATAAATCCTTAGATGTGCTCTATATCTCAATCTGTATATCTCAATCTTCGAGCCGAGTCTTTCTCCACTTGCACTCCAGTTGCCAGCCTTGCCACTTCAGCCCCCATAGATCTTCCGTATACCAAGGGGCCAATTTTGAAGCGGATCAGAGAGGACGCTTGGGAGCAATCGTGTCTACTGCCCTGGTGAGCAAGTTGTTCCAATTCTCAACCAGGGTGTCAACAGGAGCACCAGCAAAGCAACATTGAATTCATCCAAGGCTTCTTGGAATCCTACTGGATCCAATAACCTCTTCAGGTGGACCATTCTAATAGGCCCCTTGCCCCTGCAGAGGTGGGAACTGCTTGTAAGTCCAACCTTAACCAGATGGTGGTCTGTCTATGACAATGCGGAAATCACATGTGTCCACATCCATGGAATACCCCCATGATCAGAGTAAAAGACCAAATCAAGCATGTGACCTGCAATATGCGTCGGTCCAGAGACCACTTGGGACAGGCCCATAGTTGTCATGGCTGCTATGAATTCCTGAGCTGCCCTGGACAGATTGGTCCCAAAATGAACATTGCAGTCCCCTAGCACCAAGAGTCTGGGAGACTCCAACGCGGTTTCCACGACCAAGTCCGTGAGCTCAGTAAGAGATTCCGCTGGGCAGCAGGGTGTTCGGTACAACAAAAGAAGTCCCAATCTATCCCTGGTCCCCAAACTTAAGTACACACATTCCATATGGTCTGATACCCTAACAGGGACCCTGGTAAGGGAGATGCTATCCTTATAGAACACAGCCATGCCACCTCCCCACCCACGTCCCCTCACCTGCTCCACTACAGAATATCCTGGAGGTTAAGCTGGAACCAGACTGGACCACTAGCCTCCCACAACTAAGTCTCAGTAATACATACTAGGTGGGATCCTTTATCCATAATCAAATCTCGTATGAGCTCTGGCTTGTTTTGGACTGACCTGGCAGAGGAGCAAGGTAAGGCTATATGGCTTGTTGGCAATGCTCCCTAAGGTCAAAGAGCTGGAGAGACAGCCTGAAGGGGAGACAGGTATTAAATTTCTGACTACCCTTCCTCTGGAACAGCCTGCTGACCTGCCAACATTTCTTCTTCTATTCCCAACCACTACCAGGATAGCTGCCCCATAGTCAACGAAGGCAATGTCAAAGAAATGCACCAAAAAATTGTGTGCCATCATTTTTGTCATTGTCGTCATCACTCTTTCGACTTGCGGAGGTGGAAGGGGGGCAAAACTTTGCTGTTTGAGATTTTTAATGACAAACCATGAATCCACTCACATTTGCTACCAGAGAATCTACACTCAGAACATCTCAGAAACAACAAAACCCAGTACCCCATAGGTTAGCAACCCATGGGGGTGGTTGGTACCGTCTGTGCACTACACCGCCACTCGCTCTGGGCCACACCAGTGCCCCCCAAGTGCAGTTATGGGGCTCCTGAAACCTCCATTATTCCCTATGAGAAAAACCTTAAAGATGCGTAAACTTCAAAAATCACTTAAAAATCACCCTTTGCCCAATTCCTTTGAAATACTTCTGGTAGCTTCTTTGCCACCACTAGGCATCACCACCAACCACATTCTTCCCGGAGCCAAACCTTTCCTCCTGACATGAAGAGGAAAAGCTTAAAGATGCATGAACTTCAAAAGATCACCAAAAATCAGCCCTTTGCCCAATTCCTTTTTGGGTGGTAGCCTCCAACCATTAGGCGCTACCACACCACCCTGCTCTTTTGGCTCCAGGACCAGTTTTTGGATCCTAAATGATTCAGATTCAGATTTTGAATAATTCAGATTCGAAGCGAATCTGGCGTGATTTGGATGGGTCTGATTTGGATCCCAAATGAAACAGAGATGTTTTTATTTGGGTCCAAATTGAAACACAGAAAATCCGAAATGCACACCCCTAGTGTAGAACACAGATAAAATGAAATAAATCATTAAATTAAAAACTATAAAAACAGCAAAAGTAAGAGCAGCATAAAATCTATCAACATATCACATGAGAGGGAGGAAACGTTAACAACCTGCTTTGTAATATAACAAACCAGTCAACAGATTCGTTCCTTGGCAAAACAAAGACTTTGTTGATGTATTTCAGATGCAGACCAGTGTGAGATGTGCCCAGAAGATCAATGTCCAAATGAGAAACAGGATCAATGCATCGCAAAAACGATGACCTATTTATCCTATGGAGAACCATTGGGAGCGGTTTTGATTTCTTTTGCTCTTTTGTTTTCCCTGATCACCTTTGCTGTGATTGGGATCTTTGTTCTGCTCCGCAAAACTCCCATTGTGAAAGCCAATAACTGGAGCATTACTTGTACCCTTCTCTCCTCTCTGCGGCTATGCTTTCTCTGCTCCTTCCTATTCATTGGTCAGCCTAGGAAGGTGACCTGCCTCCTCAGACAAACCGTGTTTGGCATCACCTTTACTGTTGCTCTTTCCTCTGTGTTGGCTAAAACCATCACTGTTGTTCTGGCCTTCCTGGCCACCAAGCCGGGAAACAGGATGAGGAGATGGATAGGGAAGAGGCTGGCAGTATCGGTCATCATTCTCTGTTCACTTATTCAAATTGGCATCTGTGCTGTGTGGCTGGCAAACACTCCCCCTTTCCCAGAGTTTGACATGCACTCTCAGATCAGTGAGATCATTGTGCAATGCAATGAAGGCTCAAACACCATGTTCTACATCGTCCTGGGCTACATGGGTTTTCTGGCCATCATCAGCTTCACTGTGGCCTTCCATGCTAGAAAGTTACCAGATAGCTTTAATGAAGCCAAGCTGATCACCTTCAGCATGCTGGTCTTCTGCACTGTTTGGATTACTTTTGTCCCAAGCTACTTGAGCACCAAGGGGAAATACATGGTGGCTGTGGAGCTCTTCTCCATCATGGCCTCTAGTGGTGGACTGTTGAGTTGTATCTTCCTCCCCAAATGCTACATTATGATTCTTAGACCTGATCTGAACACCAGAGAGCAACTAGTAAGGAAACAATATTGAGACACTGGACTCTTTCTGCCTTTTCTTGTTCTTCGGCACCATGTCTCTCATCATTATATTCCCATATTAGTAGTGAAGGAAGGCGTAGATTAGAGAATACAGTCAACATGGGTGGTATCGGTGACTAAGCGTAGGTGATATCGGGACAATGGGGGGAACTGTGGAAGAGCTGCTCGAACAATGAGCCATATTGCACAGCTCTGGCACTGCTTTGAAGGACACAGCAGCCCGGCAGCACCATGTGTCCAGAATGCAGCACTGGATGTCAGCCAGCCTACAGTGTGGGCCACAGACTAATAGTTCTCTCAAAGAAGGGAGATAACTGTAGACAGGCTAATACTTAAGGTTAGGTGAAAAAAGAATGGCTGACAACCAGACTAACGCAGTGTGTGGCCATCAAATGAAGCTCGTGTGTTTGACATGCATTCCACATTCATCCAGATCATGGTGCAGTGCAATGAAGGGTCTGTTACATTGGTTTTCTGGCCATCATCAGCTTCACTGTGGCCTTCCATGCTAGAATGTTACTGATGGATTTAAATTTATTTATTTATTTATTTATCATTTATTTATTTAATTTGTATTTAACATATTTTTATACCGCCCAAAACTTACATCTCTGGGTGGTTTACAACAAAAACAAGAAATTTTAAACACAACAATTTAAATTTTTTAAAACAATATTCTAAAAACAACATTAAAACAATTTAATGAAGCCAAGCAGATCACCTTCAGCATGCTGTTCTTCTGCAGTGTTTGGATGCCAGGGCTGGACTGGGGGCACTGAGAGGGCGGTGGAATGTATGTGGGGAGGGAGCCAGGATTTGAGCAGAATGGCTACCTAAGGGTGGGAGTATTCATTGCTGCCAAGTGCAGCGGGGCGCAGTCAACATGGAGACCAGGGGTCCCTAGATGGTTTTTAATGTAAGCTGAGTTAATTGTAGCTCCCGCACAGGTTGAATCAGGAAGGCCCCACTCTGAATGCACATGGTGCCCACACACTGCCTTGAAACTGTCACTCAGAACAAAACTCACTCTACACTCAGATGAAAAAAATTAGAGAGAACACTGATGGAGACCAGGCCTCCCAGAAGCGTTGTATATCAATGGCACATATTGTAATACATGCTTGGAGTGCAGAAATGTGAAAAAAATGCTTGAATACAGATCAGCAATCATGTTCACTGGCCACATATTTCACAAGTGTTGAGCACACATGAATGGCTGCTATTCATTCTCAGCTCTACGACAGCAGTGGGGGAGCAAAGGGGGCTAATCTTTGCAAGGATGATAGCAGTGCCCTCCACCTTTGACCCAGCTTCTGGAGGGGAATATAGTATTTGTGCATGCATGGAGATGTACACACACACACACACACACACACACAATGCCTCTGCATATTCCTCCCATCATAATGATGGGCATTTTACGAGCCAATAAATCATGCAGCAAGGTGTGCATTGAAGAATGGGGTGGGTTGGGGAGGTTGAAGGGAGGGATCACTGTTCTATCAGGCAAAAAGGTTTCCCTTCCTACTTCAGATCTGGAAACATAAACCCACACAGACAGGTCATGCTAAAAAATCTGGTCCTGAAGTCATGAATAAGGAGGAAAAGCAAAAACCATTGATGAAAAGGCAGGCAAGTGGGGCAGGTGGACCGGGGGGAGAGGACAACCTCCATCTAAACCATCTGATTCACACAATGCATGCCAGAGAGTGAACTGAATGAAATTACTATGGTCCAGGACCAGCAAACAGTACCTGCGAACCAACAAATCACAGATACAGGTCAGAGGCCATTTCCGTTGTTGGAAAAATAATGCGGCCACCTTTGAGACCCAGATCCCTCTTTCCACACCCCACTAGTCATGAGAACAATCCTCAAAGGTCTCTTTCCAGGATCTGCTTCAAAACAACTGTGAGGAGGGAAATCGCTATGCTCCTTTCTTCAGAAGTCAAACAAGAGAACCAACCGGCTTCCTTAAAGATTGGTGGGTTTCACAGTAGAGGCTTCTTGGAATGTCACCTGTGGGTTCAAGCAGTGCTCTAGCTGAGTTCGTGTGAACTGGGGAGTGAAAGAGCCCTTTCTCTCTTCTCCATACACACACATACCCCTTGCTGAGTGTGATACTCCAGAAAGAGAAGGCGGCACCAGTAGATTACAAGCAGAAAGGCACATGGGAATGCAGGGGGGGATATGTGTCCCTAAATAGCTCCCCCTCTCACACACATGCAAAAATGTGGGGCCCGTAGCATTTGCTACTTTTGCTACTAGGTTAATCCGGCCGTGGTGAGGTGGCCAAGGAACAGCCTTCCAGGGTTTTTGCGGCCCAAAGTGTTGGGAATGCGGTGGGGGGGAGGCTCGACTCACCAACTCAGAGTTCCCCTCCCCCCACCCAGCTGGTTGCTGTGCCCGTTGTCATCAGTTGAGTTTTCTTTACATTTAGACATAGTCCCATTTTTTCACTGTGCTCCTTGACTTTCATTACTAGAGCTTGCAGATATTCCGCATTCTCCGCTATAAGAATGGTGTCATCAGTATAGTATTGGTTATTGCTGTTTCTTCCTCCAGCTTTAAAACCATGCTCATCTTCTTCCAATCTGGCTTCTCTCAGTATATGTTCAGCATATAAATTGAATAAAAAGGGAGAAAGTATACAGCCTTGTCTTACTCTGAACGTCTGGTTCACCACTATGGAGTAAATCCACCTGTCTCCGTGGAAACACAGCTGCAGCTCATTCAGACATGTCCTTGTGTGTCTATTCCAGGGGGCCAAGGAACAACCTTCCAGGGTTTTTGCGGCCCAAAGGGTTGGGAATGGTGGGGGTGGCAGGCCGGACTGCGGGCCCTGAGAGGGCGGGGGAATGTTTGTGGGGAGGGCGCCGGGTTTTGAGCAGAATGGGTAATTGAGGGTGGGAATTGGGGCGCAGGGGCACCCCACAGGGTGTGGCACACCGGGAATATTCCCTGTTGCCCTGTGGGCCAATCTGAGCCCGGGTGGCTCGACTCACCAACTCAGAGTTCCCCTCCCCACACGTGCGCTTTAAAGTTTTAACAGGAAAGCCTTTTTAGGCTAGGAGATCCCCTGTATTTGTAAAGGGGAATCCCAGCTGGATTCCCATTTACAAGTATATCCCCCGCCGAGCCAGGCTGCCAGCCAGTTCCATGAAATGGGGGGGTGGTCCCAATTCTAACTTGGACTGGCACCCCCCCCCTTTTGAGGGCCGGTCTGGTTCATCCTCGGGCCACCCAAAGGGGCCTGGCTCAGTCTGAGCTGGTTCGCGTAACCCTCTTTCTCTCCCCTCTCTGTCTACACGAAGCCAGAAGCAAAACCTCCTTGGAATCTGCCATACCCCAAATCTCATCCTTCCCTACCTTCTCTGAATATCCGGTGCACCACTATGGGATATTTTATCACACTAATTCTGCCATGTAATATATTTGTTTCACTAATTTACTTTCATTCTCTTTTAATAAATTTGAATTTCTTCACTGAAACCTTGTTTTGTCCCTTTGTTTTGTTATTAGTTCCATGTCTACCGCAGAGGGATAGACATTACAGTAGCAGCCCTAGGCCCCGCTTCTTGTAACCGTGGTTTCTGCCATAACACAGGTCCGGATGATCAAAGACAGCAAGGTTACTGAACATGAACAAAGGTTCTGCACTATGTCTGAATCCTGAAATTATTATTTTATTTTTACAAACTTGGGTAGATTATTTCCTGACCATGAATCCATTTATATACCACATCTTTGCAGTGCAGCCTAGAAACATTTTTTTGTTATTAGAAACATTGTTTTGTTATTAGTTCCATGTCTACCACAGAGGGATAGACATTACAGTAGCAGCCCTAGGCCCCACATCTTGTAGCCGTGGTTTGTGCCATAACACAGGTCCGGATGATCAAAGACAGCAAGGTTACTGAACATCAACAAAGGTTCTGCACTAAGTCTGAATCCTGAAATTATTATTTTATTTTTACAAACTTGGGTAGATTATTTCCTGACCATGAATCCATTTATATACCACATCTTTGCAGTGGAGTTTAGAAACATTTTCATTCAATTGTTTATTTTCTTTCTGGGGGATTGACATCTAATACTTGTTCATCCCTGCTTGGGCCATTTTGAGGGAAGACCTTGCTGATGAATGCTAGGATACCCTATGGAAGTGGAAGAAGGGGAATGTTCTGCCTGACATTTTAGAAGTTAAGTCACATTGGCTATGTAGGACACATTGGTGATCTGTACCCACTTGTTATAAAATCAATGAAATATACATAAATAAAATAAATAAAGCCCCTTACTGCATGTTTAGTTTTCCTGGCACTCAACGCAAGGCCCAATGACCAGCAGGCACTTGGGTCCCCAAAGTGTTAATTGAATCCTGTTATTGCCTGCTGAATAGCAAATATTGGTTAGGAGGGAATAAAAAACGTTTTCTTGGTTTGTATAGGGACCAGAGGACTGTAGGGAAAGTGTCAATCCACCCTGTAATTATCAAAATCACTAGTATTGAGTTCTGCTTCTTGTGGAAGCCCCATGGCTAGATAGAGGTCATTTAATGATAAGATAGGTTAATTATAGCTCAGTTGCTCATACCAGGCTACACTCCCTCAGTGTGTAAGGATCTAAAAGTGCCAGTGTGTGCCCTAGAACTCAGGAGACGTTAACATGAATCAAACAAGGCTCTGTCAAATGGAATTTCTGTGTTGGTAAAGTTCTTTGTGGGTAGTCTTCTCTAGCTGACAAAGCAACTGCACAGCTGGGGTGAGATTCAAAATTTGCAGGAGCTCAGAATGGTTTGGTTACTACCATTCCTCCTATATCTGCCTGCTATTTTCAGCAGGCAGAACAGCAGGCAAAGACACCTGTGCAAAATTCAGCACAATTCCAAGACAGATTCCAGAGAAGGCATTACCATTGGGGAATTTGGATCCTTCTTACAGGGTGATGTGCTTCTATTCAACTTTACTGTACCACCAGACAGATTCATAACAGGATAGTGAGTAGTGCGTCTTTTGATTTAATGGTTGTATTGGGTCTTTTAGGTAGGACTGATCTAATGTATGCCTATCTGGTTTAAATTATTCTAGTGGAGATTCATTATCAATGTCAGCTTCTGATATGCCTAACATTGAGGCTGCAGCATCTAGCCATGGTGTGTGAATGGACCTTAGCAAATCTAATAGCACAGTCTGATCTCTAATCATTTGCATTCCAAATCTCCTGGGTTTGATCTCTGGCATCTCCAGGCACAGCTGGGAAACTGCTCTGTCTGAAAGCAGATTCCCTGCCAGTCCCAATAAAGAATAGTGACCTAGCTAGACCAATGGCCTGATTCAATATAAGGCAACTTGATATCCTTGTATGTCCATATATCATACCAAGCACAATGATTTCCAAGGAGGTAATGTAATGTAATGTAATGTAATGTAATTTTATTTACAGTCATTGACCAAACAGAGAGTAAAAACCAGTAAACATTAAAATATGTATATACATATATACAGTTTAAGATTGGGGTGATATCCCATTATACCTTTTAAAAGCAATATAACTAAACTTAGCTACAGGAATAGAAATTAAAGCATCTTTGTCTGAAAGCCGATGTTTTACAAGGTTAGCATCGGATTGATCTGCCAGTTTACATATTAGAGGAGCAATAAGGCGTTCCCTGGGATACAAATGGAGATTACAGTGGAGAAGGATATGTGCGACAGTTTCTGTATCTCCTCATCCACGACGGCAGTGTCGTTCTTCTAAAGGCACACCTTGAAACCTCCCAGCTAGAAGTGCGGATGGAAAGGAATTAACCCTTACTCTTGTGAATATCCATCAAAACTTAGAGAAAGTAATTGTCGACAGATATTTTGCGGGGAAAAGATCCATATTAGTTCTTATAGTTCTATCAAACTCTGGAAGCGCAGCCCAGTTTTCTTGGATCTCAATATCAACAAAGCGTTGTTTCACTACTCTTTTCGCGTTCACTAGACCCAATTCCAGCAGTTGGGCTGGGTCTAAGCCTAGAGAGGTGAGCTTCGTACTTACTGTAGTACACCATAATGGCTGGGGACTAACTGAAAGAAACTCAGGAATTAAACCAACTGGTCGCAGATGTATTTTCAACCAGAAATAAATAATCAAAAGCCAGGCCAGAGATTCAATTTTTATGAAGCCAGCCTATGTCCTTAAAGTCACATTTGCTGTACATTTTGGTGTACCAAAAACATTCCTCAAGAACCCTGATTGGGTTCTTTCCAAAGTGTCAAACCTTGAGTATGGACCTTGTTGTATGCCATACAATAATTGCGGAATGACCTTTACAGTATAAAGCTTTAAGGCAGCTGGTATGTAGCCTGCACCCTGAGTTCTGAAAAAATCTTAAGATTGCTGCTGTGCTGCGTTTTGCTGAGTCTGTGACCATACTAATATGTGCTGATTTCCCAGCATTATGTTGAAAAATTACCCCCAGGTATTTTATTTGATTTACCTGTTCTAGTCGGTGTCCATCTAGCATCCATACAAATTTTTTAACTTTATTGGTGAAACACATGATTTTAGATTTGTCATAATTAATCTGTAGATGCTCATCTCTGCAGTAAAGTGCTAAGGCATCTAACGCTCTTTTGAGCCCAACCCTGGTTTGAGACAGAATTACTGTGTCGTCGACATACATCAGGATTGGGATTTTCTTGTTGGCTAGTTTTGGTGGGTGTGTGTCAGATGTCTGCAAACACTTTATCAAATCGTTAATGCAAAGGTTGAATAGGTAAGGGGCTAGTACACACCTTTGTCGCACCCCTTTCCTAATGGGTACTAAGTTTGTAAGGTTACCAGCATGGTCTAAACGCACTCTTATAAAGGAATTTTCGTGCATTTTGATGAGCAAGAGTAGAAGCCTTCGGTCCATAGAAGTAGCCGCCAATTTAGACCAAAGACGGCCTCTAGAAACTGCATCAAAAGCCATCTTAAGGTCTATAAAAGCGGTAAACAGGGGTCGCTTATTCCTTTTTACCTGTTTGTCCACAAGATGTTGTAATATTAGACAGTGGTCTAATCCAGATCTGTTAGCTCTAAATCCTGCCTGCTCATCCTCAGTAATGCACTCCTGCTCCATCCAAGCACATAGTTTGACACAGAAGTGCTTGGCATAAAGTTTACTTATGATATTTAAAAGGCTTATTGGTCTATAATTAAAGGGATCATCCCTTCTGCCTTTCTTATGGATGGGAACCACAATCGCCGTTCCCCAATCCTGGGGGAATTGTGCTTTTTGATCAATATGTGTGAAGAGAGCAGCCAGCTCAGGAGCCCACCAATCTTTGTAGAGCTTCAGAAGTTCCGGCGGGATACAATCGTTTCCAGGTGCTTTCCTGCATTTCAGTTGCATGATTAATTGCTCTATCTCTTTAGTGGAGACCAGAGAGCAGTGTGGTAATGAACCTATTTGAAGGGGGCCTTGGGGAGAGATATCATTATAAAGTGCCCGAAAATGAGTTTCCCATCATTCTTGGGTTATTGAGCAGGCCTGAGTGGAGTGTATCTTATTATTTGCTATTGAAATTAGTCTCCAAAAGCTCATTGAGTCATTGTTCTTCACTGCACTTATTAAAAGTGACCACTTCTTTTGTGTATCAGCCCTTTTTTTTAATCTAAGAAGGGCTTTATATTCCTTTTTCTTTTTCGATATTTCTATAACGAGGTCGGCAGAGGGATTAGAGCTAGCATATTTTGAAAGAGTAACAAGATGTTTTTTAGCCCTAATACACTCATAATCGAACCATTTTTTAGGGCGGTAAGATTTTAGTTCTGATCTGGCGTGGTCCGATTTGGTTATCAAAGCTTTAATTGAGCAAATAAGGATCTCATAGTTCTAAGTGACACAATGGATGCCACCTTTTCTTTATGGAGGGCAGCAGCATCTCTAAGACCTCCTTTGTCATACAGCTGTATGACAAATGGCGATAGTAAAGGATAGATCAGTGGTAGAGCATCTTTTTTTCATGCAGTAGGTCCAAGGTTCAATACATGACACCTCCAGGTTGGGCTGGGAAAGACTCCAGCCTGGAACTTTGGATAGCCATCACCAGTCAATGTAGACACCACTGAGCAATAGTCTGACTCGGATTAGAGCAGATTCCTATGTCCCTAGAAATTCATGCAGGGGAGCTTTCTCCCAATGGCTGCATATCAACAATGGGGAAAGATGTACTGGCTGCATATCTGTATGTCAGAAAAAATATACAACTAGTCTTAAAGTCATTCAACTATGTTTGTTTGCTTAACACATTTATATTCTGCCCAAAATGCAAGTCTCTGGGCGGTTTACAACAAAACAATAAAAACAACCAATAAAAAGATTAAAACATTTCAACCATTAAAATTTAAAATGTTAAAACTATCAAAAACACAATCAAACTATTATATGTTGTCTTCCATACTTGCAAGCAGAATATATATAAACGCAATACACTTTTTTGCTGATCTATGCATGTAAAACTACATTAAAATCTCATTGCAGTTTAATGCCTAAAAATTACCAGCATGTTCTTGCCTTCATCTTTGCAATTCAAGAGATCAACATGAATGACCACCTCTTACCCAATATCACACTGGGATTCGAAATCTATGACAATGTTTTCAATCCGCTGATAGCCGTTGAGAACACTCTGCAGTTCCTCTTCACAGGGCAGGGGAATCCCTTGAATTACAACTGTGACGGGAAGCAGCAGCTAGTCCTTGCCATTGGTGGGCTCACCTCCCCAAATTCCATGCAGATGGCCAGTGTCTTCAATACCTACAAGATCCCACAGGTATGTCTGTTCCTACAGAGGAGTAGCTGTAGTCATTCAGAAATGGCTACGTTCCTGAGGTAGCTCAGTTTGGAAGCAGCTTTTGAGAAGACAAGGCTTCTCAAGTGGAAGACAAGTGGAAAACAAGTGGAAGACAAGTGGAGAACATTTGTTTTTGTTCCTAAAGGAGAAAGCAAGAGGGCAAGCAAACAAACCAACAAGGGGGAAACGACAAAGTAAGTTTGTTAGGGCTAGTCTTTTATAGGGTTTAATTTCTGGCTGTACCCCTACTAATTGTGCGAAGAGGCACCTTTTTGATGTGGTGATGATTCTCTTTATTTAGCAGGGGGAGAGTAACTGGCACAATCCAACCGCAGCACAGTATCTTCAATGACTGTTGCTGGTGTCTATATTTCTTTTTAGATTGTGAGCCAGTCAGGGACAGGGATCCATCTTATTTATTTATTATTTCTCTAAGTAAAGCATTCTGGAAAATTTTGCTGAGAAGTGGTATATAATTATTTGTTGTTGTTGGCTGGCTAGGGGTTCATTTTTGACAGGGCAGTTTCAATTTCAGTTTCAGTTGTGCCTAGAGAGAAAATGGGTGGGGATTAGCTACAGCTGTGCTCTGAAAGTGGCTCAGTTTGGAAGCCACTCTTGAGAAGACAATGCTGAGACAAGGGCTGTTTTTCTTTTTGGATATCTATGAGCAGGAGTTTGGTAACAGACATCAAATGAGTTTTGTGAGGGGTTTAGTAGGGAAGTTGCATGTGGGCCCAGAAGTGGTCTCCCTTTATCAGAAACAAGACACCAAGCATGAGAAGGTGAGTACTGCCCCACTTTTGTAACTTTCCTGGAGGAAGAGCTTGATACCTTTAATTAGATGATGATTGCAGCTTAGACCAATCTGTGAAGGAAACCATCTCTATGTCTGCATTCACACATAACATGAAACCGGAGGTGAAGTGACCTCCAGTTTCAAAAACTGTATGTCTGTTTGTGGACAACCACAGTTTCAACAGAAAATGAAGTTGCGGTTTTCCTCCCCTGAGAGTGATTTGCACTTTTGGTTTCTAATGAAGACTACCACTTGGACAGTTCCACCAGAGGACTTGGAACCCCAGTTCCAAACCACAGTTTGTTATATGCAAATGCAGCCACTATATTCTAAATTCTAAATAACCAATAAAACCAGTTATGAAGCAAGAATGCCTGCAGAAGAGGGGCTGCCTCCCAGAGTGTGACTATCTGCCTGAGGTGCAGAAGTTGTGGGTGTGCGTTCGGTGAAAACAGCTCCTGGTTCTCAGGTAACAAGTGCATTCTCTTGATGCCAAAATGGCGGACCTGGAGAAGCTCAGGGAAGCAGAGAGGTTTGTGGATGAGACCCTCAGGAATGTGATAGAGGCATCCAATTCCCATGCTGACATCTCCTCTACTCTCATAGATGATGATGATGATGATGATGAATTCAATTTCTATACCGCCCTTCCAAAAATGGCTCAAGGCGGTTTACACAGAGAAATAATAAATAAATAAGATGGCTCCCTGTCCCCAAAGGGCTCACATTCTAAAAAAAAAATACAAGATAGAAACCAGCAACAGTCACTGGGGGTACTATGCTGGGGGTGGATAGGGCCAGTTACTCTCCCCCTGCTAAATAAAGAGAATCACCACAGTAAAAGGTGCCTCTTTGCCCAGTTAGCAGGGGATGAAAATCTTAGGGATGCAGGGCATCAGTCTGAAGAAGAGAGGAATGCTCTCTTAGAAGGGACACCTTCCTTGCATAATGCTCCCAAATCCTCTCACACATAGGATACTCCTCCAGTGATTGGGGGCCTCCTAGTAGTGGGCAATTTGATAATTAGGAACTGGGGAAGGGGAAGAAGAGTGCAACAAAGATGATCAGGGGCATAGTGCACCTTTCTTAAAAGGTAAGTCTACAGTGTCTGGGGCTTTTTAGTTTGGAAAAGGGGTGGCTATGGGGAGACATGATGGACGTTTATAAAATTATGCATGGAGAAGAGAGAGTGGACAGAGAGAAATCTTTCTCCCTCTCTAACAAATCTCATGGGTCTGAAGGCCAGGTAAAATAGGACCAACTAAAGGAAGTCATTTTTCACAGAGCAGAAAATTAATCTATGGAGTTCTCTGCTATGGGATGTGGCAAATATAGAAAGAAAGAAAAAAGGCATGCCCTTACCTCTTGCCAGTTGGCTTCTCAGAGGCATCTGGTAGGCCACTGTGTGAAATAGCAAGGCTGTTCTTATGTTCTTGAATAGAAAGGTTTTCATCCCCTTCCAAGTCCTTAGAGTGTTTTCTCAAAAAATTAAGGAATAATTACTCAGTCCACTGTGCAATGTCTTGTTTTCAATACATTATTATTGTCATTTTCTTTCAATATTAGGGTCACAACTCCCCTGAACACATTTTCTTTCAAACTGGGTTTCAACCTTGCACCAGCTTTCACTTTCACGTAGGAATAGTCTTTAATTTTTCTTCATCCTGTTTAGAATCCTATCCCAGTATAAGACTCAATGGTACCAGTCATTCCTACTCAAAATAGAAATATTGTCTTATCTGTAATATTTGATGGAAGCTGAAATTTAGTGAATTGAAGAAGTAATAATTTGATCAAGAACAAAGGGATGTCCTTGTAATACTGTTTTTAAAAAACAATTTCCCCCATATAGCTGAGTTATGGATCTTTTGACCCTGTGCTAAGTGATCAAACCCGGTTCCCTTTTTTCTTCCGGATGGTTCCAAGTGAAGACCTTCAATATATCGGGATTATTTTTCTGCTGAAGCATTTCAAGTGGAATTGGATCGGTCTGCTCACATCAGATGATGACAGTGGAGAAACATTTCTTCAAAATATGAGACCAAGACTTCTCCAGAGCAATATTTGTATTGCTTTGGCACAATCCATTCCAAAAGTAACAAGTCACACATCAAATACACACACTGAAAAAATGCTGTTGGAAATAGCTAATGCTGTCTGGAAGGAAGCAAAGATGAATGTGGTTCTTGTCCATGGGAATAGTCATTCTATGGAGGGTTTACGAATAATCTTACAATCCTACGAATTTCATCTTAAGCTTCCATTGGAGAGAGTGTGGCTCATAACTGCTCAGTGGGATTGCACAACTCTTTTTTCATGGGATAAATTCACAGGGAAATCCTTCAATGGTTCTTTGTCATTCACACTTCACACAAAAGTGGTTCCAGGATTTCAGGACTTTCTTGAGAACATAACTCCATACCAGTCTATGATATATTTCATCCATCAGTTCTGGATGTTTGCATTTTTCTGTTCACTCCCAAAGCATGGCTTATATGTTCCAAATCAAGACAACTGTACTGGGGAGGAGAAACTGGGGAGCCTCCCTGAATCTGTCCTTGAAATGGGCATGTCTGGGCAGAGCTATAACATCCACAATGCTGTTTATGCTGTAGCACATGCTCTCCATTCTATGTATTCATCGAAAGCTAAACAGAAAGAAATGGAGAAACACGGGGGAAAGAGTCTTTTGTTGTGGCCTGTATGTTTCCTCCGCTTTGTTTCCATGTCACTTCTCATTGTATTAGTTCATAACTCATATTAGCAGTTGTGATATAATGTCTGATTGTGGCATGCAGTTCCTGACATCCTGATTAGCAAAGCACTGGTGAAGCAGTGTGAGTTGGTTTAGGCTGAGAGAGAAGAAACTCACTCAGAATCATACAGAATCACCCATGATCTTCATGGCTAAATGGAGATTTGAATTTGAAAAATTCAATTGGAAATCAAATCAAATTGCCCTTTTATGGGGTGACACAATTATTATGTTTTCAACAAAAATAAATTTCAGGAAGCAAACCTTATATCAAACATCTTGTAAATGTTTATACAATATTCAATATTGTTTGATGTTTTAATATGGCTGATACCCATTCCACAATAAGGTAAATGGATATCAGTTTTTCCAAAAGTCTTTCCCTTTGTTATAATTATCCCCAAATTGCTTTGTATATTAATTTATATGTGAATATTCACTGCTGTAAGATCCTGTAATATTCTTCAACAGAAATTGCTATTGCTTCCAGTGGCTTCCTACCAATATAAACATGCTTAAAGGTATATTCCTGATAGGTATATAGTATTTCTTCTCAGTGACGTCTTCCAGTTGGTGATCAAGGGATTTGTTGTTAAAGTGATAAAGTTAATGCAATTTTCCACAATTTGACCCAGGGTGTGAACTTTTTCTCCTCCCAATTAGCTTCATGCTTTTCTGAGCAATATCCATTTCAACAATAGTGCTGGGGAAGAAATCTTTTTTGATGAGGAAGGGAGCCTGCCATCAGGATACGATATCATCAACTTGGTCACATTCCCCAATGACACCTTCCAGAAAGTCCAAACTGGAAGGATGGATTCCCTGGCTCGTGAAGGAAAAAGGTTCACCATGGATGGAAGTGCTACTGTATGGAACCACAAGTTTAAAGAGGTATGGAGACCTGTCCCGCCTCACCTTGCTGGGTTCCCTGACTTTAAGGGGTTTTCTCACAACCCAGCTCCAATATCAGGAGTCAAGAGTGTTGGGAGGGAGAAATGGGCTGAAAGGAATGGAGTGCCATGATGGGGGATGCTCTGTTTCTCTCCTCTGGGCAAAGCTCCGGGAGTCTCAGATTGAGGACTCCAGCAGTAGGGACCAGGTGACCTCCCCCACTCCCTGACAGAGGAATTTATCAGCCTGACCCCAGATTTGCCTTGACCATGTTTGATGCCTCTGACCTCTTTTTGTCTGCCTGCAGTCAGACCCACCTTGGCTTTTGCCTGGTTCAGGGAGTAGACCCCTATTCCATACTCTTCATATGTGGATATTTGGTTTTGAGAATAATAGAAGAGGTGGGGGGAATCGGAACATTCTTCCTTCTTGCTCCTGTTAGATGCAGCCCCGTTCCCGATGTGTTGAGAGCTGCCATCTTGGATCCAGCAGGATTGCCCAGCAGGGAAGACAAGTTTGTTTTTATGATTGTACTCACTGTCCTGCGGGGAGGATTTCAACACAGACCGGTAAAAACATGTATATTGGGAAACCAAATCCAAATGTTTAAAATTCTCTATCTTATTTTCTACATCAAATAGATGACTGAATTTCTCAACATACTTCTGTTGAACTCAAGTACTAGTGCCAAGATCTGAGGGTTTTATTTAGTCTGGCAAATCTTTTCACTTGAAAAACTTTCCCTACTCCTTCTCCAGGAGCAGCAATCTGCCCTCTGCAGCATCATCTAGGACTTAATCTTCAGGTATTAGCACCCTTGCAGGGAAAGGAAACATTTTGTTTTCTTACAACTAAATTCTCAGAATATCTAGGCTTTTCATGTGAAGCCAGAATCTGTAACCATTCCAAAATTAGAAAGAGTTTATGCAGGATAGAGACTATGGCTTTTATGATGAGCATTCCTTTAGTTTAAGTTTTCAGGTGCTGGCCTTTGCAGAAGAATATCCTGGATTCTTTGAAAGTTAAAACAATAAGCTTCAGTGGCCAATGTTCCCATTAGAAAAAGTTGATGCTAGGTGATATGCATTGATGCTGCTGAAGGGGTCAACGAATGGAACACTGCTACTCACTTGGGGACAGTGAATTTGGATGATCGCCCCTTCCCCCCAGAAGCATTCTTCACCAGTGGGAAATATGTCCCTGAGGGTCATGTAGCTCTCAGGGACATAGTTTTGACTGGTGCAGAGCACTTCTGGGGGAAGGAGAGATCATCAAAAATTATTCTCTCTTTCATAGGTGCTGGTGCTGTATTACCCTTCATAGGTAGTACCAGCATTTTGCAACTCAACATTTCTGCCAATATAGACAAAATAAAACAATGCCAAAAAAATGCCTAAAATGGCACAGTGCCTACTAATGAGAAACATCAACTGTTCTGCTCCTGAATATGGACAAAGAGATTTTATCTTATTTATTGGTTTTGTGTTTTCAATTTTCATATTGCCTCTTGTTAAAATTCTATGTATAATAGGGAAGTGCAAAACATTTTGAGTGTTCCGGCACCGAAACGAAAAACCCAATCACCATCCTGAAATATTTTGGAGCTGAAACAAATCGCCCTTGTTTCGGTTCCGAAAATGTTGTCGTTTCGGCCCTCCATTTTGTGACCGAGAACGTGCTTCTCCTTTCTCCTCCAATTTGAGTTCTGATGTGTGCTTGAATTTCCTGCCTTTCAGCCTCCCATTCACTTCCGCAAAGTTCCAAAATGTGCTTCTTCTTCCTCCTCCATTGAGTTCGGTGACATGTGCTTGAATTTCCTCCCTTTCAGCCTCCCATTAACTTAAATGCAAGTTCTGATGTGCAAAATAATGCCCATATTTGGCTCTACAGGAGCCAAATTAATCTCCCATTAGCTAAGGGGAGATGGAGGAGGGGGCAAGTGGGGGGGGGGATTTTGTGAGATGTTTTCAGGAGGGTATTAAAGGACCAGCAGCCGTTTCTTCCTTGCTGCTGCCTTGTGTGGGGAGAGAGCTCTTTTGCATGATTGCTCAGCCTTGCCATCCCACATCCACCATTGCCTCCAACCATTGTTCAGCATTGCCACCATTGCCACCTTTTTTTCTCCAGCAATTTTTTTAATTGAGAAAAAGAAGAGGAATCCATCTTTTATTCCTTCTGTCTTGCTAACACGGAAAGCCTGCTACCTGAGCCATCCTTGGACCTTGGCTGAGCCATCCTTGGACCTGGGGGATCTAACACAGGCTTCTTTGGAAGAGGCCTAATGATTGCCTCCTTAAGACAAGGAGGCATCCTGCCCCCCTCAGAGGAGAATTTATGATTACCACCAGGCTTTCTACAACAGCCCACCTGCTAGATCGAACAAGCCATGTTGGAGAAGGATCAAGTGAACAAGTGGTAGGCCTCACTGCTCCAAGCAGCTTGTCCACCTCCTCAGGAGTTACAAACTGAAATTGATCCAGTCAAATCACATAGGAGGAGTTTTTGGGCACCTCCAGTTCAGACACCAAATTAATTGTGGTTTCTCCATTTAGGTCTGCCCGAATCCAAGAGATTTTATCTGCGAAAAACTCAAAAAACACATCACAGTGGGAAACTGATGACTCCAAATTCTGGTTCAAGGTGGAGGGGCGGATACTAGTCCCTTCACAACCCTGAACAACTCCACTGGACGTGAACTCGCAGAGGCAATGTGGGCAGAAAAGAACCACCTGTTTGCCGCGCGTGTTACCTGAGCATAGATCTTTAGATGTGCTTTATGTCGCTATCTGTCGGATACGGGTCTTTCTCCACTTGTGCTCCAATCGCCTGCCTTGCCACTTCAGCCCCTGTAGATCTTCCGTATACCAAAAGGGGCCAATTTTGAAGCGGGTCAAAGGGGATGCTTGGGAGCAATTGTGTCTACTGCCCTGGTGAGCAAGTTGTTCCAATTCTCAACCAGGGTGTCAACAAGATCACCGGCAAAGCCAACACTGAATCCTTTCAAGGCTTCTTGGAATCCTACTGGATCCAATAACGTCTTTGGGCGAAAAATTCTAATAGGACCCTCGCCCCGGTGGAGGTGGGAAGTGCTTGTAAGTCCAATCTTAACCATCCATGACAATGGGGAAATCACAGGCATCCCCACCCACAGAACACCACCCTGATCAGTCAAAGACCAAATCAAGCATGTGACCTGCAATACGCATCGGTCCAGAGACCACTTGGGATAGGCCCATAGTTGTCATGGCCGCTATGAACTCCTGAGCTGCCCTGGACAGATTGGTCCCGAAATGAACATTGAAGTCCCCCAGCACCAAGAGTCTGGGAGATTCCAATGTGAGTTCTGCAACCAAGTCCATGAGCTCAGTAAACGAATCTGTTGGGCAACGGGGCAATCGGTACACCAACAGAAGTCCCAATCTATCCCTGGTCCCCAATTTAAATACACACATTCAATATGATCTGATACCCTAACAGGGACCCTGGCAAGGGAGATGTTAGCCTCTACCTCCCCACCCACGTCCCCTGACCCGCTCCTCTACAGAATATCCTGGAGGGAGAAGCTGGGACCAGACTGGACCACTAGCCTCCCCCAACCAAGTTTCACTAATACATACCAGGTCGGCTCCTTCATCCATGATCAAATCAGGGATGAGTTTAGGTTTATTTTGGACCATCCTGGCATTACAGAGGAGCAGGGTAATGCTATGTGGAATGTTGGCAGTGCCCCCCCAAGGTCAAAGAGCTGGCAGGACATCCGGAAGGGGAGACCGCTATTAAATTTCTGACTACCTTCCCCTGGAATGGCCTGATGACCTGCCAACATTACTTCTTCTATTCCTCACCACTACCAGGATAGCTGTCCCATAGTCAACAAAGGTGATGTCAAAGAGATGTGCCAAAAAATTGTGCGGCACCATTGTTGTTGTTGTCATCATCACTCTTTCAACTTGCGCAGGTGAGAGGGGGGCAAAACCTCGCTATTCCACTGGCAGAATGTGTTGTTTAGCAGCATCCTTACTTTACTTGCTTTGGAAACCCGGTTCTCTTCTTTGCAAAGCTCTACTGTTGTTGTTGATGTGTGCTGTTAATGCAGACTGGGGACAGAAAGAGTGGGGGTAGTGGTAGTGCTCCAATGGGTGCCTGCCACCACCCAGATCCCAAAGGGATTGGGCAAAGGACTGGGTTTTGGTGATTTGTTGAAGTTTGAGAGTCTTTGGGGAAGATTCAGGGCAGAAAGGGGGCATCTGGGGTGGAAGAGTGGGGTGGGGAGACAGTGCCCCAATGGATGCCTGTCATCACCCAGATCCCAAAGGGATTGGGCAAAGCGATGATTTTTGGTGATTTGTTGAAGTTTGAGTGTCTTTGGGGCAGATTTGGGGCAGAAAGGGGGCATTTGGGGTGGAAGAGTGGGGTGAGGTGGTAGTGCCATACCCCAGTGGGTGCCTGCCACCACCCAGATCCCAAAGGGATTGGGCAAAGGGCTGATTTTTTGTGATTTGTTGAAGTGTATGCGTCTTTAAGGCTTTTCTCCATAGCAATAATGGAGGTTTCAGCAGCCCCATAACTGCACTTGGGGGGCACTGGGGTGGCCCAGAGCAAGTGACGGTGTAGTGCACAGGGGGTGCCAACCACCCCCATGGGTTGCTAACCCATGGGGTACAGGGTTTTGTTGTTTCTGAGGTGTTCTGAGTGTCTATTCTCTTGTAGCATATGGGATTTATAATGACAAACCATGAATCCACTCTCATTTGCTACCAGTGAAACTACACTAAAAATCCCTCAGAAACAACAAAACCCTATACCCCATGGGATAGCAACCCATGCGGGTGGTTGGCACCCTCTGTGCACTACACCTCCACTCACCCTGGGCCACCCTAGCGTCCCCCAATTGCAGTTATGGGGCTGCTGAAACCTCCATTATTCCCTATTGAGAAAAACCTTAAAGACACTTAAATTTTAAAAAACACTTTTTAAAAAATCAACACTTTTCCCAATTCCTTAGAAATAATTCTGGTAGCTTCCTTGCCACCACTAGGCACTACCACCAACTATACTCCACCCTGGGACATCCCTTCCCCCCCAACATGAAGGAGAAAATCTTAAAGATGTGTGAACTTCAAAAAAATCACCAAAAATCAGCCATTTGCTCAATTCCTCTGAAATTTGAGTGGTAGCCTCCATCCATTAGGCACTTCCATCCCATACCATTCTTTTGGCTCCAGGACCAGTTTTTTGGATGCTAATCAGTTCATATTCAGATTTGGATTAATTCGGAACCGAATCGAATCTGGGGTGATTTGGATGGGTCTGATTTGGATCCGAAATGATATAGGGGTGTTTTGATTTGGGTCCAAAATCAAACATCGAATATCCGATATGCACATCCCTAGTGTAGATCACAGATAAAATGAAATAAATCATTAAATTAAAAACTATAAGAAAAGCAAAAGTAAGAGCAGCTTAAAATCTATCAATGTCACATGAGAGGGAGCAAACCTTAACAACCCGGTCTGTAGTAAAACAAGAAAGTCAGCAGATTCCAGTTAAAGTTGAACAATGTTTGTGTATCTTGGCAAAACAAAGACTTTGTTGATGTATTTCAGATGCAGACCAGTGTGAGATGTGCCCAGAAGATCAATGTCCAAATGAGAAACAGGATCAATGCATCGCCAAAACGATGACCTATTTATCCTATGGAGAACCGTTGGGAGCAGTTTTGATTTCTTTTGCTCTTTTGTTTTCCCTGATCACCTTTGCTGTGATTGGGATCTTTGTTCTGCTCTCCAAAACTCCCATTGTGAAAGCCAATAACTGGAGCATTACTTGTACCCTTCTCTCCTCTCTGCTGCTTTGCTTTCTCTGCTCCTTCCTATTCATTGGTCAGCCTAGGAAGGTGACCTGTCTCCTCAGACAAACCGTGTTTGGCATCACCTTTACTGTCGCAATTTCCTCTGTGTTGGCTAAAACCATCACTGTTGTTCTGGCCTTCCTGGCCACCAAGCCAGGAAACAGGATGAGGAGATGGATAGGGAAGAGGCTGGCAGTATCGGTCATCATTCTCTGTTCACTTATTCAAATTGGCATCTGTGCTGTGTGGCTGGCAAACACTCCCCCTTTCCCAGAGTTTGACATGCACTCTCAGATCAGTGAGATCATTGTGCAATGCAATGAAGGCTCAAACACCATGTTCTACATCGTCCTGGGCTACATGGGTTTTCTGGCCATCATCAGCTTCACTGTGGCCTTCCTTGCGAGAAAGTTACCAGATAGCTTTAATGAAGCCAAGCTGATCACCTTCAGCATGCTGGTCTTCTGCACTGTTTGGATTACTTTTGTCCCAAGCTACTTGAGCACCAAGGGGAAATACATGGTGGCTGTGGAGGTCTTCTCCATCATGGCCTCTAGTGGTGGACTGTTGAGTTGTATCTTCCTCCCCAAATGCTACATTATGATTCTTAGACCTGATCTGAACACCAGAGAGCAACTAGTAAGGAAACAATATTGAGACACTGGACTCTTTCAGCCTTTTCTTGTTCTTCGGCACCATGTCTCTCATCATTATATTCCCATATTAGTAGTGAAGGAAGGCGTAGATTAGAGAATACAGTCAACATGGGTGGTATCGGTGACTAAACGTAGGTGATATTGATGGCGTGGGTGATATTGAAACTACTAGAGGGAATACACAGTAGTAAGCATCCTTCTAGCAGAGCAGATCCTTCAGTTTAGTTAAACATACTGGCGTAGCTTATGTCAAGCTGTGAACTTCTATATCTAATTTATCATAAATCAATATCGGGACAATGGGGGGAACTGTGGAAGAGCTGCTTCAACAATCATCCATATTGCACAGCTCTGGCACTGCTTTGAAGGACACAGCAGCCCTGCAGCACCATGTGTCCAGAATGCAGCACTGGATGTCAGCCAACCTACAATGTGGGCCACAGACTAACAGTTATCTCAAAGAAGGGAGATAACTATAGACAGGCTTATACTTAAGGTTAGGTGAAAAAAGAATGGCTGACAACCAGACTAACGCAGTGTGTGGCCATCAAATGAAGCACGTGTGTTTGACATGCATTCCACATTCATCCAGATCATGGTGCAGTGCAATGAAGGGTCTGTTACATGGGTTTTCTGGCCATCATCAGCTTCATTGTGGCCTTCCTTGCTAGAATGTTACTGATGGATTTAAATTTATTTATTTATTTATTTATTAAGTATTTAACATATTTTTATACCGCCCAAAACTTACGTCTCTGGGTGGTTTACAACAAGATAAAAACAAAAGTAAAATATTAGTTAAAAACATAAACAAGATATTTTAAACAAAATTTAAAATTTTTGAAACAATATTCTAAAAACAGCATTAAAACAATTTAATGAGGCCAAGCAGATCACCTTCAGCATGCTGGTCTTCTGCAGTGTTTGCATGTCCTTTGTCCCAAACTACTTGAGCACCAAGGAGAAATACGTGGTGGCTGTAGAGGTCTGCTCCATCTTGGCCTCTAGTGGTGGACTGTTGTATCTTCCTCCCCAAATGCTACATTATTATTCTTATACCTGATCTGGACACCAGAGAGCAGTTTGTATGGGAAAAGAATTGTGGCATTGAAGTCTTTGGTTGTTTTTGTTGAGTAATTTCCTACTATTCCTCCTATTTATTATTTTATTTATTATTTATTATTAAAACTTTTATACTGCCCTTCCAAAAGGCTCAGAGCAGTTTACATTAAAACACCATTAAAATCAGTTAATAATTAAAACAAAAATTATAAAGCATAAAACAATGATTAACAATTAAAAACATTGTAAAATAGCAACTAAATAATCAGAACAATTTAAAAACAAGTTTTAAAAAGCTGAGAAAGCCTGGTTGAAGAGATGTTTTTTCAGAAGTTGTTTAAAAATTGCCAGAGATGAGGAGGCTCACATTCCAGCAGGGAGCGCATTCCACAATATCGGGGCAGCAGCCAAGAAGACCCATCTCTGTGTAGCCACCAAATGAGTTGGCAGTAACTGGAGACGGACCTCCTCATAGCGAAGAAGATGCTCTCCTAAATACCCAGGGCCTAAGCCGTTTAGGGCTTTATAAGTTATAACTAGCACTTTGCATTTTGTCCGGAAACCTATTGGCAGCCAGTGTAGCTCCATCAGTAAAGGAGTAACGAGGTCTCTCTGAGATGACCCAGAGACCAGCCTGGCTGCCGCATTCTGAACCAACTGAAGTCGACCACGTACAAAAGCAGGCCCACGTAGAGCGCATTACAGAAGTCAAGTCTGCAGCTTACCCAGAGGCGTAACTAGGGAAAACGGCGCCCGGGGCAAGCGCTGAAATTGTCGTGTCCCCCCCCCCCGCCACGCACCCCCCCGCCACCCCCGGAAATATATGGAAATGTGTCACAGCCATAGTCAAATGTGGGTTGTGGGCTGCATCCGTGCAAGTATACTGGGACAGGAAAAAGGAAACATGAGGCTACAGGGCTCTTTAGAAATATATATTTTAAAGAAATGTCTTGCACACCAACAGCCTAAGTTTGCAGTCCTCATGGCCAGAAAATAAATGCTTTTAAACATAGTAATAGGTTTTGTGTCCCAAAATGGAAAAGACAAGACAGGTATTCAGAGGCGTAACTAGGGAAAATGGCGCCTAAGGCAAGCACTGAAATTGTGCCACTGTCCAAGCAGGAATGATGGGACTTGTAGTCAGCAATATCTGGAAATCCCCGTTAAAAGGAACACTGTACCATCTAGACATGGTTGTTGATCAAAACCTGAAAACATGAGCCATCTCTGTAAAAGACTTAGAACAACAGTCAGGAGTTATGCGAGGATTCCAAGTGTCATTTTCTCTGTCTCCTCTCATTCTTTAAAAAACATGACTTTGTCCTAGAGGATCACCTGCCCAAATAGCCACTAGGGGAAGCCGCTAGCAAAATAGGGGAAGAAGAAGGTGGTGGTGGTGGTGGTGGTGGGGTAAATGATTCCTGCCAGCCTTTGTCTTATGATGGCTGTTGGCTCATGATGGGGTATATGTGCATTCACCACACTAGTGCTTACTTTGACACCAAGAGGGAGGAGGATACATTAGTTTGCCACACTAGACAGAGGAATTTGCAACAGGAGCAGATAGCCAAGTTCTGCCTGGGCCAAAACCAGCCCCTGCCAAACTAAGAAATCATTGTTATTTGCCCCTTCCTGTCACAAGCAGTGTGCTGTTCTTTTATTATTGACTCTAACTCTCAGATATCCCAGTCATGGATGGAAAATTCAGGGTCAATTTACAAGAGACACATTTTCTACATGGAAGTTTCTTCTGTGCAGGTGCTGTGCAGAAACCCATGTGTAGTGATCAATACATATGTAACTATTCCGCCAGGGGCATAGCAAGGTTGGAATGGGTCCAGAGACAGGATTTCAAAATGGGGCCCCAGACCCTCAAAGTCCAGGGCCTCCACACACCCCAGGCCCCCAAGGATTTAAGTCTGATATTTCAAAATAAGTATGCTACCTAGAAATACATTTCACTGAATACACGCATGCACACTTCACAGTATATAGTGATATACATTGAGTACTATATATTTGTGCTACTTTTAATGCCTAGAACACACTAGCAATGCTAATTATTAAAATGGACTCCTTGCTGCAGATTAGCAAATGATACTTTCAACCATGCAGGGTGAGCCTATGTTTGTTTTCTCAGAATTCTGAACAAATTCAGTCAAGTTTGATTCCAGGAGTCTTTTCACACCAGGCTTTTAAAGCCCTTTAACACACATCTCCTCTGGAATAGAGGTGCTGCATTCACATGTTGGCCAGATTTACCCTGAAGTCCCTGCAAGTTACTGGGGAGCAGTTCACACACAAGAAAAATAAAATAAAATCACAACACATGCTTCACAGTTCTCACTCAGACCTTCTGGATTGCAAAACAACTTGAACATAAGTGCATTTATGAATGAATGAATGAATGAAAATAAATAAAATATACTTGTTCCAGAAGTGTTTGTAATTTTCTGACATGAAACAAGCCACCTATAGGCCTTTTAAGATAGTTTTTGTTTTTAAAGCCAGCACATTTTCCAGTCAGTTTTAAATTAAATATTCAGAGACTTCTCAGTCTCGCCCCACCCCCCCATATCAAAGCCCTATGGCAAGCAGATCCCTATATATGGGGGTAACCACAAAAAGGAATTCACAGCCTACCTAGCAATAGCTGTTCTGGATGGTCTGGTCTGGGCAGAGGGTCTGCTGACTGCTTCCTCCTTCCTTCCTTCCTTGCTTGGGGCCTACTCGAGTTCAGGCTTCAGGGAGGCCTACTCGGAGGCCTCTCTGGAAGCCCCGCCCACCCGCCGATCAGCTGAGAGGCGGGGAGAGAAGAGCTCTGCAGTTTGCAGGCCTTGCCGATCCTAGGCCTCTTTGCCGATCAGCCGGAGCTGGAGGCAAGTGGCTGAGGGGCCCTGGGGCTGGGCAGGTGGGCAATGGGGTGGGGGTGACAGGGACTGGTATGGTGCCCCCACCTCAATGGCTCCTGGGGCACGTGCCCCCCCTGCCCCCCCCCCAATTACGCCTATGAGCTTACCAACAAATGTACCACTGTTTTGAGGTCATTGATCTCAAGAAACGGGCTAGGCTGGGGTATCAGCCGAAGCTGAAAGAAAGCACCCCTGGCCACCACCTCAACCTGAGAAACCAAGGAGAGACGTTGATCCAGAAGTACACCCAGACTGCAAATCTGTTCCTTTTGAGGAATGTGACCCCGTCTAGAACAGGTAGATCAAAATAGTCTCTAAAGTTCTGACCCCGCACAGTAAGTACCTCCGTCTAATTGGGATTTCAGCTTCAGTTTATTCTCCCTCATCCAGCACATTACTGCTTCCAGGCAGGCATTTAGGGAGGATATGCCAACTCCTGAAGAAGTAGACATGGAGAAGTAGATCTGGGTATCATCAGTGTACTAGTAACACCGCTGAACAACACCGCTGGACGTGAACTCGCAGAGGCAATACAGGCAGAAAAGAACCGCTTCTTTGCTGCACGTATCGCCTGAGCATAGATCTTTAAATGTGCTCCATGTAGTAATCTGCCTGATTCAAGTCGAGTCTTTCTCCACTTGCACTCCAGTTGCCTACCTTGCTGCTTCAGTCCCCGTAGATCTTCCGATTACCAAGGGGCCAATTTTGAAGCAGGTCGGAGGGGACACTTAGGAGCAATTGTGTCTACTGCCCTGGTGAGCAAGTTGTTCCAGTTCTCAACCAGGGCATCAACAGGATCACCAGCAGAGCCAACACTGAATCCCTCGAAGGCTTCTTGGAATCCTACCGGATCCAGTAACCTCTTCGGGCAGACCATTCTAATAGGCCCCTCGCCCCTGCGAAGGTGGAAAGCGGTTGTAATTCCAACCTTAACCAGATGGTGGTCCGTCCATGACAAAGGGGAGATCGTGGGAGTCCCCACCCACGGAACACCACCCTGATCAGAGTCAAAGAACAAATCAAGTGTGTGACCTGCAATATGCGCCGATCCAGAGACTGCTTGGGATAGGCCCATCGTTTTCATGGCCGCTATGAACTCCTGAGCCGCCCTGGACAAATTGGTCCCGAAATGAACATTGAAGTCCCCTAGCACCAAAAGTCTGTGAGACTCCAACGCAACTTCCGCGGCCAAGTCCGTGAGCTCAGTAAGGGATTCTGTTGGGCAACGGGGCAATCGTTACACCAACAGAAGTCCCAAACTATCCCTGGTCCCCAAACTCAAGTACACACATTCAATATGGTCCGATACCCTAACAGGGAGATATTATCCTTATAGACCACAGCCACTCCACCTCCCCGCCAACATCCCCTCACCCACTCCTCTACAGAATATCCTGGAGAAAGAAGCTGGGACCAGACTGGGCCACTAGCCTCCCCCAGCAAAGTCTCACTAATACACACCAGGTCGGCCCTTTCATCCATGATCAGATCATGGATGATTTCTGATTTATTTTGGACCGGCCTGGCATTGCAGAGGAGCAAAGTAAGGTTATGTGGGATGTTGGCAGTGCTCCCCGAGGTCAAAGAGCTGGCAGGACAGCTAGAAGGGGAGACAGCTATTAGGTTTCTGACTACCCTTCCCCTGGAACAGCCTTCTGACCTGCCAACGTTATTTCTTCTATTCCCCATCACCACCGGAATAACTGCCCCACATTCAACGAAGGTGCTCCCTGCCTCCCCTTCTCCAGACAAACCCACACACATTGCAACTTCAACCCAACTTCAGCACAATTTAAAACTGATTAAACAGAAGCCCCACTATTGAACGCCTCCCTCTATACAAAGAGTTGGACAAAGTGTCCAGCCCTCGCCCTCGTTTCTGCCCCAGTGTGGCTCACCCAAAGGGGTGACCCCGCCACTGAAGGGCCTTATATTATTGGTCAAGCAAAATAAAGATACTATTTCAAATAAAGCCATCACCGTGGGTGCTAAAGTCTGGGAGACATCAAGCTCTGGCTACTTGCACATAAAAATGTCACACAGTTCCTGATTATTTCCCCTTCTTTGTTCATCATTTCATTCCATCTTTCTTGTCCTTATTAGTGTCCACACAATTATGTCTGCACCTGTCCCCCATTATCAAATTATCTTTACTTTGAAAATGTACAGAAGGAAGCACTGAAAATATGTTTTGGTTTAGTTTCTGGATGATTTCTCTGCTGTGGTATTGGTTCTAATTTTGCCAGTCCCCACCACCATGCCAGCGCAATGAGGTGGGGTTCTGGGTTGTGCCCCATCACATGAGGCAGTCACAGGCACAATCTTGCCCCACATGGCAGGAATCAGTCAATTAGGGAAGGAGGCAGGCCGATTGGGTCCCGGCTGCCTCCATTCCATTCAGGTGCTCCACAGCTTGGCACCAGTGAGGATCACTGCAGTAGCTCTCTCCATAGTGGCCATGTGGACAGGCTGGGACAGGACTGACGAGATGGGCCATCGCCAGCAGCATCACGGAGGTGGGGGCGAGTGCATCAGCAGAGAGTGGCGGTGGCTTGGGGCCAGTGCGATGAGGCGGGGTTGTGCCCCTGGCACATGAGGCAAGCACGGGCACCATCTTGCCTCCCCCTCCACATGGCAGGGATCGGCCAATGAGGGAAAGAGGTGGGGCAATTGGGTCCCGCCTGCCTCCATTCCGTTCAATTGCTTCACAGCTTAGCACCCACCCATCACCCTGTACGGGGCCAAGTAGGAAATTTTTGGGTCACACCAGATTGGCACTAGGCATGGCCTTTTTATGCCTACTTCACACTGAGTCCTTTGGCTTTCAGTCATAGGTTGGCAATGAAGGAACCGTTCACTTGGAAGGAGAGTGCTGGTGTTGGGTAGGTAGACTGAATAACGGTTTTCAGCTGGAGGCCAATTTGGGGTGGGAGCAGGGCTGGATTAAGCTAGGGTGGGGCCTGTAACATATGTCATAAAGGGGCCCCAAATTTTTAAAATGCACATGAATTTTAAAACATACATGGAAAAAATTTAGAGAGAACACTGATTGAGACCAGGGCTCCCAGAAGCATCGTGTATCAATGGGACATATTGCAATACATGCTTGGAGTGCAGAATGTGGAAAAAAATATGCATGAATACAGATCAGCAATCATGTTCACGGGCCACAGATTTCACAAGTGTTGAGCACAACACATGAATACATGAATTGCTGCTGTTCATTCTCAGCTCTACGACTGCAGTGGGGGAGGAAAGGGGGTTAATCTTTGCAAGGGTGACAGCAGTGCCCTCCAACTTTGACCCAGCTTCTGGAGGGGAATATAGTATTTGTGCATACATAGAGATGTACCCCACCCACAATACCTCTGCATATTCCTCCCATCATAATGATAGGCATTTTGTGAGCCAATAAATCATGCAGTAAGGTGTGCATGGAAGAATGGGGTGGGTTGAGGAGGTTGAAAGGAGGGATCACTGTTGTATCAGGCAAAAAGGTTTCCCTTCCTACTTCAGATCTGGAAACGTAAACCCACACAGACAGGTCATGCCAAAAAATCTGGTCCTGAAGTCAGGAATAAGGAGGAAAAGCAAAAACCATTGATGGAAACTTGGAGCCAGTTCATAGTTTCAAATCAATATGAGGAGTCTTTATTGGAGAACTCCATTCTAGATAGGAAAGTGGAGAGACACAATCTCTAATCTAGCTAGCTAGCTGGATGCAGAGAGATGCTGTCTGCATCTTTGCACACATGGCGCAGAGAGCGAGGTGAGTGTGTGTGATAGGGAGAAGAAGAGGGGGCAGGCAGGCAGGAAGTCCCTGAGAGTAGCAATCTACATATCAAAGAGATAGTGTCAGAACAGTAGAGAGAAGGAATGACCAATGTCTTGACCCCTCTAGCCCTCTGACTCACTAGTCTGTCCCCCTCTGTCATTGAGGCATGAGGCAGCACAGAGTCCTTCATTTCCAACAATATGTTCACAGCTTACCACCACTATTCAGGAAACTAATCTTGTTGCTCTTTGGAGTCACAGCTAAATTTGAACTAGCAGGTAGCAATGTCTTTTTCAATTAACCCTTGAAAGATATGAGATAAAGGTAAGGATAGCTGTTCCTGAATATTTTCAGAGTACCTTCCTCCCCTCTGAATATACACAACACACTTCCACATGCTAGGCAGAAAGCCTGGCGTTCAGGCAGAGATTCTCCTGCAGCTTCTCCCCTTGGCAGCTTTTGCCTACATGCATTCCATTTAGAACCATTATTTAAAGAAGCATAATTACATAACTAACTGTACTGCATTGCTTCTTTCCTCCTAACATTTGTTCTGGATGAACTGAAGATGGGAAGAAGGCAAGGATTAGTTGGCATTGCCCGATATTGCTAATGGGCCTGCCTACTTTGCCGGAACTACTTTTATGCATGGAGAAGAGAGAGTGGACAGAGAGAAATCTTTCTCCCTCTCTAACAAATCTCATGGGTCTGAAGGCCAGGTAAAATAGGACCAACTAAAGGAAGTCATTTTTCACAGAGCAGAAAATTAATCTATGGAATTCTCTGCTATGGGATGTGGCAAATATAGAACCAAAAAATAAAAGGCATGCCTCTTGCCAGTTGGCTTCTCAGAGGCATCTGGTAGGCCACTGTGTGAAACAGCAAAGCTGTTCTTATGTTCTTGAATGGAAAGGTTTTCATCCCCTTCCAAGTCCTTAGAGTGTTTTCTCAAAAAATTAAGGAATAATTACTCACTCCACTGAGTAAATTCACAGGGAAATCCTTCAATGGTGCTTTGTCATTCACACTTCACACAAAAGTAGTTCCAGGATTTCAGGAGTTCCTGGAGAGAATAAATCCATACCAGTCTATGATATATTTCATCCATCAGTTCTGGTCGTATACATTTCTCTGTTCACTCCCAAAGCATGGCTTTTATGTTCCAAATCATGACAACTGCACTGGGGAGGAGAAACCGGGGAGCCTGCCTGAATCTGTGCTTGAAATGGGCATGTCTGGGCAGAGCTATAACATCTACAATGCTGTTTATGCTGTAGCACATGCTCTCCATTCTATGTATTCACCGAAAGCTAAACAGAAAGAAATGGAGAAACTCGGGGGAAAGAGTCTTCTGTTACGGCCTGTATGTTTTTCCTCCTCTTTGTTTCCATGTCACTTCCCATTGTTTTAGTTCATAACTCATACTAGCAGTTCTGTGATATAATGTCTGATTATGGCATGCAGTTGTATGCAGTTCCTGACACCCTGACTAAAAAAGCACTGGTGAAGCAGTGTGAGGTAGCTTAGGCTGAGAGAGAAGAAACACCCAGAATCACCCATGAACTTCATGGCTAAATGGAGATTTGAATCTGAATTTGAAAAATTCAATTGGAAATCAAATCAAATTGCCCTTTTAAGGGGTGACACAATTATTATGCTTTTCAACAGAAATAAATTTCAGGAAGCAAACCTTATATCAAGCATCTTGTAATTGTTTATTCAATATTCAGTATTTTTTAATGTTTTAACATGGCTGATTCCCATTCCAGAATAAGGTAAATGGATGTCAGTTTTTCCAAAAGTCTTTCCCTTTGTAATAATTATCCCAAATTTGCTTTGTATATCAATTTATATGTGAGTATTCTTTCCCGTAAGATCCTGTACTACTCATCAACAGGAATTGCTGTTGCTTCCAGTGGCTTCCTACCAATATAAACATGCTTAAAGGTATATTCCTGATAGGTATATAGTATTTCTTCTCAGTGACATCTTCCAGTTGGTGATCAAGGGATTTGTGGTTAAAGTGATAATCTTAATGCAATTTCCCACAATTTGACCCAGGGTGTGAACTTTTTCTCCTCCCAATTAGCTTCATGCTTTTCTGAGCAATATCCATTTCAATAATAGTGCTGGGGAAGAAATCTTTTTTGATGAGGAAGGGAGCCTGCCATCAGGATACAATATCATCAACTTGGTCACATTCCCCAATGACACCATCCAGAAAGTCCATTCTGGAAGGATGGATCCCCTGGCTCGTGAAGGAAAAAAGTTCACCATGAATGGAAGTGCTACTATATGGAACCACAAGTTTAAAGAGGTATGTGGAGACCTGTCAGGCCACACCTTGCTAGGGTCCCTGACTTTAAGCGGTTTTCTCACAACCCAGCTCCAATATCAGGAGTCAAGAGTGTTGGGAGGGAGAAATGGGCTGAAAGGAATGGAGTGCCATGATGGGGGATGCTCTGTTTCTCTCCTCTGGGCAAAGCTCCAGGAGTCTCAGATTGAGGACTCCAGCAGTAGGGTCCAGGTGACCTCCCCCCCCCCCCGACAGAGGAAATTATCAGCCTGACCCCATATTTACCTTGACCATGTTTGATGCCCACAACCTCTTTTTGTCTGCCTGCAGTCAGACCCAGCTTGGCTTTTGCCTGGTTCAGGGAGTAGACCCCTATTCCATACTCTTTATATGTGGATATTTAGTTTTGGGAATAATAGAAGTGGGGGGGAAATCAGAACATTCTTCCTTCTTGCTCCTGTTAGATGCAGCCCCGTTCCCGATGTGTTGAGAGCTGCCATCTTGGATCCAGCAGGATTGCCCAGCAGGGATGACAAGTTTGTTGTTATGATTGTGCTCAGTGTCCTGCGGGGAGGATTTCAACACAGACCGGTAAAAATATGTATATTGTGTAACCAAATCCAAATGTTTAAAATTCTCTATCTTCTTTTCTACATCAAATAGATGACTGAATTTCTCAACATACTTCTGTTGAACTCAAGTACTAGTGCCAAGATCTGAGAGTTTTATTTCGTCTGGCAAATCTTTTCACTTGAAAAACTTTCCCTACTCCTTCTCCAGGAGCAGCAATCTGCCCTCTGCAGCAGCATCTAGGATTTAATCTTCAGGTATTAGCACCCTTGCACGGAAAGGAAACATTTTGTTTTCTTACAACTAAATTCTCAGAATATCTAGGCTTTTCATGTGAAGCCAGAATCTGTAACCTTTCGAAAATTAGAAAGAGTTTATGCAGGATAGAGACTATGGCATTTATGATGAGCATTCCTTTAGTTTAAGTTTTCAGGTGCTGGCCTTTGCAGAAGAATATCCTGGATTCTTTGAAAGTTAAAACAATAAGCTGCAATGGCCGATGTTCCCATTAGAAAAAGCTGATGCTAGGTGATATGCATAGATGCTGCTGAAGGGGTCAACGAATGGAACACTGCTACTCACTTGGGGACAGTGAATTTGGATGATCGCCCCTTCCCCCCAGAAGCATTCTTCACCAGTTGGAAATATGTCCCTGAGGGTCATGTAGCTCTCAGGGACATAGTTTTGACTGGCGCAGAGCACTTCTGGGGGATAGAAGAGATCATCAAAAATTGATCTCTCTCTCATAGGTGCTGGTGCTGTATTACACTTCATAGGTAGTACCAGCATTTTGCAACTCAACATTTCTGCCAATATAAACAAAATAAATCATTGCCCCCAAAAAAGCCTATAAATGGCACAGTGTCTACAAATGAGAAACATCAACTTGGCTTTTTTGTTTTTAATTGCTTTGCATTGCTTTTTTGTTTTTAATTTTCATATTGCCTCTTGTTAAAATTCTATGTATAATAGGGAAGTGGAAAATGTTTTGGATGTTCCGTCACCGAAACAAAAAACCCAATCACCATCCTTAAATTTTTTGGAGCCGAAACGAATCGCCCTTGATTTGGTTCCGAAAGTGTTGTCGTTTCGGCCCTCCATTTTGTGACCGAGAACGTGCTTCTCCTTTCTCCTCCAATTTGAGTTCTGATGTGTGCTTGAATTTCCTGCCTTTCAGCCTCCCATTGACTTCCGCAAAGTTCCCAAATGTGCGTCTTCTTCCTCCTCCATTGAGTTCGGTGACATGTGCTTGAATTTCCTGCCTTTCAGCCTCCCATTGACTTCAATGCAATGTTCTGATGTGCAAAATAATGCCCATATTTGGCTCTACAGGAGCCAAATTAATCTCCCATTAGCTAAGGGGAGGTGGAGGAGGGGGCAAGTGGGGGGGGATTTTGGGAGATATTTCAGGAGGGTATTAAAGGGCCAGTAGCCATTTCTTCCTTGCTGTGCCTTGTGTGGGGAGAGAGCTCTTTTGCATGATTGCTCAGCCTTGCCATCACACATCCACCATTGCCTCCAACCATTGTTCAGCATTGCCACCATTGCCACCTTTTTTTCTCCAGCAATTTTTTTAATAGAGAAAAATAAGAAGATTCCATCTTTTATTCCTTCTGTCTTGCTAACACAGAAAGCCTGCTACCTGAGCCATCCTTGGAGCTTGGCTGGATCCTCTCCTGTATTTGTTGAGAAAGCTTCGGCAAAAAGATGGGTTTTGAGGTGTTTTTTAAAAATTGCCAGAGATGGGGAGGATCATATCTCCGCAGGGAGAACATTCCACAATCTTGGGACAGCAACCGAGAAGACCCGGCTGTGGGTAGCCACCAAAAGAGTTGGCGGTAACTGGAGACGGACCTCCTCAGATGACCTCAATGGGTGGTGAGGCTCATAGTGAAGAAGACGCTACCTTAGATACCCAGGGCCTAAGCCATTTAGGGCTTTATAAGTTATAACTAGCACTTTGTATTTTGTCCGGAAACCTATTGGCAGCCAGTGTAGCTCCATCAGTAAAGGAGTAACATGGTCTCTCCAAAATGACCCAGAGACCAACCTGGCTGCCACATTTTGAACCAACTGAAGTTTCTGGAATACGTACAAAGGCAGCCTCACGTAGAGCGCATTACAGAAGTCAAGTCTGGAGGTTACCAACTGTTTTGAGGATACTGAACTTGAGAAACAGGTGCAGCTGGCGTATTAGCCAGTGCTGATAAAAAGCACCCCTGGCCACCACCTCAACCTGAGAAACCAGGAGAGATGTGGATCCAGAAGTACTCCTAGATGCGAAGCTGTTCCCTTAGGGGAAGTGTGACCCCTTCTAGAACAGGTAGATCAGAATAGTCTCTGGAGTTCTGGCCCCACACAATAAGTACCTCTGTCTTATCTGGATTCAGCTTCAGTTTATTCTCCCTCATCCAGCCCATTACTGCTTCCAGGCAGGCATTTAGGGAGGATATGCCAGTTCCTGAAGAAGTTGACATGGAGAAGTAGATCTGGGTGTCATCAGCGTACTGGTAACACCCAGCTCCAAATCCCCTGATGATCTTTCCCAGAGGTTTCATGTAGATGTTTAAAAGCACTGGAGAAAGTATGGAGCCTTGAGGGGCACCATACTAAAGCTCAGATTTCGTAGAGCAATAATCTCCAATCAACACCATCTAGAATCTATCTGAGAGGTAGGAGCAGAAACACTGTAAAAGAGTGCCTCCCACCCACAACAAACTCAAATGTTCCAGAAGGATACTATGGTCGATAGTATCAAAATCCGCTGAGAGATCCAAAAGGGACAACAGAGTCACTTCCCCTGTCAATTGCCAATTGGAGATCATCCATCAGGCCGGCCAAGGCAGTCTCCACTCCATAGCCCGCCCGGAAACCAGTTTGAAATGGGTCTAGATAATCGGTTTCCTCCAAGGCCACCTGGAGCTGAGAGGCCACCACCTTCTCAATTACTTTGCCCGGCCATGGGAGGTTGGAAACAAGCCTATAATTGCTCAACTCTGAGGGATCTAACACAGGCTTCTTTGGAAGAGGTCTAATGATTGCCTCCTTAAGACAAGGAGGCATCCTGCCCCCCCCCAGAACATTTATGATTTGCACCAGGCTTTCTACAACAGCCCCCCTGTTAGATCGAACAAGCCATATTGGAGAAGGGTCAAGTGAACAGGTGGTAGGCCTCACTGCTCCAAGCAGCTTGTCCACCTCATCAGGAGTTACAAACTGAAATTGATCCAGTCAAATCACATAAGAGGAGTTTTTGGGCACCTCCAGTTCAGACACCAAATTAATTGTGGTTTCTCCATCTATGTCTGTCCGAATCCGAGAGATTTTATCTGCGAAAAACTCAATAAACACATCACAGCGGGAAACTGATGACTCCAAATTCTGGTTCAAGGTGGAGGGTGAATACTAGTCCCTTCACAACCCTGAACAACTCCACTGGACATGAACTCGCAGAGGCAATATGGGCAGAAAAGAACCGCCTGTTTGCCACGCGTGTTGCCTGAGCATAGATCTTTAGATGTGCTCTATGTCGCTATCTGTCAGATACGAGTCTTGCGATCCAATCTCCTGCCTTGCCACTTCAGCCCCTGTAGATCTTCCGTATACCAAAAGGGGCCAATTTTGAAGCAGGTCAAAGGGGACGCTTGGGAGCAATTGTGTCTACTGCCCTGGTGAGCAAGTTGTTCCAATTCTCAACCAGGGTGTCAACAAGATCACCGGCAAAGCCAACACTGAATCCTTTCAAGGCTTCTTGGAATCCTACTGGATCCAATAACCTCTTTGGGTGGAAAATTCTAATAGGGCCATCACCCCTGTGGAGGTGGGAAGTGCTTGTAAGTCCAATCTTAACCATCCATGACAATGGGGAAATCACAGGCGTCCCCACCCACAGAACACCACCCTGATCAGTCAAAGACCAAATCAAGCATGTGACCTGCAATATGCATCGGTCCAGAGACCACTTGGGATAGGCCCATAGTTGTCATGGCCGCTATGAACTCCTGAGCTGCCCTGGACAGACTGGTCCCAAAATGAACATTGAAGTCCCCCAGCACCAAGAGTCTGGGAGACTCCAACGCGAGTTCCGCGACCAAGTCCATGAGCTTACTAAAGGATTCTGTTGGGCAACGGGGCAATCGGTACACCAACAGAAGTCCCAATCTATCCCTGGTCCCCAAACTTAAGTACACACATTCAATATGGTCTGATACCCTAACAGGGACCCTGGTAAGGGAGATATTATAATCCACCTCCCCACCCACGTCCCCTCACCCACTCCTCTATAGAATATCCTGGAGGGAGAAACTGGGACCAGAATGGTCCACTAGCCTCCCCCAACCAAGTTTCACTAATACGTACCTGGTCGGCTCCCTCAACAATGATCAAATCAGGGATGAGTTTAGGTTTATTTTGGACCATCTTGGCATTACAGAGGAGCAGGGTAAGGCTATGTGGAATGTTGGCAGTGACCCCCAAGGTCAATGAGCTGGCAGGACAGCCGGAAGGGGAGACCGCTATTAAATTTCTGACTTCCTTCCCCTGGAATGGCCTGATGACCTGCCAACATTACTTCTTCTATTCCTCACCACTACCAGGATAGCTGTCCCATAGTCAACAAAGGTGATGTCAAAGAGATGTGCCAAAAAATTGTGCGGCACCATTGTTGTTGTTGTCATCATCACTCTTTCAACTTGCGTAGGTGAGTGGGGGGCAAAACCTTGCTATTCCACTGGCAGAATATGTTGATTAGCAGCATCCTTTCTTTACTTGCTTTGGAAACCAGGTTCTATTCTTTGCAAAGCTCTACTGTTGTTGTTGACGTTTGCTGTTAATGCAGATTTGGGACAGAAAGAGTGGGGGTAGTGGTAGTGCAAATTTGATGATTTGTTGAAGTTTGAGATGAAGTTTGAGTGACTTTGGGGCAGATTCGGGGTGGAAAGGGGGCATCTGGGGTGGAAGAGTGGGGTGGGGTGATAGTGCCCCAATGGATGCCTGTCATCACCCAGATCCCAAAGGGATTGGGCAAAGGGATGATTCTTGGTGATTTGTTGAAGTTTGAGTGTCTTTGGGGCAGATCTGGGGCAGAAAGGGGGCATTTGGGGTGGAAGAGTGGGGTGAGGTGGTAGTGCCATACCCCAGTGGGTGCCTGCCACCACCCAGATCCCAAAGGGATTGGGCAAAGGGCTGATTTTTTGTGATTTATTGAAGTTTATGCATCTTTAAGGCTTTTCTCCATAGGAATAATGGAGGTTTCAGCAGCACCATAACTGCACTTGGGGGGCACTGGGGTGGCCCAGAACAAGTGACGGTGTAGTGCACAGGGGGTGCCAACCACCCCCATGGGTTGCTAACCCATAGGGTACAGGGTTTTGTTGTTTCTGAGGTGTTCTGAGTGTCTATTCTCTGGTAGCATATGGGATTTATAATGACAAACCATGAATCCACTCTCATTTGTTACCAGTGAAACCACACTAAGAACCCCTCAGAAACAACAAAACCCTATACCCCATGAGATAGCAACCCATGCGGGTGGTTGGCACCCTCTGTGCACTACACCTCCACTCACCCTGGGCCACCCCAGCACCCCCAAAGTGCAGTTATGGGGCTGCTGAAACCTCCATTATTCCCTATTGAGAAAAACTTTAAAGACGCATAAACTTCAAAAATCACTTTAAAATGATCCCTTTGCCCAATTCCTTTGAAATAATTCTGGTACCTTCCTGGCCCCCTTTGAGCACTCCAACCCACCACACCCCACCCTGGGCCACCCATTTCTCCCCAATGTGAAGAGATGCATTTGCTGAAACCTACATTATTCCCTATTGAGAAAAACCTTAAAGACACTTAAATTTTAAAAATCACTTTTAAAAAAATCAGCCCTTTCCCCAGTTCCTTAGAAATAATTCTGGTAGCTTCCTTGCCACCGCTAGGCACTACCACCAACCACACTCCACCCTGGGCCATCCCTTTCCCCCCCACATGAAGAAGAAAATCTTAAAGATGTGTGAACTTCAAAAAATCACCAAAAATCAGTCCTTTGCTCAATTCCTCTGAAATTTGAGTGGTAGCCTCCACCCATTAGGCACTTCCATCCCATACCATTCTTTTGGCTCCAGGACCGGTTTTTTGAATGCTTATCAGTTCATATTCAGATTTTGATTAATTCGGAACCGAATCGAATCTGGGGTGATTTGGATGGGTCTGATTTGGATCCGAAATGAAATAGGGGTGTTTTGATTTGGGTCCAAAATCAAACATCGAATATTCGAAATGCACACCCCTAGTATAGATCACAGATAAAATGAAATAAATCATTAAATAAAAAACTATAAGAACAGCAAAAGTAAGAGCAGCTTAAAATCTATCAATGTCACATGAGAGGGAGCAAACCTTAACAACCCGGTCAGTAGTAAAACAAGGCAGTCAGCAGATTCCAGTTAAAGTTGAACAATGTTTGTGTATCTTGGCAAAACAAAGACTTTGTTGATGTATTTCAGATGCAGACCAGTGTGAGATGTGCCCAGAAGATCAATGTCCAAATGAGAAACAGGATCAATGCATCGCCAAAACAACGACCTATTTATACTATGGAGAACCATTAGGAGCAATTTTGATTTCTTTTGCTCTTTTGTTTTCCCTGATCACCTTTGCTGTGATTGGGATCTTTGTTCTGCTCTGCAAAACTCCCATTGTGAAAGCCAATAACTGGAGCATTACTTGTACCCTTCTCTCCTCTCTGCTGCTTTGCTTTCTCTGCTCCTTCCTATTCATTGGTCAGCCTAGGAAGGTGACCTGTCTCCTCAGACAAACCGTGTTTGGTATCACCTTTACTGTCGCACTTTCCTCTGTGTTGGCTAAAACCATCACTGTTGTTCTGGCCTTCCTGGCCACCAAGCCGGGAAACAGGATGAGAAGATGGATAGGGAAGAGGCTGGCAGTATCGGTCATCATTGTCTGTTCACTTATTCAAATTGGCATCTGTGCTGTGTGGCTGGCAACCACTCCCCCTTTCCCAGAGTTTGACATGCACTCTCAGATCAGTGAGATCATTGTGCAATGCAATGAAGGCTCAAACACCATGTTCTACATCGTCCTGGGCTACATGGGTTTTCTGGCCATCAGCAGCTTCACTGTGGCCTTCCATGCGAGAAAGTTACCAGATAGCTTTAATGAAGCCAAGCTGATCACCTTCAGCATGCTGGTCTTCTGCACTGTTTGGATTACTTTTGTCCCAAGCTACTTAAGCACCAAGGGGAAATACATGGTGGCTGTGGAGGTCTTCTCCATCATGGCCTCTAGTGGTGGACTGTTGAGTTGTATCTTCCTCCCCAAATGCTACATTATTATTCTTAGACCTGATCTGAACACCAGAGAGCAACTAGTAAGGAAACGATATTGAGACACTGGACTCTTTCTGCCTTTTCTTGTTCTTCGGCACCATGTCTTTCATCATTATATTCCCATATTAGTAGTGAAGGAAGGCGTAGATTAGAGAATACAGTCAACATGGGTGGTATCGGTGACTAAGCGTGGGTGATATCGGGACAATGGGGGGAACTGTGGAAGAGCTGCTTGAACAATGAGCCATATTGCACAGCTCTGGCACTGCTTTGAAGGACACATCAGCCCGGTAGCACCATGTGTCCAGAATGCAGCACTGGATGTCAGCCAGCCTACAGTATTGGCCACAGACTAATAGTTCTCAAAAAAGGGAGATATATGTAGACAACCTTATAATTAAGGTTAGGTGAAAAAAGAATGGCTGACATCCAGACTAACACAGTGTGTGGTCATCCAATGAAGCACATTTGTTTGAAATGCATTCTACATTCATCCAGATCATGTTGCAATGCAATGAAGGGTCTGAGGGTCTCTTACATGGGCTTTCTGGCAATCATCAGCTTCACTGTGGCCTTCCTTGCTAGAATGTTACTGATGGATTTATTTATTCAGTCAGTCATTTATTTAAAATATCTTTATACCACCCAAAACCTACGTCTCTGGGCGATTTACAAGAAGATAAAAACAAATGTAAAACATTAGTTAAAAACAAAAACAAGAAATTTTAAACACAACAATTTTTTTTAAAAAAACAATATCCTAAAAACAACATTAAAACAATTTAATGAAGCCAAGCCGATCACCTTCAGCATGCTGGTCTTCTGCAGTATTTGGATGTCCTTTGTCAAAAGCTACTTGAACACCAAGCGGAGATACATGGTGGCTATGGAGGTCTTCTTCATCTTGGTCTCTAGCGGTGAACTGTTGAGTTGCATCTTCCTCCCCAAATGCTACATTATTATTCTTAGGCCTGATCTGGACACCAGAGAGCAACTAGTACGGAAAATGAATTGTGGCATTGGACTCTTTGGTTATTTTTGATGAGTTTTCTACTATTTCCTACTTTTTCCTACTATTCCTCCTATATTAGTGGTCATGCAAAATAAAGATACTGTTTCAAACAAAGCCATCACCCTGGATGCTAAAGTGTGGGTGACATCAAGCTCTGGCTACTTGCACATAAAAATGTCACACCGTTCCTGATTATTTCCCCTTCTTTGTTCAACATTCCATTCCATCTTTCTTGTCCTTATTAGTGTCCACACAATTATGTCTGTAGCTGTCCCTCATTTTCAAATTATCTTTGCTTTGAAAATGTACCGCAAGAGACAGAGGAAATAAGTTTTGGTTTGGTTTCTGGATGGTTCCTCTGCTATGGTATTGGTTCTAATTTTGCCAGTCTCTGCCGCCGTGCCAGCACAATGAGGTGGGGTTCTGGGTTGTGCCCCATCACATGAGGCAGTCACAGGCACAATCTTGCCCCCTGCCTCCACGTGACAGGGATCGGCCAATGAGGGAAAAAGGTGGGGCGATTGGGTGCCGGCTGCCTCCGTTCCGTTCAGTTGCTCCACAGCTTGGCACCCACCCAACACCCTGTACTCAGTGAGGGATACCCAGTAGCCTGTGGGGGCCAAGTGGGAAATTTTTGGATCGCACCAGATTGGCACTAGGCATCGCCTTTTTTTGCCTACTTCTCACTGAGTCCTTTGGCTTTCAGTCATAGGTTGGCACTGAAGGAACCGTTCACTTGGCAGGAGAGTGCAGGTTGTTTTTTCCCCCAAATTCAATCTTTATTGATTTTAACAATAGTAATATTATCATTAACAAATAAACAAAAGTGGACTTCCCACACACATCTCTTCGTGAATCATCAGCTATAAAATTTACCCTTGCTATAATAATAATTCAAAACATAAATTTAAACCCTTACAAACACAGTTAGTCTACCCAACCTGCAATTTTTACTAAATTTCAAACCCTGCTGTAAGGTCCATGGTAGGAAAATAGTTCTTTAAATACAACAAAAATGGTTTCCAATCTTCTTTAAAACATTCTAAGTTTTGGTCTCTCATCAATGTTGTAAGTTTTGCCATCTCCGCATATTCCAAAAATTTTATCAGCCAATCTTCTTTTCAAGGCAGTTCATTACTCTTCCATTTCTGTGCATATATTATTCTAGCTGCCGTAGAAGCGTACATAAAAAATGTTAAATTAGTTGTAGAAATTACACCTTGTGTTATTCCCAGCAGGAAGGATTCTAGCTTCTTAGGAAATGTCATTTTAAATATTTTCTTTAACTCATTATATATCATATCCCAATAGGCCTTAGCCTTCTCACAGGTCCACCACATATGAAAAAAAGTACCTTCAGAATGTCCACACTTCCAACATTTGTTTGAAACATTTTTATACATTAATGCCAATTTTTTTGGTGTCAAATACCATCTATACATCATTTTATAATAATTTTCTTTTAAAGTATTACATGCAGTAAATTTTAAACCATTTTTCCATAATTTTTCCCAGGCTGCCATTTCTATGTTACACCCCACATCTTGAGCCCATTTTATCATTGTTGTTTTAACCACTTCTTCTCTTGTCTCCTCCAGAAGTAAAAGTTTATACATTTTAGAAACTAATTTTTCATCATTTTCACATAAGTCCTTCTCAAAGTTCGAAGTCTGATCTTCAAATCCAACTTCAAAATCATTCTTATATAACTCTTTCAACTGATGGTATTGAAACCAATCTCTGACCAAATTTTGTACTTCAGTTAAACTTTTTAACTTACAGTCCTTGTCCTGAAAATATAGCAAATCCCTATAGGTACCCCAATGCAATTGCATATTTACTTCTTTACGTGATAAAGCTTCAGTCGGAGATACCCATAACGGAGTTTTAGGTTCCAACCATTTTTTATATTTTAACCACACCCTCATTAAACACCTTCTCACATAATGGTTCAAAAAATCTTTATGTATTTTACTTTTTTCATACCACAGATATGCATGCCATCCAAACCTTCTATCAAATCCTTCCCAGTCAAGTATTCTAGGGTTTCTTAATGTTATCCATTATTTTAGCCACGTCAAACAAACAGCATCGAAATACAACCTTAAGTCCGGTAAGGTAAGACCACCTCTTTCCTTTGCATCTGTTAAATTCTTAAAATTAATTCTTGGTCTTTTCCCTTCCCAAACAAACTTAGTTATATCCTTCTGCCATTGCTTGAAACAAGTTAAAGTATTGATTATAGGAATAGTCTGAAAGAGAAATAACATTTTAAGCAAGACATTCATTTTCACCACTGAAATTCTTCCCATTCAAGACAAATTCATTTTAGACCATCTTTGTAAATCAATTTTCACTGTATTCCATATTTTAACATAATTATTTGTAAACAACAAAGAATTATTGTTTGTTAACCAGACCCCCAAGTATTTAATTTTCTTCTCCACTTTCAACTCACTTATTTCAGAGAATCTATCCTTGGAGTTCTGATCCATATTTTTTGTCAGAACCTTAGTTTTGGCCTTGTTTATATAAAATCCAGCCAGCTGGCCAAATTGTTGTATTTTTTCCAAGAGTCTTCCAATCTTGTCCATTGGATTTTCTAGAAAAAACACAACATCGTCCGCAAAGGCTCTCAACTTGTAGTCTTGTTTCCCAATTTTGGGGCCATATATTTTATCATCTTCTCTAATACTTCTACAAAGCACTCCTAGGACCAATATGAAAAGCAATGGGGAAAGTGGACATCCTTGTCTGGTCCCTTTTTGTATTTCACAATTGTCTGATAATTCCCCATTTACAATAATCTTAGCATATTGCTCCGAATAAATTGTCTTAATTGCCCTAATAAAGTTGTTGCCAACACCCATTACATCTAATAGTCTCCACATAAATTGCCACGAAACATTATCGAAGGCTTTCTCGGCATCCAAAAAAATCATCGCCATCTGTTTGTCATTATGTTTTTCATAATACTCCAGGCATAATCCCTTTTTGTAAGATATCATTCATAGTCCATTGAAAAGGCTGTAAAATTTGATCTTTGAATGACTTGTAATACAAAGCTGACAATCCATCAGGTCCTGGGGCCTTGTTGGACTTACTTTGATTTATTGCTTCTATTATTTCCATGATTTTTATCGGAGCATTCTTAATTTCTATATGTTCCTTAGAAAGTTTTGGAATATTTTTGGTTCTAAGAAACTGCTCGATTTTTTTGTCTTCAACTATCTTATCTTTATATAATTCTGAATAATATTTTTAAAATTCAGCTCTTAGTCCCTTTCCATCATAAGAGAGCCCGTTTTTTGTAAGTATTTTAGATATATAATTTTTTTTCTCTCAGATCTAATTTTCCAAGCTAACAACTTGCCTGGCTTATTTGCGAACTCAAATACCCTTTGCTTAGCATACTTCAAATTCCGTTCAAATTCATTTGCTACTAACATAGAAAGTTGTTGTAACATTTTGATAGCTTGAGTAACCATCTTCTTATCTTTGGCCCATAATAATTCTCTTTCCTTTTTGGAGATCTGCATCAATAATGTCTCTTTTTTCAATCCTCTATGCTTTTTAAAATATGCATTTTGCTGTATGAAAAAACCTCTCATAACTGCTTTGCTTGCATCCCGGATTATTTTATTGTCCATTCCTTGATTTAAATTCAATTCAAAATAGTCCTTTAACTTCTTTTTGGCTTTCTCCACAACATGTTTTTTTCAAGAGGTACTCATTCAATCTCCAATGAAATGAAGTCGTTCCTTTCTTCTTCCATGTAAAACAAATTGGATTATGATCTGAAAAAGTCCTGGGTAAAATATCCATTCTTTTCATACATGGTGTAATAGCTTTAGATGTCCAAACCATATCTATCCTTGAATGTGATTGATATCTTTCAGAAAAATAAGTATATTCTTTTGCATTTAAATTTTTAATTCTCCACAAATCATAAAGATCCATGTGTTCTGCTAAATCAAAGAATGCTTTAGGAAGTTTACCTTGTAAATTCTTTTCCGATCTATCAGATTTTCTGTCCATAGATGTAGAAACAACACCATTAAAGTCTCCCATTATAATCAAATTGACATTCGATAACTCAGCCATCTTTTGTTCCAAATAGTTATAAAATTCAACTTTCTTTTCATTAGGGGCATAGATTCCAATTATCACCGTTTTAATTCCAGAGATTAAAATTTCCAATGCTAGTAGCCTACCTTCATCATCTTTGAAAATCAATTTAGGTTCAAATTGTTGTTTGACATAAAATACTACCCCTCTTTTTTTTTTTCCTTATCTAAGGAAACAAATTCTTGTCCTAGAGCCTTGTTGACCAAAAATTTTCTATCTTTTTTTCTAATATGTGTCTCCTGTAAACACACAATGTCCAAATTTTGTTTCTTAAGAAAATGAAAGACTCTATTTCTTTTTGCTTTTGTGTTTAACCCATTAATGTTCCAAGAAAGACTCCTATAGTCTCTTAATTTGTAATCCATCTGGTCTAATTTGAGTTATGTGTTGAGGGAGCTGGATGCTCAGAAGATACGTTTTTTTTGTATTTCCGCCAGAATTATTGCGCCTTGAGGAGCTCAGTGAATCTATTCTTCTTGCCCTTATAAAAAAAGGAAACTCCCTCCGGTATTTCCCACCTAAAACGTATTCCATTGGCATTCAAAGCATCTTTCAAAAATTTGTAATCCTTAGGTTTTCTTAGAATTCTGGCTGGTATTTCTTTCAAAAACTTTATCTGCTGGGTTTCAATAATAAGAGCTGTAGCAAAATGAGCCTGAACAATTCACTCATTAATTGATTTTGAAATAAATTGCACCAAACAGTCTTTAATTTATTTATTCCTTGTAGCAAAATCCAAATTTAAACAAAAAGCTACCTCAATCTGTGGCTCCATCTCTTCAGCTGTAATTCTCAAAAGTGATGCAAGCTCCTCCCCAAGTAATTTTTTGATGTCTTGGTCAGCTTTTTCTGGAATACCTCTGAACCTTAAAAAACTCTCTTTTTGTCTTAATTCCAACAATGCCAATGGGTAGGTAGACTGAATAATGGTGTTTGGCTGGAGGCCAATTTGGGGTGGGAGCAGGGCCAGATTAAGCTAGTGTGGGGCCTGTAACATATGTCATAAAGGGGCCCCAAATTTTTAAAATGCACATAAATTTTAAAACATAAGCCAAGGCAATGTTAAGAATTGCTACCAGGGCTGGACTGGGGGCACTGAGAGGGCAGTGGAAAGTATGTGGGGAGAGAGCCAGGTTTTGAGCAGAATGGCTACCTTAGGGTGGGAGTATTCATTGCTGCCAAGTGCAGTGGGGCGCAGTCAACATGGAGACCAGGGGTCCCTCGATGGTGTGCGCGTGTGAATGTGCTCACACGGTTTTTGATGTAAGCTCAGTTAATTGTAGCTCCTGCACAGGTTGAATCAGGAAGGCCCCACTCTGAATGCACATGGTGCCCACACACTGCCTTGAAACTGTCACTCAAAACAAAACTCATTCGACACACAGAGATGAAAAAAATTTAGAGAGAACACCGATGGAGACCAGGCCTCCCAGAAGTGTCGTGTATCAATTGCACATATTGCAATACGTGGTTGGAGTGCAGAAATGTCAACAAACATGCATGCATACAGATCAGCAATCATGTTCACTAGCCACAGATTTCACAAGTGTTGAGCACACATGAATGGCTGCTGTTCATTCTCAGCTCTACGACGGCAGTGGGGGTGGAAAGGGGGGTTAATCTTTGAAAGGATGACAGCAGTGCCCTCCACCTTTGACCCAGCTTCTGGAGGGGAATATAGTATTTGTGCATGCATGGAGATGTACCCCCCTCCCAACACACACACATACACACAATGCTTCTGCATATTCCTCCCATCATAATGATAGGCATTTTGCGAGCCAATAAATCATGCAGCAAGGTGTGCATTGAAGAATGGGGTGGGGTGGGAGGTTGAAAGGAGGGATCACTGTTGTATCAGGTAAAAGGGTTTACCTTCCTACTTCAGATTTGGAAACATAAACCCACACAGACAGGTCATGCTAAAAACTCTGGTCCTGAAGTCATGACCAAGGAGGAAAAGCAAAAACCATTGATGAAAAGGCAGGCAAGTGGGGCAGGTGGAGGGGGGGGAGAGGACAACCTCCATCTAAACCATCTGATTCACACAATACATGCCAGAGAGTGAACTGAATGAAATTACTACGGTCCAGGACCAGCAGACAGTACCTGCGAACCAACAAATCACAGATACAGGTCAGAGGCAATTTCCATTGTTGGAAAAATAAGGCGGCCACCTTTGAGACCCAGATCCTTCTTTCCACACCCCACTAGTCATGATAACAATCCTCAAAGGTCTCTTTCCAGGATCTGCTTACAGAACAACTGTGAGGGGGGAAATGGCCATGCTCCTTCCTTGGGTGCCGGCTGCCTCCATTCCGTTCAGTTGCTCCACAGCTTGGCACCCACCCAACACCCTGTACTCAGTGAAGGATAGCCGGTAGCCTGTTGGGGCCAAGTAGGAAATTTTTGGGTGGCACCAGATTGGCACAAGGCATGGCCTTTTTTGGCCTACTTCTCACTGAGTCCTTTGGCTTTCAGTCATAGGTTGGCACTGAAGGAACCGTTCACTTCCCAGGAGAGTGCTGGTGTTGGGTAGGTAGATTGAATAACAGTTTTCGGCTGGAGGCCAATTTGGGGTGGGAGCAGGGCCAGATTAAGCTAATGTAGGGCCTGTAACATATGTCATAAAGGGGTCCCAAATTTTTAAAATGCACATAAATTTAAAAACATAAATTATTTACTTGCTTAGTAAAGTCATTCAATTTTTTCATTTGCTATACATACCATAGGATAGCCAAGGCAATGTTAAGAATTGCTGCCAGGGCTGGACTGGGGACACTAAGATGGCGGTGGAATTTATGCGGAGAGGGTGCCAGGTTTTGAGCAGAATGGCTACTTAAGGGTGGGAGTATTCATTGCTGCCGAGTACAGCGTGGCACAGTCAACATGGAGACCAGGGTTCCCTTGAAGATGTACACATGTGCATGTGCTCACATGGTTTTTGATGTATGCTCAGTTAATTTTAGATCCCGCACAGGTTGAATCAGGAAGGCCCCACTCTGAATGCACATGGTGCGTGCACACTGCCTTGAAACTGTCACTCAGAACAAAACTCACGCCACACTCAGATGAAAAAAAATTAGCAAGAACACCGATGGAGACCTGGGCTCCCAGAAGCGTCGTGTATCAATGGCACATATTGCAAAACGTGCTTGGAGTGCAGAAATGTGAACATGCATGCATACAGATCAGCAATCATGTGCACTGGCCACAGATTTCACAAGTGTTGAGCACAACACATGGATACATGAATGGCTGCCATTCATTCTAAGCTCTACGACTGCAGTGGGGGAGGAAGGGGCTTAATCTTTGCAAGGATGAAAGCAGTGACCTCCACCTTTGACCCAGCTTCTGGAGGGGAATATAGTATTTTTGCATGCATGGAGATGTACCTGTCTCCATGGAAATACAGCTGCAGCTCGTTCAGACATGTCCTTGTGTGTCTATTCCAGGGGGCCAAGGAACAGCCTTCCAGGGTTTTTGCGGCCCAAAAGGTTGGGAATGGCGGGGGTGGCAGGCCGGACTGCGGGCACTCAGAGGACGGGGGAATGTTTGTGGGGAGGGTGCTGGGTTTTGAGCACAATGGGTAATTAAGGGTGGGAATTGGGGCACAGGGGCACCCCGCAGGGTGTGGCGCACCGGAAATATGCCCTGTTGCTAGGAGATCCCCTGTATTTGTAAAGGGGAATCCAGCTTGCTGGATTCCCATTTACAAGTATACCCCCCACCAAGCAAGCCTGTGAGCCAGTTCCATGAATTGGGGGTGGTCCAGTTCTAAATCAGACTGGCACCCTCCCTCATACACCTTATGAGGACTGGCCTGGTTCATCCTCGGACCACCCCAACAGGACTGGCTCTGTCTGAGCTAGTTCGCACAACCCTATTTCTCTCCCTACTTTGTCTACACTAAGCCAGAAGCAAAGCCTGCTTGGAGTCTGCCGTTCCCCAAATCTCATCCTTCCCTAACTTCTCTGAATGTCCGGTGCACCATTATGGAATATTTCATCCCACTAATTCTTCTACTCTCTTTTCTTTCTAAAGAACAAAGCAAGAGGGCAAGCAAACAAAGAAAGGGGAAAGGACAAGTTAAGTTAGTTAGGGCTAGTCTTTTATAGGGTTCAATTTCTGGCTATACCCCTACTAAATGTGCAAAGAGGCACCTTTTAACGTGGTGCATCTCTTTATTTAGCAGCCCCTATCCACCCTCAGCACAGTAGCTCCAGTGACTCTTGCTGGTGTCTGTCTTATGTTTCTTTTAAGATTGTGAGCCCTTTGGGGACAGGGAGCCATTTTATTTATTTATTATTTTTCTGTGTAAACAGTCCTGAGCCATTTTTGGAAGGGTGGTATAGAAAATGAATGAATGAATGAATGAATGAATGAACGAATGAATGAACGAATGAATGTAATGTATTTGTTTTACTAATTTACTTTCATTCTCTTTTAATAAATTTGAATTTGTTCACTGAAACCTTGTTTTGTCCCTTTGTTTTGTTATTAGTTCCATGTCTACCACAGAGGGATAGACATTACAGTAGCAGCCCTAGGCCCGCATCTTGTAACCGTGGTTTCTGCCATAACACAGGTCCGGATGATCAAAGACAGCAAGGTTACTGAACATGAACAAAGGTTCTGCACTATGTCTGAATCCTGAAATTATTATTTTATTTTTACAAACTTGGGTAGATTTTTTCTGGACCATGAATCCATTTATATACCACATCTTTGCAGTGGAGCCTAGAAACATTTTCATTCACTGGTTTATTTTCTTTCTGGGGGATTGACATCTAATAGTCAATTAAGCCCTGCTTTGGGCCATTTTGAGGGAAGACCTTGCTGATGAATGCTAGGATACCCCATGGAAGTGGAAGAAGGGGAATGTTCTGCCTGACATTTTAGAAGATAGGTCACTTTGCCTATGTAGGACACATTGGCGATCTGTACCCACTCATAATAAAATCAATGAAATATATATAAATAAAATATAATAAAATAAATCATCTGGACGCATTGACCAGATGCCTCTTACTGCATGTTTCCCTTTCTTCTCACTCAAAGCAAGGCCCAATGACCAGCAGGCACTTGGGTCCACAAAGTGTTAACTGAATCCTGTTATTGCCTGCTAAACAACAAATATTGTTTAGGAGGGAATAAGAAATGTTCTCGTGGATTGTATAGGGACCAGAGGACAGCAGGGAAAGTGTCAATCCACCCTGTAATTATCAAAATCACTATTATTCAGTTCTGCTTCTTGTGGAAGCCCCATGGCTAGCTAGAGGTCATTTAATGATAAGATCGGTTAATTATAACTCAGTAGCTCATACTAGGACACATTCACTCAGTGTTTTAAGGATTTTAAAGTGCCAGTGTGTGCCCTAGAACTCAGAAGACGTTAACATGAAACAAACAAGGCTCTGTCAAATGGAATTTCTGTGTTGGTAAAGTTCTTTGTGGGTAGCCTTCTCTAGCTGACAAAGCAAGTGTACAGCTGGGGTGAGATTCAAAATTTGCAGGAGCTCAGAATGGTTCGGTTACTACCATTCCTCCTATATCTGCCTACTATTTTCAGCAGGCAAAGACATCTGCGCAGAATTCAGCACAATTCCAAGACAGGTTCCAGAGAAGACATTACCATTGGGGAATTTGTATCCTTCTTACAGGGTGGTGTGCTTCTATTCAACTTTACTGTACCACCAGACAGATCCACAACAGGATAGTGAGTATTGCATCTTTTGTTTTAATGGTTGTATTGGGTCTTTTAAGTAGGGTTGATCTAATGTATGCCTATCTGGTTTAAATTATTCTAGTGGAGATTCATTATCAATGGCAGCTTCTGATATGCCTCACATGGAGGCTGCAGCATCAAAAGTCACAACAGTCTCAGGAAGCCAGTTCCAGCTGACAGTTGGTCAGGAGTCATATTTTCAAATTTCCAGTTTTAAATAGCTTTTCTCTATTTTGGTTAGAAGTGGGACAATCATCCTCTACTCCTGCTTCCCCTGAGTGGAGGATGTCTTTGAAGCTCTATTAGATAGACAGTCAAAACCTCTGAAAGGACATTTAGCAGCACAGGTATAGCTCAACCTTGCCTGGAAAAAGAAACTGGCAGGCATACAGAACAAGGATGCAGAGGGTCATGGAGAAAGCAGCTAAATAGAACTGGTGCAGTAGGGAAGCAGCAATTTATGAGACCCTTCCCTTCCCCAGGAAGCCCTCTGGGCCACCTGAAAATCTGCACAGCCCTCAGGGAGATATTTTCTGGTGGAACACCTGAAGAGAGGGCTTTTGGGGGAAGGGGAATGTGCAGAAAATGGCTGCTTCCCTGCTGAGCACGTGCAGTTAGTTAGGAAGTTCTGTTAGATGACTTTCTTGCTGCACCACCAAATCCTTTCTCTCTATGTCAGCAACATTACCTGCTGTTTGGGCAAAACCTTTGTGGTTGTCCGTGCTCTGGAGATAGCATTTGTGCTAATGTCATAGGTGTTCAGCTGTGTATGCAGGGAATAGGGGACAGAGAGGACCTCAGTCAGGTCTGTCATAATGCTCCCTCTCTCCCCTGCCAAGCAGTTATTATGCTGGTGTATGGTGGAGGGGTGGAGGTTTGCATCTGGACAGACAATGGATAATACCCACTTTATTCCTCTCCAATGGTTCTTTCCAGATCATGACTCTACTCCTGCCTCCCCTGAGTGGAGGCTGTCTTTGAAGCTCTATTAGATAGAGAGTCAAAACCTCTGAAAGGAAAATCAGACACACCAATTCTCAGCAGGAATATTGATTGGTATTGCTACATCTTTCACATTAACCTATGGTCTTAGGAACTCACCCTCATATTGTCCAAATGGAGAGGATGCCACTTTTTCTTTATTAAGGGCAGTGGCATCTCTAAGACCTCCTTTGTCATACAGCTATATGACAAATGGCGATAGTGGGGTTAAGATCAGTGGTAGAGCATCTTTTTTGCATGCAGTGGGTCCCAGGTTCAATCCATGACACCTCCAGGTAGGGCTGGGAAAGACGCCAGCCTGGAACTTTGGATAGCCAACACCAGTCAATGTGGACACTACTGAGCAATAGTCTGACTCGGATTAGAGCAGTTTCCTATATCCCTAGGAATTCATGAAGGGGAGCTTTCTCCCAAAGGCTGCATATCAACAATGGGGAAAGATGTACTGGCTGCATATCTGTATGTCAGAAAAAATATACAGCTGGTCTTAAAGTCATTCAACTATGTTTGCTTGTTTAACACATTTGTATTCTGACCCAAATGCAAGTCTCTGGGCGGTTTACAACAAAACAATAAAAACAACCAATAAAAAGATTAAAACATTTCATCCATTAAAATTTAAAATGTTAAAACTATTAAAAACACAATCAACCTATTATATGTTGTCTTCCATACTTGCAAGCAGAATAAATAGAAATGCAATAGACTTGTTTTGCTGATCTATGCATGTAAAACTACATTAAAATCTCTTTGCAGTTTAATGCCTAAAAATTACCAGCATGTTCTTGCCTTCATCTTTGCAATTCAAGAGATCAACAGGAATGACCATCTCTTACCCAATATCACACTGGGATTTGAAATCTATGACAATGTTTTCAATCCGCTGAGAGCCGTTGGGAACACTCTGCAGTTCCTGTTCACAGGGCAGGGGAATCCTTTGAATTACAACTGTGACGGGAAGCAGCAGCTAGTCCTTGCCATTGGTGGGCTCACCTCCCCAAATTCCATGCAGATGGCCAGTGTCTTCAATACCTACAAGATCCCACAGGTATGTCTGTTCCTACAGAGGAGTAGCTGTAGTCATTCAGAAATGGCTACGTTCCTGAGGTAGCTCAGTTTGGAAGCAGCTTTTGAGAAGACAAGGCTTCTTTGTCTGGAGGAGGAAAACGTCTGTTTTCTTTCCTAAAGAAGAAAGCAAGAGGGCAAGCAAACCAACCAACAAGGGGGAAAGGAGAAGGTAAGTTTGTTAGGGTTAGTCTTTTATAGGGTTTAATTTCTGGCTGTACCCCTACTAATTGTGCAAAGAGGCACCTTTTTGATGTGGTGATTCTCTTTATTTAGCAGAGGGAGAGTAACTGGCCTGATCCAACGACAGCACAGTATCTTCAATGACTATTGCTGGTGTCTATATTTCTTTTTAGATTGTGAGCCCTTCAGGGACAGGGATTCATCTTATTTATTTATTATTTCTCTATGTAAACCACTCTGGATACTTTTGCTGAGAAGTGTTATATAGATATTTGTTGTTGTTGACTGGCTAGGGGTTCATTTTTGACAGGGCAGTTTCAATTTCAGTTTCAGTTGTGCCTAGAGAGAAAATGGGTGGGGATTAGCTACCGCTATGCTCTGAATGTGGCTCTTTTTGGAAGACACACTTGAGAACACAATGCTGAGACAAGGGCAGTTTTTCTTTTTGGAGATCTGTGAGCAGGAGTTTGGTAACAGACATCAAATGAGTTTTGTGAGGGGTTTAGTAGGGAAGTTGCATGTGGGTCCAGAAGTGGTCTCCCTTTATCAGAAACAAGACATCAAGCATGAAAAAGTGAGTACTGCCCCACTTTTGTAACTTTCCTGGAGCAAGCGCTTGATACCTTTAATTAGATGATGATTGCAGCTTAGACCAATCTGTGAAGGAAACAATCTCTATGTCTGCATTCACACAGAACATGAAGCCGGAGGTGAAGTGACCTCCAGTTTCAAAAACCGTATGTCTGAATGTGGACAACCACAGTTTCAACAGAAAATGAAGTTGCGGTTTTCCTCCTCTGAGAGTGATTTGCACTTTTGGTTTGTAATGAGGACCACGACCTGGACAGTTCCACCTGAGGACTTGGAACCACAGTTCCAAACCACAGTTTGTTATATGCAAATTCAGCCACTATATTCTAAATTCTAAATAACCAATAAAACCAGTTATGAAGCAAGAATGCCCGCTGAAGAGGGGGTGCCCCCCAGAGTGTGACTATCTGCCTGAGGTACAGAAGTTGTGGGTGTGCGTTCGGTGCAAAGAGCTCCTGGCTCAGGTAACAAGTTCAAAGAGCTCCTGGCTCTCAGGTAACAAGTGCATTCTCTTGAAGCCAAGATGGCGGACCTGGAGAAGCTCAGGAAAGCAGAGAGGTTTCTGAATGAGACCCTCAGGAATGTGATAGAGGCATCCTATTCCCATGCTGACAGCTCCTCTGCTCTCATAGATGATGATGATGATGATAATGATGATGATGATGATGATGATGATGATGATGATGATGATGTTGGTGATGATGGTGATGATGGTGATGATGATGATGATTAATTCAATTTCTATACCGCCCTTCCAAAAATGGTTCAGGGCAGTTTACACAGAGAAATAATAAATAAATAAGATGGCTCCCTGTCCCCAAAGGGCTCAGATTCTAAAAAAATAAATGAGATAGAAACCAGCAACAGTCACTGGACGTACTGTGCTGGGGGTGGATAGGGCCAGTTACTCTCCCCCTGCTAAATAAACAGAATCACCACAGTGAAAGGTGCCTCTTTGCCCAGTTAGTGGGGATGAAGATCTTAGGGATGCAGGGCATCAGTCTGAAGAAGTGAGGACTCCTCTCTTAGAAGGGACACCTTCCTTGGGTAATGCTCCCAAATCCTCTCACACATAGGATACTCCTCCGGGGATTGGGGACCTCCTAGTAGTGGGCAATTTGATAATTAGGAACTGGGGAAGGGGAAGAAGAGTGCAACAAAGATGATCAGGGGCATGGTGCACCTTTCTTATAAGGTAAGTCTACAGTGTCTGGGGCTTTTTAGTTTGGAAAAGGAGTGGCTATGGGGAGACATGATGGACGTTTATAAAATTATGCATGGAAAAGAGAGAGTTGACAGAGAGAAATCTTTCTCCCTCTCTAACAAATCTCATGGGTCTGAAGGCCAGGTAAAATAGGACCAACTAAAGGAAGTCATTTTTCACAAAGCAGAAAATTAATCTATGGAATTCTCTGCTTTGGGATGTGGCAAATATAGAAACCCCCCACCCAAAAGGCATGCCCTCACCTCTTGCCAGTTGGCTTCTCAGAGGCATCTGGTAGGCCACTGTGTGAAACAGCAAGGCTGTTTTTATGTTCCTGAATGGAAAGGTTTTCATCCCCTTCTAAGTTCTTAGAGTGTTTTCTCAAAAAATTAAGGAATAATTACTCAGTCCACTGTGCAATGTCTTGTTTTCAATACATTATTATTGTCATTTTCTTTCAATACTACAGCCACAACTCCCCTGAACACATTTTCTTTCAAACTGTGTTTCAACCTTGCCCCAGCTTTCACTTTCAAGTAGGAATAGTCTTTAATCTTTCTTCATCCTGTTTAGAATCCTATCCCAGTATAAGACTCAATGGTACCAGTAGTTCCTACTCAAAAAAGAAGTATTGTCTTATCTGTAATATTTGATGGAAGCTGAAATTTAGTGAATTGAAGAAGAAATACCTTGATCAAGAACAAAGGGATGTCCTTTTAATACTGTTTTTAAAAAACAAAAAACAATCCCCCCCCCCTTTTAGCTGAGTTATGGATCTTTTGACCCTGTGCTAAGTGATCAAACCCGGTTCCCTTTTTTCTTCCGGATGGTTCCAAGTGAAGACCTTCAATATATCGGGATTATTTTTCTGCTGAAGCATTTCAAGTGGAATTGGATCGGTCTGCTCACATCAGATGATGACAGTGGAGAAACATTTCTTCAAAATATGAGACCAAGACTTCTCCACAGCAATATTTGTATTGCTTTGGCACAATCCATTCCAAAAGTAACGAGTCGCACATTAAATACACACACTAAAAAAATGCTGTTGGAAATAGCTAATGCTGTCTGGAAGGAAGCAAAGATGAATGTGGTTCTTGTCTATGGGGATATTCATTCTGTGGAGGGTTTACGAATAATCTTCGAATACTGCGAATTTGATCTTAAGCTTCCATTGGAGAGAGTGTGGCTCATAACTGCTCAGTGGGATTGCACAACTCTTTCTTCATGGAATAAATTCACAGGGAAATCCTTAAATGGTTCTTTGTCATTCACACTTCACAGAAAAGTGGTTCCAGGATTTCAGGACTTTCTTGAGAACATAACGCCATACCAGTCTATGATATATTTCATCCATCAGTTCTGGATGTTTGCATTTTTCTGTTCACTCCCAAAGCATGGCTTATATGTTCCAAATCATGACAACTGCACTGGGGAGGAGAAACTGGGGAGCCTCCCTGAATCTGTGCTTGAAATGGGCATGTCTGGGCAGAGCTATAACATCTACAATGCTGTTTATGCTGTAGCACATGCTCTCCATACTATTTATTCTTCGAAAACTAAACAGAAGGAAATTGAGAAACTCGGGGGAAAGAGTCTTCTGTTACGGCCTGTATGTATTTCCTCCTCCTTGTTTGCATTTCACTTCTCATTGCATTAGTTCATAACTCATAATAGCAGTTCTGTGATATAATGTCTGATTGTGGCATGCAGTTCCTGACATCCTGACTAACAAAGCACTGGTGAAGCAGTGTGAGGTAGCTTAGGCTGAGAGAGAAGGAACTCACTCAGAATCACACAGAATCAACCATGAACTTCATGGCTAAATGGAGGTTTGAATCTGAATTTGGGAAATTCAATTGGAAATTGAATCAAATTGCCCTTTTATGGGGTGACACAATTATTATGCTTTTCAAAAAAAAAATTTTCAGGAAGAAAACCTTATATCAAACATCTTGTAAATGTTTATTCAATATTCAGTATTGTTTGATGTTTTAATTTATATGTGAATATTCACTGCTGTAAGATCCTTTAATATTCTTCAACAGATATTGCTATTGCCTCCAGTGGCTTGCTACCAATATAAACATGCTTAAAGGTATATTCCTGATAGGTATATAGTATATCTTCTCAGTGACATCTTCCAGTTGGTGATCAAGGGATTTGTGGTTAAAGTGATAATGTTAATGAAATTTTCCACAATTTAGCCCAGGGTGTGAACTTTTTCTCCTCCCAATTAGCTTCATGCTTTTCTGAGCAATATCCATTTCAACAATAGTGCTGGGGAAGAAATCTTTTTTGATGAGGAAGGGAGCCTGCCATCAGGATACGATATCATCAACTTGGTCACATTCCCCAATGACACCTTCCAGAAAGTCCAAAATGGAAGGATGGATCCCCTCGCTCGTGAAGGAAAATGGTTCACCATGGATGGAAGTGCTACTGTATGGAACCACAAGTTTAAAGAGGTATGGAAGTCCTGTCCCGCCTCACCTTGCTAGGTTCCCTGACTTTAAGGGGTTTTCTCACAACCCAGCTCCAATATCAGGAGTCAAGAGGGTTGGGAGGGAGAAATGGGCTGAAAGGAATGGAGTGCCCTGATGGGGGATGCTCTGTTTCTCTCCTCTGGGCAATGCTCCAGGAGTTTCAGATTGAGGACTCCAGCAGTAGGGTCCAGGTGACCTCCCTCCACCCCCGACAGAGGAAATTATCAGCCTGACCCCAGACTTGCCTTGACCATTTTTGATGCCTCTGACCTCTTTTTGTCTGCCTCCAGTTAGACCCAACTTGGCTTTTGCCTGGTTCACGGAGTAGACCCTGAATATTTGGATATTTGGTTTTGAGAATAATAGAAGTGGGGGGGAATCAGAACATACTTCCTTGTTGTTCCTGTTAGATGCAACCCCGTTCCCGGTGTGTCGAGAGCTGCCATCTTGGATCCAGCATGATTGCCCAGCAGGGAAGACAAGTTTGTTGCTATGATTGTGCTCAGTGTCCTGCGGGAAGGATTTCAATACAGACTGGTAAAAATATGTATATTGGGAAACCAAATCCAAATGTTTAAAATTCTCTATCTTATTTTCTACATCAAATAGATGACTGAATTTCTCAACATACTTCTGTTGAACTCAAGTACCCTCTGTGCACTACACCTCCACTCACCATGGGCCACCCCAGCACCCCCCAAGTGCAGTTATGGGGCTGCTGAAACCTCCATTATTCCCTATTGAGAAAAACCTTAAAGACGCGTAAACTTCAAAAATCACTTTAAAATGATCCCTTTGCCCAATTCCTTTGAAATAATTCGGGTAGCTTACTTGCCCCCTTTGGACACTACCACCCACCACACTCCACCCTGGGCCACCCGTTTCCCCCCTATGTGAAGAGATGCATTTGCTGAAACCTCCATCATTCCCTATTGAGAAAAACCTTAAAGACACTTAAATTTTAAAATTCACTTTTTAAAAAAATCAGCCCTTTTCCCAATTCCTTAGAAATAATTCTGATAGCTTCCTTGCCACCACTAGGCACTACCACCAACTATACTCCACCCTGGGCCATCCCTTTCCCCTTGACATGAAGGAGAAAATCTTAAAGATGTGTGAACTTCAAAAAAATCACCAAAAATCAGCCATTTGCTCAAGTCCTCTATAATTTGAGTGGTAGCCTCCACCCATTAGGCACTTCCATCCCATCCCACTCTTTTGTCTCCAGGACCAGTTTTTTGGATGATAATCAGTTCATATTCGGATTTGGATTAATTCGGAACTGAATCGAATCTGGGGTGATTTGGATGGGTCTGATTTGGATCCGAAATGATATAGGGGTGTTTTGATTTGGGTGCAAAATCAAACATCAAATATCCATAATGCACACCCCTAGTGTAGATCACAGATAAAATGAAATAAATCATTAAATTAAAAACTATAAGGACAGCAAAAATAAGAGCAGCTTAAAACCTATCAACGTCACATGAGAGGGAGCAAACGTTAACAACCCGGTCTGTAGTAAAACAAGCCAGTCAGCAGATTACAGTTAAAGTTGAACAATGTTTGTTTATCTTGACAAAACAAAGACTTTGTTGATGTATTTCAGATGCAGACCAGTGTGAGATGTGCCCAGAAGATCAATGTCCAAATGAGAAACAGGATCAATGCATCCCCAAAAGAATAACTTATTTATCCTATGGAGAACCATTGGGAGCGGTTTTGATTTCTTTTGCTCTTTTCTTTTCCCTGATCACCTTTGCTGTGATTGGGATCTTTGTTCAGCTCCGCAAAACTCCCATTGTGAAAGCCAATAACTGGAGCATTACCTGTACGCTACTCTTCTCTCTGCTGCTTTGCTTTCTCTGCTCCTTCCTATTCATTGGTCAGCCTAGGAAGGTGACCTGCCTCCTCAGACAAACCGTGTTTGGCATCACGTTTACTGTTGCTCTTTCTTCTGTGTTGGCCAAAACCATCACTGTCGTTCTGGCCTTCCTGGCCACCAAGCCGGGAAACAGGTTGAGGAGATGGATAGGGAAGAGGCTGGCAGTATCAGTCATCATTCTCTGTTCACTTATTCAAACTGGAATCTGTGCTGTGTGGCTGGCAAACACTCCCCCTTTCCCAGAGTTTGACATGCACTCTCAGATCAGTGAGATCATTGTGCAATGCAATGAAGGCTCAAACACCATGTTCTACATCGTCCTGGGCTACATGGGTTTTCTGGCCACCATCAGCTTCACTGTGGCCTTCCATGCTAGAAAGTTACCAGATAGCTTTAATGAAGCCAAGCTGATCACCTTCAGCATGCTGGTCTTTTGCAGTGTTTGGATAACCTTTGTCCCAAGCTACTTGAGCACCAAGGGAAAATACATGGTGGCAGTGGAGGTCTTCTCCATCATGGCCTCTGGTGGTGGACTGTTGAGTTGTATCTTCCTCCCCAAATGCTACATTATTATTCTTAGACCTGATCTGAACACCAGAGAGCAACTGGTTAAGAAACGATATTGAGACACTGGACTCTTTCTGCCTTTTCTAGTTCTTCAACACCATGTCTCTCATCATTATATTCCCATATTAGTAGTGAAGGAAGACGTAGATTAGATAATACAGTCAACATGGGTGGTATCAGTGACTAAGTCTGGGTGGTATTGAGACAATGGGGGGAACTGTGGAAGAGCTGCTTGAACAATGAGCCATATTGAACAGCTCTGGCACTGCTTTGAAGGACACATCAGCCCGGCAGCACCATGTGCCCAGAATGCAGCACTGGATGTCAGCCAGCCTACAGTGTGGGCCACAGACTAATAGTTCTCTCAAAGAAGGGAGATAACTGTAGACAGGCTTATACTTAAGGTTAGGTGAAAAAAGAATGACTGACAACCAGACTAACACAGTGTGTGGCCATCAAATGAAGCTCGTGTGTTTGACATGCATTCCACATTCATCCAGATCATGGTGCAGTGCAATGAAGGGTCTGTTACATGGGTTTTCTGGCCATCATCAGCTTCACTGTGGCCTCCCTTGCTAGAATGTTACTGATGGATTTAAATTTATTTATTTATTTGTTTGTTTGTTTGTTTGTTTGTTTATTTAGTATTTAACGTATTTTTATACCGCCCAAAACTTACGTCTCTGGGTGGTTTACAACAAGATAAAAACAAAAGTAAAACATTAGTTAAAAACAAAAACAAGAAATTTTAAACAAAATTTAAAATTTTTGAAACAATATTCTAAAAATAAACATTAAAACAATTTAATGAAGCCAAGCATATCACCTACAGCATGCTGGTCTTCTGCAGTGTTTGCATGTCCTTTGTTCCAAACTACTTGAGCACCATAGAGAAATACATGGTGGCTGTAGAGGTCTTCTCCATCTTGGCCTCTAGTGGTGGACTGTTGAGTTGTATCTTCCTCCCCAAATGCTACATTATTATTCTTAGACCTGATCTGGACACCAGAGAGCAGTTTGTATGGGGAAAGAATTGTGGCATTGAAGTCTTTGGTTGTTTTTGTTGAGTAATTTCCTCCTATTCCTCCTATTTATTATTTTATTTATTATTTATTATTAAAACTTTTATACTGCCCTTCCAAAAGTCCCAGGGTGGTTTACATTAAAACACCATTAAAATCAGTTAATAATTAAAACAAAAATTATAAAGCATAAAACAATGATTAACAATTAAAAACATTGTAAAATAGCAATTTAATAATCAGAACCATTTAAAAACAAGTTTTAAAAAGCTGAGAAATCCTGGTTGAAGAGATGTTTTTTCAGAAGTTGTTTAAAAATTGCCAGAGATGAGGAGGCTCACATTCCAGCAGGGAGCGCATTCCACAATATCGGGGCAGCAGCCGAGAAGACCCATCTCTGTGTAGCCACCAAATGAGTTGGCAGTAACTGGAGACGGACCTCCTCATAGCGAAGAAGATGCTCTCTTAAATAACCAGTGCCTAAGCCGTTTAGGGCTTTATAAGTTATAACTAGCACTTTGTATTTTGTCCGGAAACCTATTGGCAGCCAGTGTAGCTCCATCAGTAAAGGAGTAACGAGGTCTCTCCAAGATGACCCAGAGACCAGCCTGGCTGCTGCATTCTGAACCAACTGAAGTTTCCAGATTACGTACAATGGCAACCCCACGTAGAGCGCATTACAGAAGTCAAGTCTGGAGGTTACCAACAGATGTACCACTTTTTTGAGGTCACAGATCTAAAGAAACGAGAACAGCTGGTGTATCTGCAGGAGCTGAAAGAAAGCACCCCTGGTCCCTGCCTCAACCTGAGAAAACAGGGAGAGGTGTGGATCCATAAATACTCTCAGACTGCGAACCTGTTCCTTTTGGGAAATGTGACCCCGTCTAGAACAGGTAGATCAAAATAGTCTCTATCGTTCTGACCCCGCACAGTAAGTACCTCCATCTTATCGGGATTTCAGCTTCAGTTTATTCTCCCTCATCCAGCCCATTACTGCTTCCAGGCAGGCATTTAGGGAAGATATGCCAACTCCTGAAGAAGTTGACATGGAGAAGTAGATCTGGGTGAACTCGTGAGCCGCACTGGACAAATTGGTCCCAAAATGAACATTGAACTCCCCTAGCACCAAAAGTCTGTGAGACTCCAACGCAACTTCCACGGACAAGGCCGTGAGCTCAGTAAGGGATTCTGTTGGGCAACGGGGCAATCGGTACACCAACAAAAGTCCCAAACTATCCCTGGTCCCCAAACTCAAGTACACACATTCAATATGGTCCGATACCCTAACAGGGAGATATTTAAGGATAATAGACCACAGCCACTCCACCCCACCACCCACATCCCCTCACCCTCTCCTCTACAGAATATCCTGGAGAAAGAAGCTGGGACCAGGCTGGGCCACTAGCCTCCCTCAACCAAGTCTCGGTAATACACACCAGGTCGGCCCCTTCATCCATGATCAGATCATGGATGAGTTCTGATTTATTTTGGACCAACCTGGCATTGCAGAGGAGCAAAGTAAGGTTACGTGGGATGTTGGCAGTGCTCCCCGAAGTCAAAGAGCTGGCAGGACAGCTAGAAGGGGAGACAGCTATTAGGTTTCTGACTACCCTTCCCCTGGAACAGCCTTCTGACCTGCCTGTGGGGGCCAAGAAGGAAATTTTTGGGTCGCACCAAATTGGCACTAGGCATGGCCTTTTTTTGCCTACTTCTCACTGAGTCCTTTGGCTTTCAGGCATAGGTTGGCACTGAAGGAACCGTTCACTTGGCAGGAGAGTGCTGGTGTTGGGTAGGTAGATTGAATAACAGTGTTCGGCTGGAGGCCAATTTGGGGTGGGAGCAGGGCCGGATTAAACTAGGGTGGGGCCTGTAACATATGTCATAAAGGGGCCCCAAATTTTTAAAATGCACGTAAATTTTAAAACATAAATTATTTACTTGCTTAGTAAAGTAATCCAATTTTTTCACTTGCTATACATATCATATGACAGCCAAGGCAATATTAAGAAGTGCTGTCAGGGCTGGACTGGGGACAATAAGATGCCGGTGGAATTTATGTGGAGAGGGCGCCAGGTTTTGAGCAGAATGGCTACTTAAGGGTGGGAGTATTCATTGCTGCCGAGTGCAGCAGGGCACAGTCAACATGTTGACCAGGATTCCCTCGATGGTATGCACGTGTGAATGTGTTCACAAGGTTTTTGATGTAAGCTCAGTTAATTGTAGCTCTCGCACAGGTTGAATCAGGAAGGCCCCACTCTGAATGCACATGGTGCCCACACACTGCCTTGAAACTGTCACTCAGACCAAACTCACCCCACACTCAGATGAAAAAAAATTAGAGAGAACAGTGATGAAGACCAGGGCTCCCAGAAGCATCGTGTATGAATGGCACATATTGGAATACGTGCTTGGAGTGCAGAAATGTGGAAAAAAATATGCATGAATACAGATCAGCAATATGGTTCACTGGCCACAGATTTCACAAGTGTTGAGCACACATGAATGGCTGCTGTTCATTCTCATCTCTGCGACTGCAGTGGGGGAGCAAAGGGGGTTAATCTTTGCAAGGATGATAGCAGTGCCCTCCACCTTTGACACAGCTTCTGGAGGGGAATATAGTATTTTTGCATACATGGAGATGTACCCCACTCACCCCCACAGACAATGCCTCTGCATATTCCTCCCATCAAAATGATAGGAAGGAACAGCCTTCCAGGGTTTTTGCGGCCCAAATGTTGGGAATGGGGGGGGGAGGCTCGACTCACCAACTCAGAGTTCCCGTCCCCCCCACCCAGCTGGTTGCTGTGCCCGTTGTCATCAGTTGAGTTTTCTTTACATTTAGTCATAGTCCCATTTTTTCACTGTGCTCCTTGACTTTCATTACTAGAGCTTGCAGATCATCCGCATTCTCCGCGATCAGAATGGTGTCATCAGTATAGTGCAGGTTATAGCTGTTTCTTCCTCCAGCTTTAAAACCATGCTCATCTTCTTCCAATCCAGCTTCTCTCAGTATATGTTCAGCATATAAATTGAATAAAAAGGGAGAAAGTATACAGCCTTGTCGTACTCTGAACGTCTGGTTCACCACTATGGAGTAAATCCACCTGTCTCAGTGGAAACACAGCTGCAGCTCATTCAGACATGTCCTCGTGTGTCTATTCCAGGGGGCCAAGGAACAGCCTTCCAGGGTTTTGGCGGCCCAAAGGGTTGGGAATGGCGGGGGTGGCAGGCCGGACTGTGGGCACTGAGAGGGCGGGGAAATGTTTGTGGGGAGGGCGCCGGGTTTTGAGCAGAATGGGTAATTAAAGGTGGGAATTGGGGCACAGGGGCACCTCGCAGGGTGTGGCACACCGGGAATATGCCCTGTTGCCCTGTGGGCCAGTCTGAGCCTGGGTGGCTCGACTCATCAACTCAGAGTTCCACTCCCCACACGTGCGCTTTAAAGTTTTAACTGGAAAGCCTTTTTAATCTAGGAAATCCCCTGTATAGGTAAAGGGGAATCCCAGCTGGATTCCCATTTACAAGTATATTCCCCCGCCGAGCCAGCCTGCCAGCCAGTTCCATGAAATGGGGGGGGGGTTCAATTCTAACTTGGACTGGCACACACACACCCCTTTTGAGGGCCTTTCTGGTTCATCCTCGGGCCACCAAAAACAGGCCTGGCTCAGTCTGAGCTGGTTCGCATAACCCTCTTTCTCTCCCCTCTCTGTCTACACTGAGCCAGAAGCAAAGCCTCTTTGGAATCTTCCATTCCCCAAATCTCATCCTTCCCGACCTTCTCTCAATATCCAGTGCACCACTATGGGATATTTTATCACACTAATTCTGCCATGTAATGTATTTGTTTCACTAATTTACTTTCATTCTCTTTTAATAAATTTGAATTTGTTCACTGAAACCTTGTTTTGTCCCTTTGTTTTGTTATTAGTTCCATGTCTACCGCAGAGGGATAGACATTACAGTAGCAGCCCTAGGCCCCGCATCTTGTAACCATGGTTTCTGCCATAACACAGGTCCGGATGATCAAAGACAGCAAGGTTACTGAACATGAACAAAGGTTCTGCACTATGTCTGAATCCTGAAATTATTATTTTATTTTTACAAACTTGGGTAGGTTTTTTCCTGACCATGAATCCATTTATATACCACATCTTTGCAGTGGAGCCTAGAAACATTTCCATTCAATTGTTTATTTTCTTTCTGGGGGATTGACTTCTAATACTTGGTCATCCCTGCTTGGGCCATTTTGAGGGAAGACCTTGCTGATGAATGCTAGGATACCCTATGGAAGGGAAAGAAGGGGAATGTTCTGCCTGACATTTTAGAAGATAAGTCACATTGGCTATGTAGGACACATTGGCGATCTGTACCCACTTGTTATAAAATCAATATATAAAAATAAAATAAAATATATCATCTGGATGCATTTACGAGAAGCCCCTTACTGCATGTTTAGTTTTCATCGCACTCAACCCAAGGCCCAATGACCAGCAGGCACTTGGGTCCCCAAAGTGTTAATTGAATCCTGTTATTGCCTGCTAAATAGCAAAAATTGGTTAGGAGGGAATAAAAAATGTTCTCGTGGATTGTATAGGGACCAGAGGACTGTAGGGAAAGTGTCAATCCACCCTGAAATTATCAAAATCACTATTATTAAGTTCTGCTTCTTGTGGAAGCCCCATGGCTAGCTAGAGGTCATTTAATGATAAGATTGGTTAATTATAACTCAGTAGCTCATACCAGGCTACATTCACTCAGTGTATAAGGATTTTAAAATGCCCGTGTTTGCCCTAAAACTCAGGAGACGTTAACATGAATCAAACAAGGTTCTGTGAAATGGAATTTCTGTGTTGGTAAAGTTCTTTGTGGGTAGTCTTCTCTAGCTGACAAAGCAAGTGTACAGCTGGGGTCAGATTCAAAATTTGCAGGAGTTCAGAATGGTTTGGTTACTACCATTCCTCCTATATCTGCCTGCTATTTTCAGCAGGCGGAACAGTAGGCAAAGATATCTGTGCAAAATTCAGCACAATTCCAAGCCAGGTTCCAGAGAAGACATTACCATTGGGGAATTTGGATCCTTCTTACAGGGTGGTGTACTTCGATTCAACTTTACTGTACCACCAGACAGATCCACAACAGGATAGTGAGTAGTGCATCTTTTGATTTAATGGTTGTATTGGGTCTTTTAGGTAGGGCTGATCTACTGTATGCCTATCTGGTTTAAATTATTCTAGTGGAGATTCATTATTAATGGCAGCTTCTGATATGCCTCGCATGGAGGCTGCAGCATCTAGCCATGGTGTGTGAATGGACCTTAGCAAATCTAATAGCACAGTCTGATCTCTAATCATTTGCATTCCAAATCTCCTGGGTTTGATCTCTGGCATCTCCAGGCACAACTGGGAAACTGCTCTGTCTGAAAGCAGATTCCCTGCCAGTCCCAATAAAGAATAGTGACCTAGCTAGACCAATGGCCTGATTCAATATAAGGCAACTTGATATCCTTGTACGTCCATATATCATACCAAGCACAATGATTTCCAAGGAGGTAATGTAATGTAATGTAATGTAATTTACAGTCATTGACCAAACAGAGAGTAAAAACCAGTAAACATTAAAATATGTATATACATATATACAGTTTAAGATTGGGGTGATATCCCATTATACCTTTTAAAAGCAATATAACTAAACTTAGCTACAGGAATAGAAATTAAAGCATCTTTGTCTGAAAGCCGATGTTTTACAAGGTTAGCATCGGATTGATCTGCCAGTTTACATATTAGAGGAGCAATAAGGCGTTCCCTGGGATACAAATGGAGATTACAGTGGAGAAGGATATGTGCGACAGTTTCTGTATCTCCTCATCCACAACGGCAGTGTCGTTCTTCTAAAGGCACACCTTGAAACCTCCCAGCTAGAAGTGCGGATGGAAAGGAATTAACCCTTACTCTTGTGAATATCCATCGAAACTTAGAGAAAGTAATTGTCGACAGATATTTTGCGGGGAAAAGATCCATATTAGTTCTTATAGCTCTATCAAACTCTGGAAGCGCAGCCCAGTTTTCTTGGATCTCAATATCAACAAAGCGTTGTTTCACTACTCTTTTCGCGTTCACTAGACCCAATTCCAGCAGTTGGGCTGGGTCTAAGCCTAGAGAGGTGAGCTTCGTACTTATTGTAGTACACCATAATGGCTGGGGACTAACTGAAAGAAACTCAGGAATTAAACCAACTGGTCGCAGATGTATTTTCAACCAGAAATAAATAATCAAAAGCCAGGCCCGAGATTCAATTTTTATGAAGCCAGCCTCTGTCCTTAAAGTCACATTTGCTGTACATTTTGGTGTACCAAATAAATTCCTCAAGAACCCTGATTGGGTTCTTTCCAAAGTGTCAAACCTTGAGTATGGACCTAGTTGTATGCCATACAATAATTGCGGAATGACCTTTACAGTATAAAGCTTTAAGGCAGCTGGTATGTAGCCTGCACCCTGAGTTCTGAAAAATCTTAAGATTGCTGCTGTGCTGCGTTTTGCCGAGTCTGTGACCATACTAAGATGTGCTGATTTCCCAGCATTATGTTGAAAAATTACCCCCAGGTATTTTATTTGATTTACCTGTTCTAGTCGGTGTCCATCTAGCATCCATACAAATTTTTTAACTTTATTGGTGAAACACATGATTTTAGATTTGTCATAATTAATCTGTAGATGCTCATCTCGGCAGTAAAGTGCTAAGGCATCTAACGCTCTTTTGAGCCCAACCCTGGTTTGAGACAGAATTACTGCGTCGTCGGCATACATCACGATTGGGATTTTCTTGTTGGCTAGTTTTGGTGGGTGTGTGTCAGATGTCTGCAAACACTTTATCAAATCGTTAATGCAAAGGTTGAATAGGTAAGGGGCTAGTACACACCCTTGTCGCACCCCTTTCCTAGTGGGTACTAAGTTTGTAAGGTTACCAGCATGGTCTAAACGCACTCTTAAAAAGGAATTTTCATGCATTTTGATGAGCAAGAGTAGAAGCCTTCGGTCCATAGAAGTAGCCGCCAATTTAGACCAAAGACGGCCTCTAGAAACTGCATCAAAAGCCATCTTAAGGTCTATAAAAGCGGCAAACAGGGGTCGCTTATTCCTTTTTACCTGTTTGTCCACAAGATGTTATAATATTAGACAGTGGTCTAATCCAGATCTGTTAGCTCTAAATCCTGCCTGCTCATCCTCAATAACGCACTCCTGCTCCATCCAAGCACATAGTTTGACACAGAAGTGCTTGGCATAAAGTTTACTTATGATATTTAAAAGGCTTATTGGTCTATAATTAAAGGGATCATCCCTTCTGCCTTTCTTATGGATGGGAACCACAATCGCCGTTCCCCAATCCTGGGGGAATTGTGCTGTTTGATCAATATGTGTGAAGAGAGCAGCCAGAACAGGAGCCCACCAATCTTTGTAGAGCTTCAGAAGTTCCGGCGGGATACAATCGTTTCCAGGTGCTTTCCCACATTTCAGTTGCATGATTAATTGCTCTATCTCTTTAGTGGAGACCGGAGACCAGTGTGGTAATGAACCTATTTGAAGGGGGCCTTGGGGAGAGATATCATTATAAAGTGCCCAAAAATGAGTTTCCCATCATTCTTGGGTTATTGAGCAGGCCTGAGTGGAGTGTATCTTATTATTTGCTATTGAAATTAGTCTCCAAAAGCTCATTGAGTCATTGTTCTTCACTGCACTTATTAAAAGTGACCACTTCTTTTGTGTATCAGCCCTTTTTTTTTAATCTAAGAAGGGCTTTATATTCCTTTTTCTTTTTCGATATTTCTATAACCAGGTCGGCAGAGGGATTAGAGCTAGCATATTTTCAAAGAGTAACAAGATGTTTTTTAGCCCTAATACACTCATAATTGAACCATTTTTTAGGGCGGTAAGATTTTAGTTCTGATCTGGCGTGGTCCGGTTTGGTTATTAAAGCTCATCACCAGTCAATGTAGACACCACTGAGCAATAGTCTGACTCGGATTAGAGCAGTTTCCTATGTCCATAGGAATTCATGAAGGGGAGCTTTCTCCCAATGGCTCCATATCAACAATGGGGAAAGATGTACTGGCTGCATATCTGTATGTCAGAAAAAATATACAGCTAGTCTTAAAGTCATTCAACTCTAATTGTTTGTTTGTTTAACACATTTGTATTCTGCCCAAAATGCAAGTCTCTGGGCGGTTTACAACAAAACATTAAAAACAACCAATAAAAATATTAAAACATTTCAACCATTAAAATTTAAAATGTTAAAACAATTAAAAAGACAATCAAACTATTATATGTTGTCTTCCATACTTGCAAGCAGAATAAATAGAAATGCAATACACTTTTTTGCTGATCTATGCATGTAAAACTACATTAAAATCTCATTGCAGTTTAATTTCTAAAAATTACCAGCATGTTCTTGCCTTCATCTTTGCAATTCAAGAGATCAACAGGAATGACCACCTCTTACCCAATATCACACTGGGATTTGAAATCTATGACAATATTTTCAATCCGCTGAGAGCCGTTGGGAACACTCTGCAGTTCCTCTTCACAGGGCAGGGGAATCCCTTCAATTACAACTGTGACGGGAAGCAGCAGCTAGTCCTTGCCATTGGTGGGCTCACCTCCCCAAATTCCATGCAGATGGCCAGTGTCTTCAATACCTACAAGATCCCACAGGTATGTCTGTTCCTAGTGATGACTAGCTGTAGTCATTCAGAAATGGCTACGTTCCTGAGGTAGCTCAGTTTGGAAGCAGCTTTTGAGAAGACAAGGCTTCTCAAGTGGAAGACAAGTGGAAAACAAGTGGAAGACAAGTGGAGAACATTTGTTTTTGTTCCTAAAGTAGAAAGCAAGAGGGCAAGCAAACAAACCAACAAAGGGGAATGGACAAGGTAAGTTTGTTAGGGATAGTCTTTTATAGGGTTTAATTTCTGGCTGTACCCCTACTAATTGTGCAAAGAGGCACCTTTTTGATGTGGTGATGATTCTCTTTATTTAGCAGTGGGAGATTAACTGGCACAATCCAACCGCAGCACATTACCTTCAATGACTGTTGCTGATGTCTATATTTCTTTTTACATTTTGAGCCTTTCAGGGACAGGGATCCATCTTATTTATTTATTATTTCTCTATGTAAACCACTCTGGAAACATTTGCTGAGAAGTGGTATATAAATATTTGTTGTTGTTGGCTGGCTAGGGGTTCATTTTTGACAGGGCAGTTTCAATTTCAGTTTCAGTTGTGCCTAGAGAGAAAATGGGTGGGGATTGGCTACCGCTATGCTCTGAAGGTGCCTCAGTTTGGAAGCCACCCTTAAGAAGACAATGCTGAGACAAGGGCAGTTTTTCTTTTTGGAGATCTGTGAGCAGGAGTTTGGTAACAGACATCAAATGAGTTTTGTGAGGGGTTTAGAAGGGAAGTTGCATGTGGGCCCAGAAGTGGTCTCCCTTTATCAGAAACGAGACACCAAGCATGAGAAGGTGAGTACTGCCCCACTTTTGTAACTTTCCTGGAGGAAGAGCTTGATACCTTTAATTAGATGATGATTGCAGCTTAGACCAATCTGTGAAGGAAACAATCTCTATGTCTGCATTCACACAGAACATGAAACCGGAGGTGAAGTGACCTCCAGTTTCAAAAACTGTATGTCTGAATGTGGACAACCACAGTTTCAACAGAAAATGAAGTTGCGGTTTTCCTCCTCTGAGAGTGATTTGCACTTTTGGTTTGTAATGAGGACCACCACTTGGACAGTTCCACCGGAGGACTTGGAACCACAGTTACAAACCACAGTTTGTTATATGCAAATGCAGCCACTATATTCTAAATTCTAAATAACCAATAAAACCAGTTATGAAGCAAGAATGCCTGAAGCAGAGGGGGTGCCTCCCAGAGTGTGACTATCTGCCTGAGGTGCAGAAGTTGTGGGTGTGCGTTCGGTGCAAAGAGCTCCTGGCTCTCAGGTAACAAGTGCATTCTCTTGAAGCCAAGATGGCGGACCTGGAGAAGCTCAGGGAAGCACAGAGGTTTGTGGATGAGACCCACAGGAATGTGATAGAGGCATCCTATTCCCATGCTGACAGCTCCTCTACTCTCATAGATGATGATGATGATGATGATGATGATGATGATGATGATGATGATGAAGAAGAATTCGATTTCTATACCACGCTTCCAAAAATGGCTCAAGGTGGTTTACACAGAGAAATAATAAATAAATAAGATGGCTCACTGTCCCCAAAGGGCTCACATTCTAAAAAAAAAATACAAGATGGAAACCAGCAACAGTCACTGGAGGTACTATGCTGGGGGTGGAATCACCAAAGAGAATCACCACAGTAAAAGGTGCCTCTTTGCCCAGTTAGCAGGGGATGAAAATCTTAGGGATGCAGGGCATCAGTCTGAAGAAGAGAGGAATGCTCTCTTAGAAGGGACACCTTCCTTGCATAATGCTCCCAAATCCTCTCACACATAGGATACTCCTCCGGGGATTGGGGGCCTCCTAGTAGTGGGCAATTTGATAATTAGGAACTGGGGAAGGGGAAGAAGAGTGCAACAAAGATGATCAGGGGCATGGTGCACCTTTCTTATAAGGTAAGTCTACAGTGTCTGGGGCTTTTTATTTTGGAAAAGGGGTGGCTATGGGGAGACATGATGGACGTTTTTAAAATTATGCATGGAGAAGAGAGAGTGGACAGAGAGAAATCTTTCTCCCTTTCAAACAAATCTCATGGGTCTGAAGGCCAGGTAAAACAGGACCAACTAAAGGAAGTCATTTTTCACAGAGCAGAAAATTAATCTATGCAATTCTCTGCTTTGGGATGTGGCAAATATACAGTAGAACCAAAAAATAAAAAAGGCATGCCCTCACCTCTTGCCAGTTGGCTTCTCAGAGGCATCTGGTAGGCCACTGTGTGAAACAACAAGGCTGTTCTTATGTTCTTGAATGGAAAGGTTTTCATCCCCTTCCAAGTTCTTAGAGTGTTTTCTCAAAAAATTAAGGAATAATTACTCAGTCCACTGTGCAATGTCTTGTTTTCAATACATTATTGTTGTCATTTTCTTTCAATATTAGGGCCACAACTCCCCTGAACACATTTTCTTTCAAACTGTGTTTCAACCTTGCCCCAGCTTTCACGTTCAAGTAGGAATAGTCTTTAATCTTTCTTCATCCTGTTTAGAATCCTATCCCAGTATAAGACTCAATGGTACCAGTAGCTCCTACTCAAAATAGAAGTATTGTCCTATCTTAAATATTTGATGGAAGCTGAAATTTAGTGAATTGAAGAAGTAATAATTTGATCAAGAACAAAGGGATGTCCTTGTAATACTCTTTTTAAAAAACAATTATCTCCCATATAGCTGAGTTATGGATCTTTTGACCCTGTGCTAAGTGATCAAACCCGGTTCCCTTTTTTCTTCCGGATGGTTCCAAGTGAAGACCTTCAATATATCGGGATTATTTTTCTGCTGAAGCATTTCAAGTGGAATTGGATTGGTCTGCTCACATCAGATGATGACAGTGGAGAAACATTTGCTCAAAATATGAGACCAAGACTTCTCCAGAGCAATATTTGTATTGCTTTGGCACAATCCATTCCAAAAGTAACAAGTCGCACATCAAATACACACACTGAAAAAATGCTGGTGGAAATAGCTAATGCTGTCTGGAAGGAAACAAAGATGAATGTGGTTCTTGTCTATGGGGATAGTCATTCTATGGAGGGTTTACGAATAATCTTAGAATCCTACGAATTTCATCATAAGCTTCCATTGGAGAGAGTGTGGCTCATAACTGCTCAGTGGGATTGCACAACTCTTTCTTCATGGGATAAATTCACAGGGAAATCCTTCAATGGTTCTTTGTCATTCACACTTCACAGAAAAGTGGTTCCAGGATTTCAGGACTTTCTTGAGAACATAACTCCATTCCAGTCTATGATATATTTCATCCATCAGTTCTGGTGGTTTGCATTTTTCTGTTCACTCCCAAAGCATGGCTTATATGTTCCAAATCAAGACAACTGCACTGGGGAGGAGAAACTGGGGAGCCTCCCTGAATCTGTGCTTGAAATGGGCATGTCTGGGCAGAGCTATAACATCTACAATGCTGTTTATGCTGTAGCACATGCTCTCCATTCTATGTATTCATCGAAAGCTAAACAGAAAGAAATGGAGAAACACGGGGGAAAGAGTCTTTTGTTGTGGCCTGTATGTTTCCTCCGCTTTGTTTCCATGTCACTTCTCATTGTATTAGTTCATAACTCATACTAGCAGTTGTGATATAATGTCTGATTGTGGCATGCAGTTCCTGACATCCTGATTAGCAAAGCACTGGTGAAGCAGTGTGAGTTGGTTTAGGCTGAGAGAGAAAAAACTCACTCAGAATCACACAGAATCACCCATGATCTTCATGGCTAAATGGAGATTTGAATTTGAATTTGAAAAATTCAATTGCAAATCAAATCAAATTGCCCTTTTATGGGAAGATACAATTATTATGTTTTCAACAAAAATAAATTTCAGGAAGCAAACATTATATCAAACATCTTGTAAATGTTTATTCAATATTCAGTATTGTTTGATGTTTTAATATGGCTGATACCCATTCCACAATAAGGTAAATGGATATCAGTTTTTCCAAAAGTCTTTCCCTTTGTTATAATTATCCCCAAATTGCTTTGTATATCAATTTATATGTGAGTATTCTTTGCCGTAAGATCCTGTACTACTCATCAACAGGAATTGCTGTTGCTTCCCGTGGCTTGCTACCAATATAAACATGCTTAAAGGTATATTCCTGATAGGTATATAGTATTTCTTCTCAGTGACATCTTCCAGTTGGTGATCAAGGGATTTGTGGTTAAAGTGATAATCTTAATGCAATTTCCCACAATTTGACCCAGGGTGTGAACTTTTTCTCCTCCCAATTAGCTTCATGCTTTTCTGAGCAATATCCATTTCAACAATAGTGCTGGGGAAGAAATCTTTTTTGATGAGGAAGGGAGCCTGCCGTCAGGATACGATATCATCAACTTGGTCACATTCCCCAATGACACCTTCCAGAAAGTCCAAACTGGAAGGATGGATCCCCTGGCTCGTGAAGGAGAAATGTTCACCATGAATGCAAGTGCTACTGTATGGAACCACAAGTTTAAAGAGGTATGGAGACCTGTCCCGCCTCACCTTGCTAGTTTCCCTGACTTTAAGGGGTTTTCTCACAACCCAGCTCCAATATCAGGAGTGAAGAGTGTTGGGAGGGAGAAATGGGCTGAAAGGAATGGAGTGCTCTGATGGGGGATGCTCTGTTTCTCTCCTCTGGGCAAAGCTCCAGGAGTCTCAGATTGAGGACTCCAGCAGTAGGGTCCAGGTGACCTCCCCCACTCCCTGACAGAGGAATTTATCAGCCTGACCCCAGATTTGCCTTGACCATGTTTGATGCCTCTGACCTCTTTTTGTCTGCCTGCAGTCAGACCCACCTTGGCTTTTGCCTGGTTCAGGGAGTAGACCCTTATTCCATACTCTTCATATGTGGGTATTTAGTTTTGAGAATAATAGAAGTGGGGGGAAATCAGAACATTCTTCCTTGTTGTTCCTGTTAGATGCAACCCCGTTCCCAGTGTGTCGAGAGCTGCCATCTTGGATCCAGCAGGATTGCCCAGCAGGGAAGACAAATTTGTTGCTATGATTGTGCTCAGTGTCCTGCGGGGAGGATTTCAACACAGACCGGTAAAAATATGTATATTGGGAAACCAAATTCAAATGTTTAAAATTCTCTATCTTATTTCTACATCAAATAGATGACTAAATTTCTCAACATACTTCTGTTGAACTCAAGTACTAGTGCCAAGATCTGAGGGTTTTATTTAGTCTGGCAAATCTTTTCACTTGAAAAACTTTCCCTACTCCTTCTCCAGGAGCAGCAATCTGCCCTCTGCAGCATCATCTAGGATTTAATTTTCAGGAATTAGCACCCTTGCATGGAAAAGAAACATTTTGTTTTCTTACAACTAAATTCTCAGAATATCTAGGCTTTTCATGTGAAGCCAGAATCTGTAACCATTCCAAAATTAGAAAGAGTTTATGCAGGATAGAGTCTATGGCATTTATGATGAGCATTCCTTTAGTTTAAGTTTTCAGGTGCTGGCCTTTGCAGAAGAATATCCTGGATTCTTTGAAAGTTAAAACAATAAGCTTCAGTGGCCAATGTTCCCATTAGAAAAAGTTGATGCTAGGTGATATGCATTGATGCTGCTGAAGGGGTCAACGAATGGAACACTGCTACTCACTTGGGGACAGTGAATTTGGATGATTGCCCTTTCCCCCCAGAAGCATTCTTCACCAGTTGGAAATATGTCCCTGAGGGTCATGTAGCTCTCAGGGACGTAGTTTTGACTGGTGCAGAGCACTTCTGGGGGATGGAGAGATCATCAAAAATTATTCTCTCTTTCATAGGTGCTGGTGCTGTATTACCCTTCATAGGTAGTACCAGCATTTTGCAACTCCACATTTCTGCCAATATAGACAAAATAAAACAATGCCAAAAAAATGCCTAAAATGGCACAGTGCCTACTAATGAGAAACATCAACTGTTCTGCTCCTGAATATGGACAAAGAGATTTTATCTTATTTATTGGTTTTGTGTTTTTAATTTTCATATTGCCTCCTGTTAAAATTCTATGTATAATAGGGAAGTGCAAAACATTTTGGGTGTTCTGGAACCGAAACGAAAAACCCAATCACCATCCTGAAATATTTTGGAGCAGAAACAAATCGCCCTTGTTTCGGTACCGAAAATGTTGTCGTTTCGGCCCTCCATTTTGTGACCGAGAACGTGCTTCTCCTTTCTCCTCCAATTTGAGTTCTGATGTGTGCTTGAATTTCCTGCCTTTCAGCCTCCCATTGACTTCCGCAAAGTTCCAAAATGTGCTTCTTCTTCCTCCTCCATTGAGTTCAGTGACATGTGCTTGAATTTCCTGCCTTTCAGCCTCCCATTGACTTAAATGCAAGTTCTGATGTGCAAAATAATGCCCATATTTGGCTCTACAGGAGCCAAATTAATCTCCCATTAGCTAAGGGGAGATGGAGGAGGGGGCAAGTGGGGGGGGGATTTTGTGAGATGTTTTCAGGAGGGTATTAAAGGACCAGCAGCCATTTCTTCCTTGCTGCTGCCTTGTGTGGGGAGAGAGCTCTTTTGCATGATTGCTCAGCCTTGCCATCCCACATCCACCATCGCCTCCAACCATTGTTCAGCATTGCCACCATTGCCACCTTTTTTTCTCCAGCAATTTTTTTAATTGAGAAAAAGAAGAGGAATCCATCTTTTATTCCTTCTGTCTTGCTAACACGGAAAGCCTGCTACCTGAGCCATCCTTGGACCGTGGCTGAGCCATCCTTGGACCTGGGGGATCTAACACAGGCTTCTTTGGAAGAGGTCTAATGATTGCCTCCTTAAGTCAAGGAGGCATCCTGCCCCCCTCAGAGGAGCATTTATGATTACCACGAGGCTTTCTACAACAGCCCACCTGCTAGATTGAACAAGCCATGTTGGAGAAGGATCAAGTGAACAAGTGGTAGGCCTCACTGCTCCAAGCAGCTTGTCCACCTCCTCAGGAGTTCCAAACTGAAATTGATCCAGTCAAATCACATAAGAGGAGTTTTTGGGCACCTCCAGTTCAGACACCAAATTAATTGTGGTTTCTCCATTTAGGTCTGCCCGAATCCAAGAGATTTTATCTGCGAAAAACTCAAAAAACATATCACAGTGGGAAACTGATGACTCCAAATTCTGGTTCAAGGTGGAGGGGCGGATACTAGTCCCTTCACAACCCTGAACAACTCCACTGGACGTGAACTCACAGAGGCAATGTGGGCGGAAAAGAACCGCCTGTTTGCCACGCGTGTTGCCTGAGCATAGATCTTTAGATGTGCTCTATGTCGCTATCTGTCGGATACGGGTCTTTCTCCACTTGCGCTCCAATCTCCTGCCTTGCCACTTCAGCCCCTGTAGATCTTCCGTATACCAAAAGGGGCTAATTTTGAAGCGGGTCAAAGGGGACGCTTGGGAGCAATCGTGTCTACTGCCCTGGTGAGCAAGTTGTTCCAATTCTCAACCAGGGTGTCAACAAGATCACCGGCAAAGACAACACTGAATCCTTTCAAGGCTTCTTGGAATCCTACTGGATCCAATAACGTCTTTGGGCGGAAAATTCTAATAGGCCCATCACCCCTGTGGAGGTGGGAAGTGCTTGTAAGTCCAATCTTAACCATCCATGACAATGGGGAAATCACAGGCATCCCCACCCACAGAACACCACCCTGATCAGAGTCAAAGACAAAATCAAGCATGTGACCTGCAATATGCATCGGTCCAGAGACCACTTGGGATAGGCCCATAGTTGTCATGGCCGCTATGAACTCCTGAGCTGCCCTGGACAGATTGGTCCCAAAATGAACATTGAAGTCCCCCAGCACCAAGAGTCTGGGAGACTCCAACGCGAGTTCCGCGACCAAGTCCATGAGCTTACTAAAGGATTCTGTTGAGCAATGGGGCAATCGGTACACCAACAGAAGTCCCAATCTATCCCTGGTCCCCAAACTTAAGTACACACATTCAATATGATCTGATACCCTAACAGGGACCCTGGTAAGGGAGATGTTATCCTCCACCTCCCCACCCACGTCCCCTCACCCGCTCCTCTATAGAATATCCTGGAGGGAGAAACTGGGACCAGAATGGTCCACTAGCCTCCCCCAACCAAGTTTCACTAATACGTACCTGGTCGGCTCCCTGAACCATGATCAAATCAGGGATGAGTTTAGGTTTATTTTGGACCATCTTGGCATTACAGAGGAGCAGGGTAAGGCTTTGTGGATTGTTGGCAGTGACCCCCAAGGTCAATGAGCTGGCAGGACAGCCGGAAGGGGAGACAGCTATTAAATTTCTGACTACCTTCCCCTGGAATGGCCTGCTGACCTGCCAACATTACTTCTTCTATTCCTCACCACTACCAGGATAGCTGTCCCATAGTCAACAAGGGCGATGTCAAACAGATGTGCCAAAAAATTGTGTGCCACCATTGTTGTTGTTGTCATCATCACTCTTTCAACTTGCGCAGGTGAGAGGGTTGCAAAACCTCGCTATTCCACTGGCAGAATGTGTTGTTTAGCATCATCCTTACTTTACTTGCTTTGGAAACCCGGTTCTCTTCTTTGCAAAGCTCTACTGTTGGTGGTGACGTGTGCTTTTAATGCAGATTTGGGACAGAAAGAGTGGGGGTAGTGGTAGTGCTCCAATGGGTGCCTGCCACCACCCAGTTCCCATAGGGATTGGGCAAATGACTGGGTTTTGGTGATTTGTTGAAGTTTGAGTGTCTTTGGGGCAGATTCGGGGTGGAAAGGGGGCATCTGGGGTGGAAGAGTGGGGTGGGGTGATAGTGCCCCAATGGATGCCTGTCATCACCCAGATCCCAAAGGGATTGGGCAAAGGGCTGATTTTTTGTGATTTATTGAAGTTTATGCGTCTTTAAGGCTTTTCTCCATAGGAATAATGGAGGTTTCAGCAGCCCCATAACTGCACTTGGGGGGCACTGGGGTGGCCCAGAGCAAGTGACGGTGTAGTGCACAGGGGATGCCAACCACCCCCATGGGTTGCTAACCCATGGGGTACAGGGTTTTGTTGTTTCTGAGGTGTTCTGAGTGTCTATTCTCTGGTAGCATATGGGATTTATAATGACAAACCATGAATCCACTCTCATTTGCTACCAGTGAAACTACACTAAGAACCCCTCAGAAACAACAAAACCCTATACCCCATGAGATAGCAACCCATGCGGGTGGTTGGCACCCTCTGTGCACTACACCTCCACTCACCCTGGGCCACCCCAGCACCCCCAAAGTGCAGTTATGTGGCTGATGAAACCTCCATCATTCCCTATTGAGAAAAACTTTAAAGACACATAAACTTCAAAAATCACTTTAAAATGATCCCTTTGCCCAATTCCTTTGAATTAATTCTGGTACCTTCCTGGCCCCCTTTGGACACTCCCACCCACCACACCACACCCTGGGCCACCCATTTCCCCCCAATGTGAAGAGATGCATTTGCTGAAACCTCCATTATTCCCTATTGAGAAAAACCTTAAAGACACTTAAATTTTAAAAATCACTTTTTAAAAAATCAGCCCTTTTCCCAATTCCTCAGAAATAATTCTGGTAGCTTCCTTGCCACCACTAGGCACTACAACCAACTATACTCCACCCTTGGCCATCCCTCTCCCCCCGACATGAAGGAGAATATCTTAAAGATGTGTGAACTTCAAAAAAATCACCAAAAATCAGTCCTTTGCTCAATTCCTCTGAAATTTGAGTGGTAGCCTCCACCCATTCGGCACTTCCATCCCATACCACTCTTTTGTCTCCAGGACCAGTTTTTTGAATGCTAATCAGTTCATATTCAGATTTGGATTAATTCAGAACCGAATCGAATCTGGGGTGATTTGGATGGGTCTGATTTGGATCCAAAATGAAATAGGGGTGTTTTGATTTGGGTCCAAAATCAAACATCGAATATCCGAAATGCACACCCCTAGTGTAGATCACAGATAAAATGAAATAAATCATTAAATTAAAATCTATAAGAACAGCAAAAGTAAGAGCAGCTTAAAATCTATTAATGTCACATGAGAGGGAGCAAACGTTAACAACCCAGTCAGTAGTAAAACAAGGCAGTTAGCAGATTCCAGTTAAAGTTGAACAATGTTTGTGTATCTTGGCAAAACAAAGACTTTGTTGATGTATTTCAGATGCAGACCAGTGTGAGATGTGCCCAGAAGATCAATGTCCAAATGAGAAACAGGATCAATGCATCGCCAAAACGATGACCTATTTATCCTATGGAGAACCGTTGGGAGCAGTTTTGATTTCTTTTGCTCTTTTGTTTTCCCTGATCACCTTTGCTGTGATTGGGATCTTTGTTCTGCTCTCCAAAACTCCCATTGTGAAAGCCAATAACTGGAGCATTACTTGTACCCTTCTCTCCTCTCTGCTGCTTTGCTTTCTCTGCTCCTTCCTATTCATTGGTCAGCCTAGGAAGGTGACCTGTCTCCTCAGACATACCGTGTTTGGCATCACCTTTACTGTCGCAATTTCCTCTGTGTTGGCTAAAACCATCAGTGTTGTTCTGGCCTTCCTGGCCACCAAGCCAGGAAACAGGATGAGGAGATGGATAGGGAAGAGGCTGGCAGTATCGGTCATCATTCTCTGTTCACTTATTCAAATTGGCATCTGTGCTGTGTGGCTGGCAAACACTCCCCCTTTCCCAGAGTTTGACATGCACTCTCAGATCAGTGAGATCATTGTGCAATGCAATGAAGGCTCAAACACCATGTTCTACATCGTCCTGGGCTACATGGGTTTTCTGGCCATCATCAGCTTCACTGTGGCCTTCCTTGCGAGAAAGTTACCAGATAGCTTTAATGAAGCCAAGCTGATCACCTTCAGCATGCTGGTCTTCTGCACTGTTTGGATTACTTTTGTCCCAAGCTACCTGAGCACCAAGGGGAAATACATGGTGGCTGTGGAGCTCTTCTCCATCATGGCCTCTAGTGGTGGACTGTTGAGTTGTATCTTCCTCCCCAAATGCTACATTATTATTCTTAGACCTGATCTGAACACCAGAGAGCAACTAGTAAGGAAACAATATTGAGACACTGGACTCTTTCTGCCTTTTCTTGTTCTTCGGCACCATGTCTTTCTTCATTATATTCCCATATTAGTAGCGAAGGAAGGCGTAGATTAGAGAATACAGTCAACATGGGTGGTATCGGTGACTAAACGTGGGTGATATCGTAACAATGGGGGGAACTGTGGAAGAGCTGCTTGAACAATGAGCCATATTGCACAGCTCTGGCACTGCTTTGAAGGACACATCAGCCCGGCAGCACCATATTTCCAGAATGCATCACAGGATGTCAGCCAGCCTACAGTATTGGCCACAGACTAATAGTTCTCAAAGAAGGGAGGTATATGTAGACAACCTTATAATTAAGGTTAGGTGAAAAAAGAATGGCTGACATCCAGACTAACACAGTGTGTGGTCATCCAATGAAGCACATTTGTTTGAAATGCATTCTACATTCATCCAGATCATGTTGCAATGCAATGAAGGGTCTGAGGGTCTCTTACATGGGCTTTCTGGCAATCATCAGCTTCACTGTGGCCTTCCTTGCTAGAATGTTACTGATGGATTTATTTATTCAGTCAATCATTTATTTAACATATCTTTATACCACCCAAAACTTACGTCTCTGGGCGATTTACAACAAGATAAAAACAAATGTAAAACATTAGTTAAAAACAAAAACAAGAAATTTTAAACATAACAATTTAATTTTTAAAAAACAATATCCTAAAAACAACATTAAAACAATTTAATGAAGCCAAGCAGATCACCTTCAGCATGCTGGTCTTCTGCAGTATTTGGATGTCCTTTGTCAAAAGCTACTTGAACACCAAGCAGAGATACATGGTGGCTATGGATGTCTTCTTCATCTTGGTCTCTAGCGGTGAACTGTTGAGTTGCATCTTCCTCCCCAAATACTACATTATTATTCTTAGACCTGGTCTGGACACCAGAGAGCAACTAGTACGGAAAATGAATTGTGGCATTGGACTCTTTGGTTATTTTTGATGAGTTTTCTACTATTTCCTTCTATTTTCTACTATTTCCTACTATTCCTCCTATATTAGTGGTCATGCAAAATAAAGATACTGTTTCAAACAAAGCCATCGCCGTGGGTGCTAAAGTGTGGGAGACGTCAAGCTCTGGCTACTTGCACATAAAAATGTCACACAGTTCCTGATTATTTCCCCTTCTTTGTTCAACATTTCATTCCATCTTTCCTGTCCTTATTAGTGTCCACACAATTATGTCTGTAGCTGTCCCTCATTTTCAAATTATCTTTGCTTTGAAAATGTACCGCAAGAGACAGAGGAAATAAGTTTTGGTTTAGTTTCTGGATGATTTCTCTGCTATGGTATTGGTTCTAATTTTGCCAGTCTCTGCCGCCGTGCCAGCACAATGAGGTGGGGTTCTGGGTTGTGCCCCCATTACATGAGGCAGTCACGGGCACCATCATGCTCCCCTCCACGTGACAGGGATCGGCCAATTAGGCAAGGAGGCGGCCCAATTTCGTCCCGGCTGCCTCCATTCCGTTCAGTGGCTCCACAGCTTGGCACCAGCGAGGATCACTGGCGTAGCTCTCTCCATAGTGGCCATGTGGAGGGGCTGGGACAGGACTGACGAGAAGGGCCATCGCCAGCAGCATCATGGAGGTGGGGGGCGAGTGCATCAGCGGAGAGTGGCGGAGGCTTGGGGCCAGTACAATGAGGCAGGGTTGTGCCCCTGGCACATGAGGCAGCCACGGGCACCATCTTGCCTCCCCCTCCACCTGGCAGGGATCGGCCAATGAGGGAAAGAGGTGGGGCGATTGGGTGCCGGCTGCCTCCGTTCTGTTCAGTTGCTCCACAGCTTGGCACCCACCCAACACCCTGTACTCAGTGAAGGATAGCCGGTAGCCTGTGGGGGCCATGTAGGAAATTTTGGGGTGATACCACATTGGCACTAGGTATGGCCTTTTTTTCACCTACGTCTCACTGAGTCCTTTTGCTTTCAGTCATAGGTTGGCACTGAAGGAACCGTTCACTTGGCAGGAGAGTGCTGGTGTTGGGTAGGTAGACTGAATAATGGTGTTTGGCTGGAGGCCAATTTGGGGTGGGAGCAGGGCCAAATTAAGCTAATGTGGGGCCTGTAACATGTGTCATAAAGGGGCCCCAAATTTTTAAAATGCACATACATTTTAAAACATAAATTATTTACTTGCATAGTAAAGTCATTCAATTTTTTCACTGCTATACATATCATATGACAGCCAAGGCAATGTTAAGAATTGCTGCCAGGGCTGGACTGGGGGCACTGAGAGGGCAGTGGAATGTATGTGGGGAGGGCGCCAGGTTTTGAGCAGAATGGCTACTTAAGGGTGGGAGTATTCATTGCTGCCGAGTGCAGCGGGGTGCAGTCAACATGGAGACCAGGGTTCCCTTGAAGGCATGCACGTGTGCATGTGTTGTGTTCACATGGTTTTTGATGTATGCTCAGTTAATTGTAGCTCCCGCTCAGGTTGAATCAGGAAGGCCCCATTCTGAATGCACATGGTGCCCACACACTGCCTTGAAACTGTCACTCAGAACAAAACTCATTCGACACAGAAATGAAAAATATTAGAGAGAACACCGATGGAGACCAGGCCTCCCAGAAGCGTCGTGTATCAATTGCACATATTGCAATATGTGCTTGGCGTGCAGAAATGTGAACAAACATGCATGCATACAGATCAGCAATCATGTGCACTGGCCACAGATTTCACAAGAGTAGAGCACAACACATGAATACATGAATTGCTGACGTTCATTCTAAGCTCTACGACTGCAGTGGGGGAGGAAGGGGCTTAATCTTTGCAAGGATGATAGCAGTGCCCTCCACCTTTGACCCAGCTTCTGGAGGGGAATATAGCATTCTTACATGCATGGAGATGTACCCCCCCTCCCGACACACACATACACAATGCCTCTGCATATTCCTCCCATCATAATGATAGCCATTTTGCGAGCCAATAAATCATGCGCATTGAAGAATGGGGTGGGGTGGGGAGGTTGAAAGGATGGATCACTGTTGTATCAGGCAAAAGGGTTTACCTTCCTACTTCAGATTTGGAAACATAAACCCACACAGACAGGTCATGCTAAAAACTCTGGTCCTGAAGTCATGACTAAGGAGGAAAAGCAAAAACCATTGATGAAAAGGCAGGCAAGTGGGGCAGGTGGAGGGGGGGGGAAGAGGACAACCTCCATCTAAACCATCTGATTCACACAATACATGCTAGAGAGTGAACTGAATGAAATTACTGTGGTCCAGGACCAGCAGACAGTACCTGCGAACCAACGAAACACAGATACAGGTCAGAGGCCATTTCCGTTGTTGGAAAAATAAGGCGGCCACCTTTGAGACCCAGATCCCTCTTTCCACACCCCACTAGTCATGAGAACAATCCTCAAAGGTCTCTTTCCAGGATCTGCTTACAGAACAACTGTGAGGGGGGAAATGGCCATGCTCCTTCCTTCAGAGGTCAAACAAGAGAACCAACCGGCTTCCTTAAAGATTGGTGGGTTTCACAGGAGAGGCTTCTTGGAAAGTCACCTGTGGGTTCAAGCAGTGCTCTAGGTAAGTACGTGTGAGATTGGGAGCAAGAGATCCCTTTCTCTCTTCTCCATACACACACTAACCCCTTGCTGAGTGTGATACTCCAGAAAGAGAAGGCGGCATCAGTAGATTACAAGCAGAAAGGCACATGGGAATGCAGGGGGGGATATGTGTCCCTAAATAGCTCCCTCTCTCACACACGTGCAAAAATGCACATTGGCGCCAACTCGCTCTCCTAACGGTGGGGGGATTTTGCAAGTAGAAAAGACAAGACACCGTGTGAAGGGAGAAGAATGGGAAGCCCGGCGTCCCTGCGTGAAAGCACAGGCTGGAATTCAGCAGACTGAGCAGAGCAGCACGGAGAGATACGACTCAGCTATGCGCAGGGGCCTGAATTATTTTATCTCCCCGCCCTCTCTGCCCACAGTCAATCACAAACTAAAAGATGGAAACTGAGCCACATCGCAGGGCTTGTGGGATTTGGAGTTTCTTTCCTCCAAGAGCTTCCATGGAAAATGCTTCACTTCTAGTTAGCGGCAGAAGAACTGCAATTCCCAGGTGCCAAAGGGCGACGATGATAGAGTCACTCGTGATCTGACCAGCAGTTCTCTCGAATACAGAGCCCTAGAAAATGTGGGGCCTGTAGCATTTGCTACTTTTGCTACTAGGTTAATCCGGCAATGGTGAGGTGGCCAAGGAACAGCATTCCAGGGTTTTTGCAGCCCAAAGGGCTGGGGGGTGTGGATCGACTCACCAACTCAGACTTCCCCTCAAAAACACCCAGCTGGTTGCTGTGCCTGTTGTCATCAGTTGAGTTTTCTTTAAATTTAGTCATAGTCCCATTTTTTGACTGTGCTCCTTGACTTTCATTACTAGAACTTGCAGATCATCCGCATTCTCAGCTATCAGAGTGGTGTCATCAGTATAGTATTGGTTATTGATGTTTCTTCCTCCAACTTTAAAATCATGATCATCTTCTTCCAATCTGGCTTCTCTCAGTATATGTTCAGCATATAAATTGAATAAAAAGGGAGAAAGTATACAGCCTTGTCTTACTCTGAACGTCTGGTTCACCACTATGGAGTAAATCCACCAGTCTCCGTGGAAACACAGCTGCAGCTCATTCAGACATGTCCTTGTGTGTCTATTCCAGGGGGCCAAGGAACAGCCTTCCAGGGTTTTGGCGGCCCAAAGGGTTGGGAATGGCGGGGGTGGCAGGCCAGACTGCGGGCACTGAGAGGGTGGGGGAATGTTTGTGGGGAGGGTGCCAGGTTTTGAGCAGAATGGGTAATTGAGGGTGGGAATTGGGGAGCAGGGCCACCCCGCAGGGTGTGGCACACCGGGAATATGCCCTGTTGCCCTGTGGGCCAGTCTGAGCCTGGGTGGCTCGACTCACCAACTCAGAGTTCCCCTCCCCACACATGTGCTTTAAAGTTTTAACAGGAAGGCCTTTTTAGGCTAGGAGATCCCCTGTATTTGTAAAGGGGAATCCCAGCTGGATTCCCATTTACAAGTATATTCCCCCACCCAGCCAGCCTGCCAGCCAGTTCCATGAAATGGGGGGTGGTCCCAATTCTAACTTGGACTGGCACCCCCCCCCCCTTTTGAGGGACGGCCTGGTTCATCCTCGGACCACCCAGCCAGGCCTGGCTCAGTCTGAGCTGGTTCGCACAACTCTCTTTCTCTCTCCTCTCTGTCTACACTAAGCCAGAAGCAAAGCCTCCTTGGAATCTGCCATTCCCCAAATCTCATCCTTCCCTACCTTCTCTGAATATCCGGTGCACCACTATGGGATATTTTATCACACTAATTCTACCATGTAATGTATTTGTTTCACTAATTTACTTTCATTCTCTTTTAATAAATTTGAATTTGTTCACTGAAACCTTGTTTTGTCCCTTTGTTTTGTTATTAGTTCCATGTCTACCACAGAGGGATAGACATTACAGTAGCAGCCCTAGGCCCCGCATCTTGTAACTGTGGTTTCTGCCATAACACAGGTCCGGATGATCAAAGACAGCAAGGTTACTGAACATGAACAAAGGTTCTGCACTATGTCTGAATCCTGAAATTATTATTTTATTTTTACAAACTTGGGTAGATTTTTTCCTGACCATGAATCCATTTATATACCACATCTTTGCAGTGGAGCCTAGAAATATTTTCATTCAATTGATTATTTTCTTTCTTGGGGATTGACTTCTAATACTTGTCCATTCCTGCTTGGGCCATTTTGCGGGAAGACATTGCTGATGAATGCTAGGATACCCTATGGAAGTGGAAGGATACCCTATGGAAGTGGAAGAAGGGGAATGTTCTGCCTGACATTTTAGAAGTTAAGTCATATTGGCTATGTAGGACACATTGGCGATCTGTACCCACTTGTTATAAAATCAATGAAATATATGAAAATAAAATAAAATAAATCATCTGGACGCATTTACCAGAAGCACCTTACTGCATGTTTCCATTTCCTCGCACTCAACGCAAGGCCCAATGACCAGCAGGCACTTGGGTCCCCAAAGTGTTAACTGAATTCTGTTATTGCCTGCTAAATAGCACATATTAGTTAGGAGGGAATAAAAAATGTTATCTTGGATTGTATAGGGACCAGAGGACTGTAGGGAAAGTGTCAATCCACCCTGAAATTATCAAAATCACTATTATTCAGTTCTGCTTCTTGTGGAACCCCCATGGCTAGCTAGAAGTCATTTAATGATAAGATCGGTTAATTATAACTCAGTAGCGCATACCAGGCTACACTCACCCAGTGTATAAGAATATTTAAATGCCCGTGTGTAACCTAGAACTCAGGAGACGTTAACATGAAACAAACAAGGCTCTGTCAAATGGAATTCCTGTGTTGGTAAAGTTCTTTGTGGGTAGTCTTCTCTAGCTGACAAAGCAAGTGTACAGCTGGGGTGAGATTCAAAATTTGCAGGAGCTCAGAATGGTCCGGTTACTACCATTCCTCCTATATCTGCCTGCTATTTTCAGCAGGCAGAACAGCAGGCAAAGACATCTGTGCAAAATTCAGCACAATTCCAAGACAAGTTCCAGAGAAGACATTACCATTGGGGAATTTGTATCCTTCTTACAGGGTGGTGTACTTTTATTCAACTTTACAGTACTACCAGACAATTCCACAGCAGGATAGTGAGTAGTGCGTCTTTTGTTTTAATGGTTGTATTGGGTCTTTTAGGTAGGGCTGAGCTAATATATGCCTATCTGGTTTAAATTATTCTAGTGGAGATTCATTATCAATGGCAGCTTCTGATATGCCTCGGATGGAGGCTGCAGCATCTAGCCATGGTGTGTGAATGGACCTTAGCAAATCTAATAGCACAGTCTGATCTTTAATCATTTGCATTCCAAATCTCCTGGGTTTGATCTCTGGCATCTCCAGGCACGGCTGGGAAACTGCTCTGTCTGAAACCAGATTCCCTGCCAGTCCCAATAAAGAATAGTGACCTAGCTAGACCAATGGCCTGACCAATGGCCACTTGATATGTTTGCATGTCCATACATCATACCAAGCACAATGATTTCCAAGGGGGTATATTCGTGTGTATTCAGATGTATGTGAACCAACACTATTCCTAGGGTTCTTGATTGCTCACCCAACCATCAAAAGTTAAAACTTTCTAAGCAAGCCAGTTCCAGTTGACAGTTAGTCAGGAGTCGCATTTTCACATTTCCAGTTTTAAATAGTTTTTCTCTATTTTGGTTAGAAGTGGGACAATCATCCTTTAGGAAAAGGACATATAGCAGCACAGTATAGCTCAACGCTGACTGGAAAAAGAAACTGGCAGGCATACGGAACAAGGATGCAGAGGTGTAGGGAGAGAGCAGCTAAATAGAACTGGTACAGTAAGGAAGCAGCAATTTATGAGACCCTTACCCTCCTCAGGAAGCCCTCTGGGCCACCTGAAAATCTGCACAGCCCTCAGGGACATATTTTCAGGTGGAACACCTGAAGAGAGGGCTTTTGGGGGAAGGGGAATGTGCAGAAAATTGCTGCTTCCCTGCTGAGCACGTGCAGTTAGTTAGGCAGTTCTGTTAGATGACTTTCTTGCTGCACCACTGAATCCTTTCTCTCTATGTCAGCAACATTCCCCGATGTTTGGGCAAAACCCTTGTGGTTGTCCGTGCTCTGGAGATAGCGTTTGTGCTAATGTCATAGGTGTTCAGCTGTGTATGCAGGGAACAGGGGACAGAGAGGACCTCATTCAGGTCTGTCATAATGCTTCCACTCTCCTCTCACCCTCATATTGTCCAAATGGAGAGGATGCCACCTTTTCTTTATGGAGGGCAGCGGCATCTCTAAGACCTCCTTTGTCTTTGACCTCCAGCTATATGACAAATGGCGATAGTGGGGTATAGATCAGTGGTAGAGCATCTTTTTTGCATGCAATGGGTCCCAGGTTCAATCCATGACACCTCCAGGTCAGGCTGGGAAAGACTCCAGCCTGGAACTTTGGATAGCCATCACCAGTCAGTGTAGACACCACTGAGCAATAGTCTGACTCGGATTAGAGCAGTTTCCTATGTCCCTAGGAATTCATGGAGGGGAGCTTTCTTCCAATGGCTGCATATCAACCATGGGGAAAGATGTACTGGCTGCATATCTGTATGTCAAAAAATATATATGGCTGGCCTTAAAGTCATTCAACTATGTTTGTTTATTTAACACATTTGTATACCTCCCCAAATGCAAGTCTCTTGGTGAGACAAGAAAACAATAAAAACAACCAATAAAAAAAGATTAAAGCATTTCAACCATTAAAATTTAAAATGTTAAAACTATTAAAAACACAATTAAACAATTACATGTTGTCTGTGGTTTTCCCCCCATGTGTTTGTGTTTTGTTTTCCATACCTGCAAGCAGAATATATAGAAATGCAATACACTTTTTTTTGCTGATCTATGAATGTAAATCTACTTTAAAATCTCATTGCAGTTTAATGCCTAAAAATTACCATCATGTTCTTGCCTTCATCTTTGCAATTCAAGAGATCAACAGGAATGACCATCTCTTACCCAATATCACACTGGGATTCGAAATCTATGACAATATTTTCAATCCACTGAGAGCCGTTGGGAACACTCTGAAGTTCCTCTTCACAGGGCAGGGGAATCCCTTCAATTACAACTGTGCCAGGAAGCAGCAGCTAGTCCTCGCCATTGGTGGGCTCACCTCCCCAAATTCCATGCAGATGGCCAGTGTCTTCAATACCTACAAGATCTCACAGGTATGTCTGTTCCTAGCGATGACTAGCTGTAGTCATTCAGAAATGGCTATGTTCCTGAGGTAGCTCCGTTTGGAAGCAGCTTTTGAGAAGAAAGGGCTTCCTTGTCTGGAGGAGGAAAACTTCTTTTTTCGTTCCTAAAGAAGAAAGCAAGAGGGCAAGCAAACCAACCAACAAGGGGGAAAGGAAAAAGTAAGCTTATTAGGGTTAGTCTTTTATAGGGTTTAATTTCTGGCTGTACCCCTACTAATTGTGCAAAGAGGCACCTTTTAGATGTGGTGATTCTCTTTATTTAGCAGGGGGAGAGTAACTGGCCCAATCCAACCGCAGCACAGTATCTCCAATTACTGTTGCTGGTGTCTATATTTCTTTTTAGATTGTGAGCCCTTCAGGAACAGGGATCCATCTTATTTATTTATTATTTCTCTATGTCAGGCTTCCCCAAACTGCGGCACTCCAGATGTTTCTGAACTACAACTCCCAGCATCCCGAGCCACAATTTCTTGTGGCTGGGTTTGCTGAGGATTGTAGTTCAGCAACCTCTGGAGGGCCGCAGTTTGGGGATGCCTGCTCTATGTAAACCACTCTGGAAACTTTTGTTGAAAAGTGATATATAAATATTTATTGTTTTTGGCTGACTGGCTAGGGGTTCATTTTTGACAGGGCAGTTTCAATTTCAGTTTCAGTTCTGCCTAGAGACAAAATGGGTGGGATTAGCTACAGCTACGCTCTGGAGGTGGCTCAGTTTGGAAGCCACCCTTGAGAAGACAATGCTGAGACAAGGGGAGCTTTTCTTTGTGGGGATCTGTGAGCAGGAGTTTGGTAACAGACATCAAATGAGTTTTGTGAGGAGTTTAGCGGGGGAGTGTGCCTGGGGGCCCAGAAGTGGTCTCCTTTCATCAGAACTGAGACACCGAGCATGAGGAGAAGGTGAGTACTGCCCCACTTTTGTAACTTTCCTGGAGGAAGAGCTTGATACCTTTAATTAGATGACGATTGCAGCTTAGACCAATCTGTGAAGGAAACAATCTCTATATCCACATTCACATATAAAATGAAACCAGAGGTGAAGTGACCTCCACTTTCAAAAACTGTATGTCTGAATGTGGGCAACCACAGTTTCAACAGAAAAGGAAGCCAGGGTTTTCCTCCCCTGAGAGTGATTTGCACTTTTGGTTTCTAATGAGGACCACCACATGGACAGTTCCATTGTGTGTGTGGTGGTGGGGGATTTGGTTTGTTACATGCAAATGCAGCCACTATATTCTAAATAGCCAATAAAAACAGTATTGAAGCTAGAATGCCAGCAGAAGAGGGGATGCCTCCCAGATTGATGCATGTATGACTGTGGTGCAGAAGTTGTGGGTGTGCGCTCGGTCCAAAGAGCTCCCAGCTCTCAGGTAACAAGTGCATTCTCTTGAAGCCAAGATGGCGGACCTGGAGAAGCTCAGGGAGCCAGAGAGGTTTGTGGATGAGACCCTCAGGAATGTGATAGAGGCATCCTATTCCCATGCTGCCAGCTCCTCTACTCTCATAGATAATGAAGGTATTAGGGAAGGAGGACATCAGTTTGAAGAAGAGAGGAATCCTCCCTTAGAAGGGACTCCTTCCTTGGGTAATGCGTCCAAATCCCCTCACACATATGATACTCCTCCAGGAATTGGGGGCCTCCTAGTAGTGGGCAACTTGATAATTAGGGACATAGAGTGAGGGATTTGGGACTCGCGTGTAGACCGCATGGAGACTTGCCTGCCTGGTGTGACAGTTGTGAATGTCACCCAGCATCTTGATATGCTGTTAGGCGGTGCTGTGGAGGAGTCAGCTGTTGTGGTATACATTGGCACCAACAATGTTGTGAAATACAGCCAGGAGGTCCCGGAAGCCAAAATTAGGTTGCTAGGCAGCATATTGAAGTCCAGGACCCCCAGGGTACCATTCTCTGAAGTACTACCTGTTCCATGAGCAGGGCCAGCAAAACAGGAGGATCTGAGTAGTTTCAATGTGCCGGGAGCGGCTTAGATTTGTTAAACCGTGGGATACATTTGCAGGCAAGCAAAGCCTGTAAAAAGGAACGTGCTCCACTTAAAATCCAATTCTTCAAATCAAATGAGAATCTTTTCCTAGTGGAATGACAAGAGCCACTTGGAAAAGATACACATTTTATTTGAACAACTGGATTTAAAACTAGTAGAGCAGACGTGACATTGATATTTTACATTAGCATTTCCCTGAAGATATTATATTTCATTTTATACTCCATTTGGATAAGATTTATTATACCTGAGAACTGCATTTTATATTTTGGGAATTTGACTTGGGATTTAATGAGGAATTTCTTTTTTGAAGAGTCACTCAAAGAATTTCATTTGATACTATATTTGGGAAGGAGATATTCATAGGGGCTTCTATTTGACTTATTCTGGTTCACTCGAACTTTAATAGAAATTTTGTTACTTTGAAAGTATTAAATGTTCACATTATAGTGTGTTTATTGAGTTGCGTTGGGCATTATAATAATTTTTGGAGTTCTTTGTTTGGTTTGGTTGTCACTGATGGAGCCCTATAGCACATGGTGTTGTGTTCTTTGCTGAAGGAGAACCAGCATGGCTTCAGCAAGGGCAAGTCTTGCCTCAGTAACCTTTTGGAGTCTGAAGGCCAGGTAAAATAGGACCAACAACAGGAAGTCTTTCTTCACAGAGCGCAGGATTAATCTATGGAATTCTCTGCCACGGGATGTGGCAAATCAAAGACCAAAAAAAAGGCATGCCCTCACCTCTTGCTGGTTGGCTTCTCAGAGGCATCTGGTAGGCCACTGTGTGAAACAGCAGGGCTGTTCTTATGTTCTTGAATGGAAAGGTGTTCATCCCTTTCCAAATCCTTATAGTGTTTTCTAAAAATTAAGTAATGATTACCCAGGCCACTGAGTAATGTTTTCAATACACTATTATTGTCATTTTCTTTAAATATTATCTTCCAAACTGTGTTTCAACCCTGCCCCAGCTTTCACTACTGAGGTCATTTCAAGTAGGAGCAGTCTGTAATTTTCTTCATCCTGTTTAGAATCCAACCCCAGTATAAGACTCAATGGTACCAGTAGTTCCTACTCAAAATAGAAGTATTGTCTTATCTTAAATATTTGATGGAAGCTGAAATTTAGTGAATTGAAGAAGTAATATTTTGATCAAGAACAAAGGGATGTCCGTTTAATACTTTTTTAAAAAATTCCCCCCTTCTAGCTGAGTTATGGATCTTTCGACCCTGCGCTGAGTGATAAAACTCGGTTCCCTTTTTTCTTCCGGATGGTTCCAAGTGAAGACCTTCAATATGTTGGAATTATTTTCCTGCTGAAGCATTTCAAGTGGAATTGGATCGGTCTGCTCACATCAGATGATGAAAGTGGAGAAACATTTGTTCAAAATATGAGACCAAGGCTACTCCAGAGCAATATTTGTATTGCTTTGGCACAATCCATTCCAAAAATAAAGAGCTACACATTAAATACACCCACTGAAAAAATGCTGAAGAAGATAGCTTTTGCTGTCTGGATGGAAGAAAAGATGAATGTGATACTTGTCTATGGGGATAATCATTCTATGGAGGGTTTACGAATGATCTTAGAATACGACGAATTTCATCTTAAGCTTCCATTGGAGAGAGTGTGGCTCATAACTGCTCAGTGGGATTGCACAAGTGTTTCTTCATGGAATAAATTCACAGGGAAAACCTTCAATGGTTCTTTGTCATTCACAGTTCACAGAAAACTGGTTCCAGGATTTCAGGAGTTCCTGGAGAGCATAAATCCATACCAGTCTACAATAAATTTCATCCATCAGTTCTGGATGTTTGCATTTCTCTGTTCCCTCCCAATGCCTGGCTTATATGTGCCAAATCAAGACAACTGCACTGGGGAGGAGAAACTGGGGAGCCTCCCTGAATCTGTGCTTGAAATGGGCATGTCTGGGCAGAGCTATAACATTTACAATGCTGTTTATGCTGTAGCACATGCTCTCCATACTATGTATTCTTCGAAAACTAAACAGAAGGAGATGGAGAAACTCATGGGAAAGAGTCTGCTGTTACGGCCTGTATGTTTTTCCTCCTCTTTGTTTGCATGTCACTTCTCATTGTATTAGTTCATAACTCATACTAGCAGCGATGTGATATAATGTCTGATTGTTGCATGCAGTACCTGACATCCTGACTAACAAAGCATTGGTGAAGCAGTGTGAGGTAGCTTAGGCTGAGAGAGAAGAAACACCCAGAATCACCCATGAACTTCATGGCTAAATGGGGATTTGAATCTGAATTTGGGAAATTCAGTTGGAAATCAAATCAAATTGCCCTTTTAAGGGGTGACACAATTATTATGCTTTTCAACAGAAATAAATTTCAGGAAGCAAACCTTATATCAAGAATCTTGTAATTGTTTATTCAAAATTCAGTATTGTTTGATGTTTTAATATGGCTGATCACCATTCAAGAATAAGGTAAATGGATGTCAGTTTTTCCAAAAGTCTTTCCCTTTGTTATAATTATCCCAAACTTGCTTTGTATATCGATTTATATGTGAGTATTCTTTGCCGTAAGATCCTGAACTATTCGTCAACAGGAATTGCTGTTGCTTCCCGTGGCTTCCTACCAATATAAACATGCTTAAAGGTATATTCCTGATAGCTATATAGTATTTCTTCTCAGTGACATCTTCCAGTTGGTGATCAAGGGATTTGTGGTTAAAGTGATAATCTTAATGCAATCTTCCACAATTTGACCCAGGGTGTGAACTTTTTCTCCTCCCAATTAGCTTCATGCTTTTCTGAGCAATATCCATTTCAATAATAGTGCTGGGGAAGAAATCTTTTTTGATGAGGAAGAGAGCCTGCCATCTGGATACGATATCATCAACTTGGTCACATTCCCCAATGACACCTTCCAGAAAGTCCAAACTGGAAGGATGGATCCCCTGGCTCGTGAAGGAAAAAGGTTCACCATGAATGGAAGTGCTACTGTATGGAATCACAAGTTTAAAGAGGTATGGAGACCTGTCCCGCCTCACCTTGCTAGTTTCCCTGACTTTAAGGGGTTTTCTCACAACCCAGCTCCAATATCAGGAATGAAGAGTGTTGGAAGGGAGAAATGGGCTGAAAGGAATGGAGTGCCCTGATGGGGAATGCTCTGCTTCTCTCCTCTGGGCAATGCTCCAGGAGTCTCAGACTTCAGCAGTAGGGTCTAGGTGACTTCCCCCCCCCCCCAGACAGAGGAAATAATCAGCCTAACCCCAGATTTGCCTTGACCATGTTTGATGCCTCTGACCTCTTTTTGTCTGCCTGCAGTCAGACGCACTTTGGCTTTTTCCTCGTTCAGGGAGTAGACCCCTATTCCATACTCTTCATATGTGGGTTATTTGGTTTTGAGAATAATAGAAGGGGTGGGGGGAATCGGAACATTCTTCCTTCTTGCTCCTGTTAGATGCAGCCCCGTTCCCGATGTGTTGAGAGCTGCCATCCTGGATCCAGCAGGATTGCCCAGCAGGGAAGACAAGTTTGTTGCTATGATTGTGCTCAGTGTCCTGTGGGGAGGATTTCAACACAGACTGGTAAAAATATGTATATTGTGTAACCAAATCCAAATGTTTAAAATTCTCCTTTTCTACATCAAATATATGACTGAATTTCTAAATTTGAAATAGAATTATGTGAAAGTGATGTGAAGCTAATTACCAAAATGTACAATTTGTTATTATGTGAAGAAATGAGAGATGAAGTGGTAAAATCAACAATGGTAAAATGGGCACAAGATGTAGGTCAGAATATTAACTTAGAGGCCTGGGAGAAGCTATGGAAGAAAGATCTTAAATTTATAGCATATTATCATTTAAAAGAAAATTTATTTAAAATGATGTACAGGTGGTATTTAACACCTAAGAAACTAGCTTTAATGTATAAAAATGTATCTAATAAGTGCTGGAGATGTAAAGAGAGTGAGGTGTCCTTTTATCACATGTAGTGGTCCTGCAGAGAGGTAAAGAGGTTTTGGCATATGATTTATGATTAGCTTTAAAAGATTTTTAAATGTGTATTTTTCAAGAGACCTGAATCCTTTCTGTTGTGTATAATCAATGAAGAAATCTTGGGGCGGGGGGGGTAGAAATTTATTCCTATATCTTACGACTACAGCTAGAATGGTTCTTGGCAGAAATGGAAATCTTTGGAAATTCCAGCAAGAGAAGAATGGTTGAGGAAGGCATATGAATATGCAGAAATGGCAAAACTTACTGTATTAGTAAGAGATAGTCATATAGAAAAGTTTGTAGAAGATTGGAAACCCTTTTGCGGTATATAAAAAACAATGTGAATTTGGATTTATTAACGGGGGTTGAAATGTAAAGTTAACAGTTGGAGAATTTGTTATAGTAATGAAACTAATAGATTACTATGGTGATGAAAACAAGGATTAGGACATAATAACTAGATATATAAATACGAAGAAAATATTCACATGAGAGCAAACATGGATGTTATAGTATAACTGTGTTGAAAGATGAACCGGAAGTCACATTGATAAGTAGAAAACTAATAAACATAAAGTGCAAATATCCTATCTAATAAAAGGCTTGGTGTCCGTCCGTGGACGGACACCAAGCGTGTGTCCGTGCCTCCCTGGCCTCTTCTGGGCATGCGCGAAGCGCATGGCCAGAAGGAGCCAGGGAGGCAGGACCGCCAGCACCCGGCGGCCATCTTGGGTGGCCAGAAGCGGCTGCCCCGAAGAAGCCGGGTAAGCAGCGGCGGGGGACACTGGCCGAGGCGGCGCGGCCGAGGAGGGGGCAGAGCCATGGCCGAGGCCTGGCCGTGCCGCCGCTTACCCGGCTTCTTCGGGGCGGCCGCTTCTGGCCGCCCAGGATGGCCGCCGGACGAGGCGGCAGACAAAACAATGCGGCGGTGGGCCCGGGCAGCGGTGGGCCAGGCCAGAGCCGCGGTGGGTGGCGGGCCCAGCCGGAGCCGCGGGCGGCGGTAGGTGGCGGGCCCAGCCGGAGCCGCGGGCGGCGGTGAGTGGCGGGCCCGGCCGGAGCCCCGGGCGCCGGGGGGTGGCGGGAGAGGGAATGGCTGCGAACGTATGGAGCGCAGAGCTCCACTAGCGCCCGTTAACCAACGGGCTACAAAACCACTAGTACATATATATATATGACTGAATTCCTCAACATACGTCTGTTGAACTCAAGTACTAGTGCCAAGATCTGAGGGTTTTATTTAGTCTGGCAAATCTTTTCACTTGGAAAACTTTCCTTACTCCTTCTCCAGGAGCAGCAATCTGCCTTCTGCAGCATCATTTAGGAATTAATCTTCAGGTATTATCACCCTTGCAGGGAAAGGAAACATTTTGTTTTCTTACAACTAAATTCTCAGCATATGTAGACTTTTCATGTGAAGGCAGAATCTGTAACCATTCCAAAATCTAGAAAAAGTCTGTGCAGGATAGAAACTATGGTATTTATGATGAGCAATCCTTTAGTTTAACTTTTCAGGTGCTGGCCTTTGCAGAAGAACATCCTGGATTCTTTGAAAGTTAAAACAATAAGCTGCAATGGCCGATGTTCCCATTAGAAAAAGCTGGTGCTAGGTGAGATGCACTGATGCTGCTGAAGGGGTCAGCGAAGGGAACACTCCTACTAACTTGGGGACAGTGAATTTGGATGATTGCTACCTCCCCCCAGAAGCATTATTTGCCAGTTGAAAATATGTCCCTGAGGATCATGTAGCTATCAGGGAGATTGTTTAGACTGGCGCAGAACACTTCAGAGGCAAGGAGAGATCATCAAAAATTGATCTCCCTCTCATGGGTGCTGGTGCTGTATTACCCTTCATAGGTAGTACTGGCTTTTAGCAACTCAACATTTCAGCCAATATAAACAAAATAAAACAAGCAGAAAAGATGCCTACAAATGGCACAGTTCCTGCAAATGAGGAACAGCAAGTGTTTTGCTCCTAAAAATGGTCAAAGAGATTATATTTATTGCTTGTTTGTTTTTCATTTTCATATTGCCTCCTGTTAAACACTTCAAGGCAGTGTAGAATAGGGATGTGCAAAACTTTTTGGGTGTTTCGGCACCAAAATGAAACACCCAATCACCATCCCAAACTGTTTTAGAGCCGAAACAAATCGCCCCTGGGTCGGCTCAAAATTTTTGTAAGTTTTGGCCCTCCATTTTGTGACCGAGATAGTGCTTCTCCTTCCTCCTCCATTTTGAGTTCTGAAATGTGCTTGAATTTCCCACCTTTCAGTCTTCCATTGACTTCAAAGCAAAGTTACGATCTGCAACGGAATGCCCATATTTGGCTCTGCAGGATCCAAATTAACCTTCCATTGACCAAGGGGAGATGAAGGAGGGGGCAAGTGTGGGGGTGGAGGTGTTTTCAGGGGGGTATTAAAGGGCCAGCAGCCATTTCTTCCTTTCTGCTGCCTCGTGTGGGGAGAGAGTTCTTTTGCCTGATTGCTCAGCCTTGCCATCACACATCCACCATGGCCTCCAACCATTCTTCAGCATTGCTGCCATTGCTGCCTTTTTTTCTCCAGCAATTTTTTAATTGAGAAAAAGAAGATGATTCCATCTTTTATTCCTTCTGCCTTGCTGACACAAACAGCCTGCTACCTGAGCCATCCTGGGACCTTGGCTGGATTCTCTCCTGCTTTTTTCCCTTTTGTATCTGTGAAAAAGAGAATTTGATAATTCAACCTTTTTTGGCCATCACATAGTTGTTCTGCCCTGTACTGAGAGAAGAATGCTGCTGTCTGCACAAGCAGCCACCACCACCAGCCCCAGATCTTCCAGATTTTTGAGCCTTTTGTGGATGCCCCATCTGAAGACTGAAGAAGGAGCAGGAGAGAGAGAACACCAGACCAACAGAAGTAGCAGCCCAACATTTTGGAGAAGAGAAGACTTAGTGGTGAGTTTATTTTAACACACACATACTGTACACAAACGCACCACTCTGGGCCTAGGCGCTGCCTACGAGTCTGTGTGTGTGTGTGTGTGTTTTAAATAAACCAGTCCATGCTCCTATTTTATAGAGCAGCAGCAGTATATTAAACCGATTCTCTCAGCCATTATTTTGTATCTTCTTGTCCGGCTGGCTATACCACATTGTGTCTCTACTGTTGGGACATTGTATCTCTGCTCTTTTTATCCATCCATCTCCTCCTACTAGCAACTATTATTATTGACAATGTTGCCTCCTCTTTCCTTTCATTGAATATTTTGAGTTGATGCTGAAATGAAAATGATGAATTTTAATGTGATAATATTAATATGATATATATAATGCTGATGCCCTGATGTGATGTGATGATGATTATGAGTTGCCGTTCTTCTTGCCTCTTTAATGTTTATTATCTGAGACTTTGCTTTATGGCAGAAGGTTCTCTCTCTCTGTGTGGACCTCTTGTTTGCAATGAAAAAGTGGATTGGGTCATATTGTGAGCTGTAGCATCATCAGAGTTTTTATTCAAAGATTGCTTGCATTATGATGTGCTGGTGCCACAGGCTCTTATCCGGTGCAGAAATTTATTTATTTATTTATTTATTTATTTATTTAAACTTTTACACTACCTCTAACTGTCATCTCTGTGCAGTTCACAATAATATAAAACAAGTTAAAAACATATACAAAAAACTTAAAACAATTTAACAATTGAAAAATAAACCAGAGATTAAAACCTAAAAAAATTTAAAAGCTGGGAAAGCTTAGTGAAAACATGGGTTTTGAGGTGCTTTTTAAAAATATTACCAGAGATGGGGAGAATCGTATCTCAGGAGGGATCACATTCCACACTCTTGGGGCAGCAGCTGAGAAGGTCCGCCTCTGTGTAGCCACCAAATAAGTTGGCGGTAACTGGAGATGGACCTCCTCAGATGACCTCAATGGCCGGTGAGGCTCATAGTGAAGAAGACGCTATCTTAGATACACAGGGCCTAAGCCGTTTAGGGCTTTATAAGTTATAATTAGCACTTTGTATTTTGTCCAGAAACCTATTGGCAGCCAGTGTAGCTCCATCACTAAAGGAGTAACGTGGTCTCTCCAGGATGACCCAGAGACCAACCCGGCTGCCGCATTCTGAACCAACTGAAGTTTCTGGACTCCGTACAAAGGCAGCCCCACATATGTTACCTGGGGGAACCCAGTTACCATAAACCAGACGGACAAGGATGGTTGAAGGAAGCAATATCACCGTTTATTGATTACAGCGCTGTGACCCCTTCCTGGTGCCTCACGGCCCTCCAGAAAAGAAGCCCCGAGTCCCCCGATTTTGGGGGTTTTAAACCTTGGCATTGTTACACATCTGGGCGTTAACATTTGGCCCTAGAACCAATTAGTTTACTTCATTAACACATGTGTTTGCCTCTGGGCTGGACTTTGCTCTGAGTTCCGGTTTTACAGAAAAGAGATAAGCAAATTAAGAGAAGATTCTTTCACATTCTAAGAAGCAGGACAGTTTACAGTTTAAAGTGATCCTATCATCTGGCGCCTATGTTAATGAAGTTAGTCCGTTCATACCCACTTCCCCCACCCTGTCTGCCCTTGGTAGATAAGTGACTCATCACCAGCTTCAGCAGTAGAAAACAATAGAAAAAACAATAGAGGAATTTTCCATTCTACATCTCCCCCCTCAAGAGCCCATTTCATGGCTCTTCCTTTAAGGGTAGACTAGAATACATTGTTTTTATAAGTGGTGCGGTTTCTTTTCTAACTATGGCAGAAACGGCAGATTCTATTATTCTAGTTAAACAAGGTATTATACAAGGTAGCATTAGCAAAATTATAACAATGATAACAAAAACAACAAATAATGACTTTAGCCAGGCTAGGTCTGGCAGCCAGCTCGTGAGCCATTCCCATATTCCCCATCCAGATGGGGGTTGGCCGATGTTGTGAAAGACCTGTATCGATTCCTTCAATTTGGCTGCCTCCTGGTCAATTTTTCCCTGATTATTTACATAGTAACAGCATTTCTCCCCGATCAAAGCACAGGCACCTCCTTGCTGAGCAGCAAGAATGTCGAGCGCTTTACGGTTTTGCACAACCACTTTTGATAATGAATCAACCTCTTGCTGGACTTCCATTAACATTTTCAGAGTGCTATTGAAAGATTTTTCCATCTCCTTTGAGATGTTTTTGACCGCTATTTCAAGCTCAATCACCCCAAGTCCCGGTAGCATAGCCCGCCAAGCCTGGTGGAATCCGGTGTTGCGGACCACAAGGGGGTTCTCTGCGCCGCGCCTCATGCGGTGCAGGAAACTGCCCATGTTCAAAACGTCAGAGGCATTTAGGCTTTTGCGGACCTCTACTTTGGGTGCTAGATAAGCAGGGGCACATCTGCCATTCCAACCTTGTGGCAGTGCTTTGTATGCGTTTTTACCACAGAGCCAGTACATTCCGTGTTCGAGCAAGGACAGGGTCAGGACGTCCCCCGTTTCCCACTTCATTGGCCCTACTCTCCGTTCTCCTATGCCCAGGGCCGTTCCACATTCTCTGTCAAGGCTGAAAGGTCCGGACTTGCTGGCCCTTCCCCCAAACCAGGAAAGTGTTACATTTGGGTCTTTGTGGTGTGCACAGGTTATGCTCAGCCAGAGATTCCAGAAAGGGGATTCCCACGTGTTAAGTTTACTATCACACATGTCATGCTTGGTTTGTGTTTTGTTGATCAGGATACCTAGCCGATCATGTACATACAGGGTGTTTTTCCATAGGAATTTCGACTCCTCCCGCCAGTGGCCTTCAGTGAAATTGAATAGAGTCACAGAGGTGAGGGTCATCTCTCCCCCATACAATCCAGGATATTTGCCCACAGAAGGATCATCCCCATCGCACTCTTCCTGGTCTGGTCCATGATCATCAGCCCGTGGCGTGAATTCGCCAAGGGATTTGTCAAACGACCATGTGTGGGCACAGTGAGTGTAGGAGATCTCCCCCAAATTGGGTCCCGGTCCCCCTTTGTTCTCAATGCAAATTGGATTCTGGCCAATTAATGTTTCAACTTCATATTCCGGGACCCCTTTTGAATACCAATTTCGCTTCCATTCCCTTTGGTAGCGGTAGGTCTGGCGGTTCCCCCCTCCCGTGGTTGGTCGCCAAGCCAAATCGGTGGTGCTGATCCAGGGGGAGCACCAATTTACTCTGGGTTTCTGAACCCACCAATTTAGGGGGATGGGGCCCGCCACCAGAGCTACCTTCTCTTCAGAATGTATATCACCATGAGTACAAACCCAACAGTCTTTAAGGGATGTGGCTCCGATTACAGTTTGGAGCCCGGGGACTTTCGGGTGGGAAACCTTGTAGGTGCTATTCACTCCTATTACCCATAAAAACAACAGTGTTCGAGACCACATTTTCAGTTACAAGCTTGAAACCAGGAAATAACTCTCTCTCTCCCACCCCCGCCGGTGGTCCGTACAAAGAGTGTGCCGCTTCCAGGTATGGGCACACTCGTAGGGACGTCCAAAGATGCACCCTGGACCCGTGCGAAGACGTGCACCCGTTCCGGTAGGGTGTAGCAGGGGGTAGACTCAGGGTAGGCGACGTATCTTCAGCTTAGTCTCTCCAGTCTTCTGCGCAACCCACGAGATAGGCGCCTCTGCCCGCTTAACCCTGGTATGATGGACCCACGCCTTAATTCCTGCACATTTTAAAGCAGTTGGTGTGATTAACAGAATCTGGTATGGACCTCCCCATCTGGGTTTCAAAGGCTCTACCTTCCATTTCTTCACCCACACCCATTCTCCCACCTCATAGGGGTGTACTGGATCCACAATAGGAATGGGAATGGTTTCTTGTAGGGAGTGTTGTACATCGTACAGGACCTTAGCCCATTGGGCCGTGGATGGGGGGTGGTCCTCAACTCTGGTACGTAGGATGGGCGACGCCCTCCCATACATAGCCTCGAATGGAGTTAATTTCTCCTTTCCCCTTGGGGTGTTTCTAATTTTAAACAGTACGTATGGTAACAGGGCCACCCAGTTCATTTGTGTGAGCTCAATTAGCTTGACTAGATGATCTTTGAGTGTCCTGTTCATACGTTCCACTTTCGCGGAACTTCGTGGGTTCCACGAGGAATGGAGTTTCCATTGTATTCCCAATGCCCTAGAAACGTCTTGTACTGCTTTGCTCACGAATGCCCCCCCATTGTCTGAGTTAATTTGTATTGGCAGCCCGTGGTTGGGCAGGTGTTCGTTAAGCAGGTATTTAACCATAGCCTGCGCGCTTTCTGCCTTGCATGGTTTGGCTTCCACCCAGCCAGTTAGCGTGCATACAATGACCAGGAGATATTTATAGGGTCCTTGCCGGACCATTTCTGTAAAGTCCACCTGAATAATGTCCATCGGGCCGGCCCCCATTGCTACTTGCCCTGCTTGTCCTTGAGGCCGGGTATTGGGGTTGACTTTAGCACATTCTACACACTTCCTGGCTACTTGTCGGGTATGAGCAGACAAATTTGGTGCATAATACTTTTTCCGAATGAGTTCGTACATAGTCTCTGCCCCCATGTGCGTGCCTTCATGTAAGCCCTCCACAAGTCTTGTCACATATTCCTTGGGGACTAGTGTCTTCCCCCCTCTGATGATCCATTTCCCATGCTGTTTCACGGCTCCCAGGGCTTCTGCCAGCTTTTTGTCTTCTGTTCCATACTCCCATTCCTCTTCCAGGGTAGCTAGGTCTGGAATAAGGGACACCATAATCATTTCGGCTGAGCGTGCGGCTAGCTTAGCTGCTGCATCAGCTCTACGGTTGCCGCTTTCCACTTCCCCTCCTCCTCTCTGGTGTCCACGGCAGTGCATAAAAGCCAGACTGCGGGGTTGCTGCATGGCGTCCATGAACCGCTGGATCTCTAGCTGGTATTTCACTGGGTTCCCTTTAGAATCTAGCATGCCCCTTTCATGATGCAGCGCAGCATACGCATGTGCCATATTGTGTACATATTTTGAGTCCGAATAGAGGTTCAGAGTTTGCCCTTCTGCCATCTCACAGGCTCTGGTAACTGCAATTAATTCTGCTAGCTGGGCTGAGGTACCCGTGGGTAACGGCTGAGCTTCGATAGTGTCCACTAGGCTCACCACGGCATATCCTGCTCTTCTCACCCCATTTTCTACGAAGGAGGACCCATCTGTGAACCACTGCAGGTCTGCATTCTTCAGTGGGACCGTGCGTAGGTCAGATCGGACTGCCCAGGTCTGTTCCAACAGCGTTGGGCAATCATGCGTCTCTCCCTCTTCTGCATTTTCATCGGGTAGAAATGAGGCAGGGTTTAAACTGGTGGTCACTTGTAATTCGACCTCTGGGTCTTCTAACAGCATCAGTTGATATTTCATGAGTCTAGAGCCTGTCATCCACTTGATAGTCCCTTCTTTTAACAAAGATCTAATGGAGTGTTCAGTGACTATTGTAGTCTTTGCTCCGAAAGTGAGTTTCTTTGCATCTTGTAACAGTACGGCTGCTGCAGCTACAACTCTCAAGCAGGGAGGGAATCCTCTTGCTACTGCATCCAATCTTTTTGAAAGATATGCGCAGGGTCGCATACTGGGTCCGACTTGCTGTGTCAGGACTACCTTTGCTAACCCCCCCCCCCCCCGCTCAAGCACGTATAGCGTAAAGGGTAGCGTGAGGTTTGGGAGTCCTAAAGCTGGGCCCCTCGTTAGCATGTCTTTCAGTTCCTGGAACGCTTTCTTCTGATCCTCTCCCCACAGCATCTCGCCTTCTCCTCGAGTCACCTCGTACAAGGGCTGGGCTATCTGGGCGTAGCCTGGTATCCAGACGCGACAATAGCCAGTCATTCCAAGGAATGCTCGCAGACCACGTTTGGATTTGGGTTCTGGAATGGCACAAATTGCTTCTACTCTTTCTCCTGATAGGTATCTCTGGCCTTCCTCCAGCCGAAATCCCAGATAGTTTACAGTAGTCTGTATAAGTTGAGCTTTGCTCTTGGATACTTTATAGCCACAGTTTGCAAGTCTTTTAAGCACCTCTATAGTGAGTTCTTTGCAATCTTTTTCCGTATTTGTTGCGAGTAAAAGGTCATCCACATACTGCAAGACTGCCCCCCCTGGGGGTACAACTAGACCCTCCAGATCTCTAGATAAGGCTTCTGAAAAATAACTCGGGCTGTGTATGAACCCCTGTGGCAATCTGGCCCAACTTAGCCGGATCTGCTTGTTCTGGGGTCCTGGGAAGTCCAGGGGGGGGTGCCAGGTGAAAGCGAAGATAGGGATCGAGGCAGGTGCTAATCTGATTGTGAAAAAAGCATCCTTAATGTCCAGTACTGTGTATCATTTAGCAGCACCTGGTACTCTACTCATTATGGTGTATGGGTCAGCCACAAGGGCTACCATGGGTTCAGCTCTTGCATTTACTGCCCGCAGGTCTTGCACTGGTCTGTAACGGCCTGGTTCCTTCTTTTCCACTGGGAAGAGTGGGGTATTCCATCCAGATTGGCACTCTTGTAGTATCCCCTCTTCAAGGTATGCCATGATAATTGGCTGGATTCCCCTCCTTTTCTCTTCTGAGATTGGATACTGTGGTATATTGGCGGGTATGGCTCCTGGCTTCATTCGAATGCACACAGGGGGTTGATTGATGGCCATGCCAAATCCTCCGTTTTCTGCCCAAACCTCTTTAGGTACTGGCAAGCTTTCTGCTATGTCTTGCGCTATCAAGACTCTGGTGGCTTCTGATTTCCCATCCCACCAGGCTTTCCACTTCCAAGCCTTTTCTTTGGGCATTTCTATTGTGCATACATCCCCCCCTTGTGGCGTCTCGAGGGTAAAGCTTCCATCTTTTGAAAAAGTTAAAGTGGCTTGTAATTTGCACAGAATGTCTCTTCCCAATAAGTTCATTGGACAACCGGGGAGCCACACGAACTGATGTCTAAAGGTATTCCCCTTAAGACTGCAATTGTCCACATCAAAGATGGGCCTGGAGTTACTGCGGCCTGTGGCTCCCTGTATTGGTAACTTGATAGCAGTCCTCTCTCCTATAGGGTGTTGAATGGCTGAAATAGTAGCTCCACTATCAATCATAAATGGCACCTTCTTCCCCTGTACAGTCAAAGTCACCATGGGTTCCGGGGTGAGTGGTAACTGGTGCAATGAACCCTGGCCCCGTCACTCCTCTTCCTCCGCGCGTCCAGCCATTACTCGCGAAACTCTGTGCCCTCTGTCTGCATTTCCCTCCTCAGGTCTTTCTGGGCATTCATTCTTCCAGTGCCCATGCCTCTTGCAGATTGCACACTGATCGCGACCCAAACGTTCCTGGTGGGCTCCTCTGCCCCCTCAACCACATCCTCTAGTACTGCCACCTCGCCCCCGTCTTCCTGGCAACTCCCCTCTGATGGCAGCCGCCATCACAACAGCAGCCTTTTGCTGTTTTTCTTCCTCCGTATCCCGGTTTGCATACACATTTCTAGCCAGTCCCAGTAACATCTCTTCGGGCATGTCCACCGCCTCTTCTCTTTTCTGCAGCTTTCGACGGATGTCTTTCTGGGCTTGGGCTATGAAGGTCATGTTGATCTGTCTTCGGTTTCCTTCATTATCTGGATCAATGCTCGTCCACTGCCGGTAGGCTGCCTTCAGCCGCTCCATGTATGCTCCGGGTGCCTCTTGGGGTCCCTGCAGGACCTCTGATACTTTAGCGAGATTGATATTTCTTCGTCCAGCCGCCCTCATGCCTTCTAGTACTAGGTCTCGATACTTGGCCAGAAACTCATCTCCCTTCCCCACGCCTGGATGCCAATCAGGGTCTTTGGTTACTAAATAAAGCTCATATAAATCTTTTGGGGTTATGTCTGATTTGAGTTTCTTTGCTTGTTCGTCTAATGCCTTTTTCATTCCTTCTTGGACACGACTTCGCTCATCCGAAGACAGTAGAGTGTGCATCAGTGTCTGTATGTCTCCCCAGGTGGGACGGTGGGTGCGCATGATCGTCTCAAAAAGTTCCAGCATCTCCCTTGGGTCTTCAGTTAGGGACTTGGTGGTGCGCTTCCAATTCAGCAGGTCCGCAGACGAAAAAGGCACATACTGGTATTGGTACATAGCTTCTCCTTTGTCCCCGTGGAAGGTGGTTACACGCAGGGGGGCCATGGTCACTCCCTCTCCTTCATCTGGGTTTAGCTGTTCCTTGCCCCCCTTCTCCTTTCTTTCCTTTTCCAATTCTTCCACCCTAGCCTGTAGCTACTTGAGTTCTTCCTGTTCGGCTGCCTCTCGTTCTCTGAACTCAGCCTCCTTCTTCTTTTCCCACTCTAAACGTTCCTGTTCCTTCTTCCTTTTAGCCTCTTCTTCTTCTTTTTCTTTCGCATGCCGTATGCGCTCCTCCGTTTGCCTGAGATGGTATGGAGGATCGCTCGGGTGGGGAACTTTGGGGTATAGCGGGTTGTAGGGTGGAGGCGGTAGGGACGATTCTGGCTCTTCCTCAGGCTCCAGAAGCTGGGGTGGAGGCGGGGGTAACACGCTTGGTGGTGGTGCCGAGGCCTCTTCTCTCTCCAACTTCCGTAGCTTGCCCTTGCCTTTGGTGTGGAGCGCTAGCACCGTCTTTGCCCCCTGTTTCTTCCTGCAGTCCTGTAGCCATTTTGGCCCCTCTATAACGTTCAACATCCACTGGTCTATGTATGCATACTGGTCAGGGTGGCTTTCAGTCACTGTTATGTGAACCTTGCGAATCTCATCTATCTCAAAACTTCCATCTGCCGGCCAAGTTGGACTTTGGGCTGGCCAGTTCAGTGTGCAATGTCTGACCAGGATTTCAGGCTTGCAGGGTGGGTCGCCCTAATCTCTAGTGAAACCTTTCTTAAAGTTCTGGACCATACAGTTCAGTGGGGTGCATACCTTTGACCCACCCCCACCCATAATTACAGAATTGTGCTCTCTTTCACTCAAGACAAACAGACAAATAGGAGAGGGAAACGGACTGCGGGTAGGGGGTCCCGCAGTGAGCCACAGAGGGATTTATAGACAGACAACTTCACAGCCCGCACCTCCGATTTGGGTCCCCTTCTCGTCGCCGAGAAAGAGGACTTACTCAGGAGTCCCGCCTTGCCACTGCAAGGACCACTTTCACGGTGGGTTCCCCTCTTTAGGGTCCCCCTCTGCACTCACCAAATATCTTTCAAACTGCACACATTCACACAACCTCCCCTTTCCTCCCAGAGCCCGTCCTGCTTCTAGGCAGTGCCCTCTGCCTACAGCGGCTCTTGGCACAGGGTGGGCGATTCCCTGGCTCCCCTTTGTCTCGAGACCCTTAATACTCCACCTGTCCGGACTCCTGCGTTGGTGTGCCTCGTTCCGCGCCCGTCTTCGGTGGGCTTGGGAGTTTAGGTCTCACGTCGTCGGGGGTCAAAACCTTCCTCCTTTCAAAAGGGAGGAGTGGCGCCTGAAGGGTTGCTCTCCCACGGCGTGAGAAAGGATCCCCCAAGCAGCCACCGATGGGCAGGTAATTCACCAGCCGACCAGCTGAGTCACGGCACCAGTTTATGTTACCTGGGGGAACCCAGTTACCATAAACCAGACGGACAAGGATGGTTGAAGGAAGCAATATCACCGTTTATTGATTACAGCGCTGTGACCCCTTCCTGGTGCCTCACGGCCCTCCAGAAAAGAAGCCCCGAGTCCCCCGATTTTGGGGGTTTTAAACCTTGGCATTGTTACACATCTGGGCGTTAACATTTGGCCCTAGAACCAATTAGTTTACTTCATTAACACATGTGTTTGCCTCTGGGCTGGACTTTGCTCTGAGTTCCGGTTTTACAGAAAAGAGATAAGCAAATTAAGAGAAGATTCTTTCACATTCTAAGAAGCAGGACAGTTTACAGTTTAAAGTGATCCTATCATCTGGCGCCTATGTTAATGAAGTTAGTCCGTTCATACCCACTTCCCCCACCCTGTCTGCCCTTGGTAGATAAGTGACTCATCACCAGCTTCAGCAGTAGAAAACAATAGAAAAAACAATAGAGGAATTTTCCATTCTACACATAGACCGCATAACAGAAGTCCAGTGTGGAGGTTACCAACAGATTTACCACTGTTTTGAGGTCATTGATCTCGAGAAACGGGAGCAGCTGGCGTATCGGCCGGAGCTGATAGAAAGCACCCCTGGCCACCCTTATTGTTCTGTCCCAGCACAATAAGTACCTCTGTCTTATTTGGATTCAGCTTCAGTTTATTCTCCCTCATCCAGCCCATTACTGCTTCCAGGCAGGCATTTAGGGAGGATATGCCAGCTCCTGAAGAAGTTAACATGAAGAAGTAGATCTCCGTGTCAAAAGTATACTGGTAACACCGAACTCCAAATCCCCTGATGATCTCTCCCAGCAGTTTCATGTAGATGCTAAAAACGTTAAGTATGGAGCCTTGAGGGGAACCATACTTACGCTCAGAGTTCGAAGAGCAACAGTCTCCAATTGACACCATCTGGAATCTGTCCGAGAGGTAGGAGCAGAACCTCTGTAAAAGAGTGCCTCCCACCTCCAACCCCCTCAGACATTCCAGAAGAATACTACGGTTGATAGTATTGAAAGCCTCCGAGAGATCCATAAGGACCAACAGATCACACTTCCTCTGTCAATTCCCAATTGGACATCATCCATCAGGCTGACCAAGGCAGTCTCCACCACATAGCCAACTCTTGGGTCTATATAATCAGTTTCCTCCAAGACCGACTAGAGTTGAGGCCACCACCTTCTCAATTACCTTTCACAGCCATGGGAGGCTGAAAACAGGCCTATAATTGCTCAGCTCTGAGGGATCTAATGCAGGTTTCTTTAGAAGAAGTCTAATGATTGCCTTCTTAAAACAAGGAGGCATCCTGCCCTCCCTCAGAGAAGCATTTATGATTTACACCAGGCTGTCTACAACAGCCCCCTTGCTAGATAGAACAAGCCATGTTGGACAAGGGTCAAGAGAACAAGTGGTAGGCCTCAATGCTCCAAGCAGCTTGTCCACCTCCTCAGGAGTTACAAACTGAAACCGATCCAGTCAAATCACATAAGGAGTTGTTGGGCACCTCCAGTGCAGGCATCAAATTAATTGTGGAGTCTCCATCTATGTCGGCCTGAATCTGAGAGATTTTATCTGGGGAAAACTATTTAAACACATCGCAGGGGTAATTGATGATTGCAAATTCTGGTTCAAGGGAGGGGAATACCAGTCCCCTCACAACCCTGAACAACTCCACTGGACGTGAACTCGCAGGGCAATATGGGTAGAAAAGAACCGCCTCTTTGCCGCACGTATTTCTGGAGCATAAATCTTTAGATGTGCTCTATGTCTCAATCTGTCAGATTCGAGCCAAGTCCTTCTCCACTTGCACTCCAGTTGCCAACCTTGCCACTTCAGCCCCCATAGATCTTCCGTATACCAAGGGGCCAATTTTGAAGCGGATCAGAGAGGACGCTTGGGAGCAATCGTGTCTACTGCCCTGGTGAGCAAGTTGTTCCAATTCTCAACCAGGGTGTCAACAGGAGCACCAGCAAAGCAACATTGAATTCATCCAAGGCTTCTTGGAATCCAACTGGATCCAATAACCTCTTCAGGTGGACAATTCTAATAGGCCCCTTGCCCCTGCAGAGGTGGGAACTGCTTGGAAGTCCAACCTTAACCAGATGGTGGTCTGTCTATGACAATGGGGAAATCACATGTGTCCACATCCATGGAATACCCCCGTGATCAGAGTAAAAGACCAAATCAAGCATGTGACCTGCAATATGCGTCGGTCCAGAGACCACTTGGGACAGGCCCATAGTTGTCATGGCCGCAATGAATTCATGAGCTGCCCTGGACAGATTGGTCCCAAAATAGACATTAAAGTCCCCTAGCACCGAGAGTCTGGGAGACTCCAACGCGGTTTCCGCGACCAAGTCCGTGAGCTCAGTAAGGGATTCCGCTGGGCAGCAGGGTGATCGGTACAACAAAAGAAGTCCCAATCTATCCCTGGTCCCCAAACTTATGTACACACATTCAATATGGTCTGATACCCTAACAGGGACATTGGTAAGGGAGATGTTATCCTTATAGATCACAGTCACTCCACCTCCCCACCCACGTCCCCTCACCTGCTCCTCTACAGAATATCCTGGAGGGTGAAGCTGGAACCAGACTGGAGCGTTACCCTCCCACAACCAAGTCTCAGTAATACATACTAAGTGGGATCCTTTATCCATAATCAAATCTCGTATGAGCTCTGGCTTGTTTTGGACTGACCTGGCATTGCAGAGGAGCAAGGTAAGGCTATGTGGCTTGTTGACAATGCTCCCCGAGGTCAAAGAGCTGGAGGGACAGCCAGAAGGGGAGACAGCTATTAATTTTGTGACTACCCTTCCTCTGGAACAGCCTGCTGACCTGCCAATGTTTCTTCTTCTATTCCCCACCACTACCAGGATAGCTGCCCCATAGTCAACGAAGGCAATGTCAAAGAAATGCGCCAAAAAATTGTGTGCCATCATTGTTGTCATTGTCGTCATCACTCTTTCGACTTGTGGAGGTGGCAGGGGGGCAAAACCTTGCTGTTTGAGATTTTTAATGACAAACCATGAATCCACTCACATTTGCTACCAGACAATCTACACTCGGAACAACTCAGAAACAACAAAACCCAGTACCCCATAGGTTAGCAACCAATGGGGGTGTTTGGTACCCTCTGTGCACTACACTGCCACTTGCTCTGGGCCACACCAGTGCCCCCCAAGTGCAGTTATGGGGCTCCTGAAACCTCCATTATTCTCTATGAGAAAAACCTTAAAGATGCGTAAACTTCAAAAATCACTTAAAAATCACCCTTTGCCCAATTCCTTTGAAATACTTCTGGTAGCTTCCTTGCCACCACTTGGCACCACCACCAACCACATTCTTCCAAGAGCCACACCTTTCCTCCTGATATGAAGAGGAAAACCTTAAAGATGCATGAACTTCAAAAGATCACCAAAAATCAGCCCTTTGCCCAATTCCTTTTTGGGTGGTAGCCTCCACCCATAAGGCACTACCACACCACCCTGCTCTTTTGGCTCCAGGACCGTTTTTGGATCCTAAATGATTCAGATTCAGATTTTGAATAATTCATATCCGAAGCGAATCTGGGGTGATTTGGATGGGTCTGATTTGGATACGAAATGAAACAGAGATGTTTTGATTTGGGTCCAAATTGAAACACAGAAAATCCAAAATGCACACCCCTAGTGTAGAAAACAGATAAAATGAAATAAATCATTAAATTAAAATCTATAAGAACAGCAAAAGTAAGAGCAGCATAAAATCTATCAACATATCACATGAGAGGGAGGAAACGTTAACAACCTGCTTTGTAATATAACAAACCAGTCAACAGATCCGTTCCTTGGCAAAACAAAGACTTTGTTGATGTATTTCAGATGCAGACCAGTGTGAGATGTGCCCAGAAGATCAATGTCCAAATGAGAAACAGGATCAATGCATCGCCAAAACGATGACCTATTTATCCTATGGAGAACCGTTGGGAGCGGTTTTGATTTCTTTTGCTCTTTTGTTTTCCCTGATCACCTTTGCTGTGATTGGGATCTTTGTTCTGCTCTGCAAAACACCCATTGTGAAAGCCAATAACTGGAGCATTACTTGTACCCTTCTCTCCTCTCTGCTGCTTTGCTTTCTCTGCTCCTTCCTATTCATTAGTCAGCCTAGGAAGGTTACCTGCCTCCTCAGACAAACCGTGTTTGGCATCACCTTTACTGTTGCTCTTTCTTCTGTGTTGGCCAAAACCATCACTGTTGTTCTGGCCTTCCTGGCCACCAAGCCGGGAAACAGGATGAGGAGATGGATAGGGAAGAGGCTGGCAGTATCGGTCATCATTCTCTGTTCACTTATTCAAATTGGCATCTGTGCTGTGTGGCTGGCAAACACTCCCCCTTTCCCAGAGTTTGACATGCACTCTCAGATCAGTGAGATCATTGTGCAATGCAATGAAGGCTCAAACACCATGTTCTACATCGTCCTGGGCTACATGGGTTTTCTGGCCATCATCAGCTTCACTGTGGCCTTCCATGCTAGAAAGTTACCAGATAGCTTTAATGAAGCCAAGCTGATCACCTTCAGCATGCTGGTCTTCTGCACTGTTTGGATTACTTTTGTCCCAAGCTACTTGAGCACCAAGGGGAAATACATGGTGGCTGTGGAGCTCTTCTCCATCATGGCCTCTAGTGGTGGACTGTTGAGTTGTATCTTCCTCCCCAAATGCTACATTATTATTCTTAGACCTGATCTGAACACCAGAGAGCAACTAGTAAGGAAACAATATTGAGACACTGGACTCTTTCTGCCTTTTCTTGTTCTTCAGCACCATGTCTCTCCTCATTATATTCCCATATTAGTAGTGAAGGAAGGCGTAGATTAGAGAATACAGTCAATATGGGTGGTATCGGTGACTAAGCGTGGGTGATATCGGGACAATGGGGGGAACTGTGGAAGAGCTGCTTGAACAATGAGCCATATTGCACAGCTCTGGCACTGCTTTGAAGGACACATCAGCCCGGCAGTACCATGTGTCCAGAATGCAGCACTGGATGTCAGCCAGCCTACAGTGTGGGCCACAGACTAACAGTTCTCTCAAAGAAGGGAGATAACTGTAGACAGGCTTATACTTAAGGTTAGGTGAAAAAAGAATGGCTGACAACCAGACTAACGCAGTGTGTGGCCATCAAATGAAGCACGTGTGTTTGACATGCATTCCACATTCATCCAGATCATGGTGCAGTGCAATAAAGGGTCTGTTACATGGGTTTTCTGGCCATCATCAGCTTCACTGTGGCCTTCCATGCTAGAATGTTACTGATGGATTTAAATTATTTATTTATTTATTTATTTATTTATTTATTTTGTATTTAACATATTTTCATACCGCCCAAAACTTACATCTCTGGGTGGTTTACAACAAAAACAAGAAATTTTAAACACAACAATTTAAAAAATTTTAAACAATATTCTAAAAACAACATTAAAACAATTTAATGAAGCCAAGCAGATCACCTTCAGCATGCTGGTCTTCTGCAGTGTTTGGATGCCAGGGCTGGACTGGGGGCACTGAGAGGGCGGTGGAATGTATGTGGGGAGGGAGCCAGGATTTGAGCAGAATGGCTACTTAAGGGTGGGAGTATTCATTGCTGCCAAGTGCAGCAGGGCGCAGTCAACATGGAGACCAGGGGTCCCTCAATGGTTTTTGATGTAAGCTCAGTTAATTGTAGCTCCCGCACAGGTTGAATCAGGAAGGCCCCACTCTGAATGCACATGATGCCCACACACTGCCTTGAAACTGTCACTCAGAACAAAACTCACTCTACACTCAGATGAAAAAAAATTAGAGAGAACACTGATGGAGACCAGGCCTCCCAGAAGCGTTGTGTATCAATGGCACATATTGCAATACATGCTTGGAGTGCAGAAATGTGAAAAAAAATGCTTGAATACAGATCAGCAATCATGTTCACTGGCCACATATTTCACAAGTGTTGAGCACACATGAATGGCTGCTGTTCATTCTCAGCTCTACGACAGTAGTGGGGGAGCAAAGGGGGTTAATCTTTGCAAGGATGATAGCAGTGCCCTCCACCTTTGACCCAGCTTCTGGAGGGGAATATAGTATTTGTGCATGCATGGAGATGTACACACACACACACACACACACACACACAATGCCTCTGCATATTCCTCCCATCATAATGATGGGCATTTTACGAGCCAATAAATCATGCAGCAAGGTGTGCACTGAAGAATGGGGTAGTTTGGCGAGGTTGAAAGTTGGGATCACTGTTGTATCAGGCAAAAAGGTGTCCCTTCCTACTTCCTAGATCTGGAAACATAAACCCACACAGACAGGTCATGCTAAAAAATCTGGTCCTGAAGTCATGACTAAGGAGGAAAAGCAAAAACCATTGATGAAAAGGCAGGCAAGTGGAGCAGGTGTGGGGGGGGGGAGAGGACAACCTCCATCTAAACCATCTGATTCACACAATACATGCCAGAGAGTGAACTGAATGAAATTACTGTGGTCCAGGACCAGCAAACAGTACCTGCAAAACAACAAATCACAGATACAGGTCAGAGGCAATTTCCTGTGTTGTTGGAAAAATAATGCGGCCACCTTTGAGACCCAGATCCCTCTTTCCACACCCCACTAGTCATGAGAACAATCCTCAAAGGTCTCTTTCCAGGATCTGCTTACAGAACAACTGTGAGGGGGGAAATGGCCATGCTCCTTCCTTCAGAGGTCAAACAAGAGAACCAACCGGCTTCCTTAAAGATTGGTGGGTTTCACAGTAGAGGCTTCTTGGAACGTCACCTGTGGGTTCAAGCAGTGCTCTAGCTGAGTTCGTGTGAACTGGGGAGTGAAAGATCCCTTTCTCTCTTCTACATACACACACATACCCCTTGCTGAGTGTGATACTCCAGAAAGAGAAGGCGGCACCAGTAGATTACAAGCAGAAAGGCACATGGGAATGCAGGGGGGGATATGTGTCCCTAAATAGCTCCCCCTCTCACACACATGCAAAAATGTGGGGCCCGTAGCATTTGCTACTTTTGCTACTAGGTTAATCCGGCAATGGTGAGGTGGCCAAGGAACAGCCTTCCAGGGTTTTTGCGGCCCAAAGTGTTGGGAATACGGGGGGGTGGGGGAGGCTCGACTCACCAACTCAGAGTTCCCCTCCCCCCACCCAGCTGGTTGCTGTGCCCGTTGTCATCAGTTGAGTTTTCTTTGCATTTAGACATAGTCCCATTTTTTGACTGTGCTCCTTGACTTTCATTACTAGAGCTTGCAGATCATCCGCATTCTCCGCTATCAGAATGGTGTCATCAGTATAGTATTGGTTATTGATGTTTCTTCCTCCAACTTTAAAACCACGCTCATCTTCTTCCAATCCAGCTTCTCTCAGTATATGTTAAGCATATAAGATGAATAAAAAGGGTGAAAGTATACAGCCTTGTATTACTCTGAATGTCTGGTTCACCACTATGGAGTAAATCCACCTGTCTCCGTGGAAACACAGCTGCAACTCATTCAGACATGTCCTTGTGTGTCTATTCCAGGGGGCCAAGGAACAACCTTCCAGGGTTTTTGCGGCCCAAGGGGTTGGGAATGGTGGGGGTGGCAGGCCGGACTGCGGGCACTGAGAGGGCGGGGGAATGTTTGTGGGGAGGGCGCCGGGTTTTGAGCAGAATGGGTAATTGAGGGTGGGAATTGGGGCGCAGGGGCACCCCACAGAGTGTGGCACACCGGGAATACGCCCTGTTGCCCTGTGGGCCAGTCTGAGCCTGCGTGGCTCGACTCACCAACTCAGAGTTCCCCTCCCCACACATGTGCTTTAAAGTTTTAACGGGAAAGCCTTTTTAGGCTAGGAGATCCCCTGTATTTGTAAAGGGGAATCCCAGCTGGATTCCCAATTACAAGTATATCCCCCACCGAGCCAGCCTGCCAGCCAGTTCCATGAAATGGGGGGTGGTCCAATTCTAACTTGGACTGGCACCCCCCCCCCTTTTGAGGGCCAGTCTGGTTCATCCTCGGGCCAACCAAACAGGCCTGGCTCAGTCTGAGCTGGTTCGCACAACCCTCTTTCTCTCCCCTCTCTGTCTACACTAAGCCAGAAGCAAAGCCTCCTTGGAATCCGCCATTCCACAAATCTCATCCTTCCCTACCTTCTCTGAATATCCGGTGCACCACTATGGGATATTTTATCACACTAATTCTGCCATGTAATGTATTTGTTTCACTAATGTACTTTCATTCTCTTTTAATAAATTTGAATTTGTTCACTGAAACCTTGTTTTGTCCCTTTGTTTGGATATTAGTTCCATCTCTACCGCAGAGGGATAGACATTACAGTAGCAGCCCTAGGCCCCACATCTTGTAACCGTGGTTTGTGCCATAACACAGGTCTGGATGATCAAAGACAGCAAGGTTACTGAACATGAACAAAGGTTCTGCACTATGTCTGAATCCTGAAATTATTATTTTATTTTTACAAACTTGGGTAGATTTTTTCCTGACCATGAATCCATTTATATACCACATCTTTGCACTGGAATTTAGAAACATTTTCATTCACTGGTTTATTTTCTTTCTGGGGGATTGACATCTAATACTTGGTCATCCCTGCTTGGGCCATTTTGAGGGAAGACCTTGCTGATGAATGCTAGGATACCCTATGGAAGTGGAAGAAGGGGAATGTTCTGCCTGACCTTTTAGAAGTTAAGTCACATTGGCTATGTAGGACACATTGGTGATCTGTACCCACTTGTTATAAAATCAATGAAATATACATAAATAAAATAAATAAAGCCCCTTACTGCATGGTTAGTTTTCCTCGCACTCAACGCAAGGCCCAATGACCAGCAGGCACTTGGGTCCCCAAAGTGTTAATTGAATCCTGTTATTGCCTGCTGAATAGCAAATATTGGTTAGGAGGGAATAAAAAACGTTCTCGTGGATTGTATAGGGACCAGAGGACTGTAGGGAAAGTGTCAATCCACCCTGTAATTATCAAAATCACTAGTATTGAGTTCTGCTTCTTGTGGAAGCCCCAGGGCTAGCTAGAGGTCATTTAATGATAAGATAGGTTAATTATAGCTCAGTTGCTCATACCAGGCTACACTCCCTCAGTGTGTAAGGATCTAAAAGTGCCAGTGTGTGCCCTAGAACTCAGGAGACGTTAACATGAATCAAACAAGGCTCTGTCAAATGGAATTTCTGTGTTGGTAAAGTTCTTTGTGGGTTGTCTTCTCTAGCTGACAAAGCAAGTGCACAGCTGGGGTGAGATTCAAAATTTGCAGGAGCTCAGAATGGTTCGGTTACTACCATTCCTCCTATATCTGCCTGCTATTTTCAGCAGGCAGAACAGCAGGCAAAGACATCTGTGCAAAATTCAGCACAATTCCAAGACAGATTCCAGAGAAGGCATTACCATTGGGGAATTTGTATCCTTCTTACAGGGTGGTGTGCTTCTATTCAACTTTACTGTACCACCAGACATATCCACAACAGGATAGTGAGTAGTGCATCTTTTGATTTAATGGTTGTATTGGGTCTTTTAGGTAGGACTGATCTAATGTATGCCTATCTGGTTTAAATTATTCTAGTGGAGATTCATTATCAATGTCAGCTTCTGATATGCCTAACATTGAGGCTGCAGCATCTAGCCATGGTGTGTGAATGGACCTTAGCAAATCTAATAGCACAGTCTGATCTCTAATCATTTGCATTACAAATCTCCTGGGTTTGATCTCTGGCATCTCCAGGCACAACTGGGAAACTGCTCTGTCTGAAAGCAGATTCCCTGCCAGTCCCAATAAAGAATAGTGACCTAGCTAGACCAATGGCCTGATTCAATATAAGGCAACTTGATATCCTTGTATGTCCATATATCATACCAAGCACAATGATTTCCAAGGAGGTAATGTAATGTAATGTCATGTAATTTTATTTACAGTCATTGACCAAACAGAGAGTAAAAACCAGTAAACATTAAAATATGTATATACATATATACAGTTTAAGATTGGGGTGATATCCCATTATACCTTTTAAAAGCAATATAACTAAACTTAGCTACAGGAATAGAAATTAAAGCATCTTTGTCTGAAAGCCGATGTTTTACAAGGTTAGCATCGGATTGATCTGCCAGTTTACATATTAGAGGAGCAATAAGGCGTTCCCTGGGATACAAATGGAGATTACAGTGGAGAAGGATATGTGCGACAGTTTCTGTATCTCCTCATCCACAACGGCAGTGTCGTTCTTCTAAAGGCACACCTTGAAACCTCCCAGCTAGAAGTGCGGATGGAAAGGAATTAACCCTTACTCTTGTGAATATCCATCGAAACTTAGAAAAAGTAATTGTCGACAGATATTTTGCGGGGAAAAGATCCATATTAGTTCTTATAGCTCTATCAAACTCTGGAAGCGCAGCCCAGTTTTCTTGGATCTCAATATCAACAAAGCGTTGTTTCACTACTCTTTTCGCGTTCACTAGACCCAATTCCAGCAGTTGGGCTGGGTCTAAGCCTAGAGAGGTGAGCTTCGTACTTACTGTAGTACACCATAATGGCTGGGGACTAACTGAAAGAAACTCAGGAATTAAACCAACTGGTCGCAGATGTATTTTCAACCAGAAATAAATAATCAAAAGCCAGGCCTGAGATTCAATTTTTATGAAGCCAGCCTCTGTCCTTAAAGTCACATTTGCTGTACATTTTGGTGTACCAAATAAATTCCTCAAGAACCCTGATTGGGTTCTTTCCAAAGTGTCAAACCTTTAGTATGGACCTAGTTGTATGCCATACAATAATTGCGGAATGACCTTTGCAGTATAAAGCTTTAAGGCAGCTGGTATGTAGCCTGCACCCTGAGTTCTGAAAAATCTTAAGATTGCTGCTGTGCTGCGTTTTGCCGAGTCTGTGACCATACTAAGATGTGCTGATTTCCCAGCATTATGTTGAAAAATTACCCCCAGGTATTTTATTTGATTTACCTGTTCTAGTCAGTGTCCATCTAGCATCCATACAAATTTTTTAACTTTATTGGTGAAACACATGATTTTAGATTTGTCATAATTAATCTGTAGATGCTCATCTCTGCAGTAAAGTGCTATGGCATCTAACGCTCTTTTGAGCCCAACCCTGGTTTGAGACAGAATTACTGCGTCGTCAGCATACATCTGGATTGGGATTTTCTTGTTGGCTAGTTTTGGTGGGTGTGTGTCAGATGTCTGCAAACACTTTATCAAATCGTTAATGCAAAGGTTGAATAGGTAAGGGGCTAGTACACACCCTTGTCGCACCCCTTTCCTAGTGGGTACTAAGTTTGTAAGGTTACCAGCATGGTCTAAACGCACTCTTAAAAAGGAATTTTCATGCATTTTGATGAGCAAGAGTAGAAGCCTTCGGTCCATAGAAGTAGCCGCCAATTTAGACCAAAGACGGCCTCTAGAAACTGCATCAAAAGCCATCTTAAGGTCTATAAACGCGGCAAACAGGGGTCGCTTATTCCTTTTTACCTGTTTGTCCACAAGATGTTGTAATATTAGACAGTGGTCTAATCCAGATCTGTTAGCTCTAAATCCTGCCTTCTCATCCTCAATAATGCACTCCTGCTCCATCCAAGCACATAGTTTGACACAGAAGTGCTTGGCATAAAGTTTACTTATGATATTTAAAAGGCTTATTGGTCTATAATTAAAGGGATCATCCCTTCTGCCTTTCTTATGGATGGGAACCACAATCGCCGTTCCCCAATCCTGGGGGAATTGTGCTGTTTGATCAATATGTCTGAAGAGAGCAGCCAGCACAGGAGCCCACCAATCTTTGTAGAGCTTCAGAAGTTCCGGCGGGATACAATCGTTTCCAGGTGCTTTCCCGCATTTCAGTTGCATGATTAATTGCTCTATCTCTTTAGTGGAGACCAGAGACCAGTGTGGTAATGAACCTATTTGAAGGGGGCCTTGGGGAGAGATATCATTATAAAGTGCCCGAAAATGAGTTTCCCATCATTCTTGGGTTATTGAACAGGCCTGAGTGGAGTGTATCTTATTATTTGCTATTGAAATTAGTCTCCAAAAGCTCATTGAGTCGTTGTTCTTCACTGCACTTATTAAAAGTGACCACTTCTTTTGTGTATCAGCCCTTTTTTTTTTATCTAAGAAGGGCTTTATATTCCTTTTTCTTTTTCAATATTTCTATAACCAGGTCTGCAGAGGGATTAGAGCTAGCATATTTTGAAAGAGTAACAAGATGTTTTTTAGCCCTAATACACTCATAATCGAAACCATTTTTTAGGGCGGTAAGATTTTAGTTTTGATCTGGCGTGGTCCGGTTTGGTTATTAAAGCTTTAATTGAGCAAATAAGGATCTCATAGTTCTCAGTGACACAATGGTCTCTATCCTGGTCGGTTAAAACACCGAGTAGATTCCTCCTAGTCACTTTGCCAATCTCTGAGTTATATTCATGTGTGTTCAGGTGTATGTGAAGCAACACTATTCCTAGGGTTCTAGATTGCCCACCCAACCATCAAAAGTCAAAAGAGTCTGAGGAAGCCAGTTCCAGTTGACAGTTGGTCAGGAGTCGTATTTTCAAATTTCTAGTTTTAAATAGTTTTTCTCTCTTTTGGTTAGAAGTAGGACAATCATTCTTTAGCAAAAGGACATTTAGCAGCACAGTATAGCTCAACGTTGCCTGGAAAAAGAAACTGGCAGGAATACAGAACAAGGATGCAGAGGTGAAGGGAGAGAGCAGCTAAATAGACCTGGTGCAGTAGGGAAGCAGCAATTTATTAGACCCTTCCCCTCCCCAGGAAGCCCTCTGGGCCACCTGAAAATCTGCACAGCACTCAGGGACATATTTTCAGGTGGAACACCTGAAGAGAGGGCTTTTGGGGGGAGGGGAATGTGCAGAAAATTGCTACTTCCCTGCTGAGCATGTGCAGTTAGTTAGGCAGTTCTGTTAGATGGCTTTCTTGCTGCACTGCCACAAGAAACATTCCCCGGTGTTTGGGCAAAACCCTTGTGGTTGTCCGTGCTCTGGAGATAGCGCTTCTGCTAATGTCATAGGTGTTCAGCTGTGTATGCAGGGAACAGGGGATAGAGAGGACCTCATTCAGGTCTGTCATAATACTCCCTGCTGGTGTATGGTGGAGGGGTGGGGGTTTGCATCCGGACAGACAGTGGATAATACTCTTTTTATTCCTCCCCAATTGTTCTTTCCAGTGCATGACTCTACTCCTGCCTCCCCTGAGTGGAGGCTGTCTTTGAAGCTCTATTAGAGTCAAAACCTCTGAAAGGAAAATCAGACACACCAATACAAATATTCTCAGCAGGAATATTGATCGATATTGCTACATCTTTCACATTAACCTATGATCTTAGGAACTCACCCTCATATTGTCGAAATGGAGAGGATGCCACCTTTTCTTTATGGAGGGCAGCAGCATCTCTAAGACCTCCTTTGTCATACAGCTGTATGACAAATGGCAATAGTAAAGTATAGATCAGTGGTAGAGCATCTTTTTTTCATGCAGTGGGTCCAAGGTTCAATCCATGACACCTCCAGGTTGGGCTGGGAAAGACTCCAGCCTGGAACTTTGGATAGCCATCACCAGTCAATGTAGACACCACTGAGCAATAGTATGACTCGGATTAGACCAGTTTCCTATGTCCCTAGGAATTCATGAAGGGGAGCTTTCTCCCAATGGCTGCATATCAACAATGGGGAAAGATGTACTGGCTGCATATCTGTATGTCAGAAAAAATATACAGTTGGGCTTAAAGTCATTCAACTATGTTTGTTTGTTTAACACATTTGTATTCTGCCCAAAATGCAAGTCTCTGGGCGGTTTACAACAAAACAATAAAAACAACCAATAAAAAGATTAAAACATTTCAACCATTAAAATTTAAAATGTTAAAACTATTAAAAACACAATCAACCTATTATATGTTGTCTTCCATACTTGCAAGCAGAATAAATAGAAATGCAATAGACTTGTTTTGCTGATCTATGCATGTAAAACTACATTAAAATCTCATTGCAGTTTAATGCCTAAAAATTACCAGCATGTTCTTGCCTTCATCTTTGCAATTCAAGAGATCAACAGGAATGACCATCTCTTACCCAATATCACACTGGGATTGGAAATCTATGACAATGTTTTCAATCCGCTGAGAGCCGTTGGGAACACTCTGCAGTTCCTCTTCACAGGGCAGGGGAATCCCTTCAATTACAACTGTGATGGGAAGCAGCAGCTAGTCCTTGCCATTGGTGGGCTCACCTCCCCAAATTCCATGCAGATGGCCAGTGTCTTCAATACCTACAAGATCCCACAGGTATGTCTGTTCCTACAGAGGAGTAGCTGTAGTCATTCAGAAATGGCTACGTTCCTGAGGTAGCTCAGTTTGGAAGCAGCTTTTGAGAAGAAAGGGCTTCCTTGTCTGGAGGAGGAAAACGTCTGTTTTCTTTCCTAAAGAAGAAACCAAGAGGGCAAGCAAACCAACCAACAAGGGGGAAAGGAGAAGGTAAGTTTCTTAGGGTTAGTCTTTTATAGGGTTTAATTTCTGGCTGTACCCCTACTAATTGTGCAAAGAGGCACCTTTTTGATGTGGTGATTAACTTTATTTAGCAGAGGGAGAGTAACTGGCCTGATCCAACCACAGCACAGTATCTTCAATGACTGTTGCTGATGTCTATATTTCTTTTTAGATTGTGAGCCCTTCAGGGACAGGGATTCATCTTATTTATTTATTATTTCTCTATGTAAACCACTCTGGATACTTTTGCTGAGAAGTGGTATATAGATATTTGTTGTTGTTGGCTGGCTAGGGGTTCATTTTTGACAGGGCAGTTTCAATTTCAGTTTCAGTTGTGCCTAGAGAGAAAATGGGTGGGGATTAGCTACCGCTATGCTCTGAATGTGGCTCTTTTTGGAAGCCACCCTTGAGAAGACAATGCTGAGACAAGGGCAGTTTTTCTTTTTGGAGATCTGTGAGCAGGAGTTTGGTAACAGACATCAAATGAGTTTTGTGAGGGGTTTAGTAGGGAAGTTGCATGTGGGCCCAGAAGTGGTCTCCCTTTATCAGAAACAAGACACCAAGCATGAAAAAGTGAGTACTGCCCCACTTTTGTAACTTTCCTAGAGGAAGAGCTTGATACCTTTAATTAGATGATGATTGCAGCTTAGACCAATCTGTGAAGGAAACAATCTCTATGTCTGCATTCACACAGAACATGAAACCGGAGGTGAAGTGACCTCCAGTTTCAAGAACTGTATGTCTGTTTGTGGACAACCACAATTTCAACAGAAAATGAAGTTGAGGTTTTCCTCCTCTGAGAGTGATTTGCAGTTTTGGTTTGTAATGAGGACCACCACCTGGACAGTTCCACCTGAGGACTTGGAACCAGAGTTCCAAACCACAGTTTGTTCTATGCAAATTCAGCCACTATATTCTAAATTCTAAATAACCAATAAAACCAGTTATGAAGCAAGAATGCCCGCTGAAGAGGGGGTGCCTCCCAGAGTGTGACTATCTGCCTGAGGTACAGAAGTTGTGGGTGTGCGTTCGGTGCAAAGAGCTCCTGGCTCTCAGGTAACAAGTGCAAAGAGCTCCTGGCTCTCAGGTAACAAGTGCATTCTCTTGAAGCAAAGATGGCGGACCTGGAGAAGCTCAGGGAAGCAGAGAGGTTTGTGAATGAGGCCCTCAGGAATGTGATAGCGGCATCCTATTCCCATGCTCACAGCTCCTCTACTCTCATAGATGATGATGATGATGATGATGATGATGAAGATGATTAATTCAATTTCTATACCGCCCTTCCAAAAATGGTTCAGGGCAGTTTACACAGAGAAATAATAAATAAATAAATAAGATGGCTCCCTGTCCCCAAAGGGCTCACATTCTAAAAAAAAAAGTGAGATAGAAACCAGCAACAGTCACTGGACGTACTGTGCTGGGGGCGGATAGGGCCAATTACTCTCCCCCTGCTAAATAAAGAGAATCACCACAGTGAAAGGTGCCTCTTTGCCCAATTAGCAGGGTTGAAGATCTTAGGGATGTAGGGCATCAGTCTGAAGAAGTGAGGACTACTCTCTTAGAAGGGACACCTTCTTTGGGTAGTGCTCCCAAATCCTCTCACACATAGGATACTCCTCCGGGGATTGGGGGCCTCCTAGTAGTGGGCAATTTGATAATTAGGAACTGGGGAAGAAGAGTGAAACAAAGATGATCAGGGGCATGGTGCACCTTTCTTATAAGGTAAGTCTACAATGTCTGGGGCTTTTTAGTTTGGAAAAGGGGTGGCTATGGGGAGACATGATGGACGTTTATAAAATTATGAATGGAAAAGAGAGAGTGGACAGAGAGAAATCTTTCTCCCTCTCTAACAAATCTCATGGGTCTGAAGGCCAGGTAAAATAGGACCAACTAAAGGAAGTCATTTTTCACAGAGCAGAAAATTAATCTATGGAATTCTCTGCTATGGGATGTGGCAAATATACAGTAGAACCAAAAAAAAAAAAAGGCATGCCCTTACCTCTTGCCAGTTGGCTTCTCAGAGGCATCTGGTAGGCCACTGTGTGAAACAGCAAGGCTGTTCTTATGTTCTTGAATGGAAAGGTTTTCATCCCCTTCCAAGTCCTTAGAGTGTTTTCTCAAAAAATTAAGGAATAATTACTCAGTCCACTGTGCAATGTCTTGTTTTCAATACATTATTATTGTCATTTTCTTTCAATATTAGGGCCACAACTCCCCTGAGCACATTTTCTTTCAATCTGTGTTTCAACCTTGCCCCAGCTTTCACTTTCACGTAGGAATAGTCTTTAATTTTTCTTCATCCTGTTTAGAATCCTATCCCAGTATAAGACTCAATGGTACCAGTCGTTCCTACTCAAAATAGAAGTATTGTCTTATCTGATATATTTGATGGAAGCTGAAATTTAGTGAATTGAAGAAGTAATACCTTAATCAAGAACAAAGGGATGTCCTTGTAATACTGTTTTTAAAAAACAAAAAACAATTTCCCCCCCCTTTTAGCTGAGTTATGGATCTTTTGACCCTGTGCTAAGTGATCAAACCCGGTTCCCTTTTTTCTTCCGGATGGTTCCAAGTGAAGACCTTCAATATATCGGGATTATTTTTCTGCTGAAGCATTTCAAGTGGAATTGGATCGGTCTGCTCACATCAGATGATGAAAGTGGAGAAACATTTCTTCAAAATATGAGACCAAGACTTCTCCAGAGCAATATTTGTATTGCTTTGGCACAATCCATTCCAAAAGTAACGAGTCACACATTAAATACACACACTAAAAAAATGCTGGTGGAAATAGCTAATGCTGTCTGGAAGGAAGCAAAGATGAATGTGGTTCTTGTCTATGGGGATATTCATTCTGTGGAGGGTTTACGAATAATCTTAGAATCCTACGAATTTCATCATAAGCTTCCATTGCAGAGAGTGTGGCTCATAACTGCTCAGTGGGATTGCACAACTCTTTCTTCATGGAATAAATTCACAGGGAAATCCTTCAATGGTTCTTTGTCATTCACACTTCACACAAAAGTGGTTCCAGGATTTCAGGAGTTCCTGGAGAGCATAAATCCATACCACTCTATGATATTTTTCATCCATCAGTTCTGGTCGTATGCTTTTCTCTGTTCACTCCCAAAGCATGGCTTATATGTTCCAAATCAAGACAACTGCACTGGGGAGGAGAAACTGGGGAGCCTCCCTGAATCTGTGCTTGAAATGGGCATGTCTGGGCAGAGCTATAACATCTACAATGCTGTTTATGCTGTAGCACATGCTCTCCATACTATGTATTCTTCGAAAACTAAACAGAAGGAAATGGAGAAACTCGGGGGAAAGAGTCTTCTGTTACGGCCTGTATGTGTTTCCTCCTCCTTGTTTGCATTTCACTTCTCATTGCATTAGTTCATAACTCATAATAGCAGTTCTGTGATATAATGTCTGATTGTGGCATGCAGTTCCTGACATCCTGACTAACAAAGCACTGGTGAAGCAGTGTGAGGTAGCTTTGGCTGAGAGAGAAGAAACACCCAGAATCACCCATGAACTTCATGGCTAAATGGGGATTTGAATCTCAATTTGGGAAATTCAATTGGAAATCAAATCAAATTGCCCTTTTATGGGGTGACACAATTATTATGCTTTTCAACAAAAATAAATTTCAGGAAGCAAACCTTATATCAAACATCTTGTAAATGTTTATTCAATATTCAGTATTGTTTGATGTTTTAATTAATAAGTGAATATTCACTGCTGTAAGATCCTGTACTACTCATCAACAGGAATTGCTGTTGCTTCCCGTGGCTTGCTACCAATATAAACATGCTTAAAGGTATATTCCTGATAGGTATATAGTATATCTTCTCAGCGACATCTTCCAGTTGGTGATCAAGGGATTTGTGGTTAAAGTGATAATGTTAATGCAATTTTCCACAATTTGACCCAGGGTGTGAACTTTTTCTCCTCCCAATTAGCTTCATGCTTTTCTGAGCAATATCCATTTCAACAATAGTGCTGGGGAAGAAATCTTTTTTGATGAGGAAGGGAGCCTGCCATCAGGATACGATATCATCAACTTGGTCACATTCCCCAATGACACCTTCCAGAAAGTCCAAACTGGAAGGATGGATCCCCTGGCTCGTGAAGGAAAAAGGTTCACCATGAATGCAAGTGCTACGGTATGGAACCACAAGTTTAAAGAGGTATGGAGACCTGTCCCGCCTCACCTTGCTAGTTTCCCTGACTTTAAGGGGTTTTCTCACAACCCAGCTCCAATATCAGGAGTCAAGAGGGTTGGGAGGGAGAAATGGGCTGAAAGGAATGGAGTGCCATGATGGGGGATGCTCTGCTTCTCTCCTCTGGGCAATGCTCCGGCAGTCTCAGATTGAGGACTCCAGCAGTAGGGTCCAGGTGACCTCCCCCCACCCCCAACAGAGGAAATTATCAGCCTGACCCAAGACTTGCCTTGACCATGTTTGATGCCTCTGACCTCTTTTTGTCTGCCTGCAGTCAGACCCAACTTGGCTTTTGCCTGGTTCAGGGAATAGAGCCTGAATATGTGGATATTTGGTTTTGAGAATAATAGAAGTGGGGGAAATCGGAACATACTTCCTTGTTGTTCCTGTTAGATGCAACCCCGTTCCCGGTGTGTCGAGAGCTGCCATCTTGGATCCAGCATGATTGCCCAGCAGGGAAGACAAGTTTGTTGCTATGATTGTGCTCAGTGTCCTGCGGGAAGGATTTCAATACAGATTGGTAAAAATATATATATTGGGAAACCAAATCCAAATGTTTAAAATTCTCTATCTTATTTTCTACATCAAATAGATGACTGAATTTCTCAACATACTTCTGTTGAACTCAAGTACCCTCTGTGCACTACACCTCCACTCACCCTGGGCCACCCCAGCACCCCCCAAGTGCAGTTATGGGGCTGCTGAAACCTCCATTATTGCCTATTGAGAAAAACTAGGGGTGAGTCCGAACCGGTCCGGCGGCCATTCTAAGGAATGGCCGAACTGCCGGACCGGTTCGGCCCTTGCTGGTTCGGGTCCGGGTGGGGGGTATAACTTTAAGGGCGGGAGGGCTTTCTTACCCCTCCCGCCTCTTTGCCCCCTCCAACGCCCGTATTTAACTGAATAACGGGGCGCTGGAAACCAGCCGCCCCCGCCCCCGCCCCCCCCCGAGCAGATTTACATGCAAAGGTACCCATACCCCTGCCGCCGCCGCCGTCGCCCGCCCGCCAGCCAGCCAGCCAGCCCTCCCTCCCTCCCTCCCAGCTGCCCGCCCGCCCACCCGAGTCCTTACCCAATGCTTTAGGAGAAAACGAGAGGAGATACCGAACAGAGCTCCTCTCGTTAGGAAGGCCTCCAGCAGATGGATGGCGCTTTGCGCGTGCTCGCATGCGCGCGCCGCAAAGGACACCAATCGCCGGAGGCCCGGTCTACCCGCCTGGAAAAGACATACGAGCGCGCTCAGACATATGAGCGCGCGCAAAGTGCCTTCAGTCTGCTGGAGGCCTTCCTAACGAGAGGAGCTCTGTTCGGTAGCTCCTTTCGTTTTCTCCTAAAGCATTGGGTAAGGACTCGGGCGGGCGGGCAGTTGGGAGGGAGGCAGGGAGGGCTGGCTGGCTGGCTGGCGGGCGGGCGGTGGCGGCAGGGGTATGGGTACCTTTGCATGTAAATCTGTTCGGGGGGGAGCGGCGGCGGGGGCGGCTGGTTTCCAGCGCCCCGTTATTCAGTTAAATACGGGAGCTGGAGGGGGTGAAGAGGCGGGAGGGGTAAGAAAGCCTCCCGCCCTAAAAGAAAGGGCCCCCCTTCGGTGCCGGTCCGGACTGGTCCGGACCGTGCACATCTCTAAGAAAAACCTTAAAGACGCGTAAACTTCAAAAATCACTTTAAAATGATCCCTTTGCCCAATTCCTTTGAAATAATTCTGGTAGCTTACTTGCCCCCTTTGGACACTACCACCCACCACACTCCACCCTGGGCCACCCGTTTCCCCCCAATGCGAAGAGATGCATTTGCTGAAACCTCCATCATTCCCTATTGAGAAAAACCTTAAAGACACTTAAATTTTAAAAATCACTTTAAAAAAAAAACAGCCCCTTTCCCAATTCCTTAGAAATAATTCTGGTAGCTTCCTTGCCACCACTAGGCACTAACACCAACTATACTCCAACCTGGGCCATCCCTTTCCCCCTGACATGAAGGAGAAAATCTTAAAGATGTGTGAACTTCAAAAAAATCACCAAAAATCAGTCCTTTGCTCAATTCCTCTGAAATTTGAGTGGTAGCCTCCACCCATTAGGCACTTCCATCCCATACCACTCTTTTGGCTCCAGGACGAGTTTCTTTGGATGATAATCAGTTCATATTCAGATTTGGATTAATTCGGAACCGAATCGAATCTAGGGTGATTTGGATGGGTCTGATTTGGACCCAAAATGAAACAGAGATGTTTTGATTTGGGTCCAAAATCAAACATCAAATATCCGTAATGCACACCCCTAGTGTAGATCACAGATAAAATGAAATAAATCATTAAATTAAAAACTATAAGAACAGCAAAAATAAGAGTAGCTTAAAATCTATCAACGTCACATGAGAGGGAGCAAACGTTAACAACCTGGTCTGTAGTAAAACAAGCCAGTCAGCAGATTCCAATTAAAGTTGAACAATGTTTGTGTATCTTGGAAAAACAAAGACTTTGTTGATGTATTTCAGATGCAGACCAGTGTGAGATGTGCCCAGAAGATCAATGTCCAAATGAGAAACAGGATCAATGCATCCCCAAAATAATAACTTATTTATCCTATGGAGAACCATTGGGAGTTTTGATTTGGGTCCAAATTGGAACAGAGAAAATCCGAAATGCACACCCCTAGTGTAGAACACAGATAAAATGAAATAAATCATTAAATTAAAAACTATAAGAACAGCAAAAGTAAGAGCAGCTTAAAATCTATCAACATCACGTGAGAGGGAGGAAACGTTAACAACCCGCTTTGTAGTAAAACAAACCAGTCAACAGATTCGTTAAAGTTGAACAATGTTTGTGTATCTTGACAAAACAAAGACTTTGTTGATGTATTTCAGATGCAGACAAGTGTGAGATGTGCCCAGAAGATCAATGTCCAAATGAGAAACAGGATCAATGCATCCCCAAAATAATAACTTATTTATCCTATGGAGAACCATTGGGAGTTTTGATTTGGGTCCAAATTGGAACAGAGAAAATCCGAAATGCACACCCCTAGTGTAGAACACAGATAAAATGAAATAAATCATTAAATTAAAAACTATAAGAACAGCAAAAGTAAGAGCAGCTTAAAATCTATCAACATCACGTGAGAGGGAGGAAACGTTAACAACCCGCTTTGTAGTAAAACAAACCAGTCAACAGATTCGTTAAAGTTGAACAATGTTTGTGTATCTTGGCAAAACAAAGACTTTGTTGATGTATTTCAGATGCAGACCAGTGTGAAATGTGCCCAGAAGATCAATGTCCAAATGAGAAACAGGATCAATGCATCGCCAAAACGATGACCTATTTATCCTATGGAGAACCGTTGGGAGCAGTTTTGATTTCTTTTGCTCTTTTGTTTTCCCTGATCACCTTTGCTGTGATTGGGATCTTTGTTCTGCTCTCCAAAACTCCCATTGTGAAAGCTAATAACTGGAGCATTACCTGTACCCTTCTCTCCTCTCTGCTGCTTTGCTTTCTCTGCTCCTTCCTATTCATTGGTCAGCCTAGGAAGGTGACCTGTCTCCTCAGACAAACCGTGTTTGGCATCACCTTTACTGTCGCAATTTCCTCTGTGTTGGCTAAAACCATCACTGTTGTTCTGGCCTTCCTGGCCACCAAGCCAGGAAACAGGATGAGGAGATGGATAGGGAAGAGGCTGGCAGTATCGGTCATCATTCTCTGTTCACTTATTCAAATTGGAATCTGTGCTGTGTGGCTGGCAAACACTCCCCCTTTCCCAGAGTTTGACATGCACTCTCAGATCAGTGAGATCATTGTGCAATGCAATGAAGGCTCAAACACCATGTTCTACATCGTCCTGGGCTACATGGGTTTTCTGGCCATCATCAGCTTCACTGTGGCCTTCCTTGCGAGAAAGTTACCAGATAGCTTTAATGAAGCCAAGCTGATCACCTTCAGCATGCTGGTCTTCTGCACTGTTTGGATTACTTTTGTCCCAAGCTACTTGAGCACCAAGGGGAAATACATGGTGGCTGTGGAAGTCTTCTCCATCATGGCCTCTAGTGGTGGACTGTTGAGTTGTATCTTCCTCCCCAAATGCTACATTATTATTCTTAGACCTGATCTGAACACCAGAGAGCAACTAGTAAGGAAACAATATTGAGGCACTGGACTCTTTCAGCCTTTTCTTGTTCTTCGGCACCATGTCTCTCATCATTATATTCCCATATTAGTAGTGAAGGAAGGCGTAGATTAGAGAATACAGTCAACATGGGTGGTATCGGTGACTAAGCGTAGGTGATATTGATGGCGTGGGTGATATTGAAACTACTAGAGGGAATACACAGTAGTAAGCATCCTTCTAGCAGAGCAGATCCTTCAGTTTAGTTAAACATACTGGCGTAGCTTATGTCAAGCTGTGAACTTCTATATCTAATTTATCATACATCAATATCGGGACAATGGGGGGAACTGTGGAAGAGCTGCTTCAACAATCATACATATTGCACAGCTCTGGCACTGCTTTGAAGGACACAGCAGCCCTGCAGCACCATGTGTCCAGAATGCAGCACTGGATGTCAGCCAGCCTACAGTGTGGGCCACAGACTAATAGTTCTCTCAAAGAAGGGAGATAACTGTAGACAGGCTTATACTTAAGGTTAGGTGAAAAAAGAATGGCTGACAACCAGACTAACGCAGTGTGTGGCCATCAAATGAAGCACGTGTGTTTGACATGCATTCCACATTCATCCAGATCATGGTGCAGTGCAATGAAGGGTCTGTTACATGGGTTTTCTGGCCATCATCAGCTTCACTGTGGCCTTCCTTGCTAGAATGTTACTGATGGATTTAAATTTATTTATTTATTTATTTATTAAGTATTTAACATATTTTTATACTGCCCAAAACTTACGTCTCTGGGTGGTTTACAACAAGATAAAAACAAAAGTAAAACATTAGTTAAAAACATAAACAAGATATTTTAAACAAAATTTAAAATTTTTGAAACAATATTCTAAAAACAGCATTAAAACAATTTAAAGAGGCCAAGCAGATCACCTTCAGCATGCTGGTCTTCTGCAGTGTTTGCATGTCCTTTGTTCCAAACTACTTGAGCACCAAGGAGAAATACGTGGTGGCCGTAGAGGTCTTCTCCATCTTGGCCTCTAGTGGTGGACTGTTGAGTTGTATCTTCCTCCCCAAATGCTACATTATTATTCTTAGACCTGATCTGGACACCAGAGAGCAGTTTGTATGGGAAAAGAATTGTGGCATTGAAGTCTTTGGTTGTTTTTGTTGAGTAATTTCCTACTATTCCTCCTATTTATTATTTTATTTATTATTTATCATTAAAACTTTTATACTGCCCTTCCAAAAGGCTCAGAGCAGTTTACATTAAAACACCATTAAAATCAGTTAATAATTAAAACAAAAATTATAAAGCATAAAACAATGATTAACAATTAAAAACATTGTAAAATAGCAACTAAATAATCAGAACAATTTAAAAACAAGTTTTAAAAAGCTGAGAAAGCCTGGTTGAAGAGATGTTTTTTCAGAAGTTGTTTAAAAATTGCCAGACATGAGGAGGCTCACATTCCAGAACGGAGCGCATTCCACAATCTCGGGGCAGCAGCCGAGAAGACCCGTCTTTGTGTGGCCACCATATGAGTTGGCAGTAACTGGAGACGGACCTCCTCATAGCGAAGAAGATGCTCTCTTAAATACCCAGGGCCTAAGCCGTTTAGGGCTTTATAAGTTATAACTAGCACTTTGTATTTTGTCAGGTAACCTATTGGCAGCCAGTGTATCTCCATCAGTAAAGGAGTAACGAGGTCTCTCCGAGATGACCCAGAGACCAGCCTGGCTGCCACATTCTGAACCAACTGAAGTCGACCACGTACAAAAGCAGGCCCACGTAGAGCGCATTACAGAAGTCAAGTCTGCAGCTTACCCAGAGGCGTAACTAGGGAAAACGGTGCCTGGGGCAAGCGCTGAAATTGTCATGTGTGTTCCCCCACCACGCACCCCCCCCGCCACCCCCGGAAATATATGGAAATGTGTCACAGCCATAGTCAAATGTGGGTTGTGGGCTGCATCCGTGCAAGTATACTGGGACAGGAAAAAGGAAACATGAGGCTACAAGGCTCTTTAGAAATATATATTTTAAAGAAATGTCTTGCACACCAGCAGCCTAAGTTTGCAGTCCTCATGGCCAGAAAATAAATGCTTTTAAACATAGTATAGTAATAGGTTTTGTGTCCCAAAATGGAAAAGACAAGACAGGTATTCAGAGGCGTAACTAGGGAAAATGGCGCCTAGGACAAGCACTGAAATTGCGCCACTGTCCAAGCAGGAATGATGGGACTTGTAGTCAGCAATATCTGGAAATCCCCGTTAAAAGGAACACTGTACCATCTAGACATGGTTGTTGATCAAAACCTGAAAACATGAGCCATCTCTGTAAAAGACTTAGAACAACAGTCAGGAGTTATGCGAGGATTCCAAGTGTCATTTTCTCTGTCTCCTCTCATTCTTTAAAAAACATGACTTTGTCCTAGAGGATCACCTGCCCAAATAGCCACTAGCAAAACAGGGGAAGAAGAAGGTAGTGGTGGTGGTGGGGGGGTAAATGATTCCTGCCAGCCTTTGTCTTATGATGGCTGTTGGCTCATGATGGGGTATATGTGCATTCACCACACTAGTGCTTACTTTGACACCAAAAGGGAGGAGGATACATTAGTTTGCCACACTAGACAGAGGAATTTGCAACAGGAGCAGATAGCCAAGTTCTGCCTGGGCCAAAACCAGCCCCTGCCAAACTAAGAAATCATTGTAATTTGCCCCTTCCTGTCACAAGCAGTGTGCTGTTCTTTTATTATTGACTCTAACTCTCAGATATCCCAGTCATGGATGGAAAATTCAGGGTCAATTTACAAGAGACACATTTTCTACATGGAAGTTTCTTCTGTGCAGGTGCTGTGCAGAAACCCATGTGTAGTGATCAATACATATGTAACTATTCCGCCAGGGGCATAGCAAGGTTGGAATGGGTCCAGAGACAGGATTTCAAAATGGGCCCCCAGACCCTCAAAGTCCAGGGCCTCCACACACCCCAGGCCCCCAAGGATTTAAGTCTGATATTTCAAAATAAGTATGCTACCTGGAAATACATTTCACTGAATACACGCATGCACACTTCACAGTATATAGTGATATACATTGAGTACTATATATTTGTGCTACTTTTAATGCCTAGAACACACTAGCAATGCTAATTATTAAAATGGACTCCTTGCTGCAGATTAGCAAATGATACTTTCAACCATGCAGGGTGAGCCTATGTTGGTTTTCTCAGAATTCTGAACAAATTCAGTCAAGTTTGATTCCAGGAGTCTTTTCACACCAGGCTTTTAAAGCCCTTTAACACACATCTCCTCTGGAATAGAGGTGCTGCATTCACATGTTGGCCAGATTTACCCTGAAGTCCCTGCAAGTTATTGGGGAGCAGTTCACACACAAGAAAAACAAAACAAAATAAAATCACAACACATGCTTCACAGTTCTCACTCAGACCTTCTGGATTGCAAAACAACTTGAACATAAGTGCATTTATGAATGAATGAATGAATGAATGAATGAATGAAAATAAATAAAATATACTTGTTCCAGAAGTGTTTGTAATTTTCTGACATGAAACAAGCCACCTATAGGCCTTTTAAGATAGTTTTTGTTTTTAAAGCCAGCACATTTTCCAGTCTGTTTTAAATTAAATATTCAGAGACTTCTCAGTCTCGCCCCACCCCCCCATATCAAAGCCCTATGGCAAGCAGATCCCTATATATGGGGGTAACCACAAAAAGGAATTCACAGCCTACCTAGCAATAGCTGTTCTGGATGGTCTGGTCTGGGCAGAGGGTCTGCTGCCTGCTTCCTCCTTCCTTCCTTCCTTGCTTGGGGCCTACTCGAGTTCAGGCTTCAGGGAGGCCTACTGGGAGGCCTCTCTGGAAGCCCCGCCCACCCGCCGATCAGCTGAGAGGCGGGGAGAGAAGAGCTCTGCAGTTTGCAGGCCTTGCCGATCCTAGGCCTCTTTGCCGATCAGCCGGAGCTGGAGGCAAGTGGCTGAGGGGCCCTGGGGCTGGGCAGGTGGGCAATGGGGTGGGGGTGACAGGGACTGGTATGGTGCCCCCACCTCAATGGCTCCTGGGGCACGTGCCCCCCCTGCCCCCCCCCAGTTACGCCTATGAGCTTACCAACAAATGTACCACTGTTTTGAGGTCATTGATCTCAAGAAACGGGCTAGGCTGGGGTATCAGCCGAAGCTGAAAGAAAGCACCCCTGGCCACCACCTCAACCTGAGAAACCAAGGAGAGACGTTGATCCAGAAGTACACCCAGACTGCAAATCTGTCCCTTTTGAGGAATGTGACCCCGTCTAGAACAGGTAGATCAAAATAGTCTCTAAAGTTCTGACCCCGCACAGTAAGTACCTCCGTCTAATTGGGATTTCAGCTTCAGTTTATTCTCCCTCATCCAGCACATTACTGCTTCCAGGCAGGCATTTAGGGAGGATATGCCAACTCCTGAAGAAGTAGACATGGAGAAGTAGATCTGGGTATCATCAGTGTACTAGTAACACCGCTGAACAACACCGCTGGACGTGAACTCGCAGAGGCAATACAGGCAGAAAAGAACCGCTTCTTTGCTGCACGTATCGCCTGAGCATAGATCTTTAAATGTGCTCCATGTAGTAATCTGCCTGATTCAAGTCGAGTCTTTCTCCACTTGCACTCCAGTTGCCTACCTTGCTGCTTCAGTCCCGGTAGATCTTCCGATTACCAAGGGGCCAATTTTGAAGCAGGTCAGAGGGGACGCTTAGGAGCAATCGTGTCTACTGCCCTGGTGAGCAAGTTGTTCCAGTTCTCAACCAGGGCATCAACAGGATCACCAGCAGAGCCAACACTGAATCCCTCGAAGGCTTCTTGGAATCCTACCGGATCCAGTAACCTCTTCGGGCAGACCATTCTAATAGGCCCCTCGCCCCTGCGAAGGTGGAAAGCGGTTGTAATTCCAACCTTAACCAGATGGTGGTCCGTCCATGACAAAGGGGAGATCGTGGGAGTCCCCACCCACGGAACACCACCCTGATCAGAGTCAAAGAACAAATCAAGTGTGTGACCTGCAATATGCGCCGATCCAGAGACTGCTTGGGATAGGCCCATCGTTTTCATGGCCGCTATGAACTCCTGAGCCGCCCTGGACAAATTGGTCCCGAAATGAACATTGAAGTCCCCTAGCACCAAAAGTCTGTGAGACTCCAACGCAACTTCCGCGGCCAAGTCCGTGAGCTCAGTAAGGGATTCTGTTGGGCAACGGGGCAATCGTTACACCAACAGAAGTCCCAAACTATCCCTGGTCCCCAAACTCAAGTACACACATTCAATATGGTCCGATACCCTAACAGGGAGATATTATCCTTATAGACCACAGCCACTCCACCTCCCCTCCAACATCCCCTCACCCACTCCTCTACAGAATATCCTGGAGACAGAAGCTGGGACCAGACTGGGCCACTAGCCTCCCCCAGCCAAGTCTCACTAATACACACCAGGTCGGCCCTTTCATCCATGATCAGATCATGGATGAGTTCTGATTTATTTTGGACCAACCTGGCATTGCAGAGGAGCAAGGTAAGGTTATGTGGGATGTTGGCAGTGCTCCCCGAGGTCAAAGAGCTGGCAGGACAGCTAGAAGGGGAGACAGCTATTAGGTTTCTGACTACCCTTCCCCTGGAACAGCCTTCTGACCTGCCAACGTTATTTCTTCTATTCCCCATCACCACCGGAATAACTGCCCCACATTCAACAAAGGCGCTCCCTGCCTCCCCTTTTCCAGACAAACCCACACACATTGCAACTTCAACCCAACTTCAGCACAATTTAAAACTGATTAAACAGAAGCCCCACTATTGAACGCCTCCCTCTATACAAATAGTTGGACAAAGTGTCCAGCCCTCGCCCTCGTTTCTGCCCCAGTGTGGCTCACCCAAAGGGGTGACCCCGCCACTGAAGGGCCTTATATTATTGGTCAAGCAAAATAAAGATACTATTTCAAATAAAGCCATCACCGTGGGTGCTAAAGTCTGGGAGACATCAAGCTCTGGCTACTTGCACATAAAAATGTCACACAGTTCCTGATTATTTCCCCTTCTTTGTTCATCATTTCATTCCATCTTTCTTATCCTTATTAGTGTCCACACAATTATGTCTGTAACTGTCCCCCATTATCAAATTATCTTTACTTTGAAAATGTACAGAAGGAAGCACTGAAAATATGTTTTGGTTTAGTTTCTGGATGATTTCTCTGCTGTGGTATTGGTTATAATTTTGCCAGTCCCCGCCACCATGCCAGCGCAATGAGGTGGGGTTCTGGGTTGTGCCCCATCACATGAGGCAGTCACAGGCACAATCTTGCCCCCTGCCTCCACATGGCAGGAATCAGTCAATTAGGGAAGGAGGTGGGCCGATTGGGTCCTGGCTGCCTCCGTTCCATTCAGCTTGGCACCAGTGAGGATCACTGCGGTAGCTCTCTCCATAGTGGCCATGTGGACAGGCTGGGACAGGACTGACGAGAAGGGCCATCGCCAGCAGCATCATGGAGGTGGGGGGCGAGTGCATCAGCGGAGAGTGGCGGAGACTTGGGGCCAGTACAATGAGGCAGGGTTGTGCCCCTGGCACATGAGGCAAGCACGGGCACCATCTTGCCTCCCCCTCCACATGGCAGGGATCAGTCAATTAGGGAAGGAGGCAGGCCGATTGGGTCCCGGCTGCCTCCATTCCATTCAGGTGCTCCACAGCTTGGCACCAGTGAGGATCACTGCGGAAGCTCTCTCCATAGTGGCCATGTGGACAGGCTGGGACACGACTGACAAGATGCGCCATCGCCAGCAGCATCACGGAGGTGGGGGCGAGTGCATCAGTAGAGAGTGGCGGTGGCTTGGGGCCAGTGCGATGAGGCGGGGTTGTGCCCCTGGCACATGAGGCAAGCACGGGCACCATCTTGCCTCCCCCTCCACATGGCAGGGATCGGCCAATGAGGGAAAGAGGTGGGGCAATTGGGTCCCGCCTGCCTCCATTCCGTTCAGTTGCTTCACAGCTTAGCACCCACCCATCACCCTGTACGGGGCCAAGTAGGAAATTTTTGGGTCACCCCAGATTGGCACTAGGCATGGCCTTTTTATGCCTACTTCACACTGAGTCCTTTGGCTTTCAGTCATAGGTTGGCACTGAAGGAACCGATCACTTGGCAGGAGAGTGCTGGTGTTGGGTAGGTAGACTGAATAACGGTTTTCAGCTGGAGGCCAATTTGGGGTGGGAGCAGGGCTGGATTAAGCTAGGGTGGGGCCTGTAACATATGTCATAAAGGGGCCCCAAATTTTTAAAATGCACATAAATTTTAAAACATAAATTATTTACTTGCTCAGTAAAGTCATTCAATTTTTTCATTTGCTATACATATCATAGGATAGCCAAGGTAATGTTAAGAATTGCTGCCAGGGCTGGACTGGGCACACTGAGAGGGCAGTGGAATGTATGTGGGGAGTGAGACAGGTTTTGAGCAGAATGGCTACCTAAGGGTGGGAGTATTCATTGCTGCCGAGTGCAGCGGGGCACAGTCAACATGGAGACCAAGGGTCCCTCAATGGTGTGCGCGTGTGCATGTGCTCACACGGTTTTTGATGTAAGCTCAGTTAATTGTAGCTCCCACACAGGTTGAATCAGGAAGGCCATACTCTAAATGCACATGGTGCCCACACACTGCCTTGATACTGTCACTCAGAACAAAACTCACTCCACATACATGGAAAAAAATTAGAGAGAACACTGATTGAGACCAGGGCTCCCAGAAGCATCGTGTATCAATGGGACATATTGCAATACATGCTTGGAGTGCAGAATGTGAAAAAAAATATGCATGAATACAGATCAGCAATCATGTTCACGGGCCACAGATTTCACAAGTGTTGAGCACAACACATGAATACATGAATTGCTGCTGTTCATTCTCAGCTCTACGACTGCAGTGGGGGAGGAAAGGGGGTTAATCTTTGCAAGGGTGACAGCAGTGCCCTCCACCTTTGACCCAGCTTCTGGAGGGGAATATAGTATTTGTGCATACATAGAGATGTACCCCACCCACAATACCTCTGCATATTCCTCCCATCATAATGATAGGCATTTTGCGAGCCAATAAATCATGCAGTAAGGTATGCATGGAAGAATGGGGTGGGTTGAGGAGGTTGAAAGGAGGGATCACTGTTGTATCAGGCAAAAAGGTTTCCCTTCCTACTTCAGATCTGGAAACATAAACCCACACAGACAGGTCATGCCAAAAAATCTGGTCCTGAAGTCATGAATAAGGAGGAAAAGCAAAAACCATTGATGGAAACTTGGAGCCAGTTCATAGTTTCAAATCAATATGAGGAGTCTTTATTGGAGAACTCCATTCTAGATAGGAAAGTGGAGAGACACAATCTCTAATCTAGCTAGCTAGCTGGATGCAGAGAGATGCTGTCTGCATCTTTGCACACATGGCGCAGAGAGCGAGGTGAGTGTGTGTGATAGGGAGAAGAAGGGGGGGCAGGCAGGCAGGAAGTCCCTGAGAGTAGCAATCTACATATCAAAGAGATAGTGTCAGAACAGTAGAGAGAAGGAATGACCAATGTCTTGACCCCTCTAGCCCTCTGACTCACTAGTCTGTCCCCCTCTGTCATTGAGGCATGAGGCAGCACAGAGTCCTTCATTTCCAACAATATGTTCACAGCTTGCCAGCACTATTCAGGAAACTAATCTTGTTGCTCTTTGGAGTCACAGCTAAATTTGAACTAGCAGGTAGCAATGTCTTTTTCAATTAACCCTTGAAAGATATGAGATAAAGGTAAGGATAGCTGTTCCTGAATATTTTCAGAGTGCCTTCCTCCCCTCTGAATATACACAACACACTTCCACATGCTAGGCAGAAAGCCTGGCGTTCAGGCAGAGATTCTCCTGCAGCTTCTCCCCTTGGCAGCTTTTGCCTACATGCATTCCATTTAGAACCGTTATTTAAAGAAGCATAATTACATAACTAACTGTACTGCATTGCTTCTTTCCTCCTAACATTTGTTCTGGATGAACTGAAGATGGGAAGAAGGCAAGGATTTGTTGGCATTGCCCGATATTGCTAATGGGCCTGCCTACTTTGCCGGACCTACTTTTATGCATGGAGAAGAGAGAGTGGACAGAGAGAAATCTTTCTCCCTCTCTAACAAATCTCATGGGTCTGAAGGCCAGGTAAAATAGGACCAACTAAAGGAAGTCATTTTTCACAGAGCAGAAAATTAATCTATGGAATTCTCTGCTATGGGATGTGGCAAATATAGAAAGAAAGAAAAAAGGCATGCCCTTACCTCTTGCCAGTTGGCTTCTCAGAGGCATCTGGTAGGCCACTGTGTGAAACAGCAAAGCTGTTCTTATGTTCTTGAATGGAAAGGTTTTCATCCCCTTCCAAGTCCTTAGAGTGTTTTCAACTTGGTCATCATCAACTTGGTCACATTCCCCAATGACACCATCCAGAAAGTCCATTCTGGAAGGATGGATCCCCTGGCTCGTGAAGGAAAAAGGTTCACCATGAATGGAAGTGCTACTATATGGAACCACAAGTTTAAAGAGGTATGTGGAGACCTGTCCCGCCACACCTTGCTAGGGTCCCTGACTTTAAGCGGTTTTCTCACAACCCAGCTCCAATATCAGGAGTCAAGAGTGTTGGGAGGGAGAAATGGGCTGAAAGGAATGGAGTGCCATGATGGGGGATGCTCTGTTTCTCTCCTCTGGGCAAAGCTCCAGAGGTCTCAGATTGAGGACTCCAGCAATAGGGTCCAGGTGACCTCCCCCACTCCCTGACAGAGGAATTTATCAGCCTGACCCCAGATTTGCCTTGACCATGTTTGATGCCTCTGACCTCTTTTTGTCTGCCTGCAGTCAGACCCACCTTGGCTTTTGCCTGGTTCAGGGAGTAGACCCCTATTCCATACTCTTTATATGTGGATATTTAGTTTTGGGAATAATAGAAGTCGGGGAAAATCAGAACATTCTTCCTTCTTGCTCCTGTTAGATGCAGCCCCGTTCCCGATGTGTTGAGAGCTGCCATCTTGGATCCAGCAGGATTGCCCAGCAGGGAAGACAAGTTTGTTGTTATGATTGTGCTCAGTGTCCTGCGGGGAGGATTTCAACACAGACCAGTAAAAATATGTATATTGTGTAACCAAATCCAAATGTTTAAAATTCTCTATCTTCTTTTCTACATCAAATAGATGAATGAATTTCTCAACATACTTCTGTTGAACTCAAGTACTAGTGCCAAGATCTGAGAGTTTTATTTAGTCTGGCAAATCTTTTCACTTGAAAAACTTTCCCTACTCCTTCTCCAGGAGCAGCAATCTGCCCTCTGCAGCATCATCTAGGATTTAATCTTCAGGTATTAGCACCCTTGCAGGGAAAGGAAACATTTTGTTTTCTAACAACTAAATTCTCAGAATATCTAGGCTTTTCATGTGAAGCCAGAATCTGTAACCTTTCCAAAATTAGAAAGAGTTTATGCAGGATAGAGACTATGGCATTTATGATGAGCATTCCTTTAGTTTAAGTTTTCAGGTGCTGGCCTTTGCAGAAGAATATCCTGGATTCTTTGAAAGTTAAAACAATAAGCTGCAATGGCCGATGTTCCCATTAGAAAAAGCTGATGCTACGTGATATGCATTGATGCTGCTGAAGGGGTCAATGAATGGAACACTGCTACTCACTTGGGGACAGTGAATTTGGATGATCGCCCCTTCCCCCCAGAAGCATTCTTCACCAGTTGGAAATATGTCCCTGAGGGTCATGTAGCTCTCAGGGACATATTTTTGACTGGCGCAGAGCACTTCCGGGGGATAGAAGAGATCATCAAAAATTAATCTCTCTCTCATAGGTGCTGGTGCTGTATTACACTTCATAGGTAGTACCAGCATTTTGCAACTCAACATTTCTGCCAATATAAACAAAATAAATCATTGCCCCCCAAAAAGCCTATAATTGGCACAGTGTCTACAAATGAGAAACATCAACTTGGCTTTTTTGTTTTTAATTGCTTTGCATTGCTTTTTTGTTTTTAATTTTCATATTGCCTCTTGTTAAAATTCTATGTATAATAGGGAAGTGGAAAATGTTTTGGGTGTTCCGGCACCGAAACGAAAAACCCAATCACCATCCTGAAATATTTTGGAGCCGAAACAAATCACCCTTGTTTTGGTTCCAAACATGTTGTCATTTCAGCCCTCCATTTTGTGACCGAGAATGTGCTTCTCCTTTCTCCTCCAATTTGAGTTCTGATGTGTGCTTGAATTTCCTGCCTTTCAGCCTCCCATTGACTTCCGCAAAGTTCCAAAATGTGCGTCTTCTTCCTCCTCCATTGAGTTCGGTGACATGTGCTTGAATTTCCTGCCTTTCAGCCTCCCATTGACTTCAATGCAATGTTCTGATGTGCAAAATAATGCCCATATTTGGCTCTACAGGAGCCAAATTAATCTTCCATTAGCTAAGGGGAGGTGGAGGAGGGGGCAAGGGGGGGGATTTCGGTAGATATTTCAGGAGGGTATTAAAGGGCCAGTAGCCATTTCTTCCTTGCTGTGCCTTGTGTGGGGAGAGAGCTCTTTTTCATGATTGCTCAGCCTTTCCATCACATATCCACCATTGCCTCCAACCATTGTTCAGCATTGCCACCATTGCCACATTTTTTTTCACCAGCAATTTTTTTAATTGAGAAAAATAAGAAGATTCCATCTTTTATTCCTTCTGTCTTGCTAACACGGAAAGCCTGCTACCTGAGCCATCCTTGGACCTTGTCTGGATTCTCTCCTGTATTTGTTGAGAAAGCGTCGGCGAAAAGATGGGTTTTGAGGTGTTTTTTAAAAATTGCCAGAGATGGGGAGGAGATATTAAGGGAGATATTATAATCCACCTCCCCACCAACGTCCCCTCACCCACTCCTCTATAGAATATCCTGGAGGGAGAAACTGGGACCAGAATGGTCCACTAGCCTCCCCCAACCAAGTTTCACTAATACGTACCTGGTCGGCTCCCTCAACAATGATCAAATCAGGGATGAGTTTAGGTTTATTTTGGACCATCTTGGCATTACAGAGGAACAGGGTAAGGCTTTGTGGATTGTTGGCAGTGACCCCCAAGGTCAATGAGCTGGCAGGACAGCCGGAAGGGGAGACCGCTATTAATTTTCTGACTTCCTTCCCCTGGAATGGCCTGCTGACCTGCCAACATTACTTCTTCTATTCCTCACCACTACCAGGATAGCTGTCCCATAGTCAACAAAGGTGATGTCAAAGAGATGTGCCAAAAAATTGTGTGCCACCATTGTTGTTGTTGTCATCATCACTCTTTCAACTTGTGCAGGTGAGAGGGGGGCAAAACCTCACTATTCCACTGGCAGAATATGTTGTTTAGCAGCATCCTTACTTTACTTGCTTTGGAAACCCGGTTCTCTTCTTTGCAAAGCTCTACTGTTGTTGTTGACGTGTGCTGTTAATGCAGATTTGGGACAGAAAGAGTGGGGGTAGTGGTAGTGCTCCAATGGGTGCCTGCCACCACCCAGTTCCCATAGGGATTAGGCAAATGACTGGGTTTTGGTGATTTGTTGAAGTTTGAGTGACTTTGGGGCAGATTCGGGGCGGAAAGGGGACATCTCGGGTGGAAGAGTGGGGTGGGGTGATAGCGCCCCAATGGATGCCTGTCATCACCCAGATCCCAAAGGGATTGGGCAAAGGGATGATTTTCGGTGATTTGTTGAAGTTTCTTTGGGGCAGATTTGAGGCAGAAAGGGGGCATTTGGGGTGGAAGAGTGGGGTGAGGTGGTAGTGCCGTACCCCAGTGGGTGCCTGCCACCACCCAGATCCCAAAGGGATTGGGCAAAGGGCTGATTTTTTGTGATTTGTTGACGTTTATGCGTCTTTAAGGCTTTTCTCCATAGGAATAATGGAGGTTTCAGCAGCCCCATAATTGCACTTGGGGGGCACTGGGGTGGCCCAGAGCAAGTGACGGTGTAGTGCACAGGGGGTGCCAACCACCCCCATGGGTTGCTAACCCATGGGGTACAGGGTTTTGTTGTTTCTGAGGTGTTCTGAGTGTCTATTCTCTGGTAGCATATGGGATTTATAATGACAAACCATGAATCCACTCTCATTTGCTACCAGTGAAACTACACTAAGAACCCCTCAGAAACAACAAAACCCTATACCCCATGGGATAGCAACCCATGCGAGTGGTTGGCACCCTCTGTGCACAAAACCTCCACTCACCCGGGCCACCCCAGCGTCCCCCAATTGCAGTTATGGGGCTGCTGAAACCTCCATTATTCCCTATTGAGAAAAACTTTAAAGACGCATAAACTTCAAAAATCACTTTAAAATGATCCCTTTGCCCAATTCCTTTGAAATAATTCTGGTAGCTTCCTGGCCCCCTTTGGACACTCCCACACACCACACACCACCCTGGGCCACCCATTTCCCCCCAATGTGAAGAGATGCATTTGCTGAAACCTCCATTATTCCCTATTGAGAAAAACCTTAAAGACACTTAAATTTTAAAAATCACTGTTTAAAAAATCAGCCCTTTTCCCAATTCCTTAGAAATAATTCTGGTAGCTTCCTGCCACCACTAGGCACTACCACCAACCACACTCCACCCTGGGCGATCCCTTTCCCCCCAAACTTAAAGGAGAAAATCTTAAAGATGTGTGAACTTCAAAAAATCACCAAAAATCAGTCCTTTGCTCAATTCCTCTGAAATTTGAGTGGTAGCCTCCACCCATTAGGCACTTCCATCCCATACCATTTTTTTGTCTCCAGGACCGGTTTTTTGAATGCTAATCAGTTCATATTCAGATTTGGATTAATTCGGAACCAAATCGAATCTGGGGTGATTTGGATGGGTCTGATTTGGATCCGAAATGAAATAGGGGTGTTTTGATTTGGGTCCAAAATCAAACATCGAATATCTGAAATGCACACCCCTAGTGTAGATCACAGATAAAATGAAATAAATCATTAAATTAAAAACTATAAGAACAGCTAAAGTAAGAGCAGCTTAAAATCTATCAATATCACATGAGAGGGAGCAAACGTTAACAACCCGGTCTGTAGTAAAACAAGCCAGTCAGCAGATTCCAGTTAAAGTTGAACAATGTTTGTGTATCTTGGAAAAACAAAGACTTTGTTGATGTATTTCAGAAATGAAATCTCTGTAATGTGTGTCAGTCCTTTATTACGGTCATGGACCAGTGCATAGCTAAAACATACATACTTACATGCTTACATATAAGAAAAGAGACTTAGCATAATAAAATGGATTATAACACAATAGTACCAAGTTAAAATTAGAACAGTTATGGTGAACTCCAAATAGGTCTGACTGAAAACCTTATTAAACAGGGCACCCTCCATTGCAATCGTGAAACAAGAATCACAGGGGAAGAAAAGAAAAGAACAGAACATTATTAAAAACCTGAGCGGATGGTGCAAATGATATGACAATACCTTGCCATTTTGATGATTAGATGTATTTCAGATGCAGACCAGTGTGAGATGTGCCCAGAAGATCAATGTCCAAATGAGAAACAGGATCAATGCATCGCCAAAACAATGACCTATTTATCCTATGGAGAACATTAGGAGCAATTTTGATTTCTTTTGCTCTTTTGTTTTCCCTGATCACCTTTGCTGTGATTGGGATCTTTGTTCTGCTCCGCAAAACTCCCATTGTGAAAGCCAATAACTGGAGCATTACTTGTACCCTTCTCTCCTCTCTGCTGCTTTGCTTTCTCTGCTCCTTCCTATTCATTGGTCAGCCTAGGAAGGTGACCTGTCTCCTCAGACAAACCGTGTTTGGCATCACCTTTACTGTCGCAATTTCCTCTGTGTTGGCTAAAACCATCACTGTTGTTCTGGCCTTCCTGGCCACGAAGCCGGGAAACAGGATGAGGAGATGGATAGGGAAGAGGCTGGCAGTATCGGTCATCATTCTCTGTTCACTTATTCAAATTGGCATCTGTGCTGTGTGGCTGGCAACCACTCCCCCTTTCCCAGAGTTTGACATGCACTCTCAGATCAGTGAGATCATTGTGCAATGCAATGAAGGCTCAAACACCATGTTCTACATCGTCCTGGGCTACATGGGTTTTCTGGCCATCATCAGCTTCACTGTGGCCTTCCTTGCGAGAAAGTTACCTGATAGCTTTAATGAAGCCAAGCTGATCACCTTCAGCATGCTGGTCTTTTGCAGTGTTTGGGTGACCTTTGTCCCAAGCTACTTGAGCACCAAGGGGAAATACATGGTGGCTGTGGAGCTCTTCTCCATCATGGCCTCTAGTGGTGGACTGTTGAGTTGTATCTTCCTCCCCAAATGCTACATTATTATTCTTAGACCTGATCTGAACACCAGAGAGCAACTAGTAAGGAAACAATATTGAGACACTGGACTCTTTCTGCCTTTTCTTGTTCTTCGGCACCATGTCTCTCATCATTATATTGCCATATTAGTAGTGAAGGAAGGCGTAGATTAGAGAATACAGTCAACATGGGTGGTATCGGTGACTAAGCGTGGGTGATATCGGGACAATGGGGGGAACTGTGGAAGAGCTGCTTGAAGAATGAGCCATATTGCACAGCTCTGGCACTGCTTTGAAGGACACATCAGCCCGGTAGCACCATGTGTCCAGAATGCAGCACCGGATGTCAGCCAGCCTACAGTGTGGGCCACAGACTAACAGTTATCAAAGAAGGGAGATATATGTAGACAACCTTATACTTAAGGTTAGGTGAAAAAAGAATGGCTGACATCCAGACTAACACAGTGTGTGGTCATCCAATGAAGCACATTTGTTTGAAATGCATTCTACATTCATCCAGATCATGTTGCAATGCAATGAAGGGTCTGAGGGTCTCTTACATGGGCTTTCTGGCAATCATCAGCTTCACTGTGGCCTTCCTTGCTAGAATGTTACTGATGGATTTATTTATTTAGTCAGTCATTTATTTAAAATATCTTTATACCACCCAAAACCTACGTCTCTGGGCGATTTACAAGAAGATAAAAACAAATATAAAACATTAGTTAAAAACAAAAACAAGAAATTTTAAACACAACAATTTATTTTTTAAAAAACAATATCCTAAAAACAACATTAAAACAATTTAATGAAGCCAAGCAGATCACCTTCAGCATGCTGGTCTTCTGCAGTATTTGGATGTCCTTTGTCAAAAGCTACTTGAACACCAAGCGGAGATACATGGTGGCTATGGAGGTCTTCTTCATCTTGGTCTCTAGCGGTGAACTATTGAGTTGCATTTTCCTCCCCAAATGCTACATTATTATTCTTAGACCTGATCTGGACACTAGAGAGCAACTAGTACGGAAAATGAATTGTGGCATTGGACTCTTTGGTTATTTTTGATGAGTTTTCTACTATTTCCTACTATTTCCTACTATTCCTCCTGTATTAGTGGTCATGCAAAATAAAGATACTGTTTCAAACAAAGCCATCACCCTGGATGCTAAAGTGTGGGTGACGTCAAGCTCTGGCTACTTGCACATAAAAATGTCACACAGTTCCTGATTATTTCCCCTTCTTCGTTCAACATTTCATTCCATCTTTCTTGTCCTTAATAGTGTCCACACAATTATGTCTGTAGCTGTCCCTCATTTTCAAATTATCTTTGCTTTGAAAATGTACCGCAAGAGACAGAGGAAATAAGTTTTGGTTTGGTTTCTGGATGATTCCTCTGCTATGGTATTGGTTCTAATTTTGCCAGTCTCTGCCGCCGTGCCAGCACAATGAGGTGGGGTTCTGGGTTGTGCCCCCATTCCATGAGGCAGTCACGGGCACCATCATGCTCCCCTCCACGTGACAGGGATCGGCCAATTAGGCAAGGAGGCGGCCCAATTTCGTCCCGGCTGCCTCCATTCCGTTCAGTGGCTCCGCAGCTTGGCACCAGCGAGGATCACTGGCATAGCTCTCTCCATAGTGGCCATGTGGAGGGGCTGGGACAGGACTGACGAGAAGGGCCATCGCCAGCAGCATCATGGAGGTGGGGGGCGAGTGCATCAGCGGAGAGTGGCGGAGGCTTGGGGCCAGTACAATGAGGCAGGGTTGTGCCCCTGGCACATGAGGCAGCCACGGGCACCATCTTGCCTCCCCCTCCACCTGGCAGGGATCGGCCAATAAGGGAAAGAGGTGGGGCGATTGGGTGCCGGCTGCCTCCGTTCCGTTCAGTTGCTCCACAGCTTGGCACCCACCCAACACCCTGTACTCAGTGAGGGATAGCCGGTAGCCTGTGGGGGCCAAGTAGGAAATTTTTGGGTCGCACCAGATTGGCACAAGGCATGGCCTTTTTTTGCCTACTTCTTACTGAGTCCTTTGGCTTTCAGTCATAGGTTGGCACTGAAGGAACCGTTCACTTGGCAGGAGAGTGCAGGTTGTTTTTCCCCCCAAATTCAATCTTTATTGATTTTAACAATAGTAATATTATCATTAACAAATAAACAAAAGTGGACTTCCCGCACACATCTCTTCGTGAATCATCAGCTATAAAATTTACCCTTGCTATAATAATAATTCAAAACATAAATTTAAACCCTTACAAACACAGTTAGTCTACCCAACCTGCAATTTTTACTAAATTTCAAACCCTGCTGTAAGGTCCATGGTAGGAAAATAGTTCTTTAAATACAACAAAAATGGTTTCCAATCTTCTTTAAAACATTCTAAGTTTTGGTCTCTCATCAATGTTGTAAGTTTTGCCATCTCCGCATATTCCAAAAATTTTATCAGCCAATCTTCTTTTCAAGGCAGTTCATTACTCTTCCATTTCTGTGCATATATTATTCTAGCTGCCGTAGAAGCGTACATAAAAAATGTTAAATTAGTTGTAGAAATTACACCTTGTGTTATTCCCAGCAGGAAGGATTCTGGCTTCTTAGGAAATGTCATTTTAAATATTTTCTTTAACTCATTATATATCATATCCCAATAGGCCTTAGCCTTCTCACAGGTCCACCACATATGAAAAAATGTACCTTCAGAATGTCCACACTTCCAACATTTGTTTGAAACATTTTTATACATTAATGCCAATTTTTTTGGTGTCAAATACCATCTATACATCATTTTATAATAATTTTCTTTTAAAGTATTACATGCAGTAAATTTTAAATCATTTTTCCATAATTTTTCCCAGGCTGCCATTTCTATGTTACACCCCACATCTTGAGCCCATTTTATCATTGTTGTTTTAACCACTTCTTCTCTTGTCTCCTCCAGAAGTAAAAGTTTATACATTTTAGAAACTAATTTTTCATCATTTTCACATAAGTCCTTCTCAAAGTTCGAAGTCTGATCTTCAAATCCAACTTCAAAATCCTTCTTATATAACTCTTTCAACTGATGGCATTGAAACCAATCTCTGACCAAATTTTGTACTTCAGTTAAACTTTTTAACTTACAGTCCTTGTCCTGAAAATATAGCAAATCCCTATAGGTACCCCAATGCAATTGCATATTTACTTCTTTACGTGATAAAGCTTCAGTTGGAGATACCCATAACGGAGTTTTAGGTTCCAACCATTTTTTATATTTTAACCACACCCTCATTAAACACCTTCTCACATAATGGTTCAAAAAATCTTTATGTATTTTACTTTTTTCATACCACAGATATGCATGCCATCCAAACCTTCTATCAAATCCTTCCCAGTCAAGTATTCTAGGGTTTTTTAATGTTATCCATTATTTTAGCCACGTCAAACAAACAGCATCGAAATACAACCTTAAGTCCGGTAAGGTAAGACCACTTCTTTCCTTTGCATCTGTTAAATTCTTAAAATTAATTCTTGGTCTTTTCCCTTCCCAAACAAACTTAGTTATATCCTTCTGCCATTGCTTAAAACAAGTTAAAGTACTGATTATAGGAATAGTCTGAAAGAGAAATAACATTTTAAGCAAGACATTCATTTTCACCACTGAAATTCTTCCCATTCAAGACAAATTCATTTTAGACCATCTTTGTAAATCAATTTTCACTGTATTCCATATTTTAACATAATTATTTGTAAACAACAAAGAATTATTGTTTGTTAACCAGACCCCCAAGTATTTAATTTTCTTCTCCACTTTCAACTCACTTATTTCAGAGAATCTATCCTTGGAGTTCTGATCCATATTTTTAGTCAGAACCTTAGTTTTGGCCTTGTTTATATAAAATCCAGCCAGCTGGCCAAATTGTTGTATTTTTTCCAAGAGTCTTCCAATCTTGTCCATTGGATTTTCTAGAAAAAACACAACATCGTCCGCAAAGGCTCTCAACTTGTAGTCTTGTTTCCCAATTTTGGGGCCATATATTTTATCATCTTCTCTAATACTTCTACAAAGCACTTCTAGGACCAATATGAAAAGCAATGGGGAAAGTGGACATCCTTGTCTGGTCCCTTTTTGTATTTCACAATTGTCTGATAATTCCCCATTTACAATAATCTTAGCATATTGCTCCGAATAAATGGTCTTAATTGCCCTAATAAAGTTGTTGCCAACACCCATTACATCTAATAGTCTCCACATAAATTGCCACGAAACATTATCGAAGGCTTTCTCTGCATCTAAAAAAATCATCGCCATCTGTTTGTCATTATGTTTTTCATAATACTCCAGGCATAATCCCTTTTTGTAAGATATCATTCATAGTCCATTGAAAAGGCTGTAAAATTTGGTCTTTGAATGACTTGTAATACAAAGCTGACAATCCATCAGGTCCTGGGGCCTTGTTGGACTTACTTTGATTTATTGCTTCTATTATTTCCATGATTTTTATCGGAGCATTCTTAATTTCTATATGTTCCTTAGAAAGTTTTGGAATATTTTTGGTTCTAAGAAACTGCTCAATTTTTTTGTCTTCAACTATCTTATCTTTATATAATTCTGAATAATATTTTAAAAATTCAGCTCTTAGTCCCTTTCCATCATAAGAGAGCCCGTTTTTTGTAAGTATTTTAGATATATAATTTTTTTCTCTCAGATCTAATTTTCCAAGCTAACAACTTGCCTGGCTTATTTGCGAACTCAAATACCCTTTGCTTAGCATACTTCAAATTCCGTTCAAATTCATTTGCTACTAACATAGAAAGTTGTTGTAACATTTTGATAGCTTGAGTAACCATCTTCTTATCTTTGGCCCATAATAATTCTCTTTCTTTTTTGGAAATCTGCATCAATAATGTCTCTTTTTTCAATCCTTTATGCTTTTTAAAATATGCATTTTGCTGTATGAAAAAACCTCTCATAACTGCTTTGCTTGCATCCCAGATTATTTTATTGTCCATTCCTTGATTTAAATTCAATTCAAAATAGTCCTTTAACTTCTTTTTGGCTTTCTCCACAACATCTGTTTTTTTCAAGAGGTACTCATTCAATCTCCAATGAAATGAAGTCGTTCCTTTCTTCTTCCATGTAAAACAAATTGGATTATGATCTGAAAAAGTCCTGGGTAAAATATCCATTCTTTTCATACATGGTGTAATAGCTTTAGATGTCCAAACCATATCTATCCTTGAATGTCATTGATATCTTTCAGAAAAATAAGTATATTCTTTTGCATTTAAATTTTTAATTCTCCACAAATCATAAAGATCCATGTGTTCTGCTAAATCAAAGAATGCTTTAGGAAGTTTACCTTGTAAATTCTTTTCCGATCTATCAGATTTTCTGTCCATAGATGTAGAAACAACACCATTAAAGTCTCCCATTATAATCAAATTGACATTCGATAACTCAGCCATCTTTTGATCCAAATAGTTATAAAATTCAACTTTCTTTTCATTAGGGGCATAGATTCCAATTATCACCGTTTTAATTCCAGAGATTAAAATTTCCAATGCTAGTAGCCTACCTTCATCATCTTTGAAAATCAATTTAGGTTCAAATTGTTGTTTGACATAAAATACTACCCCTCTTTTTTTTTCCCCTTATCTAAGGAAACAAATTCTTGTCCTAGAGCCTTGTTGACCAAAAATTTTCTATCTTGTTTTCTAATATGTGTCTCCTGTAAACACACAATGTCCAAATTTTGTTTCTTAAGAAAATGAAAGACTCTATTTCTTTTTGCTTTTGTGTTTAACCCATTAATGTTCCAAGAAAGACTCCTATAGTCTCTTAATTTGTAATCCATCTGGTCTAATTTGAGTTATGTGTTGAGGGAGCTGGATGCTCAGAAGATAAGTTTTTTTTTTATTTCCACCAGAATTCTTGCGCCTTGAGGAGCTCAGTGAATCTATTCTTCTTGCCCTTATAAAAAAAGGAAACTCCCTCCGGTATTTCCCACCTAAAACGTATTCCATTGGCATTCAAAGCATCTTTCAAAAATTTGTAATCCTTACGTTTTCTTAGAATTCTGGCTGGTATTTCTTTCAAAAACTTTATCTGCTTGGTTTCAATAGTAAGAGCTGTAGCAAAATGAGCCTGAACAATTCACTTATTAATTGATTTTGAACTAAATTGCACCAAACAGTCTTTAATGTATTTATTCCTTGTAGCAAAATCCAAATTTAAACAAAAAGCTACCTCAATCTGTGGCTCCATCTCTTCAGCTGTAATTCCCAAAAGTGATGCAAGCTCCTCCCCAAGTAATTTTTTGATGTCTTGGCCAGCTTTTTCTGGAATACCTCTGAACCTTAAAAAACTCTCTTTTTGTCTTAATTCCAACAATGCCAATGGGTAGGTAGACTGAATAATGGTGATTGGCTGGAGGCCAATTTGGGGTGGGAGCAGGGCCAGATTAAGCTAGTGTGGGGCCTGTAACATATGTCATAAAGGGGCCCCAAATTTTTAAAATGCACATAAATTTTAAAACATAAGCCAAGGCAATGTTAAGAATTGCTACCAGGGCTGGACTGGGGGCACTGAGAGGGCAGTGGAAAGTATGTGGAGAGAGAGCCAGGTTTTGAGCAGAATGGCTACCTAAGGATGGAAGTATTCATTGCTGCCGAGTGCAGTGGGGCGCAGTCAACATGGAGACCAGGGGTCCCTCGATGGTGTGCGCGTGTGAATGTGCTAACACGGTTTTTGATGTAAGCTCAGTTAATTGTAGCTCCTGCACAGGTTGAATCAGCAAGGCCCCACTCTGAATGCACATGGTGCCCACACACTGCCTTGAAACTGTCACTCAGAACAAAACTCATTCGACACACAGAGATGAAGAAAATTTAGAGAGAACACCGATGGAGACCAGGCCTCCCAGAAGTGTCGTGTATCAATTGCACATATTGCAATACGTGGTTGGAGTGCAGAAATGTCAACAAACATGCATGCATACAGATCAGCAATCATGTTCACTGGCCACAGATTTCACAAGTGTTGAGCACACATGAATGGCTGCTGTTCATTCTCAGCTCTACGATGGCAGTGGGGGAGGAAAGGGGGTTAATCTTTGAAAGGATGACAGCAGTGCCCTCCACCTTTGACCCAGCTTCTGGAGGGGAATATAGTATTTGTGCATGCATGGAGATGTACCCCCCCTCCCAACACACACACACATACACACAATGCTTCTGCATATTCCTCCCATCATAATGATAGCCATTTTGCGAGCCAATAAATCATGCAGTAAGGTGTGCATTGAAGAATGGGGTGGGGTGGGGAGGTTGAAAGGAGGGATCACTGTTGTATCAGGTAAAAGGGTTTACCTTCCTACTTCAGATTTGGAAACATAAACCCACACAGACAGGTCATGCTAAAAACTCTGGTCCTGAAGTCATGACTAAGGACGAAAAGCAAAAACCATTGATGAAAAGGCAGGCAAGTGGGTCAGGTGGAGCAGGGGGAGAGGACAACCTCCATCTAAACCATCTGATTCACACAATACATGCCAGAGAGTGAACTGAATGAAATTACTATGGTCCAGGACCAGCAGACAGTACCTGCGAACCAACAAATCACAGATACAGGTCAGAGGCCATTTCCGTTGTTGGAAAAATAAGGCAGCCACCTTTGAGACCCAGATCCCTCTTTCCACACCCCACTAGTCATGAGAACAATCCTCAAAGGTCTCTTTCCAGGATCTGCTTACAGAACAACTGTGAGGAGGGAAATGGCCATGCTCCTTCCTTCAGAGGTCAAACAAGAGAACCAACCGGCTTCCTTAAAGATTGGTGGGTTTTACAGGAGAGGCTTCTTGGAAAGTCACCTGTGGGTTCAAGCAGTGCTCTAGGTAAGTACATGTGAATTGGGGAGCGAGAGATCCCTTTCTCTCTTCTACATTCACACACTAACCCCTTGCTGAGTGTGATACTCCAGAAAGAGAAGGCGGCACCAGTAGATTACAAGCAGAAAGGCACGTGGGAATGCAGGGGGGGATATTTGTCCCTAAATAGCTCCCTCTCTCACACACGTGCAAAAATGCACAATGGCACCAACTCACTCTCCTAACGGTGGGGGGATTTTGCAAGCAGAAAAGACAAGACACCTTGTGAAGGGAGAAGAAAGGGAAGCCCGGCGTCCCTGCGTGAAAGTGCAGGCTGGCACTCAGCAGACTGAGCAGAGCAGCACGGAGAGATACGACTCAGCTATGCGCAGGCGCCTGAATTGTTTTATCTCCCCGCCCTCTCTGCCCACAGTCAATCACAAACTAAAAGATGGAAACTGAGCCACATCGCAGGACTTGTGGGATTTGGAGTTTCTTTCCTCCAAGAGCTTCCATGGAAAATGCTTCACTTCCAGTTAGCGGCAGAAGAACTACAATTCCCAGGTGCCAAAGGGCGTCGATGATAGAGTCACTCGTGAACTGACCCACCGTTCTCTCAAATACAGGGCCCTCGAAAATGTGGGGCCTGTAGCATTTTATACTTTTGCTACTAGATTAATCTGGCAATGGTGAGGTGGCCAAGGAACAGCCTTCCAGGGTTTTTGCGGCCCAAAGTGTTGGGAATGGGGGGGAGGGGAGGCTCGACTCACCAACTCAGAGTTCCCCTCCCCCCACCCAGCTGGTTGCTGTGCCCGTTGTCATCAGTTGAGTTTTCTTTAAATTTAGTCATAGTCCCATTTTTTGACTGTGCTCCTTGACTTTCATTTCTAGAGCTTGCAGATCATCTGCATTCTCAGCTATCAGAATGGTGTCATCAGTATTGTGCAGGTTATTGATGTTTCTTCCTCCAACTTTAAAATCATGATCATCTTCTTCCAATCTGGCTTCTCTCAGTATATGTTCAGCATATAAATTGAATAAAAAGGGAGAAAGTATACAGCCTTGTCGTACTCTGAACGTCTGGTTCACCACTATGGAGTAAATCCACCTGTCTCCGTGGAAACACAGCTGCAGCTCATTCAGACATATCCTCGTGTGTCTATTCCAGGGGGCCAAGGAACAGCCTTCCAGGGTTTTGGCGGCACAAATTGTTGGGAATGGCGGGGGTGGCAGGCCGGACTGCGGGCACTGAGAGGGTGGGGGAATGTTTGTGGGGAGGGTGCCGGGTTTTGAGCAGAATGGGTAATTAAGGGTGGGAATTGGGGCACAGGTGCACCCCGCAGGGTGTGGCACACCGGGAATATTCCCTGTTGCCCTGTGGGCCAGTCTGAGCCCAGGTGGCTCGACTCACCAACTCAGAGTTCCCCTCCCCACACGTGCGCTTTAAAGTTTTAACAGGAAAGCCTTTTTAGGCTAGGAGATCCCCTGTATTTGTAAAGGGGAATCAAAGCTGGATTCTCAGTTACAAGTATATCCCTCGCCGTACTGGCCTGCAAGCCAGTTCCATGAAATGGGGGGGTGGTCCCAATTCTAACTTGGACTTGCACCCCCCCCCCTTTTGAGGGCCGGTCTGGTTCATCCTCAGGCCACCCAAACTGGCCTGGCTCAGTCTGAGCTGGTTTGCACAACCCTCTTTCTCTCCCCTCTCTGTCTACACTAAGCCAGAAGCAAAGCCTCCTTGGAATCTGCCATTCCCCAAATCTCATCCTTCCCTACCTTCCCTGAATATCCGGTGCACCACTATGGGATATTTTATCACACTAATTCTGCCATGTAATGTATTTGTTTCACTAATTTACTTTCATTCTCTTTTAATAAATTTGAATTTGTTCACTGAAACCTTGTTTTGTCCCTTTGTTTTGTTATTAGTTCCATCTCTACCACAGAGGGATAGACATTACAGTAGCAGCCCTAGGCCCCGCATCTTGTAACCGTGATTTCTGCCATAACACAGGTCCGGATGATCAAAGACAGCAAGGTTACTGAACATGAACAAAGGTTCTGCACTGTCTGAATCCTGAAATTATTATTTTATTTTTACAAACTTGGGTAGATTTTTTCCTGACCATGAATCCATTTATATACCACATCTTTGCAGTGCAGCCTAGAAACATTTCCATTCAATTGATTATTTTCTTTCTTGGGGATTGACATCTAATACTTGGTCATCCCTGCCTGGGCCATTTTGAGGGAAGACATTGCTGATGAATGCTAGGATACCCTATGGAAGTGGAAGAAGGGGAATGTTCTGCCTGACATTTTAGAAGTTAGTCACATTGGCTATGTAGGACACATTGGCGATCTGTACCCACTGGATATAAAATCAATGAAATATATAAAAATAAAATACATAAATCTTTTGGATGCATTTACCAGAAGCCCCTTACTGCATGTTTAGTTTTCCTCGCACTCAACGCAAGGCCCAATGACCAGCAGGCGTTTGGGTCCCCGAAGTGTTAAGTGAATCATGTTATTGCTTGCTAAAGAACAAATATTGGTTAGGAGGGAATAAAAAATGTTTTCTTGGATTGTATAGGGACCAGAGGACAGCAGGGAAAGTGTCAATCCACCCTGTAATTATCAAAATCACGATTATTCAGTTATGCTTCTTGTGGAAGCCCCATGGCTAGATAGAGGTAATTTAATGATAAGATTGGTTAATTATAACTCAGTAGCTCATACTAGGCTACATTCACTCAGTGTTTAAGGATTTTAAAATGACTGTGTGTGCCCTAGAACTCAGAAGACATTTACATGAAACAAACAAGGCTCTGTCAAATGGAATTTCTGTGTTGGTAAAGTTCTTTATGGGTAGTCTTCTCTAGCTGACAAAGCAAGTGTGCAGCTGGGGTGAGATTCAAAATTTGCAGGAGCTCAGAATGCTTTGGTTACTACCATTCCTCCTATATCTGCCTGCTATTTTCAGCAGGCAGAACAGCAGGCAAAGATATCTGTGCAAAATTCAGCACAATTCCAAGACAAGTTCCAGAGAAGACATTACCATTGGGGAATTTGGATCCATCTTACAGGGTGATGTGCTTCCATTCAACTTTACAGTATTACCAGACAATTCCACAGCAGGATAGTGAGTAGTGCGTCTTTTGTTTTAATGGCTGTATTGGGTCTTTTAGGTAGGGCTGAGCTAATAGCAATAGCAATAGCACATACATTTATATACCGCTCTATAGCCGAAGCTCTCTAAGCGGTTTACAATGATTTAGCATATTGCCCCCAACATTCTGGGTACTCATGTATGCCTATGTGGTTTAAATTATTCTAGTGGAGATTCATTATCAATGGCAGCTTCTGATATGCCTTGCATGGAGGCTGCAGCATCTAGCCGTGGTGTGTGAATGGACGATAGCAAATCTAATAGCACAGTCTGATCTTTAATCATTTGCATTCCAAATCTCCTGGGTTTGATCTCTGGCATCTCCACGCAGGGCTGGGAAACTCCTCTTTTTGAAACCAGATTCACTGCCAGTCCCAATAAAGAATAGTGACCTAGCTAGAACAACAGCCTGACTCAGTATAAGACAACATGATATGCTTGCATGTCCATATATCATACCAAGCACAATGATTTCCATGGGGGTTTATTCACGTGTATTCATATGTACGTGAACCAAGACTATTCCTAGGGTTCTAGATTGCTAACCCAGCCATCAAAAGTCAAAACACTCTAAGGAAGCAGATCCATTTGACAGTTGGTCAGAAGTAGTATTTTCAAATTTCCAATTTTAAATAGTTTTTCTCTATTTTAGTTAGAAGTAGGACAATCATCCTTTAGGAAAAAGACATTTATCAGCACAGTATAGCTCAACGTTGCCTGGAAAAAGAAACTGGCAGGAATACAGAACAAGGATGCAGAGGTGTAGGGGGAGAGCAGCTAAAGAGACCTGGTGCAATAGGGAAGCAGCAATTTATGAGACCCTTCCCCTCCCCTCGAAGCCCTCTGGGCCACCTGAAAATCTGCACAGCCCTCAGGGACATATTTTCTGGTGGAACACCTGAAGAAAGGGCTTTTGGGGGAAGGGGAATGTACAGAAAATTGCTTCTTCCCTTCTGAGCATGTGCAGTTAGTTAGGCAGTTCTGTTAGATGCCTTTCTTGCTGCACTGCCACATCCTTGCTCTGTATGTCAGCAACATGCCCCGATGTTTGGGCAAAACCCTTGTGGTTGTCCGTGCTCTGGAGATAGCGTTTGTGCTAATGTCATAGGTGTTCAGCTGTGTATGCAGGGAACAGGGGACAGAGAGGACCTCATTCAGGGACTTGTTTTGCTGATCTATGCATGTAAAACTACATTAAAATCTATTTGCAGTTTAATGCCTAAAAATTACCAGCATGTTCTTGCCTTCATCTTTGCAATTCAAGAGATCAACAGGAATGACCACCTCTTACCCAATATCACACTGGGATTCGAAATCTATGACAATGCTTTCAATCCACTGAGAGCCGTTTGGAACACTCTGCAGTTCCTCTTCACAGGGCAGGGGAATCCCTTGAATTACAACTGTGACGGGAAGCAGCAGCTAGTCCTTGCCATTGGTGGGCTCACCTCCCCAAATTCCATACACATGGCCAGTGTCTTCAATACCTACAAGATCCCACAGGTATGTGTGTTCCTAGCGATGACTAGCTGTAGTCATTCAAAAATGGCTATGTTCCTGAGGTAGCTCAGTTTGGAAGCAGCTTTTGAGAAGACAAGGCTTCCTTGTCTGGAGGAGGAAAACGTTTGTTTTCGTTCCTAAAGAAGAAAGCAAGAGGGCAATCAAACCAACCAACAAGGGGGAAAGGACAAGGTATGTTTGTTAGGCCAGTTTTTTATTGGGTTTAATTTCTGGCTATAGCCTTACTAATTGTGCAAAGAGGCACCTTTTTGATGTGGTGATTCTCTTTATTTAGCAGGGGGAGAGTAACTGGCCCGATCCAACCGCAGCACGGTACCTCCAATGACTGTTGCTGGTGTCTATATTTCTTTTTAGATTGTGAGCCCTTCAGGGACAGGGATCCCTTTTGCTGAGAAGTGGTATATAGATATTTGTTGTTGTTGGCTGGCTAGGGGTTCATTTTTGACAGGGCAGTTTCAATTTCAGTTTCAGTTGTGCCTAGAGAGAAAATGGGTGGGGATTAGCTACCGCTATGCTCTGAAGGTGGCTCTTTTTGGAAGCCACCCTTGAGAAGACAATGCTGAGACAAGGGCAGTTTTTCTTTTTGGAAATCTGTGAGCAGGAGTTTGGTAACAGACATCAAATGAGTTTTGTGAGGGGTTTAGTAGGGAAGTTGCATGTGGGCCCAGAAGTGGTCTCCCTTTATCAGAAACGAGACACCAAGCATGAGAAGGTGAGTACTGCCCCACTTTTGTAACTTTCCTGGGGGAAGAGATTGATACCTTTAATTAGATGATGATTGCAGCTTAGACCAATCTGTGAAGGAAACAATCTCTATGTCTGCATTCACACAGAACATGAAACCAGAGGTGAAGTGACCTCCAGTTTCAAAAACTGTATGTCTGAATGTGGACAACCACAGTTTCAACAGAAAATGAAGTTGCGGTTTTCCTCCCCTGAGAGTGATTTGCACTTTTGGTTTGTAATGAGGACCACCACCTGGACAGTTCCACCAGAGGACTTGGAACCACAGTTCCAAACCACAGTTTGTTATATGCAAATTCAGCCCCTATATTCTAAATTCTAAATAACCAATAAAAACAGTTATGAAGCAAGAATGCCCGCTGAAGAGGGGGTGCGTCCCAGAGTGTGACTATCTGTCTGAGGTACAGAAGTTGTGGGTGTGCGTTCAGTGCAAAGAGCTCCTGGCTCTCAGGTAACAAGTGCATTCTCTTGAAGCCAAGATGGCAGACCTGGAGAAGCTCAGGGAAGCAGAGAGGTTTGTGAATGAGACCCTCAGGAATGTGATAGAGGCATCCTATTCCCATGCTGAGAGCTCCTCTACTCTCATAGATGATGATGATGATGATGATGATGATGATGATGATGATGATGATGATGAATTCAATTTCTATACCGCCCTTCCAAAAATGGCTCAGGGCAGTTTACACAGAGAAATAATAAATAAATAAATAAATAAATAAATAAATAAATAAATAAGATGGCTCCCTGTCCCGAAAGGGCTCACATTCTAAAAAAAAAAAAAGAGATAGAAACCAGCAACAGTCACTGAACGTACTGTGCTGGGGGTGGATAGGGCCAGTTACTCTCCCCCTGCTAAATAAAGAGAATCACCACAGTAAAAGGTGCCTCTTTGCCCAGTTAGGGGGGATGAAGATCTTAGGGATGCAGGGCATCAGTCTGAAGAAGTCAGGAATGCTCTCTTAGAAGGGACATCTTCCTTGGGTAATGCTCCCAAATCCTCTCACACATAGGATACTCCTCCGGGGATTGGGGGCCTCCTAGTAGTGGGCAATTTGATAATTAGGAACTGGGGAAGGTGAAGAAGAGTGCAACAAAGATGATCAGGGTCATGGTGTACCTTTCTTATAAGGTAAGTCTACAGTGTCTGGGGCTTTTTAGTTTGGAAAAGGGGTGGCTATGGGGAGACATGATGGACGTTTATAAAATTATGCATGGAGAAGAGAGAGTGGACAGAGAGAGATGTTTCTCCCTCTCTAACAAATCTCATGGGTCTGAAGGCCAGGTAAAATAGGACCAACTAAAGGAAGTCATTTTTCACAGAGCAGAAAATTAATCTATGGCATTCTCTGCTATGGGATGTGGCAAATATACAGTAGAACCAAAAAAAAAAAAAAAGGCATGCCCTCACCTCTTGCCAGTTGGCTTCTCAGAGGCATCTGGTAGGCCACTGTGTGAAACAGCAAGGCTGTTCTTATGTTCTTGAATGGAAAGGTTTTCATCCCCTTCCAAGTTCTTAGAGTGTTTTCTCAAAAAATTAAGGAATAATTACTCAGTCCACTGTGCATTGTCTTGTTTTCAAAAGATTATTATTGTCATTTTCTTTCAATATTAGGGCCACAACTCCACTGAACACATTTTCTTTCAAACTGTGTTTCAAGCTTGCCCCAGCTTTCACTTTCAAGTAGGAATAGTCTTTAATCTTTCTTCATCCTGTTTAGAATCCTATCCCAGTATAAGACTCAATGGTACCAGTAGTTCCTACTCAAAATAGAAGTATTGTCTTATCTGAAATATTTGATAGAAGCTGAAATTTAGTGAATTGAAGAAGTAATACCTTGATCAAGAACAAAGGGATGTCCTTTTAATACTGTTTTTTTTAAAAAAAAAAATTCCCCCTTTTAGCTGAGTTATGGATCTTTTGACCCTGTGCTAAGTGATCAAACCCGGTTCCCTTTTTTCTTCCGGATGGTTCCAAGTGAAGACCTTCAATATATCGGGATTATTTTTCTGCTGAAGCATTTCAAGTGGAATTGGATCGGTCTGCTCACATCAGATGATGACAGTGGAGAAACATTTGTTCAAAATATGAGTCCAAGACTTCTTCAGAGCAATATTTGTATTGCTTTGGCACAATCCATTCCAAAAGTAACAAGTCGCACATCAAATACACACACTGAAAAAATGCTGGTGGAAATAGCTTTTGCTGTCTGGAAGGAAGCAAAGCTGAATGTGGTTCTTGTCTATGGGGATAGTCATTCTATGGAGGGTTTACGAATAATCTTAGAATCCTACGAATTTCATCATAAGCTTCCATTGCAGAGAGTGTGGCTCATAACTGCTCAGTGGGATTGCACAACTCTTTCTTCATGGAATAAATTCACAGGGAAATCCTTCAATGGTTCTTTGTCATTCACACTTCACAGAAAAGTGGTTCCAGGATTTCAGGAGTTCCTGGAGAGTATAAATCCATACCAGTCTATGATATATTTCATCCATCAGTTCTGGTCGTATGCATTTCTCTGTTCACTCCCAAAGCATGGCTTATATGTTCCAAATCAAGACAACTGCACTGGGGAGGAGAAACTGGGGAGCCTCCCTGAATCTGTGCTTGAAATGGGCATGTCTGGGCAGAGCTATAACATCTACAATGCTGTTCATGCTGTAGCACATGCTCTCCATACTATGTATTCTTCGAAAACTAAACAGAAGGAAATGGAGAAACTCGGGGGAAAGAGTCTTCTGTTACGGCCTGTATGTGTTTCCTCCTCCTTGTTTGCATTTCACTTCTCATTGCATTAGTTCATAACTCATAATAGCAGTTCTGTGATATAATGTCTGATTGTGGCATGCAGTTCCTGACACCCTGACTAATAAAGCACTGGTGAAGCAGTGTGAGGTAGCTTAGGCTGAGAGAGAAGAAACACCCAGAATCACCCATGAACTTCATGGCTAAATGGGGATTTGAATCTGAATTTGGGAAATTCAATTGGAAATCAAATCAAATTGCCCTTTTATTGGGTCACACAATTATTATACTTTTCAACAAAAATAAATCTCAGGAAGCAAACCTTATATCAAACATCTTGTAAATGTTTATTCAATATTCAGTATTGTTTGATGTTTTAATATGGCTGATTCCCATTCCAGAATAAGGTAAATGGATGTCAGTTTTTCCAAAAGTCTTTCCCTTTGTAATAATTATCCCAAACTTGCTTTGTATATCAATTTATATGTGAGTATTCTTTGCCGTAAGATCCTGTACTATTCGTCAACAGGAATTGCTGTTGCTTCCCGTGGCTTGCTACCAATATAAACATGCTTAAAGGTATATTCCTGAAAGGTATATAGTATTTCTTGTCAGTGACATCTTCCAGTTGGTGATCAAGGGATTTGTGGTTAAAGAGATAATCTTAATGCAATTTTCCACAATTTGACCCAGGGTGTGAACTTTTTCTCCTCCCAATTAGCTTCATGCTTTTCTGAGCAATATCCATTTCAATAATAGTGCTGGGGAAGAAATCTTTTTTGATGCGGAAGGGAGCCTGCCATCTGGATACGATATCATCAACTTGGTCACATTCCCCAATGACACCTTCCAGAAAGTCCAAACTGGAAGGATGGATCCCCTGGCTCGTGAAGGAAAAACGTTCACCATGAATGCAAGTGCTACTGTATGGAACCACAAGTTTAAAGAGGTATGGAGACCTGTCCCGACTCACCTTGCTAGTTTCCCTGACTTTAAGGGGTTTTCTCACAACCCAGCTCCAATATCAGGAGTGAAGAGTGTTGGGAGGGAGAAATGGGCTGAAAGGAATGGAGTGCCCTGATGGGGAATGTTCTGCTTCTGTCCTCTGGGCAATGCTCCAGGAGTCTCAGATTCCAACAGTAGGGTCTAGGTGACTTCCCCCCCAGACAGAGGAAATAATCAGCCTAACCCCAGATTTGCCTTGACCATGTTTGATGCCTCTGACCTCTTTTTGTCTGCCTGCAGTCAGACCCACCTTGGCTTTTGCCTGGTTCAGGGAGTAGACCCCTATTCCATACTCTTCATATGTGGATTATTTGGTTTTGAGAATAATAGAAGGGGTGGGGGAATCGGAACATTCTTCCTTCTTGCTCCTGTTAGATGCAGCCCCGTTCCCGATGTGTTCAGAGTTGCCATCCTGGATCCAGCAGGATTGCCCGGCAGGGAAGACAAGTTTGTTGCTATGATTGTGCTCAGTGTCCTGAGGGGAGGATTTCAACACAGATCGGTAAAAATATGTATATTGTGTAACCAAATCCAAATGTTTAAAATTCTCCTTTTCTACATCAAATAAATGACTGAATTTCTAAATTTGAAATAGAATTATGTGAAAGTGATGTGAAACTAATTACGAAAATGTACAATTTCTTATTATGTGAAGAAATGAGAGATGAAGTGGTAAAATCAACAATGGTAAAATGGGCACAAAATGTAGGTCAGAATATTAACTTAGAGGCCTGGGAGAAGCTATGGAAGAAAGATCTTAAATTTATAGCATGTTATCATTTAAAAGAAAATTTAATAAAAATGATGTACAGGTGGTATTAAACACCTAAGAAACTAGCTTTAATGTATAAAAATGTATCTAATAAGTGCTGGAGATGTAAAGATAGTGAGGTGTCCTTTTATCACATGTGGTGGTCCTGCAGAGAGGTAAAGAGGTTTTGGCATATGATTTATGATGAACTTTAAAAGATTTTTAAATGTATATTTCATAAGAGACCTGAATCCTTTCTGTTGGGTATAATCAATGAAGAAATCTTGGGGCCGGGGGGGGAATAGAAATTTATTCCTATATCTTACGATGACAGCTTAATCTTCAGGTATTAGCACCCTTGCAGGGAAAGGAAACATTCTGTTTTCTTACAACTAAATTCTCAGCATATGTAGGCTTTTCATGTGAAGCCAGAATCTGTAACCATTCCAAAATCTAGAAAAAGTCTGTGCAGAATAGAAACTATGGCATTTATGATGAGCAATCCTTTAGTTTAACTTTTCAGGTGCTGGCCTTTGCAGAAGAACATCCTGGATTCTTTGAAAGTTAAAACAATAAGCTGCAATGGCCGATGTTCCCATTAGAAAAAGCTGGTACTAGGTGAGATGCACTGATGCTGCTGAAGGGGTCAACGAAGGGAACACTGCTACTAACTTGGGGACAGTGAATTTGGATGATTGCTACTTCCCCCCAGAAGCATTATTTGCCAGTTGAAAATATGTCCCTGAGGGTCATGTAGCTATCAGGGACATTGTTTAGACTGGCGCAGAACACTTCAGAGGGAAGGAGAGATCATCAAAAATTGATCTCCCTCTCATGGGTGCTGGTGCTGTATTACCCTTCATAGGTAGTACTGGCTTTTAGCAACTCAACATTTCAGCCAATATAAACAAAATAAAACAAACAGAAAAGATGCCTACAAATGGCACAGTTCCTGCAAATGAGGAACAGCAAGTGTTTTGCTCCTAAAAATGGTCAAAGAGATTTTATTTATTGCTTTTTTGTTTTTCATTTTCATATTGCCTCCTGTTAAACACTTCAAGGCAGTGTAGAATAGGGATGTGCGAAACTTTTTGGGTGTTTCGGCACCAAAATGAAACACCCAATCACCATCCCAAAATGTTTTAGAGCCAAAACAAATCGCCCCTGGGTCGCCCCTGGGTCGGCAGCCATTTGTTCCTTTCTGCTGCCTCGTGTGGGGAGAGAGTTCTTTTGCCTGATTGCTCAGCCTTGCCATCACACATCCACCATGGCCTCCAACCATTCTTCAGCATTGCTGCCATTGCTGCCTTTTTTTCTCCAGCAATTTTTTAATTGAGAAAAAGAAGAGGATTCCATCTTTTATTCCTTCTGCCTTGCTGACACAAACAGCCTGCTACCTGAGCCATCCTGGGACCTTGGCTGGATTCTCTCCTGCTTTTTCCCCTTTTGTATCTGTGAAAAAGAGAATTGGATAATTCCACCTTTTTTGGCCATCACATAGTTGTTCTGCCCTGTACTGAGAGAAGAATGCTACTACCTGCACAAGCAGCCACCACCACCAGCCCCAGATCTTCCAGATTTTTGAGCCTTTTGTGGATGCCCCATCTGAAGACTGAAGAAGGAGCAGGAGAGAGAGACCACCAGACCAACAGAAGTAGCAGCCCAACATTTTGGAGAAGAGAAGACTTAGTGGTGAGTTTATTTTAACACACACATACTGTACACACACGCACCACTCTGGGCCTAGTCGCTGCCTGTGAGTCCGTGTGTGTGTTTTAAATAAAGCAGTCCATCCTCCCATTTTATAGATCAGCAGCAGTATATTAAACCGATTCTCTCCGCCATTATTTTGTATCTTCTTGTCCGGCTGGCTATACCACATTGTGTCTCTGCTGTTGGGACATTGTATCTCTGCTCTTTTTATCCATCCATCTCCTCCTACTAGCAACTATTATTATTGACAATGTTGCCTCCTCTTTTCTTTCATTGAATATTTTGAGTTGATGCTGAAATGAAAATGATGAATGTTAATGTGATAATATTAATATGATATATATAATGCTGATGCCCTGATATGATGTGATGATGATTATGAGTTGCTGTTGTTCATGCATTTCTGTTTTGTGATGTGCTTTGCTTTCTGAACCACTTGCCTCTTTAATGTTTATTATCTGAGACTTTGCTTTATGGCAGAAGGTTCTCTCTCTCTGTGTGGACTTCTTGTTTGCAATGAAAAAGTGGATGGAGTCATATTGTGAGTTGTAGCATCATCAGAGTTTTTATTCAAAGATTGCTTGCATCATGATGTGCTGGTGCCACAGGCTCTGATCCGGTGCAGAAATTTATTCATTCATTCATTCATTCATTCATTCATTCATTCATTCAAACTTTTACACTACCTCTAAATGTCATCTCTGTGCAGTTGACAATAATATAAAACAAGTTTAAAACATATACAAAAAACTTAAAACAATTTAACAATTGAAAAATAAACCAGAGATTAAAACCTAAAAAAATTTAAAAGCTGGGAAAGCTTGGTGAAAACATGGGTTTTGAGGTGCTTTTTAAAAATATTACCAGAGATGGGGAGAATCGTATCTCAGCAGGGAGCACATTCCACACTCTTGGGGCAGCAGCTGAGAAGGCCCGCCTCTGTGTAGCCACCAAATAAGTTGGTGGTAACTGGAGATGGACGTCCTCAGATGACCTCAATGGGCGGTGAGGCTCGTAGTGAAGAAGACGCTATCTTAGATACACAGGGCCTAAGCCGTTTAGGGCTTTATAAGTTATAATTAGCACTTTGTATTTTGTCCGGAAACCTATTGGCAGCCAGTGTAGCTCCATCACTAAAGGAGTAACGTGGTCTCTCCAGGATGACCCAGAGACCAACCAGGCTGCCGCGTTCTGAACCAACTGAAGTTTCTGGACTCCGTACAAAGGCAGCCCCACATAGACTGCATTACAGAAGTCCAGTGTGGAGGTTACCAACAGATGTACCACTGTTTTGAGGTCATTGATCTCGAGAAACGGGAGCAGCTGGCGTATCAGCCGCAGCTGATAGAAAGCACCCCTGGCCACCCTTATTGTTCTGACCCCGCACAATAAGTACTTCTGTCTTATTTGGAGTCAGCTTCAGTTTATTCTCCCTCATCCAGCCCATTACTGCTTCCAGGCAGGCATTTAGGGAGGATATGCCAGCTCCTGAAGAAGTTGACATGGAGAACTAGATCTGCGTGTCAAAAGTATACTGGTAACACCGAACTCCAAATCCCCTGATGATCTCTCCCAGCGGTTTCATGTAGATGCTAAAAAACGTTAAGTATGGAGCCTTGAGGGGAACCATACTTAAGCTCAGAGTTCGAAGAGCAACAGTCTCCAATTGACACCATCTGGAATCTGTCCGAGAGGTAGGAGCAGAACCTCTGTAAAAGAGTGCCTCCCACCCCCAACCCCCTCAGACATTCCAGAAGAATACTACGGTTGATAGTATTGAAAGCCTCCGAGAGATCCAAAAGGACCAAAAGGTCACACTTCCTCTGTCAATTCCCAATTGGACATCATCCATCAGGCTGACCAAGGCAGTCTCCACCACATAGCCAACCCTTGGGTCTATATAATCAGTTTCCTCCAAGACCGACTAGAGTTGAGGCCACCACCTTCTCAATTACCTTGCACGGCCATGGGAGGCTGAAAACAGGCCTATAATTGCTCAGCTCTGAGGGATCTAATGCAGGTTTCTTTAGAAGAAGTGTAATGATTGCCTTCTTAATACAAGGAGGCATCCTGCCCTCCCTCAGAGAAGCATTTATGATTTACACCAGGCTGTCTACAACAGCCCCCTTGCTAGACAGAACAAGCCATGTTGGACAAGGGTCAAGTGAACAAGTGGTAGGCCTCAATGCTCCAAGCAGCTTGTCCACCTCCTCAGGAGTTACAAACTGAAACCGATCCAGTCAAATCACCTGTTGTTGGGCACCTCCAGTGCAGACATCAAATTAATTGTGGAGTCTCTATCTATGTCGGCCTGAATCTGAGAGATTTTATGTGGGAAAAACTATTTAAACACATGGCAGGGGTAATTGATGGTTCCAAATTCTGGTTCAAGGGAGGGGAATACTAGTCCCCTCACAACCCTGAACAACTCCACTGGACGTGAACTCGCAGGGCAATATGGGCAGAAAAGAACCGCCTCTTTGCCGCAGGTATTGCCGGAGCATAAATCTTTAGATGTGCTCTATATCTCAATCTGTCGGATTTGAGCCGAGTCTTTCTCCACTTGCACTCCAGTTGCCAGCCTTGCCACTTCAGCCCCCATAGATCTTCCGTATACCAAGGGGCCAATTTTGAAGCGGATCAGGGAGCAATCGTGTCTACTGCCCTGGTGAGCAAGTTGTTCCAATTCTCAACCAGGGTGTCAACACGAGCACCAGCAAAGCAACATTGAATTCATCCAAGGCTTCTTGGAATCCTACTGGATCCAATAACCTCTTCAGGTGGACCATTCTAATAGGCCCCTTGCCCCTGCAGAGGTGGGAACTGCTTGTAAGTCCAACCTTAACCAGATGGTGGTCTGTCTATGACAATGGGGAAATCACAGGTGTCCACATCCATGGAATACCCCCATGATCAGAGTAAAAGACCAAATCAAGCATGTGACCTGCAATATGTGTCCGTCCAGAGACCACTTGGGACAGGCCGATAGTTGTCATGGCCGCTATGAATTCCTGAGCTGCCCTGGACAGATTGGTCCCAAAATGAACTTTGAAGTCCCCCAGCACCAAGAGCCTGGGAGACTCCAACGCGGTTTCCGCAACCAAGTCCGTGAGCTCAGTAAGGGATTCCGCTGGGCAGCAGGGTGATCGGTACAACAAAAGAAGTCTAATCTATCCCTGGTCTCCATACTTAAGTACACACATTCCATATGGTCTGATACCCTAACAGGGACCCTGATAAGGGAGAAGTTATCCTTATAGATCACAGCCACTCCACCTCCCCACCCACGTCCCCTCACCTGCTCCTCTACAGAATATCCTGGAGGGTGAAGCTGGAACCAGACTGGACCATTAGCCTCCCACAACCAAGTCTCAGTAATACATACTAGGTGGGATTCTTTATCCATAATCAAATCTTGTATGAGCTCTGGCTTGTTTTGGACTGACCTGGCATTGCAGAGGAGCAAGGTAAGGCTATGTGGCTTGTTGGCAATACTCCCTGAGGTCAAAGAGCTGGAGGGACAGCCAGAAGAGGAGACAGCTATTAAATTTCTGACTACCCTTCCTCTGGAACAGCCTGCTGACCTGCCACCGTTTCTTCTTCTATTCCCCACCACTACCAGGATAGCTGCCCCATAGTCAATGAAGGCAATGTCAAAGAAATGCACCAAAAAATTGTGTGCCATCATTGTTGTCATTGTCGTCATCACTCTTTCGACTTGCGGAGGTGGAAGGGGGGCAAAACCTTGCTGTTTGAGATTTTTAATGACAAACCATGAATCCACTCACATTTGCTACCAGAGAATCTACACTCGGAAAACCTCAGAAACAACAAAACCCAGTACCCCATAGGTTAGCAACCCATGGGGGTGGTTGGTACCCTCTGTGCACTACACCGCCACTTGCTCTGGGCCACACCAGTGCCCCCCAAGTGCAGTTATGGGGCTCCTGAAACCTCCATTATTCCCTATGAGCAAAAACCTTAAAGATGCGTAAACTTCAAAAATCACTTAAAAATCACCCTTTGCCCAATTCCTTTGAAATACTTCTGGTAGCTTGCTTGCCACCACTAGGCACTACCACCAACCACATTCTTCCCTGAGCCACACCTTTCCTCCTGACATGAAGAGGAAAACCTTAAAGATGCATGAACTTCAAAAGATCACCAAAAATCAGCCCTTTGCCCAATTCCTTTTTGGGTGGTAGCCTCCACCCATTAGGCGCTACCACACCACCCTACTCTTTTGGCTCCAGGACCAGTTTTTGGATCCTAAATGATTCCGATTCAGATATTGAATAATTCAGATCCGAAGCGAATCTGGGGTGATTTGGATGGGTCTGATTTGGATCCGAAATGAAACAGAGATGTTTTGATTTGAGTCCAAATTGAAACACAGAAAATCCGAAATGCACACCCCTAGTGTAGAACACAGATAAAATGAAAGAAATCATTAAATTAAAAACTATAAGAACAGCAAAAGTAAGAGCAGCATAAAATCTATCAACATATCACAGGAGAGGGAGGAAACGTTAACAACCTGCTTTGTAATATAACAAACCAGTCAACAGATTCGTTCCTTGGCAAAACAAAGACTTTGTTGATGTATTTCAGATGCAGACCAGTGTGAGATGTGTCCAGAAGATCAATGTCCAAATGAGAAACAGGATCAATGCATCGCCAAAATGATGACCTATTTATCCTATGGAGAACCATTGGGAGCGGTTTTGATTTCTTTTGCTCTTTTGTTTTCCCTGATCACCTTTGCTGTGATTGGGATCTTTGTTCTGCTCCACAAAACTCCCATTGTGAAAGCCAGTAACTGGAGCATTACTTGTACCCTTCTCTCCTCTCTGCTGCTTTGCTTTCTCTGCTCCTTCCTATTCATTGGTCAGCCTAGGAAGGTGACCTGCCTCCTCAGACAAACCGTGTTTGGCATCACCTTTACTGTTGCTCTTTCTTCTGTGTTGGCCAAAACCATCACTGTTGTTCTGGCCTTCCTGGCCACCAAGCCGGGAAACAGGATGAGGAGATGGATAGGGAAGAGGCTGGCAGTATCGGTCATCATTCTCTGTTCACTTATTCAAATTGGCATCTGTGCTGTGTGGCTGGCAAACACTCCCCCTTTCCCAGAGTTTGACATGCACTCTCAGATCAGTGAGATCATTGTGCAATGCAATGAAGGCTCAAACACCATGTTCTACATCGTCCTGGGCTACATGGGTTTTCTGGCCACCATCAGCTTCACTGTGGCCTTCCATGCTAGAAAGTTACCAGATAGCTTTAATGAAGCCAAGCTGATCACCTTCAGCATGCTGGTCTTCTGCACTGTTTGGATTACTTTTGTCCCAAGCTACTTGAGCACCAAGGGGAAATACATGGTGGCAGTGGAGGTCTTCTCCATCATGGCCTCTAGTGGTGGACTGTTGAGTTGTATCTTCCTCCCCAAATGCTACATTATTATTCTTAGACCTGATCTGAATACCAGAGAGCAACTAGTAAGGAAACAATATTGAGACACTGGACTCTTTCTGCCTTTTCTTGTTCTTCGGCACCATGTCTTTCATCATTATATTCCCATATTAGTAGTGAAGGAAGGCGTAGATTAGAGAATACAGTCAACATGGGTGGTATCGGTGACTAAGCGTGGGTGATATCGGGACAATGGGGGGAACTGTGGAAGAGCTGCTTCAACAATCATCCATATTGCACAGCTCTGGCACTGCTTTGAAGGACACATCCGTCCGGCAGCACCATGTGTCCAGAATGCAGCACTGGATGTCAGCCAGCCTACAGTGTGGGCCACAGACTAATAGTTCTCTCAAAGAAGGGAGATAACTGTAGACAGGCTTATACTTAAGGTTAGGTGAAAAAAGAATGGCTGACAACCAGACTAACGCAGTGTGTGGCCATCAAATGAAGCTGGTGTGTTTGACATGCATTCCACATTCATCCAGATAATGGTGCAGTGCAATGAAGGGTCTGTTACATGGGTTTTCTGGCCATCATCAGCTTCACTGTGGCCTTCCATGCTAGAATGTTACTGATGGATTTAAATTTATTTATTTATTTATTTATCATTTATTTATTTAATTTGTATTAAACATATTTTTATACCGCCCAAAACTTACATCTCTGGGTGGTTTACACCAAAAACAAGAAATTTTAAACACAACAATTTAAATTATTTAAAACAATATTCTAAAAACAACATTAAAACAATTTAATGAAGCCAAGCAGATCACCTTCAGCATGCTGGTCTTCTGCAGTGTTTGGATGCCAGGGCTGGACTGGGGGCAATGAGAGGGCGGTGGAATGTATGTGGGGAGGGAGCCAGGATTTGAGCAGAATGGCTACCTAAGGGTTGGAGTATTCATTGCTGCCAAGTGTAGCGGGGCGCAGTCAACATGGAGACCAGGGGTCCCTCGATGGTTTTTAATGTAAGCTCAGTTAATTGTAGCTCCCGCACAGGTTGAATCAGGAAGGCCCCACTCTGAATGCACATGGTGCCCACACACTGCCTTGAAACTGTCACTCAGAACAAAACTCACTCTACACTCAGATGAAAAAAATTAGAGAGAACACTGATGGAGACCAGGCCTCCTAGAAGCGTTGTGTATCAATGGCACATATTGCAATACATGCTTGGAGTGCAGAAATGTGGGGAAAAAAATGCTGAATACAGATCAGCAATCATGTTCACTGGCCACATATTTCACAAGTGTTGAGCACACATGAATGGCTGCTGTTCATTCTCAGCTCTACGACAGCAGTGGGGGAGCAAAGGGGGTTAATCTTTGCAAGGATGATAGCAGTGCCCTCCACCTTTGACCCAGCTTCTGGAGGGGAATATAGTATTTGTGCATGCATGGAGATGTACACACACACACACACACACACAAAATGCCTCTGCATATTCGTCCCATCATAATGATGGGCATTTTACGAGCCAATAAATCATGCAGTAAGGTGTGCATTGAAGAATGGGGTGGGTTGGGGAGGTTGAAAGGAGGGATCACTGTTGTATCAGGCAAAAAGGTTTCCCTTCCTACTTCAGATCTGGAAACATAAACCCACACAGACAGGTCATGCTAAAAAATCTGGTCCTGAAGTCATGATTAAGGAGGAAAAGCAAAAACCATTGATGAAAAGGCAGGCAAGTGGGGCAGGTGGAGCAGGGGGAGAGGACAACCTCCATCTAAACCATCTGATTCACACAATACATGCCAGAGAGTGAACTGAATGAAATTACTATGGCCCAGGACCAGCAGACAGTACCTGCGAACCAACGAATCACAGGTACAGTTCAGAGGCAATTTCCGTTGTTGGAAAAATAATGCGGCCACCTTTGAGACCCAGATCCCTCTTTCCACACCCCACTAGTCATGAGAACAATCCTCAAAGGTCTCTTTCCAGGATCTGCTTACAGAACAACTGTGAGGGGGGAAATCGCTATGCTCCTTCCTTCAGAGGTCAAACAAGAGAACCAACCGGCTTCCTTAAAGATTGGTGGGTTTCACAGTAGAGGCTTCTTGGAACGTCACCTGTGGGTTCAAGCAGTGCTCTCGCTGAGTTCGTGTGAACTGGGGAGTGAAAGATCCCTTTCTCTCTTCTACATACACACACAGAAGGCGGCACCAGTAGATTACAAGCAAAAAGGCATGTGGGAATGCCGGGGGGGATATGTGTCCCTAAATAGCTCCCCCTCTCACACACGTGCAAAAATGTGGGGCCCATAGCATTTTCTACTTTTGCTACAAGGTTAATCCGGCAGTGGTGAGGTGGCCAAGGAACAGCCTTCCAGGGTTTTTGCGGCCCAAAGTGTTGGGAATGCGGGGGGGGGGGGAGGCTCCCCCCACCCAGCTGGTTGCTGTGCCCGTTGTCATCAGTTGAGTTTTCTTTACATTTAGTCATAGTCCCATTTTTTGACTGTGCTCCTTGACTTTCATTACTAGAGCTTGCAGATCATCCGCATTCTCCGCTATCAGAATGGTGTCATCTGTATAGTATTGGTTATTGATGTTTCTTCCTCCAACTTTAAAACCACGCTCATCTTCTTCCAATCCAGCTTCTCTCAGTATATGTTCAGCATATAAGTTGAATAAAAAGGGAGAAAGTATACAGCCTTGTCTTACTCTGAATGTCTGGTTCAACACTATGGAGTAAATCCACCTGTCTCAGTGGAAACAAAGCTGCAGCTCATTCAGACATGTCCTCGTGTGTCTATTCCAGGGGGCCAAGTAACAGCCTTCCAGGGTTTGGCGGCCCAAAGAGTTGGGAATGGCGGGGGTGGCAGGCCGGACTGCGGGCACTGAGAGGGTGGGGCAATGTTTGTGGGGAGGGCGCCGGGTTTTGAGCAGAATGGGTAATTGAGGGTGGGAATTGGGGCGCAGGGGCACCCCGCAGGGTGTGGCACACCGGGAATATGCCCTGTTGCCCTGTGGGCCAGTCTGAGCCCGGGTGGCTCGACTCACCAACTCAGAGTTCCCCTCCCCACACGTGCGCTTTAAAGTTTTAACAGGAAAGCCTTTTTAGGCTAGGAGATCCCCTGTATTTGTAAAGGGGAATCCCAGCTGGATTCCCATTTACAAGTATATCCCCCGCCGAGCCAGGCTGCCAGCCAGTTCCATGAAATGGGGGGTGGTCCCAATTCTAACTTGGACTGGCACCCCCCCCCTTTTGAGGGCCGGTCTGGTTCATCCTCGGGCCACCCAAAGGGGCCTGGCTCAGTCTGAGCTGGTTCGCATAACCCTCTTTCTCTCCCCTCTCTGTCTATACTAAGCCAGAAGCAAAGCCTCCTTGGAATCTGCCATTCCCCAAATCTCATCCTTCCCTACCTTCTCTGAATATCCGGTGCACCAGAATGGGATATTTTATCACACTAATTCTGCCATGTAATGTATTTGTTTCACTAATTTACATTCATTCTCTTTTAATAAATTTGAATTTGTTCACTGAAATCTTGTTTTGTCCCTTTGTTATGTTATTAGTTCCATGTCTACCACAGAGGGATAGACATTACAGTAGCAGCCCTAGGCCCCGCATCTTGTAACCATGGTTTCTGCCATAACACAGGTCCGGATGATCAAAGACAGCAAGGTTACTGAACATGAAAAAAGGTTCTGCACTGTCTGAATCCTGAAATTATTATTTTATTTTTACAAACTTGGGTAGATTTTTTCCTGACCATGAATCCATTTATATACCACATCTTTGCAGTGGAGCCTAGAAACATTTCCATTCAATTGATTATTTTCTTTCTTGGGGATTGACATCTAATACTTGGTCATCCCTGCCTGGGCCATTTTGAGGGAAGACCTTGCTGATGAATGCTAGGATACCCTATGGAAGTGGAAGAAGGGGAATGTTCTGCCTGACATTTTAGAAGTTAAGTCACATTGGCTATGTAGGACACAGTGGCGATCTGTACCCACGTTATAAAATCAATGAAATATACATGAATAAAATAAATAAAGCCCCTTACTGCATGTTTCGTTTTCCTCGCACTCAACGCAAGGCCCAATGACCAGCAGGCACTTGGGTCCCCAAAGTGTTAATTGAATCCTGTTATTGCCTGCTGAATAGCAAATATTGGTTAGGAGGGAATAAAAAACGTTTTCTTGGTTTGTATAGGGACCAGAGGACTGTAGGGAAAGTGTCCATCCACCCTGTAATTATCAAAATCACTAGTATTGAGTTCTGCTTCTTGTGGAAGCCCCATGGCTAGCTAGAGGTCATTTAATGATAAGATAGGTTAATTATAGCTCAGTTGCTCATACCAGGCTACACTCCCTCAGTGTGTAAGGATCTAAAAGTGCCCGTGTGTGCCCTAGAACTCAGGAGACGTTAACATGAATCAAACAAGGCTCTGTCAAATGGAATTTCTGTGTTGGTAAAGTTCTTTGTGGGTAGTCTTCTCTAGCTGACAAAGCAAGTGCACAGCTGGGGTGAGATTCAAAATTTGCAGGAGCTCAGAATGGTTCGGTTACTACCATTCCTCCTATATCTGCCTGCTATTTTCAGCAGGCAGAACAGCAGGCAAAGACATCTGTGCAAAATTCAGCACAATTCCAAGACAGATTCCAGAGAAGGCATTACCATTGGGGAATTTGGATCCTTCTTACAGGGTGATGTGCTTCTATTCAACTTTACTGTACCACCAGACAGATCCACAACAGGAGAGTGAGTAGTGTGTCTTTTGATTTAATGGTTGTATTGGGTCTTTTAGGTAGGACTGATCTAATGTATGCCTATCTGGTTTAAATTATTCTAGTGGAGATTCATTATCAATGTCAGCTTCTGATATGCCTAACATTGAGGCTGCAGCATCTAGCCATGGTGTGTGAATGGACCTTAGCAAATCTAATAGCACAGTCTGATCTCTAATCATTTGCATTCCAAATCTCCTGGGTTTGATCTCTGGCTTCTCCAGGCACAGCTGGGAAACTGCTCTGTCTGAAAGCAGATTCACTGCCAGTCCCAATAAAGAATAGTGACCTAGCTAGACCAATGGCCTGATTCAATATAAGGCAACTTGATATCCTTGTATGTCCATATATCATACCAAGCACAATGATTTCCAAGGAGGTAATGTAATGTAATTTTATTTACAGTCATTGACCAAACAGAGAGTAAAAACCAGTAAACATTAAAATATGTATATACATATATACAGTTTAAGATTGGGGTGATATCCCATTATACCTTTTAAAAGCAATATAACTAAACTTAGCTACAGGAATAGAAATTAAAGCATCTTTGTCTGAAAGCCGATGTTTTACAAGGTTAGCATCGGATTGATCTGCCAGTTTACATATTAGAGGAGCAATAAGGCGTTCCCTGGGATACAAATGGAGATTACAGTGGAGAAGGATATGTGCGACAGTTTCTGTATCTCCTGATCCACAACGGCAGTGTCGTTCTTCTAAAGGCACACCTTGAAACCTCCCAGCTAGAAGTGTGGATGGAAAGGAATTAACCCTTACTCTTGTGAATATCCATCGAAACTTAGAGAAAGTAATTGTCGACAGATATTTTGCGGGGAAAAGATCCATATTAGTTCTTATAGCTCTATCAAACTCTGGAAGCGCAGCCCAGTTTTCTTGGATCTCAGTATCAACAAAGCGTTGTTTCACTACTCTTTTCGCGTTCACTAGACCCAATTCCAGCAGTTGGGCTGGGTCTAAGCCTAGAGAGGTGAGCTTCGTACTTACTGTAGTACACCATAATGGCTGGGGACTAACTGAAAGAAACTCAGGAATTAAACCAACTGGTCGCAGATGTATTTTCAACCAGAAATAAATAATCAAAAGCCAGGCCCGAGATTCAATTTTTATGAAGCCAGCCTCTGTCCTTAAAGTCACATTTGCTGTACATTTTGGTGTACCAAATAAATTCCTCAAGAACCCTGATTGGGTTCTTTCCAAAGTGTCAAACCTTGAGTATGGAAATAGTTGTATGCCATACAGTAATTGCGGAATGACCTTTGCAGTATAGAGCTTTAAGGCAGCTGGTATGTAGCCTGGAGACCGGAGACCAGTGTGGTAATAAACCTATTTGAAGGGACCTTGGGGAGAGATATCATTATAAAGTGCCCGAAAATGAGTTTCCCATCATTCTTGGGTTATTGAGCAGGCCTGAGTGGAGTGTATCTTATTATTTGCTATTGAAATTACTCTCCAAAAGCTCATTGAGTCGTTGTTCTTCACTGCACTTATTAAAAGTGACCACTTCTTTTGTGTATCAGCCCTTTTTTTTGATCTAAGAAGGGCTTTATATTCCTTTTTCTTTTTCGATATTTCTATAACCAGGTCGGCAGAGGGATTAGAGCTAGCATATTTTGAAAGAGTAACAAGATGTTTTTTAGCCCTAATACACTCATAATTGAACCATTTTTTAGGGCGGTAAGATTTTAGTTCTGATCTGGCGTGGTCCGGTTTGGTTATTAAAGCTTTAATTGAGCAAATAAGGATCTCATAGTTCTCAGTGACACAATGGTCTCTATCCTGGTCGGTTAAAACACCGAGTAGATTCCTCCTAGTCACTTTGCCAGTCTCTGAGTTATATTCATGTGTGTTCAGGTGTATGTGAACCAACACTATTCCTAGGGTTCTAGATTGCTCACCCAACCACCAAAAGTCAAAACAGTCTAAGGAAGCCAGTTCCAGTTGACAGTTGGTCAGGAGTGGTATTTTCAAATTTCTAATTTTAAATAGTTTTTCTCTCTTTTGGTTAGAAGTAGGACAATCATTCTTTAGCAAAAGGACATTTAGCAGCACAGTATAGCTCAACGTTGCCTGGAAAAAGAAACTGGCAGGTATACAGAACAAGGATGCAGAGGTGAAGGGAGAGAGCAGCTAAATAGACCTGGTGCAGTAGGGAAGCAGCAATTTATTAAACCCTTCCCCTCCCCAGGAAGCCCTCTGGGCCACCTGAAAATCTGCACAGCCCTCAGGGACATATTTTCAGGTGGAACACCTGAAGAGAGGGCTTTTGGGGGGAGGGGAATGTGCAGAAAATTGCTGCTTCCCTGCTGAGCATGTGCAGTTAGTTAGGCAGTTCTGTTAGATGGCTTTCTTGCTGCACTGCCGCAAGAAACATTCCCCAGTGTTTGGGCAAAACCCTTGTGGTTGTCTGTGCTCTGGAGATAGCGCTTCTGCTAATGTCATAGGTGTTCAGCTGTGTATGCAGGGAACAGGGGATAGAGAGGACCTCATTCAGGTCTGTCATAATACTCCCTCACTCCCCTGCCAAGCGGTTACAATACTGGTGTATGGTGGAGGGGTGGGGGTTTGCATCCGGACAGACAGTGGATAATACTCTTTTTATTCCTCCCCAATTGTTCTTTCCAGTGCATGACTCTACTCCTGCCTCCCCTGAGTGGAGGCTGTCTTTGAAGCTCTATTAGAGTCAAAACCTCTGAAAGGAAAATCAGACACACCAATACAAATATTCTCAGCAGGAATATTGATCGGTATTGCTACATCTTTCACATTAACCTATGATCTTAGGAACTCACCCTCATATTGTCGAAATGGAGAGGATGCCACCTTTTCTTTATGGAGGGCAGGAGCATCTCTAAGACCTCCTTTGTCATACAGCTGTATGACAAATGGCGATAGTAAAGTATAGATCAGTGGTAGAGGATCTTTTTTTCATGCAGTGGGTCCCAGGTTCAATCCATGACACCTCGAGGTCGGGCTGGGAAAGACTCCAGCCTGGAACTTTGGATAGCCATCACCAGTCAATGTAGACACCACTGAGCAATAGTCTGACTCTGATTAGAGCAGTTTCCTATGTCCCTAGGAATTCATGAAGGGGAGCTTTCTCCCAATGGCTGCATATCAACAATGGGGAAAGATGTACTGGCTGCATATCTGTATGTCAGAAAAAATATAAAGCTAGTCTTAAAGTCATTCAACTATGTTTGTTTGTTTAACACATTTGTATTATGCCCAAAACGCAAGTCTCTGGGAGGTTTACAACAAAACAATAAAAACAACCAATAAAAAGGTTAAAACTTTTCAACCATTAAAATTTAAAATGTTAAAACTATTAAAAACACAATCAAACTATTATATGTTGTCTTCCATACTTGCAAGCAGAATATATATAAATGCAATAGACTTGTTTTGCTGATCTATGCATGTAAAACTACATTAAAATCTCATTGCAGTTTAATGCCTAAAAATTACCAGCATGTTCTTGCCTTCATCTTTACAATTCAAGAGATCAACAGGAATGACCATCTCTTACCCAATATCACACTGGGATTCGAAATCTATGACAATGTTTTCAATCCGCTGAGAGCCGTTGGGAACACTCTGCAGTTCCTCTTCACAGGGCAGGGGAATCCCTTGAATTACAACTGTGATGGGAAGCAGCAGCTAGTCCTTGCCATTGGTGGGCTCACCTCCCCAAATTCCATGCAGATGGCCAGTGTCTTCAATACCTACAAGATCCCACAGGTATGTCTGTTCCTACAGAGGAGTAGTTGTAGTCATTCAGAAATGGCTACATTCCTGAGGTAGCTAAGTTTGGAAGCAGCTTTTGAGAAGACAAGGCTTCTCAAGTGGAAGACAAGTGGAAAACAAGTGGAAGACAAGTGGAGAACATTTGTTTTTGTTCCTAAAGTAGAAAGCAAGAGGGCAAGCAAACAAACCAACAAGGGGGAAAGGACAAGCTAAATTTGTTAGGGCTAGTCTTTTATTGGGTTTAATTTCTGGCTGTACCCCTGCTAATTGTGCAAAGAGGCACCTTTTTGATGTGGTGATGATTCTCTTTATTTAGGAGGGGGAGAGTAACTGGCCCAATCCAACCTCAGCACAGTACCTTCAATGACTGTTGCTGGTGTCTATATTTCTTTTTAAATTGTGAGCCAGTGAGGGACAGGGATCCATCTTATTTATTTATTATTTCTCTAAGTAAAGCATTCTGGAAACTTCTACTGAGAAGTGGTATATAAATATTTGTTGTTGTTGGCTGGCTAGGGGTTCATTTTTGACAGGGCAGTTTCAATTTCAGTTTCAGTTGTGCCTAGAGAGAAAATGGGTGGGGATTAGCTACAGCTTTGCTCTGAAGGTGGCTCAGTTTGGAAGCCACCCTTGAGAAGACAAGGGCAGTTTTTCTTTTTGGAGATCTGTGAGCAGGAGTATGGTAACAGACATCAAATGAGTTTTGTGAGGGGTTTAGTAGGTAAGTTGCATGTGGGCCCAGAAGTGGTCTCCTTTTATCAGAAACAAGACACCAAGCATGAGAAGGTGAGTACTGCCCCACTTTTGTAACTTTCCTGGAGGAAGAGATTGATACATTTAATCAGATGATGATTGCAGCTTAGATCAATCTGTGAAGGAAACAATCTCTATGTCTGCATTCACACAGAACATGAAACCGGAGGTGAAGTGACCTCCAGTTTCAAAAACTGTATGTCTGTTTGTGGACAACCACAATTTCAACAGAAAATGAAGTTGAGGTTTTCCTCCCCTGAGAGTGATTTGCACTTTTGGTTTCTAATGAGGACTACCACTTGGACAGTTCCACCAGAGGACTTGGAACCACAGTTCCAAACCACAGTTTGTTATATGCAAATGCAGCCACTATATTCTAAATTCTAAAAAACCAATAAAACCAGTTATGAAGCAAAAATGCCTGCAGAAGAGGGGGTGCCTCCCAGAGTGTGACTATCTGCCTGAGGTGCAGAAGTTGTGGGTGTGCGTTCGGTGAAAACAGCTCCTGGCTCTCAGGTAACAAGTGCATTCTCTTGAAGCCAAGATGGCGGACCTGGAGAAGCTCAGGGAAGCAGAGAGGTTTGTGGATGAGACCCTCAGGAATGTGATAGAGGCATCCTATTCCCATGCTGACAGCTCCTCTACTCTCATAGATGATGATGATGATGATGATGATGATGATGATGATGATGATGATGAATTCAATTTCTACACCGCACTTCCAAAAATAGCTCAAGGCGGTTTACACAGAGAAATAATAAACAAATAAGATGGCTCCCTGTCCCCAAAGGGCTCACATTCAAAAAAAAAAAGACAAGATAGAAACCAGCAACAGTCACTGGAGGTACTATGCTGGGGGTGGATAGGGCCAGTTACTCTCCCCCTGCTAAATAAAGAGAATCACCACAGTGAAAGGTGCCTCTTTGCCCAGTTAGCAGGGGATGAAAATCTTAGGGATGCAGGGCATCAGTCTGAAGAAGTCAGGAATGCTCTCTTAGAAGGAACACCTTCCTTGGGTAATGCTCCCAAATCCTCTCACACATAGGATACTCCTCCAGGGATTGGGGGCCTCCTAGTAGTGGGCAATTTGATAATTAGGAACTGGGGAAGGGGAAGAAGAGTGCAACAAAGATGATCAGGGGCATGGTGCACCTTTCTTATAAGGTAAGTCTACAGTGTCTGGGGCTTTTTAGTTTGGAAAACGGGTGGCTATGGGGAGACATGATGGACGTTTATAAAATTATGCATGGAGAAGAGAGAGTGGACAGAGAGAAATCTTTCTCCCTCTCTAACAAATCTCATGGGTCTGAAGGCCAGGTAAAATAGGACCAACTAAAGGAAGTCATTTTTCACAGAGCAGAAAATTAATCTATGGCATTCTCTGCTATGGGATGTGGCAAATATAGAACCCCCCCAAAAAAGGCATGCCCTCACCTCTTGCCAGTTGGCTTCTCAGAGGCATCTGGTAGGCCACTGTGTGAAACAGCAAGGCTGTTCTTATGTTCTTGAATGGAAAGCTTTTCATCCCCTTCCAAGTTCTTAGAGTGTTTTCTAAAAAAAATTAAGGAATAATTACTCAGTCTACTGTGCAATGTCTTGTTTTCAATACATTATTATTGTCATTTTCTTTCAATATTAGGGCCACAACTCCCCTGAACACATTTTCTTTCAAACTGAGTTTCAACCTTGCCCCAGCTTTCACTTTCAAGTAGGAATAGTCTTTAATTTTTCTTCATCCTGTTTAGAATCCTATCCCAGTATAAGACTCAATGGTACCAGTAGTTCCTACTCAAAATAGAAGTATTGTCTTATCTGAAATATTTGATGGAAGCTGAAATTTAGTGAATTGAAGAAGTAATACCTTGATCAAGAACAAAGGGGTGTCCTTTTAATACTGTTTTAAAAAACAATTTCCGCCCATATAGCTGAGTTATGGATCTTTTGACCCTGTGCTAAGTGATCAAACCCGGTTCCCTTTTTTCTTCCGGATGGTTCCAAGTGAAGACCTTCAATATATTGGGATTATTTTTCTGCTGAAGCATTTCAAGTGGAATTGGATCGGTCTGCTCACATCAGATGATGACAGTGGAGAAACATTTCTTCAAAATATGAGACCAAGACTTCTCCAGAGCAATATTTGTATTGCTTTGGCACAATCCATTCCAAAATTAACGAGTCGCACATCAAGTACACACACTGAAAAAATACTGGTGGAAATAGCTAATGCTGTCTGGAAGGAAGCAAAGATGAATGTGGTTCTTGTCCATGGGAATAGTCATTCTATGGAGGGTTTACGAATAATCTTACAATTCTACGAATTTCATCTTAAGCTTCCATTGGAGAGAGTGTGGCTCATAACTGCTCAGTGGGATTGCACAACTCTTTTTTCATGGGATAAATTCACAGGGAAATCCTTCAATGGTTCTTTGTCATTCACACTTCACACAAAAGTGGTTCCAGGATTTCAGGACTTTCTTGAGAACATAAATCCATACCAGTCTATGATATATTTCATCCATCAGTTCTGGTCGTATGCATTTCTCTGTTCACTCCCAAAGCATGGCTTATATGTTCCAAATCAAGACAACTGCACTGGGGAGGAGAAACTGGGGAGCCTCCCTGAATCTGTGCTTGAAATGGGCATGTCTGGGCAGAGCTATAACATCTACAATGCTGTTTATGCTGTAGCACATGCTCTCCATTCTATGTATTCATCGAAAGCTAAACAGAAAGAAATGGAGAAACACGGGGGAAAGCGTCTTTTGTTGTGGCCTGTATGTTTCCTCCGCTTTGTTTCCATGTCACTTCTCATTGTATTAGTTCATAACTCATACTAGCAGTTGTGATATAATGTCTGATTGTGGCATGCAGTTCCTGACATCCTGATTAGCAAAGCACTGGTGAAGCAGTGTGAGTTGGTTTAGGATGAGAGAGAAGAAACTCACTCAGAATCACACAGAATCACCCATGATCTTCATGGCTAAATGGAGATTTGAATTTGAATTTGAAAAATTCAATTGGAAATCAAATCAAATTGCCCTTTTAAGGGAAGAGACAATTATTATGTTTTCAACAAAAATAAATTTCAGGAAGAAAACCTTATATCAAAGATCTTGTAAATGTTTATTCAATATTCAGTATTGTTTGATGTTTTAATATGGCTGATACCCATTCCACAATAAGGTAAATGGATATCAGTTTTTCCAAAATTCTTTCCCTTTGTTATAATTATCCCCAAATTGCTTTGTATATCAATTTATATGTGAATATTCACTGCTGTAAGATCCTGTCCTATTCTTCAACAGAAATTCCTATTGCTTCCAGTGGCTTGCTACCAATATAAACATGCTTAAAGGTATATTCCTGATAGGTATATAGTATTTCTTCTCAGTGACATCTTCCAGTTGGTGATCAAGGGATTTGTTGTTAAAGTGATAATGTTAATGCAATTTTCCACAATTTGACCCAGGGTGTGAACTTTTTCTCCTCCCAATTAGCTTCATGCTTTTCTGAGCAATATCCATTTCAACAATACTGCTGGGGAAGAAATCTTTTTTGATGAGGAACGGAGCCTGCCATCTGGATACGATATCATCAACTTGGTCACATTCCCCAATGACACCTTCCAGAAAGTCCAAACTGGAAGGATGGATCCCCTGGCTCGTGAAGGAAAAAGGTTCACCATGAATGGAAGTGCTACTGTATGGAACCACAAGTTTAAAGAGGTATGGAGACCTGTCCCGCCTCACCTTGCTGGGTTCCCTGACTTTAAGGGGTTTTCTCACAACCCAGCTCCAATATCAGGAGTCAAGAGCGTTGGGAGTGAGAAATGGGCTGAAAGGAATGGAGTGCCCTGTTGGGGGATGCTCTGTTTCTCTCCTCTAGGCAAATCTCCAGGAGTCTCAGATTGAGGACTCCAGCAGTAGGGTCCAGGTGACCTACCCCACTCCCTGACAGAGGAAATTATCAGCCTGACCCCAGATTTGCCTTGACCATGTTTGATGCCCCCAACCTCTTTTTGTCTGCCTGCACTCAGACCCACCTTGGCTTTTGCCTGGTTCAGGGAGTAGACCCCTATTCCATACTCTTCATATGTGGATATTTGGTTTTGAGAATAATAGAAGGGGTGGGGGGAATCGGAACATTCTTCCTTCTTGCTCCTGTTAGATGCAGCCCCGTTCCCGATGTGTTGAGAGCTGCCATCTTGGATCCAGCAGGATTGCCCAGCAGGGAAGACCAGTTTGTTGTTATGATTGTGCTCAGTGTCCTGCAGGGAGGATTTCAACACAGACCGGTAAAAACATGTATATTGGGAAACCAAATCCAAATGTTTAAAATTCTCTGTCTTATTTTCTACATCAAATAGATGACTGAATTTCTCAACATACTTCTGTTGAACTCAAGTACTAGTGCCAAGATCTGAGGGTTTTATTTAGTCTGGCAAATCTTTTCACTTGAAAAACTTTCCCTACTCCTTCTCCAGGAGCAGCAATCTGCCCTCTGCAGCATCATCTAGGACTTAATCTTCAGGTATTAGCACCCTTGCAGGGAAAGGAAACATTTTGTTTTCTTACAACTAAATTCTCAGAATATCTAGGCTTTTCATGTGAAGCCAGAATCTGTAACCATTCCAAAATTAGAAAGAGTTTATGCAGGATAGAGACTATGGCATTTATGATGAGCATTCCTTTAGTTTAAGTTTTCAGGTGCTAGCCTTTGCAGAAGAATATCCTGGATTCTTTGAAAGCTAAAACAATAAGCTTCAGTGGCCAATGTTCCCATTAGAAAAAGTTGATGCTAGGTGATATTCGTTGATGCTGCTGAAGGGGTCAATGAATGGAACACTGCTACTCTCTTGGGGACAGTGAATTTGGATGATTGCCCCTTCCCCCCAGAAGCATTCTTCACCAGTTGGAAATATGTCCCTGAGGGTCATGTAGCTCTCAGGGACATAGTTTTGACTGGTGCAGAGCACTTCTGGGGGAAGGAGAGATCATCAAAAATTATTCTCTCTTTCATAGGTGCTGGTGCTGTATTACCCTTCATAGGTAGTACCAGCATTTTGCAACTCAACATTTCTGCCAATATAGACAAAATAAAACAATGCCAAAAAAATGCCTAAAATGGCACAGTGCCTACTAATGAGAAACATCAACTGTTCTGCTCCTGAATATGGACAAAGAGATTTGATTTTATTTATTGGTTTTGTGTTTTTAATTTTCATATTGCCTCCTTTTAAAATTCTATGTATAATAGGGAAGTGCAAGACATTTTGGGTGTTCCGGCACCAAAACGAAAAACCCAATCACCATCCTGAAATATTTTGGAGCCGAAACAAATCGCCCTAGTTTCGGTTCCGAAAATGTTGTCGTTTCGGCCCTCCATTTTGTGACCGAGAACGTGCTTCTCCTTTCTCCTCCAATTTGAGTTCTGATGTGTGCTTGAATTTCCTGCCTTTCAGCCTCCCATTGACTTCCGCAAAGTTCCAAAATGTGCTTCTTCTTCCTCCTCCATTGAGTTTGGTGACATGTGCTTGAATTTCCTGCCTTTCAGCCTCCCATTGACTTAAATGCAAGTTCTGATGTGCAAAATAATGCCCATATTTGGCTCTACAGGAGCCAAATTAATCTCCCATTAGCTAAGGGGAGATGGAGGAGGGGGCAAGTGGGGGGGGGTTTGTGAGATGTTTTCAGGAGGGTATTAAAGGACCAGCAGCCATTTCTTCATTGCTGCTGCCTTGTGTGGGGAGAGAGCTCTTTTGCATGATTGCTCAGCCTTGCCATCACACATCCACCATTGCCTCCAACCATTGTTCAGCATTGCCACCATTGCCACCTTTTTTTCTCCAGCAATTTTTTTAATTGAGAAAAAGAAGAGGAATCCATCTTTTATTCCTTCTGTCTTGCTAACACGGAAAGCCTGCTACCTGAGCCATCCTTGGACCTTGGCTGAGCCATCCTTGGACCTGGGGGATCTAACACAGGCTTCTTTAGAAGAAGTCTAATGATTGCCTCCTTAAGACAAGGAGGCATCCTGCCCCCCTCAGAGGAGCATTTATGATTACCACCAGGCTTTCTACAACAGCCCACCTGCTAGATCGAACAAGCCATGTTGGAGAAGGATCAAGTGAACAAGTGGTAGGCCTCACTGCTCCAAGCAGCTTGTCAACCTCCTCAGGAGTTACAAACTGAAATTGATCCAGTCAAATCACATAAGAGGAGTTTTTGGGCACCTCCAGTTCAGACAACAAATTAATTGTGGTTTCTCCATCTAGGTCTGCCCGAATCCAAGATATTTTATCTGCGAAAAACTCAAAAAATACATCACCGTGGGAAACTGATGACTCCAAATTCTGGTTCAAGGTGGAGGGGTGGATACTAGTCCCTTCACAACCCTGAACAACTCCACTGGACGTGAACTCGCAGAGGCAATGTGGGCAGAAAAGAACCACCTGTTTGCCGCGCGTGTTACCTGAGCATAGATCTATAGATGTGCTTTATGTCGCTATCTGTCGGATACGGGTCTTTCTCCACTTGTGCTCCAATCGCCTGCCTTGCCACTTCAGCCCCTGTAGATCTTCCGTATACCAAAAGGGGCCAATTTTGAAGCGGGTCAAAGGGGACGCTTGGGAGCAATCATGTCTACTGATCTGGTGAGCAAGTTGTTCCAATTCTCAACCAGGGTGTCAACAAGATCACCGGCAAAGACAACACTGAATCCTTTCAAGGCTTCTTGGAATCCTACTGGATCCAATAACCTCTTTGGGCGAAAAATTCTAATAGGTCCCTCGCCCCGGTGGAGGTGGGAAGTGCTTGTAAGTCCAATCTTAACCATCCATGACAATGGGGAAATCACAGGCATCCCCACCCACAGAACACCACCCTGATCAGTCAAAGACCAAATCAAGCATGTGACCTGCAATATGCATCGGTCCAGAGACCACTTGGGATAGGCCCATAGTTGTCATGGCCGCTATGAACTCCTGAGCTGCCCTGGACAGATTGGTCCCGAAATGAACATTGAAGTCCCCCAGCACCAAGAGTCTGGGAGATTCCAATGCAAGTTCTGCAACCAAGTCCATGAGCTCAGTAAAGGAATCTGTTGGGCAACGGGGCAATCAGTACACCAACAGAAGTCCCAATCTATCCCTGGTCCCCAAACTTAAATACACACATTCAATATGATCTGATACCCTAACAGGGACCCTGGTAAGGGAGATGTTAGCCTCCACCTCCCCACCCACGTCCCCTGACCCGCTCCTCTACAGAATATCCTGGAGGGAGAAGCTGGGACCAGACTGGACCACTAGCTTCCCCCAACCAAGTTTCACTAATACATACCAGGTTGGCTCCTTCATCCATGATCAAATCAGGGATGAGTTTAGGTTTATTTTGGACCATCCTGGCATTACAGAGGAGCAGGGTAATGCTATGTGGATTGTTGGCAGTGCCCCCCCAAGGTCAAAGAGCTTGCAGGACAGCTGGAAGGGGAGACCGCTATTAAATTTCTGACTTCCTTCCCCTGGAATGGCCTGCTGACCTGCCAACATTACTTCTTCTATTCCCCACCACTACCAGGATAGCTATCCCATAGTCAACAAAGGTGATGTCAAAGAGATGTGCCAAAAAATTGTGTGCCACCATTGTTGTTGTTGTCATCATCACTCTTTCAACTTGCGCAGGTGAGAGGGGGGCAAAACCTCGCTATTCCACTGGCAGAATGTGTTGTTTAGCAGCATCCTTACTTTACTTGCTTTGGAAACCTGGTTCTCTTCTTTGCAAAGCTCTACTGTTGTTGTTGATTTGTGCTGTTAATGCAGACTGGGGACAAAAAGAGTGGGGGTAGTGGTAGTGCTCCAATGGCTGCCTGCCACCACCCAGATCCCAAAGGGATTGGGCAAAGGACTGGGTTTTGGTGATTTGTTGAAGTTTGAGTGTCTTTGGGGCAGATTCAGGGCAGAAAGGGGCCATCTGGGGTGGAAGAGTAGGGTGGGGAGATAGTGCCCCAATGGATGCCTGTCATCACCCAGATCCCAAAGGGATTGGGCAAAGAGATGATTTTTGGTGATTTGTTGAAGTTTGAGTGTCTTTGGGGCAGATTTGGGGCAGAAAGGTGGCATTTGGGGTGGGATAGCGGGGTGAGGTGGTAGTGCCATACCCCAGGGAGTGCCTGCCACCACCCAGATCCCAAAGGGATTGGGCAAAGGGCTGATTTTTTGTGATTTGTTGAAGTTTATGTGTCTTTAAGGCTTTTCTCCATAGGAATAATGGAGGTTTCAGCAGCCCCATAACTGCACTTGGGGGGCACTGGGGTGGCCCAGAGCAAGTGACGGTGTAGTGCACAGGAGGTGCCAACCACTCCCATGGGTTGCTAACCCATGGGGTACAGGGTTTTGTTGTTTCTGAGGTGTTCTGAGTGTCTATTCTCTGGTAGCATATGGGATTTATAATGACAAACCATGAATCCACTCTCATTTGCTACCAGTGAAACTACACTAAGAACCCCTCAGAAACAACAAAACCCTATACCCCATGGGATAGCAACCCATGTGGGTGGTTGGCACCCTCTGTGCACTACACCTCCACTCACCCTGGGCCACCCCAGCATCCCCCAAGTACAGTTATGGGGCTGCTGAAACCTCCATTATTCCCTATTGAGAAAAACCTTAAAGACACGTAAACTTCAAAAATCACTTTAAAATGATCCCTTTGCCCAATTCCTTAGAAATAATTCTGGTAGCTTCCTTGCACCCTTTGGACACTACCACCCACCACACCACACCCTGGGCCACCCATTTCCCCACAATGTGAAGAGATGCATTTGCTGAAACCTCCATTATTCCCTATTGAGAAAAACCTTAAAGACACTTAAATTTTAAAAATCACTTTTAAAAAAATCAGCCCTTTTCCCAATTCCTTAGAAATAATTCTGGTAGCTTCCTTGCCACCACTAGGCACTACCACCAACTATACTCCACCCTGGGCCATCCCTTTCCCCCCGACATGAAGGAGAAAATCTTAAAGATGTGTGAACTTCAAAAACATCACCAAAAATCAGCCATTTGCTCAATTCCTCTGAAATTTGAGTGGTAGCCTCCACCCATTAGGCACTTCCATCCCATACCACTCTTTTGGCTCCAGGACCAGTTTTTTCAATGATAATCAGTTCATATTCAGATTTGGATTAATTCGGAAGCGAATCGAATCTGGGGTGATTTGGATGGGTCTGATTTGGATCCGAAATGAAATAGGGGTGTTTTGATTTGGGTCCAAAATCAAACATCGAATATCCGATATGCACATCCCTAGTGTAGATCACAGATAAAATGAAATAAATCATTAAATTAAAAACTATAAGAAAAGCAAAAGTAAGAGCAGCTTAAAATCTATCAATGTCACATGAGAGGGAGCAAACGTTAACAACCCGTTCTGTAGTAAAACAAGAAAGTCAACAGAATCCAGTTAAAGTTGAACAATGTTTGTGTATCTTGGCAAAACAAAGACTTTGTTGATGTATTTCAGATGCAGACCAGTGTGAGATGTGCCCAGAAGATCAATGTCCAAATGAGAAACAGGATCAATGCATCGCCAAAACAATGACCTATTTATCCTATGGAGAACCATTAGGAGCAATTTTGATTTCTTTTGCTCTTTTGTTTTCCCTGATCACCTTTGCTGTGATTGGGATCTTTGTTCTGCTCTGCAAAACTCCCATTGTGAAAGCCAATAACTGGAACATTACTTGTATCCTTCTCTCTTCTCTGCTGCTTTGCTTTCTCTGCTCCTTCCTATTCATTGGTCAGCCTAGGAAGGTGACCTGTCTCCTCAGACAAACCGTGTTTGGCATCACCTTTACTGTCGCACTTTCCTCTGTTTTGACTAAAACCATCACTGTTGTTCTGGCCTTCCTGGCCACCAAGCCGGGAAACAGGATGAGGAGATGGATAGGGAAGAGGCTGGCAGTATCGGTCATCATTCTCTGTTCACTTATTCAAATTGGCATCTGTGCTGTGTGGCTGGCAAACACTCCCCCTTTCCCAGAGTTTGACATGCACTCTCAGATCAGTGAGATCATTGTGCAATGCAATGAAGGCTCAAACACCATGTTCTACATCGTCCTGGGCTACATGGGTTTTCTGGCCATCATCAGCTTCACGGTGGCCTTCCTTGCGAGAAAGTTACCAGATAGCTTTAATGAAGCCAAGCTGATCACCTTCAGCATGCTGGTCTTCTGCACTGTTTGGATTACTTTTGTCCCAAGCTACTTGAGCACCAAGGGAAAATACATGGTGGCTGTGGAGGTCTTCTCCATCATGGCCTCTAGTGGTGGACTGTTGAGTTGTATCTTCCTCCCCAAATGCTACATTATGATTCTTAGACCTGATCTGAACACCAGAGAGCAACTAGTAAGGAAACAATATTGAGACACTGGACTCTTTCTGCCTTTTCTTGTTCTTCGGCACCACGTCTCTCATCATTATATTCCCATATTAGTAGTGAAGGAAGGCCTAGATTAGAGAATACAGTCAACATGGGTGGTATCGGTGACTAAGCGTAGGTGATATTGATGGCGTGGGTGATATTGAAACTACTAGAGGGAATACACAGTAGTAAGCATCCTTCTAGCAGAGCAGATCCTTGAGTTTAGTTAAACATAATGGCGTAGCTTATGTCAAGCTGTGAACTTCTATATCTAATTTATCATACATCAATATCGGGACAATGGGGGGAACTGTGGAAGAGCTGCTTCAACAATCATCCATATTGCACAGCTCTGGCACTGCTTTGAAGGACACAGCAGCCCTGCAGCACCATGTGTCCAGAATGCAGCACTGGATGTCAGCCAGCCTACAGTGTGGGCCACAGACTAATAGTTCTCTCAAAGAAGGGAGATAACTGTAGACAGGCTTATACTTAAGGTTAGGTGAAAAAAGAATGGCTGACAACCAGACTAACGCAGTGTGTGGGCATCAAATGAAGCTGGTGTGTTTGACATGCATTCCACATTCATCCAGATTGTGGTGCAGTGCAATGAAGGGTCTGTTACATGGGTTTTCTGGCCATCATCAGCTTCACTGTGGCCTTCCATGCTAGAATGTTACTGATGGATTTAAATTTATTTATTTATTTATTTATTTATTTATTTAGTATTTAACATATTTTTATACCGCCCAAAACTTACATCTCTGGGTGGTTTACAACAAGATAAAAACAAAAGTAAAACATTAGTTAAAAACAAAAACAAGATATTTTAAACAAAATTTAAAATTTTTGAAACAATATTCTAAAAACAGAATTAAAACAATTTAATGAAGCCAAGCAGATCACCTTCAGCATGCTGGTGTTCTGCAGTGTTTGCATGTCCTTTGTTCCAAACTACTTGAGCACCAAGGAGAAATACGTGGTGGCTGTAGAAGTCTGCTCCATCTTGGCCTCTATTGGTGGACTGTTGAGTTGTATCTTCCTCCCCAAATGCTACATTATTATTCTTAGACCTGATCTGGACACCAGAGAGCAGTTTGTATGGGAAAAGAATTGTGGCATTGAAGTCTTTGGTTGTTTTTGTTGAGTAATTTCCTCCTATTCCTCCTATTTATTATTTTATTTATTATTTATTATTAAAACTTTTATACTGCCCTTCCAAAAGGCTCAGAGCAGTTTACATTAAAACACCATTAAAATCAGTTAATAATTAAAACAAAAATTATAAAGCATAAAACAATGATTAACAATTAAAAACATTGTAAAATAGCAACTAAATAATCAGAACCATTTAAAAACAAGTTTTAAAAAGCTGAGAAAGCCTGGTTGAAGAGATGTTTTTTCAGAAGTTGTTTAAAAATTGCCAGAGATGAGGAGGCTCACATTCCAGCAGGGAGCGCATTCCACAATCTCGGGGCAGCAGCCGAGAAGACCCATCTTTGTGTGGCCACCAAATGAGTTGGCAGTAACTGGAGACGGACCTCCTCATAGCGAAGAAGATGCTCTCTTAAATACCCAGGGCCTAAGCCGTTTAGGGCTTTATAAGTTATAACCAGCACCTTGTATTTTGTCAGGTAACCTATTGGCAGCTAGTGTAGCTCCATCAGTAAAGGAGTAACGAGGTCTCTCCGAGATGACCCAGAGACCAGCCTGGCTGCCGCATTCTGAACCAACTGAAGTCGACCACGTACAAAAGCAGGCCCACGTAGAGCGCATTACAGAAGTCAAGTCTGGAGCTTACCCAGAGGCGTAACTAGGGAAAACGGCGCCCGGGGCAAGCACTGAAATTGTGCCCCCCCCGCCGTGCACCCCCCCGCCACCCCCGGAAATATGGAAATGTGTCACAGCCATAGTCAAATGTGGGTTGTGGGCTGCATCCGTGCAAGTATACTGGGACAGGAAAAAGGAAACATGAGGCTACAAGGCTCTTTAGAAATATATATTTTAAAGAAATGTCTTGCACACCAACAGCCTAAGTTTGCAGTCCTCATGGCCAGAAAATAAATGCTTTTAAACATAGTAATAGGTTTTGTGTCCCAAAATGGAAAAGACAAGACAGGTATTCAGAGGCGTAACTAGGGAAAATGGCGCCTAGGGCAAGCACTGAAATTGCGCCACTGTCCAAGCAGGAATGATGGAACTTGAAGTCAGCAATATCTGGAAATCCCCGTTAAAAGGAACACTGTACCATCTAGACATGGTTGTTGATCAAAACTTGAAAACATGAGCCATCTCTGTAAAAGACTTAGAACAACAGTCAGGAGTTATGCGAGGATTCCAAGTGTCATTTTCTTTGTCTCCTCTCATTCTTTAAAAAACATGACTTTGTCCTAGAGGATCACCTGCCCAAATAGCCACTAGCAAAATAGGGGAAGAAGGGGGGGGGTGTCTATAAACCAGTGAATGATTCCTGCCAGCCTTTGTCTTATGATGACTGTTGTCTCATGATGGGGTATATGTGCATTCACCACACTAGTGCTTACTTTGACACCAAGAGGGAGGAGGATACATTAGTTTGCCACACTAGACAGAGGCATTTGCAACAGGAGCAGACAGCCAAGTTCTGCCAGGGCCAAAACCAGCCCCTGCCAGACTAAGAAATCATTGTAATTTGCTCCTTCCTGTCACACGCAGTGTGCTGTTCTTTTATTATTGACTCTAACTCTCAGATATCCCAGTCATGGATGGAAAATTCAGGGTCAATTGACAAGAGACACATTTTCTACATGGAAGTTTCTTCTGTGCAGGTGCTGTGCAGAAACCCATGTGTAGTGATCAATACATATGTAACTATTCTACAATATGCTACATCATTGTAAACCGCTTAGAGAGCTCCGGCTATAGAGCGGTATATAAATGTAAGTGCTATTGCTATTGCTATTGCTATTCCGCCAGGGGCATAGCAAGGTTGGAATGGGTCCAGAGACAGGATTTCAAAATTGGCCCCCAGACCCTCAAAGTCCAGGGCCTCCACACACCCCAGGCCCCCAAGGATTTAAGTCTGATATTCCAAAATAAGTATGCTGCCTGGAAATACATTTCACTGAATACACGCATGCACACGTCACAGTATATAGTGATATACATTGAGTACTATATTTTTGTGCTACTTTTAATGCCTAGAACACACTAGCAATGCTAATTATTAAAATGGACTCCTTGCTGCAGATTAGCAAATGATACTTTCAACCATGCAGGGTGAGCCTATGTTTGTTTTCTCAGAATTCTGAACAAATTCAGTAAAGTTTGATTCCAGGAGTCTTTTCATACCAGGCTTATAAGCCCTTTAACACACGTCTCCTCTGGAATAGAGGTGCTGCATTCACACGTTGGCCAGATTTACCCTGAAGTCCCTGCAAGTTATTGGGGAGCAGTTCACACACAAGAAAAATAAAATAAAATAAAATCACAACACATGCTTCACAGTTCTCACTCAGACCTTCTGGATTGCAAAACAACTTGAACATAAGTGCATTTATGAATGAATGAATGAATGAATGAAAATAAATAAAATATACTTGTTCCAGAAGTGTTTGTAATTTTCTGACATGAAACAAGCCACCTATAGGCCTTTTAAGATAGTATTTGTTTTTAAAGCCAGCACATTTTCCAGTCAGTTTTAAATTAAATATTCAGAGACTTCTCAGTCTCGCCCCACCCCCCCATATCAAAGCCCTATGGCAAGCAGATCCCTATATATGGGGGTAACCACAAAAAGGAATTCACAGCCTACCTAGCAATAGCTGTTCTGGATGGTCTGGTCTGGGCAGAGGGTCTGCTGCCTGCTTCCTCCTTCCTTCCTTGCTTGCTTGGGGCCTACTCGAGTTCAGGCTTCAGGGAGGCCTACTGGGAGGCCTCTCTGGAAGCCCCGCCCACCAGCCGATCAGCTGAGAGGCGGGGAGAGAAGAGCTCTGCAGTTTGCAGGCCTTGCCGATCCTAGGCCTCTTTGCCGATCAGCCGGAGCTGGAGGCAAGTGGCTGAGGGGCGCTGGGGCTGGGCAGGTGGGCAATGGGGTGGGGGTGACAGGGACTGGTATGGTGCCCCCACCTCAATGGCTCCTGGGGCACGTGCCCCCCCTGCCCCCCCCAGTTACGCCTATGAGCTTACCAACAAATGTACTACTGTTTTGAGGTCGTTGATCTCAAGAAACGGGCTAGGCTGGGGTATCAGCCGAAGCTGAAAGAAAGCACCCCTGGCCACCACCTCAACCTGAGAAACCAAGGAGAGACGTTGATCCAGAAGTACACCCAGACTGCAAATCTGTCCCTTTTGAGGAATGTGACCCCGTCTAGAACAGGTAGATCAAAATAGTCTCTAAAGTTCTGACCCCGCACAGTAAGTACCTCCGTCTTATCGGGATTTCAGCTTCAGTTTATTCTCCCTCATCCAGCACATTACTGCTTCCAGGCAGGCATTTAGGGAGGATATGCCAACTCCTGAAGAAGTTGACATGGAGAAGTAGATCTGGGTATCATCAGTGTACTAGTAACACCGCTGAACAACACCGCTGGACGTGAACTCGCAGAGGCAATACAGGCAGAAAAGAACCGCTTCTTTGCTGCACGTATCGCCTGAGCATAGATCTTTAAATGTGCTCCATGTAGTAATCTGCCTGATTCAAGTCGAGTCTTTCTCCACTTGCACTCCAGTTGCCTACCTTGCTGCTTCAGTCCCCGTAGATCTTCCGATTACCAAGGGGCCAATTTTGAAGCAGGTCAGAGGGGACGCTTAGGAGCAATTGTGTCTACTGCCCTGGTGAGCAAGTTGTTCCAGTTCTCAACCAGGGCATCAACAGGATCACCAGCAGAGCCAACACTGAATCCCTCGAAGGCTTCTTGGAATCCTACCGGATCCAGTAACCTCTTCGGGCAGACCATTCTAATAGGCCCCTCGCCACTGCGAAGGTGGAAAGCGGTTGTAATTCCAACCTTAACCAGATGGTGGTCCGTCCATGACAAAGGGGAGATCGTGGGAGTCCCCACCCACGGAACACCACCCTGATCAGAGTCAAAGAACAAATCAAGTGTGTGACCTGCAATATGTGTCGATCCAGAGACTGCTTGGGATAGGCCCATCGTTTTCATGGCCGCTATGAACTCCTGAGCCGCCCTGGACAAATTGGTCCCGAAATGAACATTGAAGTCCCCTAGCACCAAAAGTCTGTGAGACTCCAACGCAACTTCCGCGGCCAAGTCCGTGAGCTCAGTAAGGGATTCTGTTGGGCAACGGGGCAATCGTTACACCAACAAAAGTCCCAAACTATCCCTGGTCCCCAAACTCAAGTACACACATTCAATATTGTCCGATACCCTAACAGGGAGATATTATCCTTATAGACCACAGCCACTCCACCTCCCCGCCAACATCCCCTCACCCACTCCTCTACAGAATATCCTGGAGAAAGAAGCTGGGACCAGACTGGGCCACTAGCCTCCCCCAGCCAAGTCTCGCTAATACACACCAGGTCGGCCCTTTCATCCATGATCAGATCATGGATGAGTTCTGATTTATTTTGGACCAACCTGGCATTGCAGAGGAGCAAGGTAAGATTATGTGGGATGTTGGCAGTGCTCCCCGAGGTCAAAGAGCTGGCAGGACAGCTAGAAGGGGAGACAGCTATTAGGTTTCTGACTACCCTTCCCCTGGAACAGCCTTCTGACCTGCCAACGTTATTTCTTCTATTCCCCATCACCACCGGAATAACTGCCCCACATTCAACAAAGGCGCTCCCTGCCTCCCCTTTTCCAGACAAACCCACACACATTGCAACTTCAACCCAACTTCAGCACAATTTAAAACTGATTAAACAGAAGCCCCACTATTGAACGCCTCCCTCTATACAAATAGTTGGACAAAGTGTCCAGCCCTCGCCCTCGTTTCTGCCCCAGTGTGGCTCACCCAAAGGGGTGACCCCGCCACTGAAGGGCCTTATATTATTGGTCAAGCAAAATAAAGATACTATTTCAAATAAAGCCATCGCCGTGGGTGCTAAAGTCTGGGAGACATCAAGCTCTGGCTACTTGCACATAAAAATGTCACACAGTTCCTGATTATTTCCCCTTCTTTGTTCATCATTTCATTCCATCTTTCTTGTCCTTATTAGTGTCCACACAATTATGTCTGTAACTGTCCCCCATTATCAAATTATCTTTACTTTGAAAATGTACAGAAGGAAGCACTGAAAATATGTTTTGGTTTAGTTTCTGGATGATTTCTCTGCTGTGGTATTGGTTATAATTTTGCCAGTCCCCGCCACCATGCCAGCGCAATGAGGTGGGGTTCTGGGTTGTGCCCCATCACATGAGGCAGTCACAGGCACAATCTTGCCCCACATGGCAGGAATCAGTCACTTAGGGAAGGAGGTGGGCCGATTGGGTCCCGGCTGCCTCCATTCCATTCAGGTGCTCCACAGCTTGGCACCAGTGAGGATCACTGCGGAAGCTCTCTCCATAGTGGCCATGTGGACAGGCTGGGACACGACTGACAAGATGCGCCATCGCCAGCAGCATCACGGAGGTGGGGGGCGAGTGCATCAGCAGAGAGTGGCGGTGGCTTGGGGCCAGTGCGATGAGGCGGGGTTGTGCCCCTGGCACATGAGGCAAGCACGGGCACCATCTTGCCTCCCCCTCCACATGGCAGGGATTGGCCAATGAGGGAAAGAGGTGGGGCAATTGGGTCCCGCCTGCCTCCATTCCGTTCAATTGCTTCACAGCTTAGCACCCACCCATCACCCTGTACGGGGCCAAGTAGGAAATTTTTGGGTCACACCAGATTGGCACTAGGCATGGCCTTTTTATGCCTGCTTCACACTGAGTCCTTTGGCTTTCAGTCATAGGTTGGCACTGAAGGAACCGATCACTTGGCAGGAGAGTGCTGGTGTTGGGTAGGTAGACTGAATAACGGTTTTCAGCTGGAGGCCAATTTGGGGTAGGAGCAGGGCTGGATTAAGCTAGGGTGGGGCCTGTAACATATGTCATAAAGGGGCCCCAAATTTTTAAAATGCACATAAATTTAAAAACATAAATTATTTACTTGCTCAGTAAAGTCATTCAATTTTTTCATTTGCTATACATATCATAGGATAGCCAAGGTAATGTTAAGAATTGCTGCCAGGGCTGGACTGGGGACACTGAGAGGGCAGTGGAATGTATGTGGGGAGTGAGACAGGTTTTGAGCAGAATGGCTACCTAAGGGTGGGAGTATTCATTGCTGCCGAGTGCAGCGGGGCACAGTCAACATGGAGACCAGGGGTCCCTCGATGGTGTGCGCGTGTGCATGTGCTCACACGGTTTTTGATGTAAGCTCAGTTAATTGTAGCTCCCGCACAGGTTGAATCAGGAAGGCCGCACTCTAAATGCACATGGTGCCCACACACTGCCTTGATACTGTCACTCAGAACAAAACTCACTCCACATACATGGAAAAAAATTAGAGAGAACACTGATTGAGACCAGGGCTCCCAGAAGCATCGTGTATCAATGGGACATATTGCAATACATGCTTGGAGTGCAGAATGTGGAAAAAAATATGCATGAATACAGATCAGCAATCATGTTCACTGGCCACAGATTTCACAAGTGTTGAGCACAACACATGAATACATGAATGGCTGCTGTTCATTCTCAGCTCTACGACTGCAGTGGGGGAGGAAAGGGGGTTAATCTTTGCAAGGGTGACAGCAGTGCCCTCCACCTTTTACCCAGCTTCTGGAGGGGAATATAGTATTTGTGCATACATAGAGATGTACCCCACCCACAATACCTCTGCATATTCCTCCCATCATAATGATAGGCATTTTGCGAGCCAATAAATCATGCAGTAAGGTGTGCATGGAAGAATGGGGTGGGTTGAGGAGGTTGAAAGGAGGGATCACTGTTGTATCAGGCAAAAAGGTTTCCCTTCCTACTTCAGATCTGGAAACATAAACCCACACAGACAGGTCATGCCAAAAAATCTGGTCCTGAAGTCATGAATAAGGAGGAAAAGCAAAAACCATTGATGGAAAGGCAGGCAAGGGGGGGCAGGTGGAGGGGGGGAGAGGACATCCTCCACCTAAACCATCTGATTCACACAATACATGCCGGAGAGTGAACTGAATGAAATTACTATGGACCAGGACCAGCAGACAGTACCTGCGAACGGACGAATCACAGATACAGGTCAGAGGCCATTTCCATTGTTGGAAAAATAATGCGGCCACCTTTGAGACCCGGAACCCTCTCTCCACACCCCACCAGTCATGAGAACCATCCTCAGAGGTCTCTTTCTGTTGGGAATTCTCTCTGGTAAGCAATATCCTTCTATTACAGCAGAATGAATAGAGGCAAAACACAGCGGAGTCTGCCCAGTCATGCGTGTTTGTTAAGAGCAAAAGAAACTTGGAGCCAGTTCATAGTTTCATAGTTTCAAATAGTTGGAGAACTCCATTCTAGATAGGAAAGTGGAGAGACACAATCTCTAATCTAGCTAGCTAGCTGGATGCAGAGAGGTGCTGTCTGCATCTTTGCACACATGGCGCAGAGAGCGAGGTGAGTGTGTGTGATAGGGAGAAGAAGGGGGGCAGGCAGGCAGGAAGTCCCTGAGAGTAGCAATCTACATATCAAAGAGATAGTGTCAGAACAGTAGAGAGAAGGAATGACTGTAGGCTGATAAGGGTAAACACCCCACCCAGGACTGGCATACCATACTGGAATGTGGCGGTCGCACCCTGATAAGCACTCCTCCCATACTGCGGCAAAATAGAACCAATCCGCTCTTTCCACGCTCTCTCCCTATACATTTGCACCACCTCTTTTGTACTCTATAAATAAACGCACCCTTCTGATGTTCAGGAGGTCCTGCATTGACACCGTTTCCGCCTTGTTTGTTCCCTCATCTGGTGACCCCGACGTGATCCAGATCCCTCAGCACCCTGCTTACGCGACTGGAACAGTCTTCTTAGTGCACTCAGCTTCGGCTCCCTCGTAAGTATGGGCTCTAGTCTTTCTGTTGATCAGAAACAGCATGCGGAAGAATTGCAAAAAATTATCCGGCAACATTCCGGGGAGGTGGTGCCTGTGCATGATCTCGCTGATCTCTTACGGGAGGTCGATTGTCAATGCCCTTGGTATCCGTACAAAGGGACATTGAAAGCAGAACATTGGAGAAAGATAGGGACCGAGCTGCAGGCGGAGCCACGAGCTCCGATCCAGCACCTCCTGCTCAGCAGAAAGGTGCTGGAAGCAGTCGCGGCTTTCTTCGGTGGGGAGCCTGTGCTCCTGAAATCTGAAGTTGTGGATGCCGCACCCCCTCCATACCCTGTGTTGCTGCCCGCCGTCACGCCGACGGCCTCGGGGCCCCCGAACTCCAGGGCTCTTAAGGAGAAGCTGGGCTTTCGAGGGGTTGTTGTGGAGGGACTCCATCATGCCAAAAAGTCCGGACAAATCCTGGTAGATGGGGAAGAATGGGCTGGAGAGAACCCAGCTCTGTTCCCAGTGATGCGAGGTCCGGTAGACGGCCAAGGAAACGCCCACGT